>NC_140999.1:93652597-94852597 GCF_052327205.1 Somniosus microcephalus | reverse complement strand
AAGAAGGGTAGTAGGGATAAACCAGGTAATTACAGGCCAGTGAGCCTAACATCAGTGGTAGGGAAATTATTTGAAAAAATTCTGAGGGACAGAATTAGTCTCCACTTGGAGAGGCAAGGATTAATTAGGAATAGCCAGCATGGCTTTGTCAAGGGAAGATCATGTCTGACCAATTTGATTGAATTTTTCGAGGGGGTGACTAGGTGTGTGGATGAGGGTAGTGCAGTGGATGTGGTTTACATGGTTTCAGTAAGGCTTTTGATAAAGTCCCGCATAGGAGACTGGTCAGGATGGTAAGAGCCCATGGGATCCAGGGTGCCTTGGCACATTGGATCCAAAACTGGCTTAGTGGCAGAAGGCAGAGGGTGATGGTGGAAGGTTGTTTTTGTGACTGGAAGCCTGTGTCCAGTGGGGTACCGCAGGGATCGGTGCTGGGTCCCTTGCTGTTTGTGGTCTACATTAATGATTTGGATGTGAATGTAAAAGGTATGATCAGTAAGTTCGCAGATGACACGAAAATTGGTGGGGTGGTAAATAGTGAGGAGGGAAGCCTCAGGCTACAGGACTATATAGATGGGTTGGTCAGATGGGCAGAACAGTGGCAAATGGAATTTAACCCTGAAAAGTGTGAGGTGATGCATTTTGGATGGACTAACAAGGCAAGGGAATACACAATGAATGGTAAGACCCTAGGAAAGACAAAGGATCAGAGGGACCTTGGTGTGCATGTACATAGATCCCTGAAGGCAGCAGAACAGGTGGATAAGGTGGTTAAAAAGGCATATGGGATACTTGCCTTCATTAGCCGTGGCATAGAATATAAGAGCAGGGAGGTTATGCTGGAGCTGTACAAAATGCTGGTAAGGCCACAGCTGGAGTACTGTGTGCAGTTCTGGTCGCCACACTATAGAAAGGATGTGATTGCTTTGGAGTGGGTGCAGGGGAGATTTACCAGGATGTTGCCTGGGCTGGAGCGCTTCAGCTATGAAGAAAGACTGGACAGGCTGGGGTTGTTTTCCTTGGAGCAGAGAAGGCTGAGGGGGGACCTGATTGAGGTGTACAAAATTATGAGGGGCATAGATAGGGTAGATAGAAAGGAACTTTTCCCCTTAGTAGAGGGGTCAATAACAAGGGGGCATAGATTCAAGGTAAGGGGCAGGAGGTTTAGAGGGGATTTGAGGGAAAACTTTTTCACCCAGAGGGTGGTTGGAATCTGGAACTCACTGCCTGATAGGGTGGTAGAGGCAGGAACCCTCATAACATTCAAGAAGCATTTGGATGAGCACTTGAAATGCCATAGCATACAAGGCTACGGACCAAATGCTGGAAAATGGGATTAGATTAGACAGGGCTTGATGGCAGGCGTGGACACGATGGGCCGAAGGGCCTCTATCTGTGCTGCATAACTCTATGACTCTATGACTTTCGCGCAATGGGAAGTGCATGTGCCGTCGGTATATTAGATAGATAATTACAGGGGAAGGTTGACTATGGAGGGTCAGAAAAATTTTGCTCACTTTAAAGTATGATACTTCAAGCAAGTTTTAGTATCACAGGGCGAACTGTAAGATTTGCAAAATTTCTGCATCTCCCCAAAGGTTATTATTAATAAAAAGGGACCCTGCATGGACATTTTAAATTAAAAAGGGTACCCACGATGGTGTCCGTGCCTCATGGCAGAAAGCCTGTGGGATTCCAAAATGGATTCTGCAGCGCAGACAGCTTGGGAGAAATCGAAACTAAGACTGCAGGCTTTCTGTGAAGAGAAACTTTGTATTTTGGAACGAGACAGGACTCTGAATTATGCATTAGATCGAATTGGAGACGGATCTAATTCAGTGAGGCCTATAGTTAAAGCCATCAAACAGTCTGCATACATAATCGGAAACAGATTAAACCCAGCCATCGAGGCTGGACAAGCCCATCAAAGAGTTTTCAGGACAATACAAGTCAAATATCAGGCTGGAAGATGCGATTACCAGCCATCTAAAAACCGTCAGTATAGATTGATACCATTGTTTAAACTAGCCCGCCAAGTTTAAAACAAAGAACTAACCTGATTTGGCGCGAAGATAAGGGTTTTCGGCGAAGGTATAATTGAAGGCCCCGGGTAGCATTGAGTTAGGGCAGCTAGTTCGTTCGTTCGGAGGAGGTCTGTAGAGCTCGTTGGTTGGTGTGCTGGTGCTGCTCCTCGGGCCCCTCGCCCTCGTGGTTGCTGCTCTTTCCCCATCCCAAGCTTACCTCCTGGCCTTTGCCCGTGCCCTTTTCCCACTCCATCTGGAACTACCCCAGCACCGGGTCGGGCGGACATGGACAGATTCAGGCCAAGCGAGGCGGGACGCGACAAGGGGAGAAGGGAAAACCACCGAGGGGCAGACCAGCTGGAGGAGACCAAACGAGGGGAGGCTTCGAATCATCGGGCCTTCAGCCTCAGCCGACCTTCGAATATCTGCACACTAACTCAAACTGGCAGCTGTCGACGAAGAATCATCCCTGCAAGGTAAAGTATCCAAACAGAGACTTTGACATTGGGGTACTCGAACCTGGACAATGCCCTTGCAGCACCCGGAGACGATGTGACGACAGCAGGCTCCAGAGAGCACCAAGAGCGAACCCCGCAACCCACCGCTGTTTTGAATTGAGCAATCCCCGTTTTTGATTGGTGAGCATAGATTCTGACCCCTCATAGCTTAATCTAGTTAGGTATAGGGGGTGGGATAAGGATAAGGGGATTGTTAAGATAGTTGTTTTCCCTCGATGTGCCGTGTGTTCCCCATTCCCTGTATAAGTGCATTTGCCTGTAATGTTATAGTGGTAACTTCTTTTAAGACTGTATTTAATTTTTCCTGTTCAATGAAATCGTGGTTTTTGCTTGCATCCAAACCACCTGTCTATTGAGTTTTCTGCATCGCTGCCTGTACCTAAGTCCGGTGTCTAGAACCCAGGGGCGTGGGAGTGATTCGAACCGCTCACAAACAGTCAGGGGCATAACTGACTGGTGGGCGCACGCCACACCACCCCCTACAACCCCATGGCCTGACCACAAAAAAAGTACAACTTCCCCAGGGAAGTGGAGTCAGACATGGAAGCAGCCATGTCCTCCTTAGTACAGCAGGGGGTCCTGAGACTGATAGCCACCCACGTAAACTCTCCACTGTGGCCGGTTAGAAAGCCGGACAACTCCTGGAGGGCCATGGTGGACTATCGGGTGCTCAACAGCAACATCCCAGCCTGTGCACCCACGGTAGCAGCAGTTGCCGACCTGGCAGGAAGTATTCCAGCATCCGCGACCACTTTCACGGTTCTGGATATTTCCAACGGGTTTTGGTCCATCCCTTTAAGGAGGGATGACCAGTACAAGTTTGCCTTTACGTTTAAAGGGCAACAGTACACCTGGAACTGTTTGCCTCAGGGCTTCCACAACAGCCCCAGCATTTTCCATCAGTGCATGGCAAACAGTTTAAAGGATTTCAGCCAGCCCAGGCAGTTGGTACAGTATGTGGATGACCTGCTCCTATTCACTGATTCGAGAGAGGAGCATGGCCCACTACTGGCCAAACTGCTGGAGCTCCTCAGGCAAAAGGGTTTTAAAGTAAACCCAAAGAAAGCGCAGATCGGCAAGCAGGAGGTGAAATTCCGGGGCCTGACTGTATGCACTGAGGAAAGGGCCATAGATAAGGCTAGGAGGGAAGCTTTAGGGGGTAGCGGGTGTGGCGCATGCGCCCAGTCAGTTATGCCCCTGACTGTTTGTGAGCGGTTCAAATTGCTCCCACGCCCCTGGGTTCTAGACACCCGACTTAGGTACAGGCAGCGATACAGAAAACTCGAGTAGACAGGTGGTTTGGATGCAAGCAAAAACCAACATTTTATTGAACAGGAAAATTAATACAGTCTTAAAAGAAGTTACCACTATAACATTACAGGCAAATACACTTATACAGGGAATGGGGAACACACGGCACATCGAGGGAAAACAACTATCTTAACAATCCCCTTAACCTTATCCCACACCCTATACCTAACTAGACTAAGCTATGAGGGGCCAGAATTTATGCCCACCAATCCAAAGATAAAAGCCAACTGTTAACGAGTGCGAGTTTTGAAGTCTGATTTCTGGTCCTTCTAGGTACCTCGTCGCCACGTGGTCTTCAGGAGTGCGGTGCTGGAGCTGCTGCTGAGACACACCTTCTTCTCCTCCGCTATCGTCGTCGTCTCGTCCCGATGGGTTCTCCTCTTCTTCTCCTTCGGGCGGTCGTCGGCGGTAACGTTACGTCAATGAGACGATTAGCAGTTTTTACTGCTTAGATTTTACTACCCATTCTTCGAACGCTAGCATATTCGTCATGGCGTGGACACTTGCGTTTATTTGCAGTGTTCGAGGTGTTTGCCCCCACCGTCCTCAAGGACTTTCTTCCCCAAGCGTCAGCTTATAACTAGGCACTTGGTATAATTATCGATACATTTTTCGCTGCCCTGCTCTGCCCTTATCGAGTTATTATCGTCTTCTTCCTCGTCTTACAAGACTACTATGCAAGTCCTGAACTACCTGCTCAACCTTGTCTCGCCCCTTTCTGCGGCCTGGGTGTCCTGGATGGCTGTGGACTTGGGCCTCGCTCCCCTTCCTAGCAGTTGGCATGGTGTTTCTGGCTACTGAAGGTCTGCTCCGGGGAGAGAACCCGCCACGAGGCCAGGGCACGAGTACGAGTGGCAGCCCAAGAGGCCGGAGCCACGAGAGCAGAGTCAAGGGCAAGAGCAAGAGAGAGAGATTGCTACCCGGGGCCTTTAATTATACTCCTTTCGAAAATCCTTATCTTCGCGCCAAATCAGGTTTGTTCTTTCTCTTAAACTTGGTGGGCTAGTTTAAACAATTGTAGCAATCTATACTGATGGTTTTTAGATGGCCGGTAATCGCATCTACCGGCCTGATAATTGACTTGTATTGTCCTGAAAGTTCTTTGATGGGCTTGTCCAGCCTCGGTGACTGGGTTTAATCTGTTTCCGATTATGTATGCAGACTGTTTGATGGCTTTAACTATAGGCCTCACTGAATTTAGATCTGCCTCCGATTCGGTCTAATACATAATTCAGAGCCCTGTCTCATTCCAAAATACAAAGTTTCTCTTCACAGAAAGCCTACAGCCTTAGTTTTGATTTTTCCCAAGCTGTCTGCGCTGCAGAATCCATTTTGGAATCCCACAGGCTTTCTGCCATGAGGCACGGACGCCATCTTGGGTACCCTTTTTAATTTAAAATGTCCATGCAGGGTCCCTTTTATTAATAATAACCTTTGGGTAGATGCAGAAATTTTGCAAATCTTACAGTTCGCCCTGTGATACTAAAACTTGCTTGAAGTATCATACTTTAAAGTGAGCAAAATTTTTCTGACCCTCCATAGTCAACCTTCCCCTGTAATTATCTATTTAATATACCCACGGCACATGCACTTCCCATTGCGCGAAAATGTAGTGTACATCAGCATACAGAGAGTAAAATTACAGACTTTACACACACATCCAAGCATGGAGGGGGTATAACACCCCTGCACCACTTGTTACACATATCTTTATTAAAGCGCATCGCAACACAGACAACAAAAGAAAACCTTTAATTAAAAAAAAAACAAACACAAAGAAACAACAATTCTTTAGTCGAAATATAGGGAAAAAGACTTAAACCGGTGTAACTTCCTCCACCTGTACATAATGTTCTTTCCAAAAGCTCTGGTTTCGGAATTCTGATATCTGACAATTTCCCTTACACTGAATGCAAACTAAATACAGCACTATCCCTAACTGGCAAACCACGAGAATGTGGGAAGCCAGTCTGATCCACGAAGGGACCTCAATATTATTGAAAAGGTTCCACCAGGCTGGAGTCACAATATCCAATATCTTTGTCCTTATCTCTACTGTTTTCTGCTCGAGAGTGTAAAAATGTTTCTGTGAAACTATAACGGCTTTTAGAATTTTGGTCAAATGTTCAGGGAGAGCGGGAATTTCATAGCCAAAGTGCGCTATGTAGTTCTGCAAATTCATAAAATTCTCCTTCACAGTGAGGTGAACAGTGGAGGGTTCAGGAATGGGGACAATTCATTCCTGGGCCACTTGAACTTCTGCCTCGGGTTTAAAACAGAAACTGCTGTCACTAACCGAACACCAGCTATGCTGTCCGTTCTGGTAGTGGGACGCGCCGGTGGTGACACAATATGTCCCACCCCCTATATATGCTACCTGCGGGGGAACATGGCCTTGTGCCACTACCTCCATGGTGCAATTTATAGGCTTCGCATCAGCAGCTCTGAACCCACAGTGCGGTTTTGAAAAGGCATTCAAGTGCTGGGGACACAGAATTATGTGTGCTCCCCGGCTCCGGCACCCTGAGAGGTCAGTACCTGTCATAGCGTGCTCCCACTTAATGACGTACAGCAGGACCGCTGTGAAATGAATGTGTGCACCCCCCTGAATGACTCCAATGATATCAACACTGTATACCAGCGCGGGTCGGGCTGTCCTACCCATGACTGGCATCCTAACTACTACTCCCATGATTGTGTGGTTGGACCGTCCACAATCCACGGGGACTGGATAGGCTTCGGAGGCTAGCCGGAGTTGGCACGGGCTCAATGCATTCTCCAAAGGGTGGAGGGCTGCGAGGTGTTTGTTGCTAATCCAGGAGGGGACCAAACCTTGTTTTAAATCCTCCAGATTACTGCGGCCCTCGCCCAGTAACCACGCCCCATATAACACGCACACCTCATTCTGCGCAGCCTGGTCAGAAGCATTTCTGTCCTCCCTTATGAGAGCATTTACCATCTTTGCATGCTTTACCAACTCGGCTAGGATCTCTTTTAAATGGACCGTCATGGCCTGGTCCTCATGCCACTCCGAGCCCACTACCTTGTTCTCATCCAGTAATATCCCTTTTAATTGTGTTTTTAAACCGTTTATCTGGGTCTGCAGCTCTATGTCATCCAAGCTGTTGATGACAGAAGACCCAGTATTAAACGCAGTAAAAACATCATTCCATACAACCCTTCTTTGTCTCCCTGGGTTACCCAAAAATTCTCTGTGTGTGGTGTAGAGTTCGGACTTGTCCACGTGGGAAAAAACGAACTGGTAAAATTTCTTGAACATGTCCTTTACTAGGGCCTGGTATAACTGCTCTGTTTCTATGGGGCACCACTCCGGTAAATGTACCTCCATGAGATTAAAATCACGGAGGCTACCGCGTAGTGTACCCCCTGGTACAGCATCTGATCGGTGGGTACTAATACCAACCCATTCCCTGGTCCCTTGGTGGCGGTGGGGCAACCTTCCCTGGATAACTTCGCCACCTGCGCCGTGGGAGGGGGCTTACGGGGGCGGGTTACCAGCTCAGTGGCATTGACCGGCATCGGGGAGAATGGGACTGCACACGCCTTCAGGCTGGTAACCCACTTCATTCCATCCCTGGCATCTTGCCACTGCCGGTGGAAAACAATGGATATGCCTGCGGGACAGACCATCTCTGACCCCCACATACAGATATAAATCCCTTGGTCCAGTTCCCACCATTTGTCCCAACACACGCTTAGTCCTCCATGAGTCCCGGTAATTGTCTGATGGGTGTTGTTTCCCAACCATTCCCACTCGACTTCGGGGTCCCTCATGTCCTTGCTCAACTTCCTGAGCGACCACCATCTATCCAGTGGAATGTGTCCTTTACACGTCAAACATATTCGCTTTCCAACGGTGATGCTGACCCTCGTAGTAATGACTCGTACCCGGGGGCACAGGAGGGAGGCTTCCCCGTACGTGAATCCAGTTTGGCTGGAGTACTGAGATGAATTGGACCCCAACCATCCTGGCCACCTTCCCTCGTGGAAGTGTAATGATCAGTAACCTGTCATTCTGGAATGGTACACTAGGTGGTGCTGTATGTATATAAGAGTGGGCTACCCATGATGCACAAGGCTACCCACAAGGCAGCAGTCAAGATGGATGCCTCTACAGATACTGTACCTAGTCCACATGTGCTCAATAAAATGTCTAGCAAAAGCTAGCTGTTCTTAATAAAAATGACTAGTTATTAATGAACATAACATGGTACCAGGATTGGTAAGATCTGCTGAATATTGTGCAACATGACATGGAGAATTTGAAGCCACCAGAGCGTTTGAAACTCACAGGAAATGTCGACTACAATTGGCAGACTTTTAAACAACAATTCGAACTCTACATTGCTGCCATTGGGTACGGTACGAAGCCAGACGCAAGGAAAATAGCATTGCTGCTCACGGTTGCAGGCCCACAGGCGATAGAGGTATTTAATACATTTATATTTAATCCAGAGGAGAACAGAGAAAAATTAGACGATGTGCTACAGAAGTTTGATACACATTGTTCTCCCAAAACGAATGAAATATATGAGAGGTACGTATTCTGTTCTCGGACACAGCAGCAAAATGAGACTTTTGATAGCTTTGTGACCGATCTGAAACTGAAAGCACAGACATGTAATTTCTCTGAGCTGAAAGCATCCATGATTCGTGACCAGATTGTGTTTGGTATTCATGATAAAAAAGTCAGGGAACGTCTGTTGAGAGAAACCGAACTAACATTGGAAAATGCTGTGAATATATGCCAAGCCAGTGAGCTAGCACGACAGCACGCGAAGACTTTCAGTGAAATCAATAATGATGCGATTGTAGTAAGTGCTGCTGTTGGTGCTGTGTTCTACAAGGGGAAGCAATATGGGCAGAACAGAAATGAAAAGCAATCGGAGGAAGGAATTTTTAATTGTAAACGCTGTGGTTACAAACACCAGTTAAAACAATGCCCAGCATTTGGTAAAATGTGCACAAAATGTCATGGAAAGAATCACTTTGCCAAACAATGCTTTTCAAAAGTAAAAACTAAGAAAGGGCAACGAGTTAATGTAATTGAGGACACTGATTTAAGTCAGACATGTTTTGTAGGAATGGTGTCATGTGACAATATCAAAAAGGATACAGAAAATGTGCAGCTCTCAGGAATTAACCATGCTGAACATAAAGTTAATGCAGTAAAAGAGGACAAATGGATGATCCCACCGCAGGTAAATGGAGCATTAGTTACATTGAAACTAGACACTGGGGCAAAAGCAAACTTAATCAGTATGAGTGACATTAACAATATGAAAGAAAAGCCCAAAGTACAGAAAAAGTCAGTACTACTGAAGGACTATAATGGACAGAAAATAGATAGTTTCGGTGTATGCAGACTTAAAGTGACAGTCAAAGACAAAGTGCATCATCTCATGTTTTATGTTGTGGCTGAAGGACTTGATTCACTCCTGGGTGACAAAGCTTGTGAGGACTTAGAACTGGTCAAGAGAGTCTACCGTATAAACTGTGCCATAAGCAGACCAGATGACTCAGTGGATTCTGTAGTGAATAATTTCAAAGACATGCTAGAAAGGATTCATCAGGGACACCTCGGAATTGAAAAATGCAAAAGGAGAGCAAGAGACACTGTTTATTGGCCTGGCATAAATAAGGACATTGAGAACATGATAGGCAAATGTGAAACATGCCAGAAACACCAAAACAAACAAGCAAAGGAACCAATGATAGTAGGTGACATACCAACAGCACCATGGCAAAAGGTTGGTATGGACCTTTTTCATTTAAATGGTAAAGACTATGTAATAGTGATTGACTACTATTCTAACTATCCTGAGATGGCGCTGCTCTCAAGCACCACAGCAAGCAGCGCCATAATGCATGTGAAATCCATCTTTGCCAGACATGGAATTCCCAGGATTGCCGTTAACGACAATGGTCCGTGCCTCAACTGTAAGGAGTGGCAACAGTTTGCAGCACATAATGACTTTCAACACATCACATCCAGTCCTTTGTATGCTCAGTCGAATGGTAAGGCAGATAAAGGTGTTCAAGTTCTCAAGCAGCTACTGAAGAAAGTGACAGAAAGCAAGTCTGATCCTTATCTCACCCTGCTGAGCTACCGAGCCTCACCTTTAGACTCTGGTTCTTCACCTGCTGAACTCCTAATGGGTCGCAATTTGCGTACCACGCTACCCTGCTGTGCAAAAGAAAAGCAGAGTAAGGAACTGAGACAGAGACTTCAACTGTTAAAGCTGAAACAGAAATCATAGTATGACAAGTCATCCAAAACTCTGAAACCATTGACAAGGGATGATGTTGTCAGGATTGAGGATCCAGATGCATGGAACAGGGAAGCTACAGTTCTTGAGGAAGTAGGACCAAGGTCATACACTGTTAGAACTGAGGAAGGACAGATTCTCAGGAGGAACCGCCGTTCCCTTCTAAAAACACAAGAGACTATCGAAGAGCAAATCGATGACAATGCCGCAACTGAATCTTGTCACTCACCACCAGAACAATCTAACACAAATACACATACAGGCTCTCATGAAAACACATCAGACTTACCTGTGCTGAGAAGATCCACACGTGAAGTAAAAAAGCCTGATAGACTTAATCTTTGAGTACAAAGAAAACTACATTGAAAATGTATTGACTGTTGGAGATGTTTATGTTGTTATTGATTGATATTGATTGATATTGATTTTGTTTAACCTCAAAGAAAGGGGGATGTAATGATCAGTAACCTGTCATTCTGGAATGGTACACTAGGTGGTGCTGTATGTATATAAGAGTGGGCTACCCATGATGCACAAGGCTACCCACAAGGCAGCAGTCAAGATGGATGCCACTACAGATGCTGTACCTAGTCCACATGTGCTCAATAAAATGTCTAGCAAAAGCTAGCTGTTCTTAATAAAAACGACTAGTTATTAATGAACATAACAGGAAGTAGACGGCAGTCTCCTCCGCATCCCCTTCACCGCTCCCATCGATCGCCAGGGGCGCCGTGTCTCCCGAACACCCATAGATGTGGGAGTCCTGGCCGCACTCATCTCGATCAGGGCGAATAGGATCACGATCCATTCCATCCTGAAAAGTCTTCCTGCAAAGAGATGTAAAGACATGCAACCAGGTCCCCAAGAGTTTCTCTGGCTTGGTGAGGCATGGTCGGGTCCCGCGACCTCGACCCCAATATACACACTCTCGGCAGATTTCTTACTCAAACTACCCATCACCTTATTTAACCTAAGCTAAACACCCAGACTTAAGCTAAATAATTACACCTACTTAAAACTTAAACTTAAAACTATAACTATATACATCTGCCGCCCGTCTCCGGGCAGCCAGACTAATTCCTGGTCAGGCTGCGGCTTGCCACTACCCCTGGTGTGACTGCACCATCCTCCACTGTTGGTCTCTCACAGCCCGTGGCGGCTGGCTGAGGACCTCTGTCCTTGGACCTCTCCCTGGCTCAAGGGGCAGCCCTTGGGAACTGGAGGGCTGGTGACCATGGCATTCTTGGCTGGGGCGTCCGCGGGGACCTTCTGGGGGCTTTGGCGGGTGGGGTTGTCTTGGCCGCTGGGCCTTTTACCCGAGCCGCTGCTCCCCCAGGCTTGACCCCTCCTGAACCTGGGCTGGGGGCAGGTAACTTTTCGCAGTCTGCTGCCGCGAGCTGAGAGTCTCCGTCCCCGGGTCCCATGGCTGGGTCCGAGGCATGGTTTTCGACCTCAGGTCCTTCCCTCTCTATACCTGGGTTAGGGGCGGGGTTTTCGCCCTCAAGTCCCTCCCCCTCGTCTGGATCCCAGAAGAGTGGGGGCGTGTCCCAATCGATGGGCTGGATGGCCCCTCCCTTCAAGCAAGCCACAGCACCTGCTTGTGTAGTCTGTGAACTCGCTCGTGCTGCAGGCTGAGGATCTTTATCCTCAGACCTTACCCCAACTGGCTGTTTTCGCCTTTCAGGCTGAAACAGCTTGCACTGGTTGATATAACCAGCAGCCTGTTTTAAAACCTCGTCCGCTGCCTCGAACGGGCCTTCTAGGGACTCCCCGTTCTCATTCCTTACCGGGACGGCCTTACAGACGGGATCTTGGGCTTGGACCTGCTTTAGGTCCGAGGCCAAACCTACCCCCTGTGTGCCTCCCTTGTCCCAGATTTCGGCTACCGGGCCTGCTCTACAGGGATCCCAGACCTCTCCTTCCCTGGCTCCCTGTTCGGCTACCTCGTTGGTCCTTTGGTTACCCTCCCACGTGGTAGGGAGGGATCCCAAAAGTTTGGCCAAAAGTTTGACCATTTCCCCAGCCTGCTCGTTCCCTGCGGCTCCCATTGGGCTAAATGGGACCTCGTTAGATCCGAGTGGATTGGTCGGGTCTTCCGGGGGGACCACCATGCTGGAAGCTCCAGTGTCTACCGAATATCTCCCCTGCACCGTCTCCACCCGCATCTTAACACAGGGCCTGCTCCCCTCTTCGTTTTCAAGGGGATACAGGTCGACAGGCTGCGCTGGCTCTAGTCACGGCTGTGGGTTGGGTGGGGCTGATGGGGCCAGAGCACCAGTGGCGGCTGCTACCCTCCCCTGGCCAGTCAATATGGACCTCATGGCATCCAAAAATGACTCCACCTCTGCGGAAGGGATCCCTGCCCCCGTCTTTTGGGCTGGGGCTGTGGAATGCTTTCCCTTGTTATCTTTCCAAGGGTTTTGCACTCCTTCCGCCAGTGACCATCCTTCCCACACCCATAACAATTGGCCTTTGTGTTGGGGGCGTTACTCCCTTCCTGGTGCCACTCTTTCCTACTCTGCACTCCTGGTTTTACCTCATGCAGCTTGCCTTTGGGTGGGTGTGCATCGGCTCCCCTACCATTTTTATAGGCCAGAGTGAGCTGCCTAATTACCATGATCTCTGTGGTCTGGGGATCTTTGGGGTCGAACCAGGCTTCTGCCTTGGCCCAAATCTGTGGCAAGCTGTTCGCCACTAGACAACGGAGCCAATGCGTCAGAGAATCCCCATTCAGGAATCTCCGGTCCCGCGTCCCCGGGCCGGCTTTCCAGTACACCGGCCACAACCGGTCCGCAAAAGCCTGCGGGGTCTCCCCTGAGAGCTGCACCGTGTTCTCCACGAGGGAGAAAGGACTTCCCTCATCCATCCCAATGGCCTCCAGAACCGCGTCTCTAAGCTCCTCGTACCTGCTCTGTCCCCTCTTACACTCTTCAGAGAGGGATTGCAGGAGATTACTCTCCAGGGAGAATAGCAGCATCTTGGCCTTCTCAGCGTCATCGCAGTCGTTGACACTGGCGGTCTGCTCTATTTCCCTGAAGTGGATCGAGGGGTCTCCCTTGGCGGAAAGCTTCGTGATATGGTTGACCATAACCCTAAGCTGTTGGGTGTTAAAGGGTAATACGAACTGGTTTTGGAGGGGTCCCTCATCTTCGCCATTGGTGGGTGGGCCGAACCTCCAATGCCGTGCTGGGCACATCGGTTCCGGTTCCGACTTTTCGGGTGGGGGTTGCTCTACCTCCGCCTCCACTCTGGGTCCCACCACCCCCCCACCTCCCCTCCACTGCCAAATCTCGCTGAAAACTGGCGCTACGGGTGGTGGTCGTGAGGTCTCCTCTCTCTCAACCGGGTCGTCCCTAGGCACTACCGGTGACATTGGAACTGTTCTCCCCTCGTTCCCCATAAAATCTGCCTGGCTTGCCCTTGGGCTTATGAGGCATAGCATACCTTTTGCCCTCCGGAGGACCCGGCTCAGATTTTCCAACCTCTCTTTACAGGGGCCGTGGTCTGCCTCCTCAAACCCCTGTTCATTTGTTAGCTTGTAAGCGGCTTTTACCTCCTGCACTTTCTCTTCCTGTTCCCTAACCTGCCTTGCCATGCGGGCGTTTTTCTCCCGCAACCTTGACTCATTTCCCTTGGCCTCAGTGACTTAGCACCGTAGGTATTCCAACTGGGCCTTGTGTTCTCTCACTAGATGCACTCTTTCTTGGTTCAAAGCCTGCAAAGCTACTAACAACTTTTCCCCTGCAAGAGCCTTATCCTGGATCTCCAGGGCTGACTCCCTTAACTTGGTTGCCTGTGCGGCAACGAGCCCGTCCAAAAGCTGGATCTGCATTTTAAAGCACATCAGCCAAACTGCCTTCTCTAAGGACTTCTTGTGTTCCTTTCCCTCTGTCCACTTGGCTGCTGCATCTACCGGATGCCCAGCCTTTAACAGAGTGGTGATCCACTTCTTAGTGATATTCACCTTGCTAAACACATAATCAGAAATCCTTTCCTCCATAACGGTTCGCTCATCTGAACCATTGTCTACCATAATGCAACCCTGATGCCGGTGTCCTGCCGCGGTCGCCATTTCTGTAGGGGGTGGCGGGTGTGGCGCATGCGCCCAGTCAGTTATGCCCCTGACTGTCTGTGAGCGGTTCAAATCGCTCCCACGCCCCTGGGTTCTGGACACCCGACTTAGGTACAGGCAGCAATACAGAAAACTCGAGTAGACAGGTGGTTTGGATGCGAGCAAAAACCAAGATTTTATTGAACAGGAAAATTAATACAGTCTTAAAAGAAGTTACCACTATAACATTACAGGCAAATACACTTATACAGGGAATGGGGAACACATGGCACATCGAGGGAAAACAACTATCTTAACAATCCCCTTATCCTTATCCCACCCCCTATACCTAACTAGATTAAGCTATGAGGGGCCAGAATTCATGCTCACCAATCCAAAGATAAAAGCCAACTGTTAATGAGAGCAAGTTTTGAAGTCTGGTTTCTGGTCCTTCTAGGTACCTCGTCGCCACGTGGTCTTCAGGAGTGCGGTGCTGGAGCTGCTGCTGCGACACACCTTCTTCTCCTCCGCTGTCATCATCGTCTCATCCCGATGGGTTCTCCTCTTCTTCTCCCTCGGGCGGTCGTCAGCGGTAACGTTACGTCGATGAGACGATTAGCAGTTTTTACTGCTTAGATTTTACTACCCATCCTTCGAATGCTAGCATATTCGTCATGGCATGGACACCTGCGTTTATTTGCAGTGTTCAAGGTGTTTGCCCCCACCGTCCTCAAGGACTTTCTTCCCCAAGCGTCAGCTTACAACTAGGCGCTTGGTATAATTATCGATACGTTTTTCACTGCCCTGCTCTGCCCTTATCGAGTTATTATCATCTTCTTCCTCGTCTTACAAGACTACTATACAAGTCCTGAACTACCTGCTCAACCTCGTCTCACCCCTTTCTGCGGCCTGGGTGTCCTGGACGGCTCTGGACTTGGGCCTCGTTCCCCTTCCTAGCAGTTGGTATGGTGTTTCTGGCTACTGAAGATCTGCTCTGTGGAGAGAACCCACCACGAGGCCAGGGCACAAGTACGAGCGGCAGCCCAAGAGGCCGGAGCCATGAGAGCAGAGTCAAGGGCAAGAGCAAGAGAGAGAGATTGCTACCCGGGGCCTTTAATTATACTCCTTTCGAAAATCCTTATCTTCGCGCCAAATCAGGTTAGTTCTTAGTCTTAAACTTGGCGGGCTAGTTTAAACAATTGTAGCAATCTATACTGATGGTTTTTAGATGGCCGGTAATCGCATCTACCGGCCCGATAATTGGCTTGTATTGTCCTGAAAGTTCTTTGATGGGCTTGTCCAGCCTCGATGACTGGGTTTAATCTGTTTCCGATTATGTATGCAGACTGTTTGATGGCTTTAACTATAGGCCTCACTGAATTTAGATCTGCCTCCAATTCGGTCTAATACATAATTCAGAGCCCTGTCTCGTTCCAAAATACAAAGTTTCTCTTCACAGAAAGCCTGCAGCCTTAGATTCGATTTCTCCAAAGCAGTCTGCGCTGCAGAATCCATTTTGGAATCCCACAGGCTTTCTGCCACGAGGCACAGATGCCATCTTGGGTACCCTTTTAATTTAAAATGTCCATGCAGGGTCCCTTTTATTAATAATAACCTTCGGGGAGATGCAGAAATTTTGCAAATCTTACAAAGCGGTACCCGAACTACCAGTCCCCAACACAGTCACGGGTGTGAGGTCGTTGCTAGGGCTAACCGGGTACTGCAGAGACTTTATTGAGGATTTTGCAGCCACAGCAGCTGCTCCACTCCGACTCCTACACAAGGGAGTGGAGTGGGCGTGGGATGAGGGTTGCCAGGCAGCATTTGTCAGGCTCAAGAAAGACCTGCAGACTGCACCAGCTCCAGGGGCCATAGATGGGGGGAAAGAGATTTTCCTGGAGGTAGCTGTTGTGTCCGTGTGTTAATAGAGACACTGAAGACAGGAGTTGGTTTCACAGGTGTTTACTGAACAAAGTCTGGAGGTGAACTAACTGATACAACACAATATACAGGCTTATATAGCCCGAGTGGCCATTACCGGCATTACAGTACACAGGGGGCTCTTAAAGGCACATACACTACAGTAGCAGCCAGCAGGGACAGTCTGAGTGCTGTGCTGCTCCAAGAGTAGCATGGCAGGCTGAGGCCGGTGGTCTACTCCTCCAGGATACTCACGGATGTGCAGAAGAGCTACTCCAATTGTGAGAGGCACCTCTTGGCCACACATTGGGCTGTGAAAAGATCACTGATCTTCACAGGCACCTCTCCCATCACCCTCCTCACCCATCACACAACCGCCCAGATGCTCCTGGACGGGAGAATCAAAGATAGGGACAGTGAGCAGTGACCGCATTGCTTGCTGGACCTTGCTTCTCTCACAGATGGACCTAAAAGTAAAAGGGCTCTGCGAGCCAATGCTCGCAGCCAACTTGGTATATCCTGGAACAGCCCACCGGTGTTCCATAGAAGGGGTTTGGGAAGTGGACATAGGTTTACGGACCGGGCTACAACCCACAGGCCGTGAAATCTATGTGGATGGCTCCAGCACAGTATCTGCTGGTGAGCGAATCACAGGGTGTGGAGTTTATAACCCAGCGGCAAACATTGCCCTGGCAATTAAGCTCCCCAGCACCATGAGTGCCCAGGAGGCTGAACTGTCCGCGGTAGTGTACGTTGTTACACACCCCGAAATCTTCCCCACTCCGTACACGATTTGCTCGGACAGCATGTTCACGTGCAATTCGTGTACAGAGTACCTGGCCATCTGGTCCCGCCATGGATACACCTCCGCCGACAGGAGACCCCTCACAGTGAAACCCCTGCTGGAGAAAATCTAAGCAGCAGTGGGGGAGGAAGGGGAGGTTTTCATCCATAAGGTGAAAGCCCATTCCTCCACTGAATCACGTAGTCAGGGCAACCAGCAAGCTGACATGCTAGCTAAGGAGGGTGCCCGCACAGGCACTTTCTGGGACCCATATGGGTCCAGACCGATAGCAGCAGTCAGGGGTAGGGATGGGACACAAGGGAGTGCAGGGGTAGCCTTAGCCCGGGACCTTAAGACGGTCCAAGCCCAAGACCCCATCCTCAAGGCAGTCCTCAGTGCAGTGACTAAGGGATAAAGGGTAGAGGGCCCTTACAGCACAGCAGCCCTCTCTGTGAAAGAAGGCATGCAGTTTAGGGGAGTACAATGGGTGGTACCACAGCAGCACTGGAGGGAATTCCTTCAACTGGCCCATGAGGGTCCAGGAGCAGGGCATCCCGGGCATGAGACCACCTGGCAGCCGGTGGAACAGGCGGGATGGTGGCCAGGACTCAGGGAAGATGTCCGCGAGTTCTGCGCCGGCTCTCTGGAGTGTGCTGCTAACAACCCTGACCACCACAAAAGGAAGGTACCTATGGGACACATCAGGAGGGTAGAGGGACCATGGCAGTCGATCCAGGTCGGCTACATCGGGCCCCTGCCCACTGCCCAGGGATGCTATAAGTACTGCCTAGCCCTGGTAGATGTGTTCACGAAATGGGTAGAAGCCTTCCCCTGCAGAACAGCCACAGCTCTGGGTACAGCCAGGATCCTGGTCCGGGAAGTGTTCTCGCGATGGGGGCTACCACAGTAAGTGGAGTCCGACCAAGGGAGTAACTTTACCGGGCAAGTAATGCAGAATACCCTTATGCTGCTCGGCATCGAGGGGAAGTGGCACGTTGCACACAACCCGCAGTCCTCAGAGATTGTGGAGAGAATGAATAGGACCTTGAAGGAAAAGCTGAGGAAAGAGACGGTGGACTCGCAGTAAATGGGCAGAGGTCCTACCATTGGTCCTGATGGGGATCCGAGCCAGCCAGTCAAAAAACACGGGGTACTCCCCGCACGAGCTGATGACTGGCAGGGTTATTCAGACCCCCGCCCATGTACTAGCCCCAGTGCTCACAGGTCAGTTCAGGGAGGTAAGCCGGGACAGGTTTGCCCGAAACCTCTTCGAACACCTTAAGCATGTCCACGGGCAGGCAGCTGGGAACATGGGAAAGCAGCATCAGAGTAACCAATTGCTGTTAGAACCCCGAAAACACCACGAGTGGGAAATAGGGGATCAGGTCATGGTGAGGAATTTTGCTCGGGTAGGAAGTCTAGAACCGTTATACATGGTGTTGTGTCCGTCAGTAGTAAGACACAGACTGCAGGAGAACGGTACAACAGGTGTTTACTCAACGTGGCTCACTCTGGAACTCACTGTACAGATTACTACTCAGTGCTATATACAGGTGTGGTCACTGCCGGTACTACAGTATACATGAGCTGTAAAAAGTAGTTCCCCCCATAAAGGTATATACATTACAATTCCTCCCCTTTTAGATTAACAGTACCATAACACTCATTTAACAATTAAATATCAAACTAATTACAATTAACACTTTTAACATACAACGTTAGCTGAAAATAGTCCATTTATATATTCAGTCTTTGAGGAGGCTTCCTGATCCTTTCTGGATAGCGCCTTTCCCGAGTGTCTCGCTCTTGGTGCGGAGGCGATTCTGGCACCCTGTCGTCGGTTGGGTCATCAGCTTCCGATGCTACTGTTTCTGGGGTAGATGCGACCTGTACGTCGGGTTCATCACCAGGTACGTATGGGCGAGGCATGGGGTTGACTTGTTCCTGTGACTCTAGGATCTGGTCAGCATGGCGTCTCACGATGTTCTCCCCAATGTCCACTGTGTACATTAGTGGGCCCTGCCGTGTGCATATCGTTCCTGGCTGCCATTTTTCTGTTCGGTAGTCGCAGGCCAAGACTGGTTGCCCTACACTGAAGCTCCTTGTTGGCTTCTCATGGATGTGCTGGAATTGCTTACTCTCAACATCTCTTCGTACGTTTAGTCTGAGCAAATCCAGGCGAGATCTTAACCTTCGGTTAAAGAACATCATGGCTGGGCCTGGTTGGTGACTGCATGTGTCGCATTCCAGTAGGCAAACAGGAAATTGTCCACCTTATGCTGCAGCGGAATGTTGTCATTGTAAATAGCCTTTATTGCCTTCTTAAAGGTTTGTACGAACCTCTCAGACAATCCATTTGTGGCTGGATGATACGGGGCGGATGTGTAATGCCTTACCCCATTCTTCTGCATAAACCTCCGGAACTCTTCGGACACAAACTGTGGTCCGTTATCGGAGCAAATCTGTTCTGGCAAGCCTTTCTTCGCAAAAATGGTCCATAGGACTGCAATAGTTTTCTCCGTGGTGGTGGAGGACATTTTGATGACCTCAGGCCATTTCGAGTGCGCATCCACGGCTATTAAAAACATTGAGTCCATGAATGGACCAGCAAAATCAATATGCACCCATTGCCATGGAGATGAGGGACACTCCCATGGGTGTAGAGGGGCATGTGGTGGTGCATTTTGGACTTTCTGGCATCCTGAGCAGCTCTTGGTCAAGTCCTCGATTTGTTTATCGATTCCCGGCCACCACACATAAGCCCTGGCAAGGCTTTTCATTTTTACCCCTCCCAGATGACCCTCATGAAGCTCATTGAGTACTCTCTCTATTCTGCCCTCGCAACGCGATCCTATGCAGAGCTAGACAGATAGCGAACAACTTGATATCTTCCAATAAAATCACAAGGCTTGACTTTTCTTGTAACGCTTTACTGAAAGATTCTTATTGTAAAACTGAAATACAACACAGAAATGGAAGCACACATTAGTATACAAACGCATAACTGATATGTATACACAATTTTAGGTACGCCTGAGCAACACAGTACATTTAGCAATGAATATACATTTAGCAAACTGGGAGGCATTCTCTTTAAATTAGCCCTGTACATAGTGTATCAAAATACAGCTACTAGTTAACCAGCTAGACAGAGAAAAGTTACAACTAAACATTTTCTACAACATACAGTGTACACTAATCATCTATAGCATTCTAAAATACTTACAGACAAACAATTTCCAAGACTCAAGCATGGGGATGATACAACTGCCCGGAGCCTGTGCTGCTGGTCCTGTTCCGGCGGCGGCTCCACGAGGAATGAGCTCGCAGTCCCGTGGGGAGCGTGATGACCTCATCACGCCCGGGGTTGTGACGTCGTCACGTTTGCCGGTCATTGCGTCGCTGGCCGTTGGAGCCTAAGTCGGGAGCGGGGCTGGAGGCCAGGCTGGGCCGGTGCTTGCCGCGGGAGCGGAAGATAGCGGCGCTCCCGGCGGCTGATCGATGCGGCCGAAGACGCTAGGCCGGGCTGTGCCGGCGGCCTTTCCGGAGAACCGAGTCGGGCCGGCAGCCGCCTCACGCACGTCACGTCGTACGTGACGTGACGTCAGCGCGCTAAGGCGCGTCTTAAAGGGGCAATGGCCCTAAAAGGTGAGTTAAAGGGGCAACGGCCCTAACAGGTAAGTTA
The DNA here is from genome assembly GCF_052327205.1 of Somniosus microcephalus. NCBI lineage: Eukaryota > Metazoa > Chordata > Chondrichthyes > Squaliformes > Somniosidae > Somniosus > Somniosus microcephalus. The sequence continues at coordinate 94,832,014 of NC_140999.1, read as the reverse complement.
TACATATATAAGTAGGTTATGTACATACAGTAAGGTTAAGTTAGAGGGAGAGACAGCACACTCCCCGCTTGGTACAATCCCATTTGTACCACTACAGACACAAAATAAACCTGAAGAGAACGTCCTTCGGCAGCGACATACTCAGAGTCCGTTCTCTAGGTTTCTTCGGAAAGGAGGACTACGATCTCTGAGACTGGCCTCAGAAACACTTTGACAGTCCCCTCCTCCTTGCGGACCCTCTTGTCCCTGCTCGGCAGAGTTTTGACGACCAGTCCCACTGGCCATTCGTTTGTGTGCTTGGCTGTCTTTCAGCAAGACGACATCTCTCACTTTGACATTCGGCTTGTCTTCTGTCCATTTCCTACGGCTCTGTAGGGTGGACAAATACTCTCCTCTCCATCTCTTCCAAGAAGTGTCTGCGTGACACTGTACTTGCTTCCACTGCTTCCCGTGCAGCTCGGCCATGTCGAAGTTTCCAGAGGGAGCTGAAATAGCACTCATCTTTTGAATCAGGAGCATCGCTGGGGTGAGGACTGCAGGCGTGTCTGGGTCGGTGGACACCGGCACCAGGGTTCTCCTGAGCGAGCAGAGGCGCCCCGCAGCCTGCTCCCCGCTGCTCGGAAGACGGTGTCCAGGGGAGCGAAACGGCAGGGGTGCCACCCAGCTGTGTCCGTCGTCCTTGGACCTTTCAAACACTGAGCATCCTAGGCCATCTGCGCTCACAGTGGGGCCTGCCTCTTCCTCACAGGCAGAGGAGGTTGACCTATGATGCTGCGTCGTGTCATCGTAGTCCTCCTTTACCTGGATCCTGTTTGGGCATGGGCTGAGACAGGATGTGTGACCGTTGTGCAACACGTTTGCTTTATAGATGCTGACATCCGCTGGTTTGTGGACTGTTCCCAGGCAAACTCCACCCACGAGGACCCATCCCAAGTCAAGCCGCTGCGCATAGGGAGCATCGTGGGGCCCGTTGATGTGCTCACGCACCTTGTGCACCCTTAAGATGTCTCTTCCCAAGAGTCGGAGGATTGGAGCATCCGGGTCCACAGCTGGAATCTTGTTGGCAATTGGCTGTAGGTGGGGCTGATGGCATGCGACCTCTGGGGAGGGGATTTCCGTCCTATCCTCTGGCATCAGGTCGCACTCAATCAAGGTGGGGAGGGGAAGCTGTAGTTTCCCATCCATGGACTCGATCATGAAGTTCCCAACTCTCCTACCCGTAGTCTCTGTTGTCCCTGCGCAGGTTTTTAGCGTGTACGGAGCGGCACTGGCCTTGACGTCAAAGAGATTGTAGAATTCGGTCTTCGCTAGAGACTTGTTACTTTGCTCATCGAGCACTGCATACATTTTGATTGCTTTCTCCTTTCTCCCTGCAGGATATGCTTTAACCAAGCAGATTTTGGAGCATGAGCGTGGGCTGCTTGCGTTTCCACAAACCTCTGTGCACTTGGAGGTGACTGAAGAAGATGTGCTTTCGCTTTGCTCCCCGCTATCCTCTTTGTCGACCGCAGCGCTCTCGGTCATTGAAGGAGGAGGACCTGGATGCAGGGCCGCGATGTGTTTTTCGCTGTCGCACTCAAGGCACTTGATTGTCACCTTGCAGTCTTTTGCCATGTGCATGGTCGACCCACAACACCTGAAGCAGATGCGGTTCTCTTTCAGGTATGATTTGCGCTCATCAATAGGCTTGTCTCTAAAGCTCCGACACTTCTTGAGTGGGTGGGGCTTCTTGTGTATTGGGCACTGGCGATCCGGGTCATCCACTTTGTTCCCAGCGGAACTGGATCAGTTGACTGAGGGTTCGGCTGGAACATCTGTTTTGTGCACACTCACAGAGGCCTTATTGCTGTACTTTGTGGGTTTCTCTGTTCTCGAAGGAGCGTAACTGCTGGAGGTGGAGAAAGTGAAACTTGGATCATTCCTCACCCTTGCCTGTTGTTGGACAAATCTGGAGAAGAGAGAGAAGGGGGGAAATGCCACTCCATTGTCCTCCTTGTACTTGGATCCCTTACCTATCCATTTCTCTTGAAGATTGTGGGGGAGCTTTTCCACTATTGGGTTTACCCCGCGAGCCGTATCCAAATACGAGAGGCCGGTCAGGTAACCTTCTCCCTTGGCACACTCCAGTTCGAGGAGAATGTCGCCCAGTTCTCTGAGCTCGACATTATCCTTGTTGGTTAGCTTCGGGAAGTCCTCAATCTTCTTGAGCAGTGCGTGTCCGATGACTTCTGGTGTCCCATAACAGTCTTCAAGACGTTGCCAAACCAGGTTGAGGCCTGCTGTGGGATTGAGGACATGCGCTGAGCGAATTCTCTTCGCCTGCCTTGACGACTCAGCTCCGAGCCACTTTGTCATCAAGTCTAGTTCTTCTCTGGCTGACAGATTCAAGTCCTTGGTGGTACTCAGGAAGGACGCTTTCTATGACCAATAATTTTCAGAACGGTCATCAAATTCTAGGAGGCCTGAACTTAATAATTCTCGGCGAGTAAGGTACCTAGCGAGGTCTTGTGCGCCTTGCGGCTCGGGCGAGGACTGCTTGGCTGGATTGGCCGAGTGTTGTGGAGGTCTCTGCAGGTGAGTCTTACTCGTTTCTTCTCTTTTAAGCTCAGTGTCTCCGAAAACGGGCCGTTTGTTGCTGTGGTGAGTAGCTGGTTCTACGTCGAGATGCCTGAATGTTTCCTTTGAGAATAATTTGGAGTGTTGTTGGACATACTCATTTGTACGTTGCACTGGACTGAGGGGCTTTTCCAGATCATATGTTTCCTGGCTGGGCTCCCTGTCTTCGCTCTCCTCACCTTCTTCATAAGCTGCGGCTTCGGCTTTAGCGGCAGCGGCAGCTCTCTGGCTTTGGAGAATGTGGAGAATGGCAGCGAGGTCGGCTCTCTGCTTCGTAACGCTAGCGTCGAGGTCAGCTTTCTGCTTCATCACGCTAGCTTCTTTTTCAGCAAGGGCCAATTGAGCCTGGGTAGCTTCCGCCTTGGCACGTGCTTTGGCGGCTGCAGAAGCTGTCGATGACGATGGTCTGCTGGACTGCCGAGATGATCTAGTGGATGCTTTAGAGGACTGTGCTGTCTGCTTCATCGCACTAGCGTCGAGGTCGGCTCTCTGCTTCATCACACTAGTGTCGAGGTCAGCTCTCTGCTTCATCGCGCTGGCGTCGAGGTCGGCTCTCTGCTTCATAAGGTCAGCTTCCTTTTCAGCGAAGGGCAATTGAGCCTGGGCGGCTTTTGCCTTGGCACGTGCTTTGGCGGCTGCAGAAGATGTCGATGACGACGGTCTGCTGGACCGCCGAGATGACCTAGAGGATACTTTAGAGGGCTGTGACTTGGCATTGTTTGCTAGGAGAGGCTCATGCTTCTCGCTTGACTGGTCGACGTCCTCTAGGGTATATTGTTTTCCTGAGCGTAGACTCATGGTAGCTGAGTGGTATCTTCCTGTGCTTGAGCCCGCTGTGCTGCTGTCTTTTTACTATTCTGCCCTCGCAACGCGATCCTATGCAGAGCTAGACAGATAGCGAACAACTTGATATCTTCCAATAAAATCACAAGGCTTGACTTTTCTTGTAACGCTTTACTGAAAGATTCTTATTGTAAAACTGAAATACAACACAGAAATGGAAGCACACATTAGTATACAAACGCATAACTGATATGTATACACAATTTTAGGTACGCCTGAGCAACACAGTACATTTAGCAATGAATATACATTTAGCAAACTGGGAGGCATTCTCTTTAAATTAGCCCTGTACATAGTGTATCAAAATACAGCTACTAGTTAACCAGCTAGACAGAGAAAAGTTACAACTAAACATTTTCTACAACATACAGTGTACACTAATCATCTATAGCATTCTAAAATACTTACAGACAAACAATTTCCAAGACTCAAACATGGGGATGATACAACTGCCCGGAGCCTGTGCTGCTGGTCCTGTTCCGGCGGCGGCTCCACGAGGAATGAGCTCGCAGTCCCGTGGGGAGCGTGGTGACCTCATCACGCCCGGGGTTGTGACGTCGTCACGTTTGCCGGTCGTTGCGTCGCTGGCCGTTGGGGCCTAAGTCGGGAGCGGGGCTGGAGGCAAGGCTGGGCCGGTGCTTGCCGTGGGAGCGGAAGATAGCGGCGCTCCCGGCGGCTGATCGATGCGGCCGAAGACGCTAGGCCGGGCTGTGCCGGCGGCCTTTCCGGAGAGCCGAGTCGGGCCGGCAGCCGCCTCACGCACGTCACGTCGTACGTGACGTGACGTCAGCGCGCTAAGGCGCGTCTTAAAGGGGCAATGGCCCTAAAAGGTGAGTTAAAGGGACAACGGCCCTAACAGGTAAGTTATACATATATAAGTAGGTTATGTACATACAGTAAGGTTAAGTTAGAGGGAGAGACAGCACACTCTCCCTTAACTTGGGTGGAATTACCACTCGGGATCCACACATCAAGGTCCCCCGGCACACTGACAGCTGTTCTCTCCTTGTTGAGAATGCTGGCAACAGTGAGTCGCCATGTGCTGGCCATCCCTTCACCGTCAAATCATATACCCGAGACAGTGTCGGGTCATTTCGGGTCTCCTTTTCTACACGAGCGTTAGTTAGCGGTAGGTATTCAACTATAGTCGAATGAAATATTTCGACAGGATCCACTGCTGGTGCTTCCTCTGCAGTAGGCAGTGGCAGACGTGATAGCCCATTAGCATTTCCATGCTGTTTCGTGCCCTTATATTCAATCTCATAGTGGGGCGCCCCTAGAAAAAGTGACCATCTTTGTAGTCGTTGCGCAGTCATCACCGGAACGCCCTTCTTTGGATTAAAGATGCAGACAAGTGGCTGGTGTTCAGTCAGCAAGGTGAATTTCTGCCCGTGCAGATAGTGATTGAACTTTTTCACTCCCCACACTAGGCTGAGGGCCTCCCTGTCAATCTGGGCGTAGTTACGTTCACCCACTGCTGTTGCACGGCACCGACTGCGTAGTCCGACACATCGGTGGTGAGGGCGATGGTGGCTCCTGGCAGTGGGTGCGCCAGCATAGTTGCGTTGGCTAAGGCGCTTTTGGTGTCAGCGAACGCTCGGGCCATGTCATCCGTCCAGTCTACTGGGTTCCTGCCAGTCTTGCCCTTGAGGGCCTCATACTGAGGCCTAGAAATTCACTAGCCTTCGCGCCGCTTTTGAGGCGCTAGAGGGACTAGCGCCAGAGTTATGGCCAGTTTAAAAATTCCCTGGGGCCCTAAATCGGCGTTGCACCGGTAGCGCTGCGCCGGCACCGATGACGTCATCAGTGTGCGCAGCGTCCCGGTTGCCGTGGTAACCCGCCCGAACTCCGAAATTGAGTTGCGGCCGCCTCGCCCGTGGCAGCCGCAAGCAACGTTCTGGCAGAGGTGCCTTACTCCAGTTTGCGCCGGCGCATTAAAGGCCCCGCGGCGGCCGGCCACTTTCCCGCCGGCCGCCTGCCCGCAGCTCCCTCCCCGGACTTCTCCCCGCCCCCCCCCCCGGAACAGATGCAAGCCCGGCACTTGTCCGAGGTGCCGGGCTCATTTTTAAGCTGATTTGCGCGGGCCGCGGCCGGGTGCAGGCAGCTCCTCCTTAATGGGAGGAGGAGGCCTGCACGTCCCCAGCCTGCCGCACCGCATCGGGTGCCGCAGCGCCGGAATTGCGGCGCGAAACGGCAGTTAGCGCTGATGTACCGCCGCAAAGACCCTTCAGTAGCGCCGGCAGCCGTTTGGGCGCGGCGCCACTGAATTTTTGGCGCGCGCAGGGGACTTAGCGCCGGCACTAACTTCCGGCGCTAAAGCCCTGGCTAAGCCAAAACCCAATTTCTAGGCCAGGGGCTGCATGAGTACAGCCGCCTTAGGCACGAAACGGTGGTAAAAGTTTACCATGCCTAGGAATTCCTGCAGGGCCTTTACGTTCTGCAGGCGTGGAAAGGATGTCACCACCTGTATCTTCGAAGGTAAAGGAACCGCTCCCTCTGAGGTGATGCGATGCCCCAGGAAGTCAATTTTGTGCAGGCCAAACTGACACTTGGCCAGGTTGATAATCAGGCCATGTTGGCTGAGGCGTCGAAAAAGGGTGCGTAGGTGACAGGTATGTTCTTCCTTAGTAGGACTGGTAATTAGAATATCGTCCAGGTCGACGAAAAGGAACTTGAGGTCCCGCAGCACGGAGTCCATCAGGCGTTGGAAAGCCTGGCGGCGTTATTTAACCCAAACGGCATCCGTAAAAACTCAAAGAGACCGAATGGGGTGATGACTGCGGTCTTCTGGAAGTCTTGTGGATGAACTGGGACCTGGTGGTAGCCCCGGACGAGGTCAACTTTTGAGAACACGGTGTTCCCTGCCAAATGGGCAGAGAAATCCTGAATATGGGGGATCGGGTACAGATCAGGAGTGGTGGCGTCGTATAGTTGTCGATAGTCGCCGCATGGCCGCCATCCGCCGCCAGGCTTCGGGACGATATGGAGGGGTGAAGACCAGGGTGTATTCGACCGGCGAATAATCCCTAACCGTTCCATGGTTGCGAACTCTGCCTTTGCGACCGCCAGCTTGCCAGGTTCTAGACGCCGGGCCCGCGCGTAGACCGGTGGGCCGTTGGTGGTGATGTGATGTTCCACACCATGTTTCGTGGCTGTGGAGGAGAACGTGGGTCTTGTCAGGTCGGAGAATTCGCTGAGCAGGCGAGCGAACTCATCAGGAGTCAGGAACGCACAGGAGATGGTGCGTGACATAGTGTTACTGCGGTAACACGGAAGAGAATTAAAAGTTGCTGCGTTGATCAGCTGCCGGTTCCTAACGTTGACCAGGAGGCTGTTGGCGCACAGGAAATCCACGCCGAGGAGGGGCTGGGAAACTTTGGCCGTAACAAACTCCCAGTGAAAACGTTGCCCCCCGAGGCACAACTCCACTCGCCGTCTGCCGAAGGTCCGAATTGTTCTGCCATTGGCCGCTTCAAGGGCGGGGCTGTGATTCCCCATCTGCACATCGAGGGCAGACGCAGGTAAAATGCTGCACTGCGCTCCGGTGTCGCACAGAAAACGATGACCGGAGAGAGTATCAGTGATGAAGAACAATTTTCCCGCGTTGCCGATCACCATCGCGGCCGCGGTGTGCCCATTAGACCCGTTCCTCGGTGGCCGCAGTGTCAGTCATTGTTTTTTTGGGGGAAAACTGCAGGGAGGGTGGCAACGCTTCGCTTTCGCACCGAACTGCGCGTGGTAGAAACACAGCCCAGCAGGCGGACGAGCTGGGGCAGTGTCTACGGGGGATGGGTGCCTCGTGGCGGCGCAGTACTGCCGAGTTACAGCGAAAATTTTGTCAGCCTCCTCAGCGAGTGTTGCGCAGTCTTCAGTTTCAGATCTGGCCAGGGCAGCTTGTACCTGTTCAGGCAGTTGGCTGAGGAAAATCTCGCGGAATAGGAAACATTCCCGTTCTGAGCCCAGGAGTGTGAGCATTTGGCTCATCAACTCTGAAGGCTTGGAGTCCCCGAGCCCAGGCATAGCGAGTAATCGACGGGCGCGCTCCGATTTTGTGAGCCCGAAAACCTGCAATAACCGCGCTTTGAGGGTTTCATACTTGCGCTCCGTTGGGGGGTTTTCGAGGAGGCTGACGATCCGAGAGGCGGTAGGGCTGTCGAGTGCGGAGACCACGTAAAGATACTTTGTCTGATCTGCATCGAAGTTCCTCAGGGCGAACTGGGCCTCGACCTGAATAAACCACGAGGGCGCTTGCTGTTCCCAGAACTGCGGTAGCTTTAGCGAAACGGTGTTTGCTTCCATGCTGTGCTCTTCTTTTGTGAAAACGTTCACAAAAACGGGGTCACCAATGTAGGAATTGACGAATTCCTACGAATAACGGAGGTCGACACAAGAGAACAATCAAACAGGTCTTTACTCAAAGGAGATGCCACGAGGACTGACTGGGCAGTCCCGTGGTTTGCGATGTGATGTCATCGCGTTTGCCCGTGTTTTCCCGCGCTCTTAAAGGGGCCACGCCCCGTACATGCAAACTCTATATACAAAACACAGTAATGCCTAACACAATGGTACAGGTTTAGGCTGGTGTTAGAACATCGTTAAAGAGAATTATATACAGTTAGCCAGAGTCATTCAGTGGGTCTGCCACAGTATCATAACTGCTGCCAGAATACCAGCCATTGCCCTGCATGATGCGCTGCCGATGGTCACACACCAGCTAGATGTTTTGGTTCTGGTATATGGCAGAGTTGACATCCGCATCCCACAAAGCAATGTGCGTGCATTCAATGGCACCCTGCACCATGGGGAAGCCTACAATCCTTGTAAGCCCTCGTGCTCACTTTGCCTGCTTCTCTCTGGCAAAAGGGAATTAAATGAAGTTATTTCTCTTTGCATAGAGAGTCTCAGTGACCTCCCTTATGCAACAGTGCACTGCAACTGTGAGATGTTGTTAATATCACCAGCAGCAGCCTGTAAGGGGCCAAATGCTTAAAAGTTGAGGGAGCTTGCTGTGCACAAAATTGGCTGCCCCATTTCCTACATTACAACAGTGACTACACTTCAAAAAAACAGTACTTAATTGGCTGTAAAGCGTTTCAGGATGTCCGGTGCTCATGAAAGGCACTATAGACATGCAAGTCTTTCTTTTATCTGTATACTTCCGGCGGACGTTAAGTGCTCGTGTGCTAACCCCTTTGCCAAGTTCCACAAATGCCAAGTACAATTACTGGCATAAAACCTGCCATCGTGTCCAGTGGGCTTCTGTTCACCCTTCCTTATTCCCCGCCCCAATCTATAACACATTGTCGAGGGATGTTTCAGCTGGTCTGCTTGATGCATAAGACCATGTACAGTTGACAGTGTTGATATCCATCTGATAGCCAGCTTTCTCTTGACTCAAAACGCTGCTGTGTACAGTCCTGGTCCTGTCACCCCTGCTCTACATGGCGCCCCTTGGAAACAAATTGAATTGAGTTTCAGATAGTTTTCTTATAATATTATTTCACCTGCACTTCAAAATGAAACCACTCTTTATGATTTAGTATGGAACTTTCCACACACATTAGTAATCTCTTTCACAAGATCCTTGTTCAGAGCTGTTGAGGGACTGGGTAGTCCATTGTATTGGAATCCATGCCAGGAGTGGATGGAGATTAGAAGGTGCTCTTGGTAAGGCAGTGCCTTTTTGCATCTAGGAACAGATTCAAATCAAACAAAGCAGAAAGGGATAGAAATACACACAAGGTACAGCGTGGAAACAGGTTTGTATACTCTATTAGATTTCCTCTTAGCCGTCTCTGTTCCAATGGAAATAGTCTCAGTATCTCAAGTCTTTCCTCGTAATTAGTTTCCCATCTCTGGCACCATCCTGGTGAATCTATGCTGTTTTCATCTTCATGGCTTCAATGTTCTTTCTATAAGGTTTCCAGATCTTTTGATCAGTTTTGAATGATTACTTCCTCCAAGTGTTCACAGGGAAGACATGAACAACATATCTTCACCCCAACCGCACCCCCCCACCCCCCACCCACCCTCACCCACCCCAAAAAGGACAGCAAGGCAAAATTTAGGACTTGGTTATAAATGAGATGGAAGTCCTGGATAAGTTGAAAGTCCTTAAAACAAATAAATCTCCAGGGTTAGTTGGTATTTATCACCGAGAGAGGCCAGTGAGTGGAATTGCGAGTCATTATGAAGGAGTCAACGGACACTGGGAAGGTACCAGTAGATGAAAATAGGCCAATACGGTGCTCACATTCAAAAGGGGAGACAAAATAGACACAGGTAACTACAAACCCATTAGTCTTCCTTCAATTCTCTGTAAAATAATGGAACCGATTATCAGGAGTAAACTTGAGGATTATCTGCATAGCAATAACTTAGTAAACAGCAGTCAACGCAACTTAGGCAGGTAAGATCCTGTCTGACCAAGTTCCTTGATTTCTTTAATGCAGTGACAGCCCAAGTGCACTATGGTAAACCCTATGCCGTTTGGTACCTTGACTTCTAAAAGGCATTTGATAAAGTTCCACAAGAAAGATTAATTAAGCTCAACACAACGGGGATTCAAAGCAAAGCATAGGTATGAATAAGAAACTGGCAGAAGGGTAGAAAACAATGGGTACTGGTTAGAGAGGTATGTCAGGGTTGGGGGGGGTGGGGGTGCAGTGTACTGAATTAATTGCCACAAGTTCAGTGTTAATGACTTGGATTCTGAAACTCAATGCAAATTGGTTAAGTTTGCAAATGATACCAAACTAGGAAGGGCAAAGGAATCGGCAGAGGTAGCCTAGAAATTAAAGCTAAACAAAATATGTGAGTTAATGCAAACAATGGCAGGGGAAATTTAATGCAGACAAGTGTACAGTACTGCAAATAGGAAGGAAAAATGGACAACATACATGCCCCATGAGCAGTGCTGAAAGAGCTATGGCCAAAAATGACAGACCTAGGAGGCTTAGTAAATGCAATGCTCAACATGTCCAACCAATACACAAAGGCAATCAACAAAGTCAATCGAATGATGAACTGCCAGGGTTAAAGACATCTCCTCGTGGCTGGAAAAGAACTTGGAGTGGGAGGATCCAGTTGTCGTGGTCCACGTGGGAACCAACGACATAGGTAGAACTAGGAATGAAGTTCTGCTGAGGGAGTTTGAGGAGCTAGGATCCAAAGTAAAAAGCAGAACCTCAAAGGTAATAATCTCTGGATTGTTACCTGAGCCACATGCAAATTAGCATAGGGACAAACAGATTAGAGGTTTAAATGCATGGCTCAAAGAGTGGTGTGGGAGAAGAGGTTTCAGTTCATGGGGCACTGTGAAAATAGGGAGCTGTTCAGTTGGGACGGGCTCCACCAGTGTCCTGGCGAACCGAATAACTAGGGCAGTAGACAGGGTTGTAAATTAATGAAGGGGCGGTGGGAGGATTCATAAAAGACTAAATTTAAAAGCAGCAAGAGAAATGTCAAGGCTTTAGAGCAGAGTAGAGTTTTGGATAAAAATAAGCAGAAACATAGAAACATAGAAGATAGGAGCAGGAGTAGGCCATTCAGCCCCTTGAGCCTGCTCCGCCATTCAATTATATTATGGCTGATCATCCAAATTCAGTACCCTGTCCATGCCTTCTCCCCATATCCCTTGATCCCTTTAGCCTTAAGAAATATATCCAACTCCTTCTTGAATATATTTAATGAACTGGCCTCCACCGCCCTCTGTGGCAGAGAATTCCACAGGTTCACCACTCTCTGGGTGAAGAAATTCCTCCTCATCTCAGTCCTAAATGGCTTACCCCTTATCCTTAGACTATGACCCCTGGTTCTGGACTCCCCGGCCATCAGAAACATCCTTCCTGCATCTAATCTGTCCAGGCCTGACAGAATTTTATAGGTTTCGATGAGATCCCCTCTAAATCTTCTAAACTCCAGTGAGTATAAGCCCAATCGACACAATCTCTCCTCATACGTCATCCCTGCCATCCCAGGTATCAGCCTGGTGAATCTTCGCTGCACTCCTTCCAGGGCAAGAACGTCCTTCCTCAGATAAGGCGACCAAAACTGAACACAATACTCAAGGTGCGGTCTCACCAAGGCCCTGTACAATTGCAGCAAGACATCCTTGTTCCTGTACTCGAACCCTCTTGCTACGAAGGCCAACATACCATTTGCCTTCTTAACCGCCTGCTGCACCTGCATGCTTACCTTCAGCGACTGGTGCACAAGAACACCCAGGTCTCTTTGCACTTCCCCTTCTCCCAATCTATTGCCATTCAAATAATAATCTGCCTTCCTATTTTTGCCACCAAAGTGGATAACCTCACATTTATCCACATTATAGTGCATTTGTCATGTTTCTGCCCAATCACCCAATCTGTCCAAATCGTACTGGAGTTTCACGACATCCTCCTCACAGCATACCCTCCCACCCAGCTATGTGTCGTCTGCAAATTTGGAGATACTACATCCAATTCCCTCGTCCAGATCATTAATATATATTGTGAACAGCTGGGGTCCTAGGACCGATCCTTGCGGTACCCCACTAGTCACTGCCTGCCACTCGGAAAACGACCCGTTTATTCCAACTCTTTGCTTTCTATCCACCAACCAGTTCTCTATCCAAGTCAATACCTTGCCCCCAATCCCATGTGCCTTAATTTTGAACGCTAATCTCTTATGTGGGACCTTATCGAAAGCCTTCTGAAAGTCCAAATACACCACATCCACTGGTTCTCCCTTATCTATTTTACCAGTTACATCCTCAAAAAATTCCAGTAGATTAGTCAAGCACGATTTACCTTTTGTAAATCCATGTTGACTTTATCCGATCCTGTCACTGCTTTCCAAGCGCTCTGCTATTACATCTTTTATAATGGACTCTAGCATTTTCCCCACTACCGATGTCAGACTTACCGGTCTATAATTCCCCGCTTTTTCTCTACCACCTTTTTGAATAGTGGGGTAACATTAGCTACCCTCCAATCCATGGGTACTGTTCCAGAGTCTATCGAGTTCTTGAAGATGACCAGCAATGCATCTACTATTTCTAGGGACACTTCCTTAAGTACCCCAGGATGTAGATTATCAGGCCCAGGTGATTTATCGGCCTTCAGTCCCATCAATTTTCCTAACACCATTTCCCTACAAATACTGATTTCTTTCAGTTCCACCCTTTCATCAGACCCTGTTTTCCCCGGCATCTCTGGGAGGTTATTTGTGTCCTCCTTTGTGAAGACAGAGCCAAAATATGTATTTAGTTGGTCGGCCATTTCTTTGTTCCCCATTATAAATTCCCCTGTTTCTGACTGCAAGGGACCTACGCTTGACCTCACCAATCTTTTTCTTTTCGCATATCTATAAAAGCTTTTACAGTCAGTTTTTATGTTCCCTGCAAGCTTATTCTATTTTCCCCTTGTTAATTAATCCCTTTGTCCTCCTTTGTTGAATCCTAAACTGCTCCCAATCCTCAGGATTATTGCTTTTTCTGGCCAATTTATATGTCCTGTCCTTGGATCTTATGCTATCCCTAATTTCCCTTGTTAGCCACGGTTGAGTCACCTTTTTTGTTTTATTTTTATGCCAAACAGGGATGAACAAATTCTGTAGTTCATCCATTCGGTCTTTGAATGTTTGCCATTGCCTATCCACCGTCAACACTTTGAGTGACATTCCCCAATCAATCCTACCCAACTTGCGCCTCAGACCATCGTAGTTTCCTTTATTTAAATTTAGGACCCTAGTCTCTGAGTCAAGTACATCATTTTCCATCTTAATGAAGAATTCGATCATATTATGATCGCTCCGACCCAAGGGGCCTCATACAACAAGATTGCTAATTAATCCTTTCTCATTACATAATACCCAGTCTAAGATGGCCTGATCTCTGGTTGGTTCCTTGACATATTGGTCCAGGAAACCATCCCGTAAACACTCCAGGAATTCCTCCTCCACAGTATTGTTACTAATTTGGTTAGCCCAATCTATATGTAGATGAAAGTCCCCCATGATGACTGCTGTGCCCTTATTGCGCGCTTCTTTAATTTCCCTTTTAATGCCATCCCCAACCTCCGCCTTACTGTTTGGAGGTCTGTATACCACTCCCACTAATGTTTTCTGCCCCTTAGTATTTCTCAATTCTACCCATACAGATTCCACATCATCAGAGCTAATATCCTTCCTTACAATTGTGTTAATCCCTTCTTTAACCAGTAATGCTACCCCACCTCCCTTTCCTTTTTGCCTATCTTTCCTGATTATTGAATACCCCTGGATGTTGAGTTCCCAGCCTTGGCCATCCTTGAGCCACGTTTCTGTAATCCCAACCAAATCATATTTGTTTACTTCTATTTGCGCAGCCAATTCATCCACCTTATTATGAATGCTCCTCGCATTAAGACACAAAGCCTTCAGGCTTGTTTTTTTAACGCTCTTAGACCTATTAGAATTATTATTTACTGTGGCCACGTTTGATTTAAACCGTTGATTTCTCTGACTGCCACTTTTGTTTTTCTCCTTCCTATCTTTTGCTTTTAACCTTGTTTCCCTTTCCTCTGTCTCCCTGCTCAGTTTCCCAGCCCCCTGCCATTTTAGTTTAAACCCTCCCCCAGAGCACTAGCAAACACTCCCCCTAGGACATCGGTTCCAGCCCTGCCCAGGTGCAAACCGTCTGGTTTGAACTGGTCCCACCTCCCCCAGAGCCGGTTCCAATGTCCCAGGAACTTGAATCCCTCCCCGTTGCACCATTCCTCTAGCTACATATTCATCTGAAATATCCTTCTATTTCTACTCTGACTAGCACGTGGCACTGGTAGAAATCCTGAGATTACTACCTTTGAGGTCCTATTTTTTAAATTACCTCCTAACTCCCTATATTCCGCTTTTAGGACCTCATCCCACTTTTTACCTATTTCGTTGGTGCCTATATGCACCACGACAACTGGCTGTTCACCCTCCCCTTCCAAGATGTTCTGCAGCCGCTCTGAGACATCCTTGACCCTTGCACCAGGGAGGCAACACACCATCCTGGAGTCTCGTTTGCGGCCACAGAAACGCCTATCTATTCCCAGAGTGGGTCAGGAAGGGACAGAGAGAGTAACAAAGGTAATAAGGCATCAGTGACGAAGGTGACATCAGGGAAAAATAGAAATAAGTCGAAGCTAAAGGCACTATATCTGAATGCGCGAAGCATTCACAACAAAATAGATGAATTAATAGCACAGATACAAATTCACAGATTTGATCTAATAGCCATAACGGAGACGTGGTTGCAAAGTGGCCAAGGTTGGGAACTAAATATTCCAGGATACTTAACTTTTAGAAGAGGTAGGCAAAATGGAAAAGGAGGAGGGGTAGCACTGATAATAAAGGAGGGGATAAAGACAGTAGAGAGAAAGGATCTTCGCTCCGAAAATCAAGAAGTCGAATCAGTTTGGGTGGAGCTAACAAACAGCAAGGGGCAGAAAACATTGGTGGGAGCTGTTTATAGGCCCCCAAACAGTAGTTGTAATGTAGGACAGAGTATAAATCAGGAAATTAGAGGCAAATGTAACAAGGGTAATACAGTGATCATGGGGGACTTTAATCAACATATAGACTGGGTAAACTAAATTTGTAGTGATAGTGTGGAGGACGAATTCGTGGAATGTATGCAAGATAGTTTTCTAGATCAGTATTTTGAGGAACCAACTAGTGAACAGGTTATTTTAGATCTAGTGTTGTGCAATGAGAAAGGGTTAATTAATAACCTTGTAGTAAAGGGGCCATTAGGGAAGAGTGACCATAATATGATAGAATTTTATATTGAGTTTGAAAGTGATTTAGTTAAATCCGAAACTAGCGTCTTAAATCTAAACAAAGCAAACTGCGTGGGTATGAGGGGCGAGTTGGCTACAGTAGATTGGGAAACTACATTAAAAGGTATGACGGTAGACAAGCAATGGCTAGCATTTAAAGAATTAATACATAATTTACAACAAATATACATTCCTTTAAGGCACAAAAGCCCCACAGGAAAAGTGGTCCAACCGTGGCTAACAAGAGAAGTTAAAGATGCTTTTTTGATATATATAAATTACCTGGATACTGGAATACAGAGTAGAATTTCCAAATTTGCCGATGACACCAAACTTGGGGGTGTGGCAAACAGTGAGGATGAAACCAATCGACTGCAACAGGACATAGAAAGGCTAGTAGAATGGGTAGACAAGTGGCAGATGTAATTTAATACAGAGAAGTGTGAGGTGATGCATTTTGGCAGAAGGAATAGGGAGAGGCAATAGACACTTAATGGCACAGTTTTAAAGAGTGTCCAGGGACAGAGGGACCTGGGAATTAATGTGCATAGGACCCTGAAGGTGACGGGACATATTGAGAGAGTGGTTAGCAAAGCATATGGGATCTTGGGCTTCATAAATAGAGGTATTGAGTACAAAAGTAGAGAAGTTATGCTGAACCTTTATAAAGCGCTGATTAGGCCACAACTGGAGTATTGCGTCCAGTTCTGGTCACCACACTTTAGGAAGGATGTGAAGGCTCTTGAGAGGGTGCAGAGGAGATTTACCAGAATGGTTCCGGGGATGAGGGATCTTAGCTACGAGGCCAGGTTGGAGAAGCTGGATTTGTTTTCATTAGAGCAAAGGAGGTTGCAGGGTGATTTGATAGAGGTGTACAAGATTATGACATGTTTGGATAGGCTAGACAGGGAAAGGCTGTTCCCACTAGTTGATGGTACAAGGACTAGGGGACACAGATTTAAGGTTTTGGGCAAGAGATACAGGGGGGATGTGAGGGAAAACTTTTTTACGCAGCAAGTGGTGAGGACCTGGAACTCACTGCCGATGGAAGTGGTGGAAGCGGAGACACTCAGGGGGAGAAATTCGGTTGTTAGCACCACCGATTAACGCCTAAAGAGGCTGAGAAGTGGGGCGCTAGCCAATTTCCGGGCGGGCGCAAAACGCCTAGTGCCTCGCCCCATATTGAGCATGCATTTAGCGCCGGCGCTAAATCTTAGCGCCCGCTCATGGGCGCAGGCTGATTATGAAGTTATTTGAGTGTGCAACGCCTTTTAGGCACCCCGGACCAGAAATTCAGTGGTGCCCCCCTCCGTGGCGCCTGGCGCTAATAATGACAGCTTACCTGGACCTTACCAAGTATCTCTCGGGCTGGAGGAGCGTTATTTAAAGGGGACTGGTGTGGTTTAAAAGCAGCAGCCATTTTTGGAGCACAACTTCCTCGAGAGCTACAAAGAGTTGCTGAGCTGCACACTGAGAGCCATTTGACCACTGAGCCAGCGCAGACAGACGATTTTCAGCCTTCTGACCATCACCTTGCTGTTGGTGAGCCTTGACAATGGGGAACCTTCCTGTGGGCACTTATTATGGGGGCTGCATTGGAGGGGAACGTCCTGCTGCTGAATCATCTGGAAAGGGCACTGAGATGCTGGGAGAGGGGGGCGGGCATGGCCAGACGGAGGAGGGCCAACAGACATCGCCACAGCAGACCTTACGCTGGCAGGGTTTTCTGACAGCAGTTTTCCGACATGAACATGCTGGAGGAGCAGTGTGTCAGAAGGCTGCGATTTAGAAAGGAGGTGGTGACTGAGCTGTGCCAGCTGCTTCAGCCAGATCTGCAGCCTCAGATAAGGTGCAGGACATCTCTGTCGGTGGCTGAGAGGATGCCTGCTGGCCTGAACTTCTACGCGAGCGGCTCTTCTCAGGCTGTGCATCAGAGGCTGATCAGAAGTAGCTTCTAGGCCCCTCTCACGGAATGATTGCTGCCATTCCAAGAACAGGAATGGAACCGGTCTGATACCCCCAAGCCTGTGAAGGGCAAGATGCATGTAAATAGCAGGCATGGCCATTGTAAATGAAGAAAGTGTTTCATTACACAAAATGTGGTTCCTTCAAACATGAGAAAGCTATGGCAACAGAAAGCAAAACTAATACACTGACACATAACTGACTCTCACACCCGGGAGACTGTCCAAAACATAAATCACATTCCGACCATCTTCCTTGGCCTTGAATCCACTGCGCCAACCAAAGCATCCAATGCCCCATCAGTGAGGCGTTCCGCCCTCTGCCTCACCTTTTCCATGTCTTGCTAGGCTGGTGCACCAAAGGTAGGCTCCCACCGCTTTGAAGGCCTACAAGGCAGTGAGTGGGTCTGGTGATGCCAATTGACCTGCCCCTTTAAGAGCTGGCCGGCGCCAGTGTGTCTCAGGGAAAGTGATTATTGACAGCACCCTCGCTGCGCCCCGCCGCCGTGAAATTGGGTTGCGCCGCCGGGTTAGCGCCTTAGGAGTAGCGTGCAGCGCCTGATTTAGCGCCGCAATCATCTTTAGGGGTGCTGCAACCCAATACCGCGCTAGGTGGCGCTAAATTACGCCTGGCGCTAAACTTTGTGCATCGCCAGGACTTGCGCCCCAAACGCAGCTATACCGAATTTCTAGGCCTCAATGTTTTCAAGGGGAGACTGGATAGGCACTTGAGGGAAATAAACTTGCAGGGCTACGGGGATAGAGCGGGGGAATGTGATTGACTGGATTGCTCTACAGAGAGCTGGCACGGACTCAATGGGTCGAATGGCCTCCTTCTGTGCCGTTATGTCTCTATGACTCTTTGACACAATAGTATTAGATCAAGGAGGCCTATAATTTTGCCAAAAAGAGTAATAAGTTTGAGGATTGGGAGGATTTTAGAATTCAGCAAAGGAGGACCAAGAAATTGATAAAGAAAGGGAAAATAGAATATGAGAGTAAACAAGCGAGAGGCATAAAAACAGACTGTAAAAGCTTCTATAGGTATGTAAAAAGGAAAAGATTGGCAAAAGTAAATGTGGGTCCCTTACAGGTTGAGGCAGGAGAAATTATAATGGGAAATAAGGAAATGGCAAGAGAAATTAAACAAATACTTTGGCCTAGAAATTCAGTTGGGCGCGCCAGCCGTTAGCGCCTTAGGGGGCGTAGATCTCGAGCGCTAGGCGCTTATCGCCTCTCCCCAACTTCAGGACACATTTAGCGCCGGCGCAAAGTCTTAGCGCGCGCCCTGCTGCGCGCGCAGATCATGACATCATTTAATAGTGCAACGCCCTTTGTGCGCCCCAAACCGGAACTTCACTCGCGCCGGCCCATTGTGCGCCGGGCGTCCCGAGCGACTGTGAAGTGGAACGGTACACAGGCCAGCCGGGCCGGGGGGAGCGCTAATTAAAGGGCACTTACCCAGCAGTATAAAGGCCAGCCATTTTGCAGCATTCACTCTTGTGCAACGGTTTTTTGGACAGAGACCAAGGAGGAGAGTTTACTGGTTTGGACCAACACTTGGACAGGTATTTTTGGCTCAGGCCAGAGCTTACCAATTATCTTAGCCTTCATTCAGAGCTCAGTGTTTGCCAGCATATAATGGGGGCTGCATTGGGTGGCAACGCTGAATTTCAGCCTTATGCCAGAAGGGCTTACAGACGCCGTGAGAGAGTGGCAGCCCTGGCTAGACGCAGAGGGGGCAACAGGCGTCGCCAACTGAGGCCTTACCCACGCAGGGTACACCGCCAGCAGACCTCCTATCTGACCATGTCTGCCGCGATGTGTGTTAGGAGGCTGCGATTCCTAGGGGGGTGGTTACAGACATCTGCCGGCTGCTTCAGAGAGATCTGCAGCCACAGCTGATGCGCAGGACGTCTCTGTCGGTGGCAGTGAAGGTGACGGTGGCTCTCAACTTCTATGCCTCCGGCTCCTTCCAATCCGCTACTGGGGACATCGCTAACATCTCCCAGTTCGCCGTGCATTGCTGCATCCGCCAGGTGACCGAAGCCCTTTTCAGAAGGAGACATCAATTCATCTCCTTCCCCATGACCCTGGACAAGCAGCAGCAGCGTGCAGTGGGGTTTGCAAGAATAGCGGGCTTCCCCATGGTGCAGGGCGCCATTGACTGCATGCATGTGGCTTTGCGGGCACCTCTTGAGCATGCCGAGGATTACCGCAACCGGAAGGGCTACCATTCCCTCAATGTACAGCTGGTGTGTGACCACAGGCAGCGCATCCTAGCTGTCAATGCCTGCTTTCCAGGCAGCAGCCACGATGCCTTTATCCTGCGACAGACAACTGTGGCTGACATGTTCCAGGCACAGCCTCCCCCAAGAGGATGACTTATCGGGGACAAAGGCTATCCTTTGTGTACCTGGCTCATGACCCCGCTCCGCGCGCCCACGACCCCTGCTGAAGAGGCATACAACGAGAGCCATCAAGCAACGAGGAACCTCATAGAACAAACAATCGGCATGCTCAAGCAACGGTTCCGCTGTCTCGACCGCTCCGGGGGAGCCCTCCAGTATTCGCAGGATCGAGTCTCCCAATTCGTCGTCGTTTGCTGCATGCTGCACAACCTGGCTATCCGCAGGACTCAGGCACTGCCACCTGACGTTGGACCACCACCTCAGGAGGAGGAGCAGGAGGAGCATGAGGACGACGAGGATGAGGAGTACCAGCCCAGGAGGGACGCACAAGGTCCAAGGGCCACCCGTCGTCAGCTTATTGAACGTCACTTCTAGGCCCCCTGTCAGGGAATGGCTTGTGCCAATGATAGAACATGATTGCAGCCGCTCCGCAAGCCCTCAGCCGGTTAAGGCAACAAACACTTCAAAGATCAAACATGGACAATGTGAATAAATAAAATGCTTTATTGTACAAACTCTGGGCCCTTCCCACATGAAAACCAAAAACAGAGGAAACCCCCAAAAAACACTCAAACACATTACTCGCTCCCACATCCTGGGGAGGATTAACAAAATAGGGCAACTAAAATGGCCGTCATTCTCGGCCTTCGTCCAAAACAAACATCACATCATCGGCCTTCAAAAAACAAACATCCAATTCTCGGCCTCAAGAAACAAACACAAATGGCCACACATTCGACTATTTGGCCCGCTAGGGCGATGCCTTGGCCATCTTTGGGTGGCCCCTGCCCGCCCTGCTGCTCCGCTTCAAAGTAAGGCCATTGGCTGCTGCAAGGCTGGGGGCAGGCTCCTGAGGGGCACATGTCGTGACGGCAGATGCCCTTGGGGGTCGGCCTAGTCGAGGTCTGGGCGTCGAGCGGCCGGCTGTTGATTGCTGCAGCTGTGGCTGGCCAGCATCAGTCGCTGCAGCAGCTCCTGGCAGCTCCACTGGGGGAGTGGCAGTGGCGGCTGGAGGAATGGCGGCAAGCTGGCGGATGGCAGGCGCTCGCTGGTCGCCTGAGACACTGGCACTCGCCCGGGCCAGCACTGCAGCATGCGCACCAATCTGCCGAGGGACAGACCGATGTGCTGCTGCAGCGCGCCGGGTGCCCTGGCGATGCCTGGCTGACACAGCGAGTGTGGCAGCAGTGAGTGCCCGTGTTGACCTGTTCACTGACCGCAGCAGAGCAGCCAGTGACTGGACGGCACCACTAATCACCTGGCCAGTCGCTGAAAGATCTGCCCGGAATTCCGCCCGACTGGTGGCCTCTAAGGGCCCGAACTCGGCCACACTCCGAGAGAGGGAATCGATGGACTCAGGCAACCGTGCCACTGCCGCCATGAGCTCCGTGTGCCGGCACTCCGAGTCCGCGGACAAATCTTCAAGGCGTTCCATCTCCTCGGCGAAGAGCATCTCCTGACTGGAGGCCGGACTCTCCCTCTGGGGAGAAGGCCGCCGAGCTGGCCGACCCTTCCTGTGTTGCTGGAGGCTGCTGGGCCCAGCAATTGGACTCCCCTCCGACGCATTCCCCCTCTGGGGAGAAGGCCGCCGAGCTTCCACCCCCCTCCCGCCTTTCTGCAGCACGCAGGTCCCAGGAGCTCCCCTCCCCTTCGACACTTCTGCCACGCTGCCCTCCAGGGAAGACGTGTCCCCTACATTGGCCTGGGTGCCCGCGGCTGACGGTTCCCCTGATGGGCCGCCTTCCTCTTGCTCCTCCTCCTGCTCCTCCTCGGAGGGTCTGTCACTGGCAAGTTGAGGGACCTCCTCTTGACCATCTGAAAGCAGGAAGGCACAAGAGTAGCTTTAGAGTGAGGAGAGGGCGTCAGTGCGGGATGCATGAGTGGTGGCATTCAGCGCATTGGTCGGACAGTGGCAAAGGATGTAGATCTGATGCGCAAGTGGGACGAGAGAGGTGCAAAAGGTGATGTCCTTACCATTGCTTCCCAGAACAGGGTCAGCATCTCCACATGCAACGGGCCCAATCACCCGGCCACCCATGAGGCGCTCCATGCGATGTTGCAGGTCGGTGAGTGGCTGGATATGGGGTCGTCCTCCCCCGGTCGCAGTCCGGCTCTTGCGATTATTCGCCAGCTTGGCCTGCAAGAGAAAGGACGGCCTCTAAGTACAGTGTGTCGCCGTGATCTTGTGTGCACTGCCTCCCATGGTGGAATAGCCTGGCCAGTGTGTCGCCATGATCTGGTGTGCACTGCCTCCCATGGTGGAATAGCCTGGCCAGTGTGTCGCCATGATCTGGTGTGCACTGCCTCCCATGGTGGAATAGCCTGGCCAGTGTGTCGCCATGATCTGGTGTGCACTGCCTCCCATGGTGGAATAGCCTGGCCAGTGTGTCGCCATGATCTGGTGTGCACTGCCTCCCATGGTGGAATAGCTTGGCCAGTGTGTTCAGTGCAGAATGTGCAATTGATGCTCATGCCTGTGCCATAGCTGCTGGATGAAGGCTGGCCATTAGAGCTTTCAGGTCCCTTTGCCCATAATGTGAGGTGCACATGCAAGGATGAGGAGGTCATTGGAAAGGGTACTCACCCTGACAATGCATGTGAGGTCATTTAACTTTTTGCGGCATTGGGCGCCGGTCCTGGGGCCGTCGCTGTTGGCTGACAGCTTGCTGGTGACATGCCTCCAGGCTCTCCTGTAGACGCGGACGGTCGCCTTCTTGCCATTGTCCGGGTACAAAACATGGCGCCTCTTCTCCACAGCAGCAAGCAGCACACTCAGATCACGCTCTGAGAAGCGCTGCGCACGTTCACGGGCCTTCTCCATGTCTTCAGGCGCTATTTGGGTCCAGCAGCAGTGTTCAGGCCTAGCTGGAGGGCTCCACTATCCAGGGCGTGGCAGCAGACACAGTCGACCCTTCCCCCTTAAGAGCTGGCCGGCGCCAGGGTGTCTGCTGTCAGTCACGAGATGGCCGCACCTGCACTGCGCCCGGCCTCGGCGCTATCGATCACCACCTCCGGCTTCGCGCCCAAAGAGAGGCGCCCAACAGCAGTTTTAGCGCTCGCCCGAACTAGTAGGGCGAAGCTAATGAATATCGGAGAAGTGGCCTAGATTTGGCGGCGGCCGCAAACTTTAGCGGACGCCCCACTTTAGCGCCCCAAAAGTGGCGTCAATGAATTTCTAGGCCTTTGTGTCTGTCTTCGCAGAAGAAGACGCAAAATCTTTCCAGAAATAGTGGAGAACCAAGGCTCTAGTGAAAATGAGGAACTGAAAGAAATTCGTAGTAATAAAAAACAGTACTGGAGAAATTAATGGGACTGAAAGCCGATAAATCCCCTGGACGTGGTGGCCTACATCACAGGGTTTTTAAAGAGGTGGCTATAGAGATAGTGGATGCATTGATTGTCATTTTCCAAAATTCCATAGATTCTGGAATGGTTCCCACGGATTGAAAGATATCAAATGTAACCCCACTATTTAAGAAAGGAGGGAGAGAGAAAATGGGGAACTACAGACCAGTTAGCCTGACATTGGTAGTAAGAAATGCTAGAATCTATTATTAAGGATGTGGTAACAGGGCACTTGGAAAATAATAATAGGATTGGGCAGAGTCAACACGGATTTATGAAAGGGAAATCGTGTTTGACAAATCTGTTAAGAGTTTTTTGAGGTTGTAACTAGCAGAATAAATAAGGGGGAACCAGTGGATGTGGTGTATTTGGATTTTCAGAAGGCATTCGATAAGGTGCCACACAAGAGGTTATTAAACAAAATTAGGGACCATGGGATTGGGGGTAATATACTAGCATGGATTGAGGATTGGTTAACGGACAGAAAACAGAGAGTAAGAATAAACAGGTTATTTTCAGGTTGGCAGGTTGTAACTAGTGGGGTACCGCAAGGATCAGTGCTCGGGCCTCAGCTATTCACAATCTACATCAATGATTTGGATGAGGGCACCAAATGTAATATATCCAAGTTTTCTGATGATACAAAGCTAGGTGGGAATGTTAGTTGTGAGGAGGATGCAAGGAGGCTTCAAGGGGATATAAACAGGCTAAGTGAGTGGGCAAGAACACGGCAAATGGAATATAATGTGGAGAAATGTGAAGTTATCCACTTTGGTAGGAAAAATAGAAAAGCAGAGTGTTTTTTAAATGGTGAGAGATTGGGAAATGTTAGTGTTCAGAGGGACCTGGGTGTCCTTGTACATGAATCACTGAAAGTTAACATGAAGGTACAGCAAGCAATTAGGAAAGCAAATGGTATGTTGGCCTTTTTTACAAGAGGATTTGAGTATAAGAGTAAAGACGTCTTACTGCAATTATATAGGGGCCTGGTGAGACCACACCTGGAGTATTGTGTACAGTTTTGGTCTCCTTACCTAAGGAAGGATATACTTGCCATAGAGGGAGTGCAATGAAGGTTCACCAGACTGGTTCCTGGGGTGGGAGATTGTCCAATGAGGAGAAATTGAGTAGACTAGGCCGATATTCTCTAGAGTTTAGAAGAATGAGAGGTGACCTCATTGAAACATACAAAATTCTTACAGGGCTTGACAGGGTAGATGCAGGAAGGACGTTTCCCTTGGCCGGGGAGTCCAGAACCAGGGTTCACAGTCTCAGAATAAGGGGTCGGCCATTTAGGACTGAGATGAGAAATTTCTTCACTCAGAGGGTGGTGAATCTTTGCAATTCTCTACCCCAGAGGGCTGTGGAAGCTCAGTCATTGAGTATATTCAAGACAGAGATTGATAGATTTTTGAATATTAAGGGAATCAAGGTATACGGGGATAGTGCAGGAAAGTGGAGATGAGGTACAAGATCTACCATGATCTTATTGAATTGCGGTGCAGACGCAAAGGGCCGAATGGCCTACTCCTGCAACTATTTCTTATGTTCTTATATATTCAGCCCATCCTGCCTGTGCTGGCTCTTTGAAAGAGCTATCCAATTAGTCCCTCTCCCACTTTGAACTCCAGTGGGGAGGCCCTGCCAGCCCCAACCCTACATGAAGGGGAATGTCTGGCAGATGGATAGGGGCCGGACGCCGCTGAGGTTCTCTTGCAGGTGCGATGTACCCACCCCATCATGCAAATCGTCCCATCCCCAGGATTTGGCATGGGGTCCATGGTTCCGATCTGCCATGCTTATTTCAAAAATTTCAGAGCACATGTATGAACCCCCAGATCTTTCTGTTGATCCCCACTCCTCAGTGCCTT
This sequence comes from Somniosus microcephalus, assembly GCF_052327205.1. Classification (NCBI taxonomy): domain Eukaryota; kingdom Metazoa; phylum Chordata; class Chondrichthyes; order Squaliformes; family Somniosidae; genus Somniosus; species Somniosus microcephalus. The sequence continues at coordinate 94,807,181 of NC_140999.1, read as the reverse complement.
TCCATTCAGTATCTACTCCAGTTCCTTGTTTTTCCTCCCAAAATGTATTACCTTACACTTCTCCACATTAAATTGCATCTGCCACCTGTTGCCCATTCCACTAACCCGTCTGCCCATTCCACTAACCCGTCTGCCCATTCCACTAACCCGTCTGCCCATTCCACTAACCCGTCTGCCCATTCCACTAACCCGTCTGCCCATTCCACTAACCCGTCTGCCCATTCCACTAACCCATCTGCCCATTCCACTAACCCATCTGCCCATTCCACTAACCCGTCTGCCCATTCCACTAACCCGTCTGCCCATTCCACTAACCCGTCTGCCCATTCCACTAACCCGTCTGCCCATTCCACTAACCCGTCTGCCCATTCCACGAATCCGTCTGCCCATTCCACTAACCTGTCTGCCCATTCCACGAATCCGTCTGCCCATTCCATTAACCCATCTGCCTATTGCACTAACCCGTCTGCCGATTCCACTAACCTCGTCTGCCTATTCCACTAACCCGTCTGCCTATTCCACTAACCCGTCTTTCCATTCCAAGAACCCGTCTGCCCATTCCACTAACCTGTCTGCCTATTCCACTAACCTGTCTGCCTATTTCACTAACCTGTCTGCCTATTTCACTAACCTGTCTGCCTATTTCACTAACCTGTCTGCCCATTCCACTAACCCATCTGCCCATTCCACTAACCCATCTGCCCATTCCACTAACCCGCCTGCCCATTCCACTAACCCGTCTGCCCATTCCACTAACCCGTCTGCCCATTCCACTAACCCGTCTGCCCATTCCACTAACCTGTCTGCCCATTCCACTAACCCGTCTGCTGATTCCACTAACCCATCTGCCCATTCCACTAACCCGTCTGCCTATTCCACTAACCTGTCTGCCTATTTCACTAACCTGTCTGCCCATTCCACTAACCTGTCTGCCCATTCCACTAACCCGTCTGCTGATTCCACTAACCCATCTGCCCATTCCACTAACCCGTCTGCCTATTCCACTAACCTGTCTGCCTATTTCACTAACCCGTCTGCCCATTCCACTAACCTGTCTGCCCATTCCACTAACCCGTCTGCTGATTCCACTAACCCATCTGCCCATTCCACTAACCCGTCTGCCCATTCCACTAACCCGTCTGCCCATTCCACTAACCCGTCTGCTGATTCCACTAACCCATCTGCCCATTCCACTAACCCGTCTAACCATTCCACTAACCCGTCTGCTGATTCCACTAACCCATCTGCCCATTCCACTAACCCGTCTGCCCATTCCACTAACCCGTCTAACCATTCCACTATCCTGCCTGCGTTTCCTCTCTGAAGCCTTTCTACAGCCCTCCTCGCCATTAGCTAAACCACTTACCTGTTGTGTCATCAGCTAATTTTGAGACTGTGCTCCCTTTGCCCAAGTCCAAATCATCTATATATATTAAGAACAGAACTGATCCCTGGGGTACATCACTTCCAACCTTTCTCCAGTCCAAGTGATATTATTCTACCCTAATTCATTGTGTCATCAGCCAATTAACTTTCCACATAGACTTTAGTTTCACAACTGATTACAGTCTACCAAGAAACAGCTAAATTTAAATCAATATGTTACAGGGGACAACAACAATTTGCATTTATATAGCGCCTTTAATGTAATAAAAACATCCTGGGACTGGAAGAGGTTACAGAGATAGGGAGGGTCGAGGCCATGGAGGGATTTGAACATAAGGATGACAGTTTTAAATTTGAGCCAATGTAGGTCAGCGAGCACAGGGGTGATGGGTGAACGGGACTTGGTGCGGGTTAGGATAGGGCAGCAGAGATTTGGATGAACTGAAGTTTACAAAAGATGGAAGATGGGAAGCCAGCCAAGAGAGCGTTGGCATCATCAAGTCTGGAGTTAACAAAAGCATGGATGAGGGTTTCAGTGGCAGATGAGCTGAGGCAGGGACAGAGACAGGTGACGTTACAGAGATTGAAGTAGGCGGTCTTGATGATGGATAAGATAATGGGTCGGAAACTCATCTTGGGGTCAAATAGGATGCAGAGGTTGCAAACAGTCTGGCTCAGACTCAGACAGTGGGCAGTGAGGGGCATGGAATCTGTGGCTAGGAAATTGAGTTTTTGGCGAGGGCTGAAGACAATGGCTTCAGCCTTCCCAATATTTAATTGGACCAGATTTCTGCTCATCGAACAAGCAGTATGATAAATCAGAGGCAATGAAGAGTCGAGAGAAGAGGCAGTGAAGTAGAGCTAGGATCATGTCGCCAGGGGCAGCATGTAGATGAGAAATAGGATGGGGCCAAGCATAGATCCTCGGGAAACTCCAGAGGTAACGGGGCGGGAGTGGGAAGAGAAGACGTTGCAGAAGATTCTCTGGCTACGACTGGATAGAAAAGAATGGAACCAGGCAAGGGTCGTCCCACCCAGCTGGACGATGGTGGAGAGTTGTTGGAGAAGGATGGTGTGGTCAACCATGTCAAAGGCTGTGGACAGGTTGAGAAGGATGAGAAGGGATCCAGTCACATAGGATGTTATTTGCGACTATGATAAGGGCCGTTTCAGTACTGTGATGGCCAGAAATCTGATTGGAGAGTTTCAAACATAGAGTTGCAGGAAAGATGAGCACGGATTTGGGAGGCAACAGAACATTCAAGGACATTGGAGAGGAAAGGAAGGTTGGAGATGGGGGTGGTAGTTTGCAAGGACAAAGTGATCAAGGGTGTTTTTTTTGAGGAGAGGGGTGACAACGGCAGATTTAAAGGGGACGGGGACAATACCTGAGGAGAGAAAACCGTGAACAATATCAGCTTCGATGGAGGCCAGGAAGGGAAGTTGGGTGGTCAGCAGTTTAGTATTCATCAGGTCAAGAGAGCAGCAGGTGGGTATCATGGACAGGATGAGCTCGGAGAAGGCATGAGGGGAGATAGGAGAGAAACTAGAGAAATGTGAGTTCAGGGCTGGGGCAGTGGGAAACCTTTGGGAAGTTTTGGATGGTGGACTAGGGGAAGGGAGGGAAGCGGCAGAGGCAGCTGAACGGATGGTCTCAATCTTAGTGACAAAGAAGCCCATAAGAACATAAGAACATTGATGTGCCTCAATAAATCCGAGACTCGATGTTAGCGAAACAAAACAAGGCTTTTATTGACTTAGAAGGTAACACACAGAGGAGAATGTATCTTCCATCCAGAGGTCTGCCGTACTGGATGTGCTGTAGGCTGGGCCAGCTTACATAGGAGCCAGGTATGGGCGGAGCACTACACACAGTACAATACAATGGAAATGAAACTGAAACCAACCACAGTCACAGGCAGAGAAATACTGATGAGTGATGAATGGAATATTTCATCACAAACATAAGAACATAAGAAATAGGAGCAGGAGTAGGCCAATCGGCCCCTCGAGCCTGCTCCGCCATTCAATAAGATCATGGCTGATCTGATCCTAACCACCAATCTACTATCACAGAACCATCTCCTGAATCTAACAGAATTAGACACACGAAATAGGAGCAGGATCAGGCTACATGGCCCCTGGGCCCGCTCCGCTACCCACAGGGCCATGACTGATCCGAAACTAGACTCATGTCCAAATTCCTGCCCGTTCCCCATAACCCTTTATTCCCTTTACTTCTAGGAAACTGTCTATTTCTGTTTTAAATTTATGTAATGATGTAGCTTCTACAGCTTTTTGGGGCAGCATATTCCATGGACCTACCACCCTCTGAGTGAAGTAGTACCTCCTCATCTCAGTTTTGAAAGAGCAGCCCCTTATTCGAAGACTATGCCCCCTAGTTCTAGTTTCACCCATCATCGGGAACATCCTCCCCGCATCCACCCGATCCAACCCCTTCACAATCTTATATTTTTCAATAAGATCGCCTCTCATTCTTCTGAACTCCAATGAGTAGAGTCCCAATCTACTCAACCTCTCCTCATATGTCCATCCCCTCATCCCCAGGATTAACTGAGTGAACCTTCTTTGTACTGACTCGAGAGCTAGTATGTCTTTTCTTAAGTATGGACACCAAAACTGTACGCAGTATTCCAGGTGCGGTCTCACCAATACCTTGTACAACTGAAGCAATACCTCCCTATTTTTATATTCTATCCCCCTAGCAATGAAAGCCAACATCCCATTGGCCTTGTTAATCACTTGCTGCACCTGCATACTAACCTTTTGAGTTTCGTGCACCAGGACCCCCAGATCCCTTTGTACTTCAGTACTTTCCAGTTTCTTGCCATTAAGATAATAACTTGCTCTACGATTTTTCCTGCCAAAGTGCATAACCTCACACTTTCCAGTATTGTATTCCATCTGCCAAATCTCTGCCCACTTACTTAGCCTGTCTATGTCCCCTTGCAGGTTTTTTATGTCCTCCTCACTCACTACTTTCCCTCCCATCTTAGTATCATCTGCAAACTTTGATATGTTACACTCGGTCCCCTCCTCCAAATCGTTAATATAGGTTGTAAAGTGTTGGGGACCCAGCACTGACCCCTGTGGAACACCACTAGTTACTGATTGCCAGTCCGAGAATGAACCATTTATCCCAACTCTCTGCTTTCTGTTAGATAGCCAATCCTCTATCCATGCCAGAATATTACCCCCAATCCCGTGATTTTTTATCTTAAGCAATAATCTTTTGTGTGGCACCTTGTCAAATGCCTTTTGGAAGTCTAAATACACTACGTCCACTGGTTCCCCTTTATCCACCCTATACGTTACTTCCTCAAAGAACTCCAGCAAATTTGTCAAACATGACTTCCCCTTCATTAAACCATGCTGACTTTATCCTATTAAATTATGATTATCCAAATGTCCTGTTACTGTCTCCTTAATAATGGACTCCAATATTTTACCTACCACAGATGTTAGGCTAACCGGTCTATAGTTTCCAGCCTTCTGTCTACTGCCCTTTTTAAATAAGGGCGTTACATTAGCAGTTTTCCTGTCTGCCGGGACCTTTGCTGATTCCAGGGAGTTTTGGAAAATTATTACCAATGCATCCACAATCCCTACCGCCACTTCCCTCAAGACCCTAGGATGTAAGCCATCAGGTCCAGGTGATTTATCCGCCTTGAGTCCCATTATTTTACCGAGTACCACTTCCTTAGTGATTTTGATCATGTTTCGCTCCTCCCCCCCTATAGCCCCCTGTTTGTCCAGTGTTGGGATATTCTTAGTGTCTTCTACTGTAAAGACTGATACAAAATATTCATTCAATGTTTTTGCCATCTCCATATTTCCCATCATTAATTTCCCGGTCTCATCCTCTAAGGGACCAACATTTACTTTAGCCACCCTTTTTCTTTTCATATAACTGTAAAAACTCTTACTATCTGTTTTTATATTTTTTGCTAACTTACTTTCATAATCTATCTTCCCTTTCTTAATCAATCTTTTTGTTACTTTTTGCTGTCTTTTAAAGTTTTCCCAATCCTTTATCCTCCCACTAGATTTGGCTACCTTATATGCCCTTGTTTTCAGTCGAATACTATCCTTAATTTTTTTACTTAGCCACGGATGGCTGTCTTTTCTTTTACACCCTTTTCTTCTCAGTGGAATATATTTTTTTGGAAGTTGTAAAATAACTCCTTAAATGTACACCACTGATCATGTATCGTCTTACCCTTTAATCTATTTTCCCAATCCACTCTACTCAATTCCGCTCTCATACCTTCATAGTCTCCTTTATTCAAGCTTAGCACGCTTGTTTGAGATCCAACCTTCTCACCCTCTAATTGAATATGCAATTCAACCATGTTATGGTCACTCATTCCAAGGGGATCCTTTACTGGGACATTTTTAATTAATCCTGTCTCATTACACAGGACCAGATCTAAGGCCGTTCAGTTACATACTGCTCAAGAAACCATCCCTAATACACTCAATGAACTCATCCTCAAGGCAGCCCTGCCCAATTTGATTTGTCCAATTAATATGATAGTTAAAATCCCCCATAATTATAGATGTTCCCTTATTACAAGCCTCAACTATTTCCTGATTGATACTCCGTCCAACAGAGTTGCAACTGTTCGGAGGCCTATAGACTACGCCCACTAGTGTTTTTTTCCCCTTATTATTCCTTACCTCCACCCAAACTGTTTCATTATCCTGATCTTTTGACCCAATATCATTTCTCTGTATTACAGTGATTCCTTCCTTTATTAACATAGCCACCCCACCTCCCCTTCCTTCCTGCCTGTCCTTCCTGATCGTTAAATAACCTGGTATGTTTAATTCCCAGGCATTGTCACCCTGCAGCCATGTTTCTGTAATGGCCACAAGATCATACCCATATGTAGTTATTTGTGCCATTAACTCGTCTATTTTGTTACGAATGCTACGTGCATTCAGATAGAGAACTTTCAAATATGTTTTGTGACACTTAGTTCCTGCTTTTGCCCTTTTTATTACTTTACCTTTTACTCCATACCTTCTGCCCCTTCCTGACACACTCTGGTTTTTAATTTCCCCACTGCTACCTAAGTCTATGACCTTCTCTGTTGTCATTTTTATTATTTGCTCTCTAGGAACCTCCCCCGCACTGGTTAGTTTAAAGCCCTCTCTAAAGCCCTAGTTATATGATCCGCCAGGACTCTAGTCCCAGCACTGGCCAAGTGAAACCTGTCCCAACGGAACAGCTCCCTCCTGCCCCAGTACTGGTGCCAGTGTCCCAGGAAGCAAAACCCATTTCTCCCACACCAGTCTTTGAGCCACGCATTTAACTCTCTAATTTTATTTGTCCGAACCAAATTCGCTCGTGGCTCAGGTAATAATCCAGAGATTATTACCCTTGAGGTTTTTTTTTTAATTTGACCCCTAGCTGCTCATTCTCCTTTAACAGAACCGGCTTCCTAGTCCTATCTACGTCGTTTGTACCAACATGGACCACGACAACTGGATCCACCCCCTCCCACTGCAAGTTTCTTTCCAGCCCAGAGGAGATGTCCTTAACCCTGGCACCGGGTAGGCAACACAGCCTTCGGGACTCTCGCTCTCGGCTGCAGAGAACTCTATCTATCCCCCTAATAATACTATCCCCTACCACTACAACATTTCTATTTACTCCCCCCTCTTGGATGGCCCCCCATTCCACGGTGCTGTGGCCAGTTTGCTCATCCTCCCTGCAGTCCCTGCTCCTGTCCCCACAGGGAGTAAGAACCTTGAACCTGTTGGTCAAGAGCAAGGGCTGCGGCTCCTCCAGCTCTACCTCCTGGATCCCCGTACCTGCCTCACTTGTAGTCACACCATCCTGTCCCTGACCATGGGCTACATCTGAATTACTTAACTTCATAGGGGTGACCACCTCCTGATACACAGAGTCCAGGTACTTCTCCCCCTCCCTGATGTGTCGCAGTGTCTGAAGCTCAGGCTCCAGCTCATCAACACGGAGCTGGAGTTCCTGTAGCAGCAGACACTTGTCACAGACGTAATCACCGTGAGCCTCAATGGGGTTCATCGGCTCCTACATCTCGCAACAGTAACACATCACCTGCTCCATTCTATTTAATTAATTAAATTTTTTATTGTTAGTTATGGACACCCTCTACCCGATTTTAGATGCTAGTATCCCCTTTAATTAATTGGATTTAAATTAAATCAATCCCTCTAGTTGCACCAGTTAAATGGTTTAACAACAGTCACTCTGCACCAGAAAGGCCTTGGTACACCACAGCAACCTTAAAAACTATAAACCACAGATTTAAAGTTTTAAAACGAGAGAAATACTCCAACCAATCACCTACCTGTTTTGTGGTGACGTCACACCTTGAATACTTTTTACCTCTCTCCTTGCCTGAGATTGGAGATTGGTGAGGCCTACCTGAGCCTCTGGGACCTCTTGCAGTCGCTCTGCCGCGCTGCTCCGCCTCCACCCGCTGCCGATGCCGCACTGAGGCCTACCTGAGCCTCTGGGGCCTCTTGCAGTTGCTCTGCCGCGTTGCTCCGCCTCCACCCGCTGCCGATGCCACACTGAGGCCTACCTGAGCCTCTGGGGCCTCTTCCAGTCGCTCTGCCGCGCTGCTCCGCCTCCACCCGCTGCCGTTGCCGCACTGAGGCCTACCTGAGCCTCTGGGGCCTCTTGTAGTCACTCTGCCGCGCTGCTCCACCTCCACCCGCTGCCGATGCAAGCACTGAAGCCTACCTGAGCCTCTGGGGCCCCTTGTAGTCGCTCTGCCGCTCTGCTCCGCCTCCACCCGCTGCCGATGCCGCACTGAGGCCTACCTGAGCCTCTGGGGCCTCTTGTAGTCACTCTGCCGCTCTGCTCCGCCTCCACCCGCTGCCGATGCCGCACTGAGGCCTACCTGAGCCTCTGGGGCCTCTTGTAGTCACTCTGCCGCACTGCTCCGCCTCCACCCGCTGCCGATGCCGCACTGAGGCCTACCTGAGCCTCTGGGGCCTCTTGTAGTCGCTCTGCCGCGCTGCTCCGCCTCCACCCGCTGCCGATGCCACACTGAGGCCTACCTGAGCCTCTGGGGCCTCTTGTAGTCGCTCTGCCGCGCTGCTCCGCCTCCACCCGCTGCCGATGCCGCACTGAGGCCTACCTGAGCCTCTGGTGCCTCTTGCAGTCGCTCTGCCGCGCTGCTCCGCCTCCACCCGCTGCCGATGCCGCACTGAGGCCTACCTGAGCCTCTGGGGCCTCTTGCAGTCACTCTGCCGCGCTGCTCCGCCTCCACCCGCTGCTGATGCCGCACTGAGGCCTACCTGAGCCTCTGGGGCCTCTTGCAGTCGCTCTGCCGCGCTGCTCCGCCTCCACCCGCTGCCGATGCCGCACTGAGGCCTACCTGAGCCTCTGGGGCCTCTTGCAGTCGCTCTGCCGCGCTGCTCCGCCTCCACCCGCTGCCGATGCCGCACTGAGGCCTACCTGAGCCTCTGGGGCCTCTTGCAGTCGCTCTGCCGCGCTGCTCCGCCTCCACCCGCTGCCGATGCCGCACTGAGGCCTACCTGAGCCTCTGGGGCCTCTTGCAGTCGCTCTGCCGCGCTGCTCCGCCTCCACCCGCTGCCGATGTCGCACTGAGGCCTACCTGAGTCTCTGGTGCCTCTTGTAGTCGCTCTGCCGCGCTGCTCCGCCTCCACCCGCTGCCGATGCCGCACTGAGGCCTACCTGAGCCTCTGGGGCCTCTTGTAGTCACTCTGCCGCGCTGCTCCGCCTCCACCCGCTGCCGATGCCGCACTGAGGCCTACCTGAGTCTCTGGGGCCTCTTGTACTCGCTTTGCCGCGCTGCTCCGTGTGATGAAATATGCCTTCATCAGACCTGCTTGTATTTTACCTGCTTGTATTGTGTGAACCACACCCTTTTGTTCCTATTGTGTGTATTGGCTACGCCCCTGTCTTTTGCCATATAAAGGTCTCAGGAGCTGTATGAGTCACTCACTATCAGATGAACCCGATGTGGGAAGACCTGCTATGCTGCTATGTTCTTAGTGATTAAAAGCCTTAGTTGAATCCTTTAAATTCCTTGTCTTTGACTTATTGAAGGCACATCAATTTTAATCACTAAAACACCAAGATGGATCGACTCCTGAAACCAGAGCGCTTGGATCTGGAACCCCATGCCTCAGACGCAGCCACACAGTTCGGACACTGGTTCCAATGCTTCGAATTTTTCATTGCAAACTCATCCACTGCCATAGCCGCAGCCGAAACCGCTACCGGAGACAAGAAACTGGGAATCCTGCGAAACTGGGTGAGCCATCGGGTCTCCCCTCTCATCCAAGATGCCACCAGCTACGAGGAGGCCTGCACCATCCTGAAGGCCCACTACGCGCGGCCAATAAACGTGGTGTACGCCAGGCATCTTCTGACTACTCGCACGCAGCGGCATGGTGAGTCACTAGAGGACTTTATACTAAACCTAAAAGTACTGGGCAGAGACTGTAACTGTAAGGCCGTGTCTGCCATCATGTACACGGAGGAGCTGATTCGAGACTCCCTTATTGCGGGCCTCAGTTCAAACTATATTCGTCAGAAACTGTTTGAAAAGGAGGGACTGGACTTAAAACAGGCTATAGATATAGCGCGATCGCTGGATATGGCCCAGAGGAACTCTGAATCCTGTTCCCCAGGCCACGCGGCCCACTCCGCCTCGTGCGCGCCGTGGGGGCCGCCATCTTGGAAGCCATCTTCACCTCCCAGGTCTCAGGCCAGCCCAGCACCATCGGAGCCCCAGCCTCCACCCAGGAGCCCCACTACTGCCGCGATGCATCGGGGCCCGAAATGCTACTTCTGCGGTCAGGACAAACACTCCAGGCATCTGTGCCCAGCGAAGGGCACCACCTGTTTTAAATGAGGGAAGAAAGGACATTTCAGCAAAGTCTGCAGAGGGAACCCCGCCTCCAACTCCACCACTGCCACATGCGTGCCGTGGGAGCGGCCATCTTGGAAGCCATCTTGTCCACCCTCATGGAGTCCACCATCTTGCCCCGACTACACGGACCTCCAGGACCCACTGGTGGCCTCGATCACAGTGGATCAATCCAGGCCACATCCGTTGTCTAAATCGATGATGGACATAGAGGTAAACGGGAACAAGGTTAAATGCTTGATTGACTGCGGGAGCACCGAAAGCTTTATTCATCCTAGCCTGGTAAAACGACTTTCTCTAACCATAGTCCCCACACAGGGCAAAATCGCCATGGCCGATAAGACTCATACCTCAAAAATTACAGGTTTCTGCGCGGTTATCTTGCCGGTAAAAGGCAATGATTACAGAGATTTTAAACTACTGATAATGCCAGATCTCTGTGTGAGCGTGATCTTGGGTCTGGACTTCCAGTGCCACCACCAAAGCATCACGCTTACCTACGGTGGGTCCCAGCCGCCCCTCACAGTGTGCGATCTGGCTACCCTGAAGGTCAAGCCGCCCTCTCTGTTCGCCAACCTCGCACCCAACTGTCGATCCATAGCGACCAAGAGTAGGCGGTACAGCTGGGAGGATAGACGGTTCATTGCGTCAGAAGTAGAAAGACTCAAGCGGGAGGGTATCATCGAATGCAGTACCAGCCCGTGGCGCGCCCAGGTAGTAGTAGTTAAGGGTAGCGAAAAGAAGCGGATGGTGATAGATTATAGCCAGACGGTTAATCTATACACCCAGCTAGACGCCTACCCTCTGCCCCGCATAGCGGATATGGTTAACCAAATCGCGCAATACCGGGTGTTTTCCACCATCGACCTAAACTCGGCATACCACCAGCTCCCCATTAGGCCGGAGGACCGTCCATACACCGCCTTCGAGGTGAACGGATGTCTCTACCACTTCCTCAGAGTCCCCTTTGGGGTAACGAACGGGGTCTCGGTCTTCCAGCGGGAGATGGACCGCATGGTCGATGAGAACCAGTTAACAGCCACCTACCCATACCTAGACAATGTCACCATCTGTGGCCACGACCAGCAAGACCACGACTCGAACCTCGCGAGATTTCTGAAAACCGCCCTCAGACTCAATCTCACCTACAATGAGGATAAGTGTGTCTTTAGCACCACGCGCCTCTGTATCCAGGGCTGCGTGGTGGAAAACGGGGAAATCGGTCCGGACCCCGACCGATAGCGCCCCCTACGGGAGCTACCCCTACCAAACACTCCCAAGGCCCTGAAAAGGTGCCTGGGGTTCTTCTCCTATTACGCCCAATGGGTCCCCAATTATTCCGACAAGGCCCGTCCCCTCCTGAAATCAACGTCCTTCCCGCTCACAGCCGAGGCCCACGCCGCCTTCAACAGCATTAAACACGACATTGAGAAGGCCGCGCTGCGGGCAGTGGACGAAAACATCCCTTTCCAGGTTGAAAGCAATGCGTCCGACTTCGCTTTAGCAGCCACCCTCAACCAGGATGGGCGGCCCGTAGCCTTTTTCTCAAGAACCCGCCAAGGGCCCGAGATCAGGCACTCCTCGGTAGAGAAGGAGGCCCAGGCCATAGTGGAGGCAGTGCGGCACTGGAGGCACTACCTAGCCGGCAAACGCTTCACCCTGCTTACCGACCAGCGGTCGGTAGCCTTCATGTTTAACAACAAATAGAGGGGGAAGATCAAGAACGACAAAATTCTCAGGTGGCGGATCGAACTCTCCACGTTTGAGTACGACATAATATATAGGCCGGAGGCCCTCAACGAATCCCCCGACGCCCTATCACGAGGGATGTGTGCCAGCATCCAGGGGGACAGGCTACAGGGCCTCCACAATGGCCTCTGCCACCCGGGGGTCACCCGGCTATTCCACTTTATAAAATCCCGTAACCTGCCCTATTCCATCGAGGAGGTCCGGTCTATGACCAGGGACTGGCGCACCTGTGCGGAATGCAAGCCCTGTTTTTTCAGACCCGACCGAGCCCACCTGATCAAAGCTACACGGCCATTCGAGCGCCTGAGCTTAGATTTCAAGGGACCACTCACCTCCACCGACCGCAATGTGTACTTTCTCAACATTGTGGACGAGTACTCCCGCTTCCCATTCACCTACCCCTGCCCAGATATGACCAGTGCCATGGTCATCAAGTGCCTCGGCAACCTGTTTTGCACGTTCGGCATGCCTAACTACATCCACACTGACAGGGGGGCGTCGTTCATGAGCGATGAACTGCGCCAATACCTGCTGTCGAAGGGGATAGCCACGAGTCGGCCCACTAGTTATAACCCCCGGGGTAATGGGCAAGTGGAGAGGGAGAACGCGACAGTGTGGAAGGCGGTCACCTTAGCACTAAGGTCTAAAGGCCTCCCCACCTCCCGCTGGCAGGAGGTCCTCCCAGACGTACTCCACTCGATAAGGTCGCTACTGTGTACTGCTACTAACGCCACTCCTCACGAGAAGATGTTCATTTTTCCCCGCAAATCAACCTCAGGAGTATCCCTACCCTCGTGGCTCTCCACCCCAGGGACAGTCCTGTTATGGAAGCATGTGAGGGGCCACAAAACGGATCCCCTCGTGGAGGCAGTACACCTACTCCACGCAAACCCACAGTATGCGTACGTCAAGCATGCCGACGGGCGTGAAGACACCGTGTCCATAAAGGACCTCGCCTCGGCAGGAAGCGACGACGACGACCCATCACCACCACCCCCAGAAGAACCTCCACCATCCCCAGAGGTATCCTCACCACCCCCAAAAGTACCTGCAACACCCCCGGCACATGGGTATGCCCAGGAGGGCACCACGGACTCCCGGTCGGAACCCGAGGTACTGTTGCGACGTTCAGGAAGGACTATCACACCCCCGGACAGACTAAATCTGTAGAAGGGGTAAATGTGATGAAATATGCCTTCATCAGACCTGCTTGTATTTTACCTGCTTGTACTGTGTGAACCACACCCTTTTGTTCCTATTTTGTGTATTGGCTACGCCCCTGTCTTTTGCCATATAAAGGTCTCAGGAGCTGTATGAGTCACTCACTATCAGATGAACCCGATGTGGGAAGACCTGCTATGCTGCTATGTTCTTAGTGATTAAAAGCCTTAGTTGAATCCTTTAAATTCCTTGTCTTTGAGTTATTGAAGGCACATCACTCTGCCTCCACCCGCTGCCGATGCCGCACTGAGGCCTACCTGAGCCTCTGGGGCCTCTTGCAGTCACTCTGCTGTGCTGCTCTGCCTCCATCCACTGCCAATGCTGCACTGAGGCCTACCTGAGCCTTTGGGGCCTCTTGTAGTCGCTCTGCCGCGCTGCTCCGCCTCCACCCGCTGCCGATGCCGCACACTTGTTTTTGGAGGTGAGGGTGGAGGAGGCAGGGAGAGGGGTTTAAGAAGATGGTTTGTAGTGGAGAAGAGATGCTGGGAGTTATCTTTGCATTCCAGGATGAACCTGGAATCGTGAACAGTTTTGGCCGAGGAGAGCAGGACCCAATAGTGCTTTATGTGATTCAGCCAGATCTGGTGATAAAGGCTAAACCCGTTGTCCACCATAAACTTTCAAGTCTGCATCCTTTGGACTTAAGGGAGTGGAGATGAGGGCCGTACCACGGGGAATGACCAGGGTAGTAGAGAGTAATGGTTTTACTGGGGACAAGGACATCAAAGGTAGAGGTGAGGGTGTGATTGAACATCTGAAGAAATATTGTAGTGAATGGAGGGCCAAAGGCTGGACAGTTGGGAGTTTAAAAGTGCTGTTGTAAGTAATTGGGGGAGAATTTTTTCCAAGGGCCAACACAGAAGGAAGTGGGGTTAGGGGGTTGAGATTGTGAGGGGTACAAGGAAGTGATCAAGATGGCCTTGTCTGTGATTAAGATGATGGGAGTAGCGTGGTCACATTGTGAAGGAAAAAACCATAAAACCTATTCCGAAAAATACACCATTCTGTGAAAGAATTCTGGCCTTATTAGAAACATGACAAACTGGGAAACCCAAACTATGGAAAAACTGTGACAGCATTCTGGCTATTGAGATAAGATAGTTGTTGACACTGAATCAATAACCTTATTGAACCAGAAGGTTAAAGGCTCCTGACAGTCTGAACCTTTGGGAACAAGACAATAGTTCACCCTGTATAAGGTGTTCTAATTTACACTTCGTAAAGAAGCACAAACATGTGCCTTCATAAAAATGACATCAAATAAAACGCATCTGCTGTTACACCGTTTTTTATGGTAAACTTAGAACACCTAGAGATGAGACATGATTCTGTATTACTACCAGCTGAGGTGACTAAGAATTGCATAGATAACCCTGGTTAAGGTGTTCTAATTTACACTTCGTAAAGAAGCACAAACATTTGCCTTAGTAAAAATGACATCAAATAAAACGCACCTGATGTTACACCATTTTTTATGGTAAATTTAAAACACCTAGAGATAAGACATGATTCTGTATTGCTACCAGCTGAGGTGACAAAGAATTGCAGGGGTCAGCAGAAAAATGACTAGAGATAATTAGCTTACATCAGCAGAAAATCTTAAAGGAAATACCACTGAAAAAAGGTATAAATATTGAACTCTCAAATGGGATAGTAGACTCGCTGTAAAGGAGCAAAGCAATTCACAGCTTCAGAGAGAGCTCTGTAAGTCTACAACTTTTTGTACCTCGGGGATCAAAGGTACTGTATTTGATTTTGGTGGATATCCTGAATAAGACTAAGAACTGTAAAACTTTAGTGAAGTTAAGATTTGAGAGTAAGGATCTCTGATAATAAGATTGTAAAGCTTTCTCTTTTTGGAACTGTTAATATTGCAATTGACTCACCAACTGTAAATTACATGTCAGTTCTTTAATAAATCTATATATTTTTAGAATTGTCTCACATTCTGTATCAAACTCGCAAACTCAATCTCTGTACACTCTTTGGTGAGAAGTTGCAGAATTCTGGGGGAGTTTTCCGGACCCTCATAATATCCGGAATGTTACAGTCTAGCTAAACTTACTAAAAGTGCTATCTGGAGGATAGTAACATTTTCAGGTTGTTCCTTTCCTTTAGGGAGAGATAGTCTGGACCTTTAGACCCAATTAAGCGTCTTTAGGATTCGGCTACCTCAAACTTCAGTTGAAAGTGAATGTCTGAGGAATACGCCTGATCCGGGGTAGCCCGAAAGGGGCTAGGACTAGTGATTATCCCTTCAACATGAGATGGCAAAGTCGAGGGATGAATATGTGTAGGAGGGAGAGGTTAAGGGAGGACAGGAGGCCAGTGAACTCAGAGGAGAGAGGGCAAAGTGAGGTCAGCAAATGTTGTGGTTAGAGCTGGAAATCTATAACCTGCTAATGAAATGGTCAATTTAATCATTACATACAATGCTAATGTGCCAACCATGCAAGTTTCACAAGGATAGTGTGTGCTTCCAGCAGAATGCCAAAATCTTGGCTTGTATTCCCTTGAGTTTAGAAGGTTGAGAGCTGATGTAATCAACGTGTTTAAAATTATAAAGGTATTCCATAGGGTAGATACAAAGAAACTATTTGCTCTGCTGAGAGAATGAAAAACAAGGGGGGCACAATCTTAAAATCAGAATTAGGCCATTCAGGAGTGAAATCAGGAAGAAGTTCTTTACACAAAGGGTAGTGGAAATGTAGAACTCTCTTACCTAAAATGCTGAGAATGATGGGGGATAATTGGAGATTTCAAGACAAGGATGGATTGATTTTTATTAGGTAAGGGTATTGTTGTGTCTGTGTATAATAAGACACAGACTGCAGGAGAACGGTATAACAGGTGCTTACTCAATGTGGCTCACACGGGAACTGGGCTGTACAGATTACTACTCAGTGTTATATACAGGTGTGGTCACTGCCAGTACTGCAGTATACATTAGCTGTAAAAAGTAGTTCCCCCCTTAAAGGTATATACATTACAATTCCCCCTCTTTTAGATTAACAGTACCATAACACTCATTTAACAATTAAATATCAAACTAATTACAATTAACACATTTAACATGCAACATTAGCTGAAAATAGTCTATTTATATATTCAGTCTTTGGAGAAGCTTCCTGATCCTTTCTGGATAGCGCCTTTCCTGAGCGTCTTGCTCTTGGTGCGGAGGCGATTCTGGCCCCCTGTCGTCGGTTGGTTCATCAGCTTCCGATGCTACTGTTTCTGGGGTAGATGTGACCTGTACGTCGGGTTCATCACCAGGTACGTATGGGCGAGGCATGGGGTTGACTTGTTCCTGAGACTCTAGGATCTGGTCAGCATGGCGTCTCACGATGCTGTCCCCAACGTCCACTGTGTGCATTAGTGGGCCCTGCTGTGTGCATATCATTCCTGGCTGCCATTTTTCTGTTTGGTAGCCGCGGGCCAAGACTGGTTGCCCTACATTGAAGCTCCTTTTTGGCTTCTCACGGATGTGCTGGAATTGCTTACTCTCAACATCTCTTCGTACGTTTGGTCTGAGCAAATCCAGGCGAGATCTTAACCTTCGGTTAAAGAACATCATGGCTGGGGCCTGGTTGGTGACTGCATGTGTCGCATTCCGGTAGGCGAACAGGAAATTGTCCACCTTGTGCTGCAGCGGAATGTTGTCATTGTACATAGCCTTTATTGCCTTCTTAAAGGTTTGTACGAACCTCTCAGCCAATCCATTTGTGGCTGGATGATACGGGACGGATGTGTAACGCCTTACCCCATTCTTTTTCAAGAACCTCCAGAAATCTTCGGACACAAACTGTGATCCGTTGTCAGAGCAAATCTGTTCTGGCAAGCCATTCCTGGCAGAAATGGTCCATAGGACTGCAATAGTTTTCTCCGTGGTGGTGGAGGACATTTTGATGACCTCAGGCCATTTCGAGTGCGCATCCACGGCTATTAAAAACATTGAGTCCATGAATGGTCCAGCAAAATCAATATGCACCCGTTGCCATGGAGATGAGGGCCACTCCCATGGGTGTAGAGGGGCCTGTGGCATCCTGAGCAGCTCTTGGTCAGGTCCTCGATTTGTTTATCGATTCCCGGCCACCACACATAAGCCCTGGCTAGGCTCTTCATTTTTAGCCTTCCCAGATGACCCTCATGAAGCTCATTGAGCACTCTATCCCTTAACTTGGGTGGAATTACGACTCGGGATCCACACATCAAGGTCCCCCGGCACACTGACAGCTGTTCTCTCCTTGTCGAGAATGCTGGCAACAGTGAGTCGCCATGTGCTGGCCATCCCTTCACCGTCAAATCATATACCCGAGACAGTGTCAGGTCATTTCGGGTTTCCTTTTCGATACAAGCGTTAGTTACCGGTAGGTATTCAACTATAGTCAAATGGAATACTTTGACAGGGTCCACTGCTGGTGCTTCCTCCGCAGTAGGCAGTGGCAGGCCTGATAGCCCATCAGCATTTCCATGCTGTTTCGTGCCCTTATATTCAATCTCATAGTGGTGCGACCCTAGAAAATGTGACCATCTTTGTAGTCGTTGCGCAGTCATCACCGGAACGCCCTTCTTCGGATTAAAAATGGAGACAAGAGGCTGGGGATCAGTCAGCAAGGTGAATTTCTGCCCGTGCAGATAGTGATTGAACTTTTTCACTCGCCACACTAGGCTGAGGGCGTCCCTGTCAATCTGGGCGTAGTTACTCTTGGCTGAGGTTAGTGATCGTGACGCAAAGGCTATTGGCCGCTCTGAGCCGTCCAAGAATTTGTGCGACAGCACCGCTCCAATGCCGTAAGGTGACGCATCACATGCCAACCGAATTGGTAATGCTGGGTTGTAATGGGCCAATACCTCTTTCGATGTGATTAGTGTTTTGCTCTTCTGGAAAGCTCGTCTACATTCGTCACTCCACTTCCATGGCACCCCAGTTTGCAGTAGGGTGTTCAGTGGGTGCAGTATTGTAGACAAATTTGGCAAGAACTTATGGTAGTAGTTTACCAGCCCAAGGAACGACTCAGTTGTGACACATTTTCCGGTGCTGGAGCCTTGACTACTGCCTCAATCTTCTCTGGGGACTTATGTAACACCTCTTTATCGATAACGTGGCCACAATACGAGATCTGTTTTCTAAAAAACTCGCATTTGGGGCGGTTAGCTCGGAGCCCATATTCCTGCAATCTAGTGAGCACCTGCTCCAGGTTGGTAAGGTGATCACTGTCATTTTCGCCTGTGGCCAGGATGTCGTCCAAATAACACTGGGTCCCTGGGATCCCTTGCAGGACTTGTTCCATTGCCCTCTGCCAAATAGCCGGAGCTGATGCTACCCCGAATACCAGTCGGTTGTATTGGTAGAGACCTTTATGGGTTTTGATTGTGAGATATTCTTTTGATGCTTCTTCTACCTCCATTTGCAGATACGCCTGGGCCAGATCAATCTTAGTGAAGCGTTTCCCTCCTGATAGTGAGGCGAAAATATCTTCAATCCGCGGAAGTGGATATTGTACGGTGTGAAGGGCCGGGTTCACTGTTACCTTAAAATCCCTACAGATGCAAACCTTCCTTGGCTCCCCAGCCGTGCTGCTCAACGACTTTTTCATCACAGGGACGATGGGTGTAGCCCACTCGCTCCAGTCTACCTTGGACAGTACACCTGAACGTTCCGGACTCTCCAGCTCTGCTTCGACGGCTGGGCGGATCGCATAAGGTATCGGTCTGGCCTTAAAAAATTTTGGGCTTGCGTTTTCTTCAATTTTAATCATCGCTGTCATGCCTTTTAGTGTTCCGAGTCCTTGCTGGAACACTTCTTTTGCGTCAGTTAGGATCTTTGACAGTCGCCCAGGTGTGACGTCGTCATCCTTTTTGTCAGCCACAGTCAGTGCCTGTATGGAATGCCAATCCAGTTGTATTTTCCGGATCCATTCACGTCCCAGTAATGGTGGGCCTCCATCTTGCAATACATACAGGTCTAGTTTTGGTGTTTCCTTACCGTTATATATAACGGTCACCCTTATTTTTCCTTTGGGGTAGACTTTTTGCCCCGTGTACGTCTTCAAAATAATTTTTGTGTCTCTCAAGGGTATGTGTGAGAATAGCCGCTCATATTCCCGTCGGTTTAAGACTGTTAGGGCTGATCCTGTGTCCAATTCCATCTTTACCTGGACTCCTGCTATCTTGAGAGTTACCCAAATGGTTCGGTGATCCTCCATTGTGATCACATTATGTAGTTTCAGACAACTCAGTTCCCTGCTTTCGGAGTCGTTATCACTCTTTTGTTCATCTGAACTATTCTCCGTCATCTTATGTACCTTCTTGTACTTTTCTTTGATAGGTTTCTTATTGCTGGTTTTCTTTCCCGACCTGCAGACTTGTGCTATGTGTTCTACTTTTCCACACTGTCTGCACAATTTGTCTTTGAACCAGCAATCATTCTGGTCGTGTGTTGATCTGCCGCCGTGATAGCACCTCTCTGTTCTATGTGACATTTCGTTTGTGCCATATTCTTGCGGTCTCTGTTGTATCTCTGCAGCACCCCATGCTGCTGCTTCATATGATACCGCAATGCTGAAAGCCTTTTCCAGTGTAAGGTCCTTTTCAGATAAACGCCATTTCTGGGTTCCTTCACTTTGAAGCCCACACACAAACTTGTCCCTTAAGGTATCTGCCAGTCCCGCTCCAAACTGGCAGTGTTTCGATAGTTTGTGCAGTTCTGTTAAATAATCAGCATTGCTTTCATCCTTATGCTGGTTCCGTTTGTGAAACTTGAATCTTTCTGCTATCAGCAGCGGTGTGGGGTTTAAATGTTCCTGTAGCATCGTTACTATGTCTTCAAAACTCTTTTCCATTGGCTTCGTTGGGTTTACTAGATTTTGTAATAAACCATACGTCTTTGCACCCATTAAATTTAACAATACCGACGCTTTCTTGTCATCTGACACCTCATTTGCCTTGCAGTATACCTCTATTCGTTCAACATATGTAGTCCAATCTTCGACTTCATTGTCAAATGCGGTGATACTGCCACTCTTCGGCATTTTGGGTGTGATTTAAAATGGCATCTCCCAATGGCTTATAATGGCATCTCCTGCGCTTTCCTACCTCCCCTGCTGCTGCCAATGCCGCTCCCGGCGGTTCTCATGGCAATGGCGGCGCCCTGTAGGTTTCGCGCGCTTCTCCTGCGCTGCTGCCAACACCACTCTCGGCGGTCCTCGTGTCAATGGCGGCGCCTCGCGGGTTTCTGCGCGTCTCTCTCTCCCTCTCTTCGACGCTGCTCGGCCCCTGAACACCGGCTGCGCCCTGTGCGCTCTGCCCTCTCTCTCTCTCCCCCGTTGACGCTGCTCGGCCCTTTGCTGTGCTGATCGATCGGGCTCTAGCCCGCCGCTGTCCGCGAAGTGTCTGCGCACTTCCTGTTGCCAGCCCGTTTCGCTGGACCACCTCGACTGGAAAGCCAAGCCTGGCTCTCGACAGCCTCCCCCGCAATTCTCGAGTCTCTGCTGGATGACTGGGCGGTTGCCCGTGGTCGTCGCCCGAGTCTCTGGCCTTGACCTCCAATCCACTGATCTCCAGGAACGAATCCCTGGGAGGTGATGCAGAGTTGCAGGTAGGTTCAAACTTGCCTTGTCGCCAATGTTGTGTCTGTGTATAATAAGACACAGACTGCAGGAGAACGGTATAACAGGTGTTTACTCAACGTGGCTCACACGGGAACTGGGCTGTACAGATTACTACTCAGTGCTATATACAGGTGTATTCACTGCTGGTACTGCAGTATACATGAGCTGTAAAAAGTAGTTCCCCACTTAAAGGTATATACATTACAGGTATCAAGGGATATGAAGCAAAGGCCGGTAAATGGAGATAAGATACAGATCAGCCATGATCTGATTGAATGGCGGAGCAGTCGAGGGGCTCAATAGCCTCCTCCTGTTCCTATGTAAAAGCCCTGTGCTCCCAGCTCCAGCTGCTGGTCCATGCTGCTCCAAGTGATTGAACACCTCTACATTCTGTTGGCGGGAACATTACAGCATCCAGCAACAGGAGTCAGGAGTAGCGCTGCGGGTTGGGAGGTATTATGTCCATGTATGATTGAGACACGGACAGCAGGAGTTGAACAAAACAAGTCTTCACTGAAAGGCGTCAATTGGGAAACTGAAACTACAGAGGCTTACTAGCGCCTTTTATACAGGGGTGGTCACTGCCGGTACTGCAGTCTGAGACCAGTTATTCTCTTAAAGGTACATACACAACAATTCCTCCCCTTTTAGATAAACAGTACATAACATTCATTTAACAACTAAATGATAACTAATTACAATCACAATTACGGTTGCTAGATACATTGGTTAAGTTTAAGCAATTATAAGTTCAGTCTTTGAGGAGGCTTCCTGATTCTGTCTGGAAAACGCCTCTTTGGGGTATCAGGTTCCTCTGGTAAGGTTGAGTCGGGATCAATGTCATTGTTTCGTTCATCTGCTTCCAGTATCACCGATTCTGCGGTAGCTGCAATTGGTACGTCGATTTCATTGCCAGGTGTATCAGATCGTGGTGTGGAGTTGACGTTTTCCAGTGACTCTAGAATCTGGTCAGCATGGCGTCTTACAATGCTCTCTCCAACGTCCACGGTATACATGAGAGGTCCTTGCCATGTACAAATCGTTCCTGGCTGCCATTTCTCAGTGCGGTAGTCCCGGGCCAAAACTGGTTGACCTATCTTAAAACTCCTGGTCGGCCTTTCATTCATATTCTGAAACTGCCTGTTCTCCACATCTCTTCAGACGTTTGGCTTAACCAAATCCAAGCGGCATCGTAGTCTTCGATTGAAGAACATCATGGCTGGAGTTTGGTTGGTAACCGCATGTGTCACATTCCGGTAGGCAAACAAGAAGTTGTCCACCTTGTGTTGTAGGGGTATATCTTCATTACACATTGCCTTGATAGCCTTCTTGAATGTTTGAACAAACCTCTCGGCCAATCCATTAGTGGCTGGATGATATGGGGCAGATGTGTAATGCTTAACACCATTGTTCTTTAAGAACTCTTCAGACACAAACTGTGGTCCATTGTCAGAGCAAATCTGTTCAGGCAGCCCATTCCTGGCGAATATGGTTCGTAAAACTGTGATGGTTTTTTCCGTGGTGGTTGAGGACATTTTTATTACCTCTGGCCACTTTGAATGTGCATCCACCGCAATTAAAAACATCGAGTCCATGAAGGGACCAGCAAAATCAATGTGCACCCTTTGCCATGGAGATGAGGGCCACTCCCATGGATGTAGAGGAGCTTGTGGTGGGGTGTTTTGGACCTTCTGGCATCCTGCACAGCTCTTGGTCATCTCTTCGATTTCTCTATCGATTCCCGGCCACCACACAAACGCTCTGGCTAAGTTCTTCATTTTCACCCCACCCAGATGACCCTCATGAAGCTCATTGAGCACTCTATCCGTCAACTTAGGTGGAATTACTACTCTGGATCCACACATCAAGGTTCCTCTGCACACTGACAGCTGTTCTCTTCTCGGCGAGAATGCTGGCAGCAGTGGTTCGCCATGTGCTGGCCATCCCTTCACTGTTAAATCATAGACCCGTGATAGTGTCGAGTCATTCCGTGTTTCCTTTTCTATGTTTACATTCGTCACAGGGAGTCATTCGAGTATGGTCGAGTGGAATAACTCCATTGGATCCACTGCAAGGTCTTCTTCTTCCACCATCGGCAATGGTAGGCATGACAATCCATCAGCATTCCCATGCTGTTTAGTTCCTTTGTACTCGATGTCATATTGGTGTGCCCCTAGGAAAAGGGACCACCTCTGCAGCCGTTGCGCTGTCATTATCGGTACGCCCTTCTGAGGGTTGAAAATGGAGACAAGAGGTTGATGATCGGTTAGTAGAGTAAGTTTTTGACCGTGCAGGTAGTGATTGAACTTCTTCACCCCCCACACTAGGCTGAGGGCCTCTCTGTCAATCTGGGCGTAGTTACGCTCGGCAGAAGTTAACGAACGTGACGCAAAAGCTATCGGCCTCTCTAAACCATCCAGGAATTTATGTGACAGTACCGCCCCAATGCCGTAGGGGGACGCATCACACGCCAGTCTGATCGTCGGTGCTGGGTTGTAGTGAGCCAATACTTCTCTTGAAGTGATTAAGTCCTTACTCTTCTGAAAGGCCCGCTTACAGTCATTGCTCCATTTCCATGCTACTCCCGTTCGTAGCAGGGCATTCAGTGGGTGCAGAATTGTCGACAAATTCGGCAAAAACTTATGGTAGTAATTCACCAATCCGAGGAATGACCTCAGTTGCGACACATTTTCAGGCGCTGGGGCCTTAACAACTGCTTCAATTTTGTCAGGGGACTTATGTAACCCCTCTTCATCAATCACGTGGCCACAATACGATATCTGTTTCTTAAAAAACTCGCACTTGGGGCGGTTGGCTCGTAGCCCATGTTCCCGTAGTCTAGTGAGCACCTGTTCTAGGTTGTTAAGGTGTTCACTGTCATCTTCACCTGTCACAATTATGTCGTCCAAGTAACACTGAGTCCCCGGAATCCCTTGCAGGACTTGTTCCATCGCTCTTTGCCATACCGCCGGAGCCGATGCTACTCCGAATACCAATCGATGATACTGGTAAAGACCTTTGTGAGTGTTTATCGTGAGATACTTCCTGGAGGATTCTTCAACCTCCATCTGCAAATATGCTTGTGCTAGGTCAATTTTTGTAAAACGCTTCCCTCCAGACAGTGAGGCGAAGATATCTTCTATCCTCGGAAGAGGATATTGTACTGTGTGAAGGACTGGGTTCACCATCACCTTGAAATCCCCACAGATGCGAACCTTCCTTGGCTCCTCAGATTTATTGCTTAACGTTTTCTTCATGACAGGAACGATGGGTGTTGCCCACTCGCTCCAGTCGACCTTAGACAACACGCCTGCCTTCTCCAGATTCTCCATCTCTGCCTCGACGGCTGGGCGAATTGCATATGGTACCGGTCTTGCTTTGAAAAACTTGGGAATTGCATTCGCTTCTATTTTTATCGAGGCGGTTACGCTTTAAAGAGTGCCCAGTTCTTGTTGAAATACCTCTTTGGCGTTAGCTAAGATTGTTGACAATTGTCCAGGAGTGACGTCTTCATCTTTTTTACTGTCCACCGTCATTGCATGAATGGAGTGCCAATCTAAGCTTATCTTCCTGATCCATTCACGTCCCAATAACGGTGGTCCACCATTTTGCAGTATGTAGAGATACAATTTCCGTATTTTCTTGCCGTTGTATTCGACAGGCACCCTTATTTTTCCTCTGGGGTATACTTTTTGCCCCATATACGTCGTCAAGACGATAGATGTCTCTCTCAAGGGTATGTGTGAGAATAGCCGCTCGTAGTCAGGTCGATTCATGATGGTTAGCGCTGATCCTGTATCCAATTCCATTTTAACTTGGGACCCTGCTATCGTGAGGGTGACCCAAATGGTTCGGTGATCCTCTTTTGCGATTACATTGTGAAGTTTGAGACAGCTTAGTCTCCTGTTCCCGGATTCACTATCGCTCATCTGGTCTTCGGAACTACTGTCCGTCATCTTTTGTACTTTCTTGTACGGTTCCTTAGTAGCCTTTTTGTTGTCGCTGGTCTTCTTCCCAGACCTGCAAACTCGTGCAATGTGTCCCATCTTTCCGCATTGCCTGCATATTTTGTCCTTGGACCAGCAGTCCTTCTGGTCATGGTTAGTTCTGCCGCAACGATAACATTTTGCAAATCCCCGTGTCATTTCGTGGGTGCCGTATTCTTGTGGCTTTTGTTGAATTTCCGCAGCTCCCCTTGCTGCTGCTTCGTACGATACTGCCACGCTGAAAGCCTTATCTAGCGTCAGCTCTTTCTCTGGGAGTAACTTCTTCTGTCTTCCTTCACTCAGGAGTCCACAGATAAATTTGTCCCGTAGGGTATCTGCCAGCCCTGCTCCGAACTGGCAGTGCTTTGATAGCTTGCATAGTTCCGTAAGGTACTCAGCATTGCTCTCATCTTTATGCTGAGTTCTCCTGTGGAATTTAAATCTTTCTGCTATCAACAGCGGTGCAGGGTTTAGGTGGTCCTGTAGGACAGCAACAATTTCGTTAAAACTCTTCACCTTCAGTTTGGCTGGAGTAATCAGGTCCCGCAATAGGCCGTACGTTCTAGCGCCCATTAAGTTTAGCAATACCGATGCCTTTTCCTATTTCGTTTGCCTCGCAATATACCTCGACTCTTTCCACATATGTGGTCCAGTCCTCTATTGTATTATCAAAGGCAGTGATACAGCCAGTCTTCGGCATCTTGAAAATCTAAAATGTCACCTCCCGTGCTTTGCCTTCTTCCCCGATTTAACAAAATGGCGCCTCCCACGCATTGCCTTCTTCCCCGCTGATTAAGATGGCGCCTCCCGCGCTTTGCCTTCTTCCCCGCTGTTGCTAGCGCTGCTTTCCGTGGTTTCCATTGCAACCTGCAGCTCCTCGCGGTTTCCTGTGCGTTTAATATTTCTTTTTTTTTTTTAATATTTTCCCGTCGTGGAACAACCATGTGGGACTCTTGCCTCCCTCTTCTTGGGTCTATACGCAGCCCGGCTTCGTAGCACCGGCCGCGCCCTGTGTGCTCCACCCTCTCTCTCTCCTCTTCCCGGCAACGCTGCTCGGCCCCGTTGCAAGCCACCCGCTCGAGTTCGCGACCGCCGCAGCCCAGGAAGGATCAGTGTACTACCTGCCACCAGCCCGATTAGCTGAAGCACCGTCGACAGGAACCAAGCCCCGCTTTCGACAGCTTCTCCAGCAATCTTCAACTCCGCTAACTCAGGGGCGGATGCCCACGGTCGACGCCCGTTTCTTCTGCTTCTTTCTTCCTTCTGGCCTTGACCTCTGCTCACTTCGCTGCAGGAATGGATCCCAGGAGGTGGTGCAGACTGTAGGTAAGTTCGTATCTGCTCGTCGCCAGTATTATGTCCGTGTATGATTGAGACACGGACAGCTGGAGTTGAACAAAACAAGTCTTTACTGAAAGGAGTCAATTGGAAAGCTGAAACTACAGAGGCTTACTAGCACCTTTTATACAGGGGTGGCCACTGCCGGTACTGCAGTCTGAGACCAGTTATTCTCTTAAAGGTACATACACAACAGGAGGTGAGGAAAATGACAACATAATTGGGAGGGGGGAGGAGAGTGCCAGCATAAACTGGGTGAGGGAGCAAGTAAAGTAGTGACCTAGGAGAAGAAAGAATTGAGGGTGGGGGAGAGGGAGAAGAGTGCCAGAATGAACTGAGAGAATTGGAGCGATACAGTGTCTCTTTCAACTGGATCCAGAGGGAATCAAGTGTCTCTGTGAACAAGGGGGAAGGGTGGAGGGGCGGGGCTTAGAGTGTCTGTGAACTGTGGCAAGAGGGTTAGAGGGGAGTGCCTCTGTGAAGGGGAGAGAGTGATTGTTGAGGTAGCATTGGGAGAAGTGATGGTTTGTGTAGTGTTCGCATATCAATAATACACGGACTGCAGGAGAACAATAATAACAGGTATTTACTGAACAGAGGGTAAGCTTAAAGCTGAAAGTACAGAAGCCTGCTATGGCTTTATATACAGGTGTGGTCACTACCGGTACTACAGTATAAAGTCAGTTCTCTCTTAAAGGTACATACACAACAATTCCTCCCCTTTTAGATAAACAGTACATAACATTCATTTAACAATTAAATAATAACTAATTACAATTACAATTTTCTCTGTACTATATACATCAACTGAAATAATCATTTATAAGTTCAGTCTTTGAGGAGGCTTCCTGATCCTGACTGGATAGCGCCTTTCTCGAGTATCCTGTTCTTGCGGCGGAGTCGATTCTGGCTCATTGTCATTGGTTGGTTCGTCAGCTTCCAATACCACTGATTCTGAGGTAGACGCAATCTGTACTTACCAGGTGCACATGCTCGTGGTATGGGTTTGGCTTGCTCCTGTGACTCTAGAATCTGGTCAGCATGGCATCTCACGATGCTTTCTCAACGTCCACTGTGTACATTAGTGGTCCCTGCTGTGTGCATATCGTTCCTGGCTGCCATTTTTCTGTTCGGTAGTCGCGGGCCAAGACTGGTTGCCCTATCTTGAAGCTCCTGGTTGGCTTCTCATTGATGTGCTGGAATTGCTTATCCTCAACATCTCGTCTTATGCTTGGTTTGAGAAAATCCAGGTGACATCTTAGCCTTCGGTTGAAGAACATTATGTCTGGAGTTTGGTTGGTGACTGCATGTGTCGCATTCCGGTAAGCAAACAAGAAATTATCCACCTTGTGTTGTAGTGGTATACATCGCCTTTATTGCCTTTTTAAAGGTCTGAACAAACCTCTCAGCCAATCCATTTGTGGCTGGATGAAATGGGGCAGATGTGTAATGTTTCACCCCATTATTCCTCAGAAACCTCCGGAAATCCTCGGATACAAACTGTGGCCCATTGTCGGAGCAGATCTGTTCTGGCAAGCCATTCCTGGTGAAGATGGTCCGTAGGACTGCAATAGTTTTCTCCGTGGTGGTGGAGGACATTTTGATGACCTCTGGCCATTTCGAATGGGCATCCACGGCGATTAGAAACATTGAGTCCATAAATGTACCAACAAAATCAATGTGTACCCGTTGCCATGGAGATGAGGGCCACTCCCATGGGTGTAGCGGAGCCTGTGGTGGAGCGTTTTGGACCTTCTGGCAACCTGTGCATCTCTTGTTCATATCCTCGATTTCTTTATCGATTCCCGGCCAACACACAAACACCCTGGCTAGGCTCTTCATTTTTACCCCTCCCAGATGACCCTCATGAAGCTCATTGATCACTCTATCTCTCAACTTGGGTGGAATTACCACTCGGGATCAACATATCAAGGTCCCCCGGCACACTGACAGCTGTTCTCTCCTTGGCGAGAATGCTGGCAACAGTGAGTCGCCATGTGCTGGCCATCCCTTCACCATCAAATCATAGACCCGAGAGAGTGTCGGGTCATTTCGGGTTTCCTTCTCTATACTTGAGTTTGTAACAGGTAGACATTCGACTATGGTCGAATGGAATATCTCAACAGGGTCCACTGCAGGTGCTTCCTCCACCGTAGACAACAGTAGGCGCGACAGCCCATCAGCGTTTCCATGCTGTTTCGTACCCTTGTACTCTATGTCGTACTGATGTGCCCCTAGAAAAAGTGACCATCTTTGCAGCCGTTGCGCCGTCATCACCGGAACGCCCTTCTTTGGGTTTAAAATGGAGACCAGGGGCTGATGATCAGTCAGTAGGGTGAATTTCTGCCCATGCAGATAGTGATTAAACTTCTTCACCCCCCACACCAGGCTGAGGGCCTCCCTGTCAATCTGGGCATAGTTACACTCGGCTGAGGTAAACGAGCGCGACGCAAAGGCTATTGGCCTCTCTGAACCGTCAAGGAATTTGTGTGACAGCACCGCTCCAATGCCGTAGGGAGACGCATCACATGCCAACCGAATCGGTAGTGTTGGATTGTACTGGGCCAATACTTCTTTTGAAGTGATTAGGCATTTACATTTCTGAAAGGCATGCTTACACTCATCACTCCATTTCCATGTTACTCCAGTTTGCAGCAGGGTGTTCAGTGGGTGCAGAATTGTAGATAAATTCGGCAAGAACTTATGGTAGTAGTTCACCAACCCGAGGAACGACCTCAGTTGCGACACATTTTCCGGTGCTGGAGCCTTGACTACTTCCTCAATCTTGCCTGGGGACTTATGCAACCCTTCCTCATCAATCATGTGGCCACAATACGAGATTTGTCTCCTGAGGAACTCGCATTTGGGGCGGTTGGCTCGTAGCCCATATTCTTGTAATCTAGTGAGCACCTGCTCCAGGTTGGCAAGGTGTTCACTGTCATTTTCGCCCGTAACCAGGATGTCGTCCAAATAACACTGGGTCCCCGGGATCCCTTGCAGGACTTGTTCCATCACCCTCTGCCAAATAGCCGGGTCTAATGCTACCCCGAATACCAGTCGGTTGTACTGGTAAAGAACTTTGTGAGTGTTTATCGTGAGGTATTTCCTAAATGCTTCTTCCACCTCCATTTGTAGATACGCTTGGGCCAGATCAATCTTCGTAAAGCGTTTCCCTCCAGATAGTGAGACGAAAATATCTTCTATCCGTGGAAGTGGATATTGTACTGTGTGCAGGACTGGGTTCACAGTTACCTTGAAGTCCCCACAGATGCGAACCTTCTTCGGCTCCCCAGGCGTGCTGCTCAATGATTTCTTCATTACAGGAACAATGGGTGTGGCCCACTCGCTCCAGTCCACCTTGGACAGCACACCCAAACGCTCCAGACTCTCCAGCTCTGCTTCAACGGCTGGGCGGATCGCGTAAGGTACCGGTCTGGCCTTAAAAAATTTTGGGTTTGCGTTATCTTTGATTTTTATCATTGCCGTTACTCCTTTTAGAGTCCCAAGTCCTTGTTGGAACACCTCTTTCACGTCAGTTAGAATTTTTGACAGTTCTCCAGGTGTGACATCGTCATCCTTTTTGTCAGTCACAGTTAGCGCCTGAATGGAATGCCAATCCAATTGTATTTTTCGGATCCATTCACATCCCAATAATGGTGGCCCTCCATCTTGTAGTATATATAGATAGAGTTTCTGTGTTTCCTTGCCGTTGTATTTAACTGGCACCCTTATTTTTCCTCTGGGGTAGACTTTTTGCCCCGTGTATGTCTTCAATGCAATGGACGTGTCCTTCAAGGGTATGTGTGAGAATAGCCGCTCATAGTCTCGTCGATTCATGACAGTTAGGGCTGATCCTGTGTCCAATTCCATCATTACTTGGGACCCTGCTATCATGAGGGTGACCCAAATGGTTCGGTGATCCTCATTTGCGATCACGTTGTGTAACTTTAGACAACTTAGTCTCCTGCTCCCAGAGTCATTATCACTCTCCTGACCTTCTGAACTACTGTCTGTCATTTTTTTTACTTTCTTGTACTTTTCCTTAGTAGTTCTTTTAGTGTTGGTTTCTTTCCCGACCTGCAGACTCTTGCTATGTGTCCCATTTTCCCACATTGCCTGCATACTTTGTCCTTAAACCAGCAGTCCTTCTGATCATGGGTTGTTCTGCTGCAGCGATAGCACTTTTCTGCTCCATACGCCATTTCGTTAGCGCTGTATTCTTATGGTTTCTGTTGTATTTCCACAGCTCCCCGTGCTGCTGCTTCATAGGATACTGCCACGCTGAAAGCCTGTTCTAGCATCAGGTCCTTTTCCGAAAGTAGTCATTTCTGGGTTCCTTCACTCTGGAGCCCGCAGACAAACCTATCCCTTAAGGTGTCTGCCAGTCCTGCTCCGAACTGGCAGTGCTTTGATAACTTGCGTAGTTCCGTAAGATAGTCAGCATTGCTCTCATCTTTGTGCTGGTTTCTTTTATGGAACTTGAATCTTTCTGCTATCAGCAGCGCTGTAAGGTTTAGGCGTTCCTGTAAGATATTAACAATCTCTTCAAAACTTTTCTCCATTGGTTTAGCTGGGGTAATTAAATTCCGCAATAGGCCGTACGTTCTCGCGCCCATCAAATTTAATAATACCGACGCCTTCTTTCCATCAGCCACCTCATTTGCCTTGCAGTACACTTCAATTCTTTCCACATACATGGTCCAGTCTTCTACCTCGTTGTCGAAAGCAGTGATACTGCCACTCTTCGGCATCTTGGGTGGTTTAAAATGGCGCCTCCCGCGCTTTTTCTTCTTCCCCGATGGATTAAAATGGCGCCTCCCGCGCTTTTCTTTCTTCCCCAATGGAATAAAATGGCGCCTCCCGCGCTTTTCCCTCTTCCCCTTGCTGCCATGCTGCTCCTAGCGTTCTACAGGGTAATGGCGGTGACCCGCGGCTTCGGCGCGTCTCACTTTTCCTTCCCCTCGTTTTATTTTCTCTACGCTGCCCAGTTCTTGAGCACCGACCGCGCCCTGTGCGCTCCACCCTCTCTCTCTCTCTTTTCCTCCCGACGACGCTGCACGGCCCCTTTGCAGAGCCGCTCGATCGAGCTCGAGCCTGCCGCAGTCCGGAAGGGTCAGCGCACTACCTGCTACCAGCACAATTTGCTGGAACACCTTGACTGGAGAGCCAAGCCCAGCTCTCCACAGCCTCCCCTGCAATTCTCCGAACTCCGATGGATCCCTGGGCGGTTGCCCGCGGTCGACGCCCGTTGCTCTGACTTCGACCTCCAAGAAGCTTCTTTTCAGGGAAAGATCCCCGTGAGGTGATGCAGTACTGCAGGTGAGTTCGAACCTGCTCGTCGCCAGTGTAGTGTCCGTGTATCAATAATACACGGACTGCAGGAGAACAATAATAACAGGTATTTACTGAACAGAGGGTAAGCTTAAAACTGAAAGTACAGAAGCCTGCTGTGGCTTTATATACAGGTGTGGTCACTGCCGGTACTACAGTATAAAGTCAGTTCTCTCTTAAAGGTACATACACAACAGTTTGGGTAGTCTGTTGAAAACCCAAATGTCACTTTTCTCCTCTTAATTTTTGATTAAAATGTATTAATTGTGAAGTATAAATATGTTTAAAATTACGGGGAATGCACGAATGCACAATGTTACGGGGGAGAGTGCCCAGGAAGAATACGGACAGTAAGGGGAATAGAACAGAGGTGGAGTGGGGGTCAGGGTCATTTGGAAGGGGTGTGTAGGATGGCCTCCAGCCCTGACTGGTTCGACCCCTCCAGATTTACAGAACCGGGAGTCTCAGGTAGCAGCAGGGGAAACACACAGGGAGGTGGAACAGATCGGGGTGGGGGGGTGGGTGGTGGAATATAGGTCAAGAGGAGGGAGCAAAGCTTCAGGGGAGCATAGGTCACGGTGTATCAACACAAGAGAGGCAAGAAATTCACCCTGGGAGGAGGGAATTTGGAAACTTCCACACCTCTATACAGCGGGGGCAAGTTTCCAATTCTGTCCTCCCGAAAATTAGATTCCCAATTTGCAATTTTCCCTCCAGCCGGGCAAGCCTCTCCGCTGGGAGCACAAAATGAGAAAATGATCCCTAATGTGTCGGGCACAAGGAATCAGAGACAATGTGCGCTTGTTTAAATGGGCCAGTGACTCCCTTTTTTAATTTCCCTTTCAATCTGCAAATAAATTGTCTTGTCTTTACAGCACACCCATTGCTCCACCCTGTTTGCAAGCTGTGGTTTGAGGATCGAATAGACTGCCAACTCTGACTAACCCCAAATGGACAGGTTCTGTGTAAACATTGCTAGATAATGCAATCACAGGCTAAAGTGCATGACCACACCAAGTTTGCGGAGAATGAGGGGAAACAGATGTGTTTTTCTAAATAAAACTGATGTCTTTGCAGATTTTCACATTTGGGACTTCATGGCAAATGATGATAGCTACAGCTGTGCCCCACATGCGCCCACTAAAGTGACAGTGCCTGACACACACCCATTAAAGTGACAGTGCCTCTCACACACCCATTAAAGTGACAGTGCCCCACACACACCCATTAAAGTGACAGTGCCCCACACACGACCACTAAAGTGACGGTGCGCCACACACGACCACTAAAGTGACGGTGCCCCACACACACCCACAAAAGTGACAGTGCCCGACACATGACCGCTAAAGTAATGGTGACCCACACACGCCCATTAAAGTGACGGTGCCCCACACACACCCATTAAAGTGACAGTGCCTCTCACACACCCATTAAACAGTGCCCCACACACGCACCCATTAAAGTGACAGTGCCCCGTACACACCCATTAAAGTGACAGTGCCCCACACACGGCCACTAAAGTGACGGTGCCCCACATACACCCGCTAAAGTAATGGTGACCCACACACGCCCATTAAAGTGACAGTGCCCCACACACACCCATTAAAGTGAAAGTGCCCACAGACACACCCATTAAAGTGACAGTGCCTGACACACACCCATTAAAGTGACGGTGCCCCACACACACCCATTAAAGTGACAGTGCCCCACGCACACCCATTAAAGTGACAGTGCCCCACACACACCCATTAAAGTGAAAGTGCCCACAGACACACCCATTAAAGTGACAGTGCCTGACACACACCCATTAAAGTGATGGCGCCCCACACACATCCATTAAAGTGACGGTGTCCTGCACACACCCATTAAAGTGACATTGCCTGACACACACCCACTAAAGTGACAGTGCCCTACACACACCCATTAAAGTGACGGTGCCCCACACACACCCATTAAAGTTACAGTGCCCCACACACACCCATTAAAGTGAAAGTGCCCACAGACACACTGTGGAAGTACAGTTTTTAGTTAGACATTAAAATGGCTTCCTGGGCATAGAATGAAATCCATTTAAACTTTAAAATGGCCAACAGCATGATTCACTAATCATGTTTCAAGGGAACGAGATAATTTAGGAATGCTATATACGTACTCCTTGTTTGTGATAAGCTTAACAAGGAGTCTCATTATACCAAACAAACAGCCAAGGACATGATAAGGTAAACATCGGCCCACAGGCCTAGTTGGTACAGTGAGAGAACAGAGGGAACAGAGAGATCCCATAATAAAGGATTAGTTAATCTTATCCCAAGGTATTTCCGTTCGTTATTCTAACGCAGCCCGGAATACTTTGTTTCAATAATTCGCAAGGTCTGTGCCTTTGTAATCAGTTATGATTCAATACTATATCATGTGGCATAGAAAGCCTGTTTTGCTTCTATACTGTATAAATATACTACAACTCCTGTATTACTTTGAAGAGGTCTGATGTAGCCCTTGTCTACACACCTCTTCCCTTGCAAGCAAATAAAGCCTGTCTTTAACGATACTTTGTGTTTAAGAGTCTTACTCGGGAGTCGAGACTTCGACAAAACCCAGTAAAGTGACAGTGCCTCACACACACCCATTAAAGTGACGGCGCCCCACACACACACCCATTAAAGTGACGGTGTCCTGCACACACCCATCAAAGTGACAGTGCCTGACACACACCCACTAAAGTGACGGTGCCTGACACACACCCATTAAAGTGACAGTGCCTCTCACACACCCATTAAAGTGACAGTGCCCCACACACACCCATTAAAGTGACAGTGCTCCACACACGACCACTAAAGTGACGGTGCCCCACACACGACCACTAAAGTGACGGTGCCCCACACACACCCACAAAAGTGACAGTGCCCAACACATGACCGCTAAAGTAATGGTGACCCACACACGCCCATTAAAGTGACGGTGCCCCACACACACCCATTAAAGTGACAGTGCCTCTCACACACCCATTAAACAGTGCCCCACACACGCACCCATTAAAGTGACAGTGCCCCGTACACACCCATTAAAGTGACAGTGCCCCACACACGGCCACTAAAGTGACGGTGCCCCACATACACCCGCTAAAGTAATGGTGACCCACACACGCCCATTAAAGTGACAGTGCCCCACACACACCCATTAAAGTGAAAGTGCCCACAGACACACCCATTAAAGTGACAGTGCCTGACACACACCCATTAAAGTGACGGTGCCCCACACACACCCATTAAAGTGACAGTGCCCCACACACACCCATTAGAGTGACAGTGCCCCACACACACCCATTAAAGTGAAAGTGCCCACAGACACACCCATTAAAGTGACAGTGCCTGACAAACACCCATTAAAGTGACGGCGCCCCACACACACCCATTAAAGTGATGGTGTCCTGCACACACCCATTAAAGTGACAGTGCCTGACACACCATTAAAGTGACGGCGCCCCACACACACCCATTAAAGTGACGGTGTCCTGCACACCCCCATTAAAGTGACAGTGCCTGACACACACTCATTAAAGTGACGGTGCCCCACACACACCCCATTAAAGTGATGGTGCCCCACACACACCCATTAAAGTGACAGTCTACCACACACACCCGTTAAAGTGACAGTGTCCCACACACACGCATTAAAGTGACAGTGCCAGACACACACCCATTAAACTGACGGTGCCTGACACACACCCATCAAAGTGGCGGTGCCGCACACACACCCATTAAAGTGACAGTCTACCACACACACCCATTAAAGTGACAGTACCCCACACACACCCATTAAAGCGACAGTGCCCCACACACACCCATTAAAGTGACAGTGCCCCACACACACACCCATTAAAGTGACAGTCCCCCACAAATACCCATTAAAGTGACAGTGCCCCACATACACCCATTAAAGTGACAGTGCCCCACACACACCCATTAAAGTGACAGTGCCTGACACTCACCCATTAAAGTGACAGTGCCCCACACACATCCATTAAAATGACAGTGCCTCACACACCCCCATTAAAGTGACAGTGCCTGACACCCACCCATTAAAGTGACAGTGCCTCACACACCCCCATTAAAGTGACAGTGCCTGACACACACCCATTAATGTGATGGTGCCCCACACACACCCATTAAAGTGACAGTCCCCCACACACACCCAGTAAAGTGATGGTCCCCCACACACACCCGTTAAAGTGACAGTGTCCCACACACACCCATTAAAGTGAAATGCCCCACTCACACTCATCAAAGTGACGGTGCCCCACACAAACGCATTAAAGTGACAGTGCCCCACACACACATTAAAGTGACAGTGCCCGACACACACCCATTAAAGTGACGGTGCCCCACACACACCCATTAAAGTGACGGTGCCTCACACACACCCATTAAAGTGGCAGTGCCTGACACACACCCATTAAAGTGACAGTGCCCCACACACACCCATTAAAGTGACAGTGCCTGACACACACCCATTAAAGTGACAGTTCCCCACACACACCCATTAAATTGACAGTGCCTGACACACACCCATTAAAGTGACGGTGCCCCACACACACCCATTAAAGTGACAGTGCCCCACACACACCAATTAAAGTGACGGTGCCCCACACACACCCATTGAAGTGACAGTGCCCGACACACACCCATTAAAGTGACGGTGCCCCGTACACACCCATTAAAGTGACTGTCCCCCACATATACCCATTAAAGTAACAGTCCCCCACACATACCCATTAAAGTGACAGTGCCCCACACACACCCATTAAAGTGACAGTGCCCCACACAGACCCATTAAAGTGACAGTGCCTGTAAGGGGTTTTGATCGACATGGTCTCTCTCTCTCTCTCTAGAGGCCTCTCTCTATTGCACAGTAATTCACCGAGTTCTTCGACCCACTCACCCCTTAAGTTCTATACACTAGACTTTGAGGCAGGAACTACAATGCAGAGAATACTCTATCGACCAGGTTTAATGAAACGAAATGAAATTTTATTGCACAAAGGAAAAATTGAAATGTAAGCCAATAAGGTACATGGGATGGAAAAACAATTCATAATACAGTACTAACCAACATATCTACAGGCATATTATGCTTTACAAGGTTCATCATGAAATAGGGAAGCACACAGAACATCGAGGGACAACAACTCATTGTTAATTATTCCCCGAAGTGCCCACCCCCTAAACCTAGTTAGATTAGATTATGAGGGGCCAGAAACATGCTCACCAATCCCAGTTAGAAGCATAGAGGTTTTGAAGTCTGCGTTTTGGTCCTCTCAGGCATCCTGTCTCCATGTGGTCAGCGGAACGCAACGGGCTGCGACACACTCTTTCCTCCCTCGAGGTAATGGACTCGGACAGGCTGGATGTTAGCAGGCCTGGACATCGGTGTGGAGAGAGGCCATCTGTTTTACCATTACCATATGGGTTTCTTCTCATCTCGTCAACGTCCCAGGGTTGGTCGATGATCTCCCGACAGTTACCCCGGGGCTGGATGCTGACTTGATCTCCCCTCTCGAACCCCTCTCTCCCTCTCGAGCTTCTCTCCGAACTCGAATCTCGATCCTCCGAACCCGATCCTCTCCTCGATCGCCTCCACTCGAACTCTGCACCAATGAAGCTGATGCTCTTCAATGGCTACCTCAATCGCCACCCGATGAAGCTGCCTCCCAACTCCACCGCTTAAAGATGACTCCCCAGGTCTCCAGTTATACTTTTTCATGGAGGCCCTTATCTCCCGCCAAATGAAGGTTAGTCTTTGTTTAACTTTTGGCGGGCTTGTAGCGCAGCAGGGTAGTCTTTGTTTTTAAAGTATCTTCGGGATGGCCGGTAACTGCCATCTCTGGTCTGGAATGACCCTGTATTGTCTTTAATGTCCCTCTTCGAACTTGAATCTGTTCCCCTTTGTCTGGGTAAACATTTAGATGGCCTTTATCTACAGGCCGATCTGATTGGATCTGCATCCAATCTATATGTATGGGGCTCTGTCTGGTTTTGTTTTCCCTGAAACTGCCTTCCAGAACCTACTGTGGGCTGAATCCACAAAAGCTGTCTGGGGACTGCAGGAACCTGTTTAAAGTGTCCCAAAAGCTGGTCACGGGGTCTGGCGGCCATTTTGTGGATCCCACTTTCTGTGCTTCTTTTAAAAACAGTCTTTAAAATCAAGGCCTTTTTCTGCCAATAGACCCTTATAGGACAATGTTCAATTTTGCGAATTCTACATGTCTAACACTCACCCATTAAAGTGACAGTGCCCCACACACCCATTAAAGTGACAGTGCCTGACACACACCCATTAATGTGACGGCGCCCCACACACCCATTAAAGTGACAGTGCCTGACACACACCCATTAAAGTGACAGTGTCCCACACACACCCATTAAAGTGAAATGCCCCACACACACTCATTAAAGTGACGGTGCCCCACACACACCCATTAAAGTGACAGTGCCTGACACACACCCATTAAAGTGACAGTGCCTGACACACACCCATTACAGTGACGGAGCACCACACACACCCATTAAAGCGACAGTGCCGCACACACACCCATTAAAGTGATGGTGCCGCACACATGCCCATTAAAGTGACGGTGCCCCACACACAAGCCCATTAAAGTGACAGTGCCCCACGCACACCCATTAAAGTGATAGTGCCCCACACACGACCACTAAAGTGATGGTGCCCCACACACGACCACTAAAGTGATGGTGCCTCACACACACCCACAAAAGTGACAGTGCCCGACACACGACTGCTAAAGTAATGGTGACCCTCACACGCCCATTAAAGTGACGGTGCCCCACACACACCCATTAAAGTGACAGTGCCTCTCACACACCCATTAAACAGTGCCCCACACACACACCCATGAAAGTGACAGTGCCCCATACACACCCATTAAAGTGACAGAGCCCCACACATGACCACTAAAGTGACGGTGCCCCACATACACCCGCTAAAGTAATGGTGACCCACACACGCCCATTAAAGTGACAGTGCCCCACACACACCCATTAAAGTGAAAGTGCCCACAGACACACCCATTAAAGTGACAGTGCCTGACACACACCCATTAAAGTGACAGTGCCCCACACACACCCATTAAAGTGACAGTGTCCTACACACACCCATTAAAGTGACGGTGCCGCACACACACCCATTACAGTGACAGTCCTCCCCACACACCCGTTAAAGTGACTGTGTCCCACACACACACATTAAAGTGACAGGGCCTGACACACACACACACCCATTAAAGTGACAGTGTCCTACACACACCCATCAAAGTGGCGGTGCCGCACACACACCCATTAAAGTGACAGTGCCCCACCCACAAACGCCCATTAAAGTGACAGTCCCCCACACACACCCATTAAAGTGACAGTGCCCACACACACCCATTAAAGTGACAGTGCCTGACACTCACCAATTAAAGTGACAGTGCCCCACACACACCGATTAAAGTGACAGTGCCCCACACACCCCCATTAAAGTGACAGTGCCTGACACTCACCCATTAAAGTGACAGTGCCTAACACACACCCATCAAAGTGGCGGTGCCCCACACACAAGCCCATTAAAGTGACAGTGCCCCACGCACACCCATTAAAATGATAGTGCCCCACACACGACCACTAAAGTGATGGTGCCCCACACACGACCACTAAAGTGATGGTGCCTCACACACACCCACAAAAGTGACAGTGCCCGACACACGACTGCTAAAGTAATGGTGACCCTCACACGCCCATTAAAGTGACGGTGCCCCACACACACCCATTAAAGTGACAGTGCCTCTCACACACCCATTAAACAGTGCCCCACACACACACCCATTAAAGTGACAGTGCCCCATACACACCCATTAAAGTGACAGTGCCCCGTACACACCCATTAAAGTGACAGAGCCCCACACATGACCACTAAAGTGACGGTGCCCCACATACACCCGCTAAAGTAATGGTGACCCACACACGCCCATTAAAGTGACAGTGCGCCACACACACCCATTAAAGTGAAAGTGCCCACAGACACACCCATTAAAGTGACAGTGCCTGACACACACCCATTAAAGTGACAGTGCCCCACACACACCCATTAAAGTGACAGTGTCCTACACACACCCATTAAAGTGACGGTGCCGCACACACACCCATTACAGTGACAGTCCTCCCCACACACCCGTTAAAGTGACTGTGTCCCACACACACACATTAAAGTGACAGGGCCTGACACACACACACACCCATTAAAGTGACGGTGCCTGACACACACCCATCAAAGTGGCGGTGCCGCACACACACCCATTAAAGTGACAGTGCCCCACCCACAAACGCCCATTAAAGTGACAGTCCCCCACACACACCCATTAAAGTGACAGTGCCCACACACACCCATTAAAGTGACAGTGCCTGACACTCACCAATTAAAGTGACAGTGCCCCACACACACCGATTAAAGTGACAGTGCCCCACACACCCCCATTAAAGTGACAGTGCCTGACACTCACCCATTAAAGTGACAGTGCCTAACACACACCCATCAAAGTGGCGGTGCCGCACACACACCCATTAATGTGACAGTGCCCCACACACACGCCCATTAAAGTGACAGTCCCCCACACACACCCATTAAAGTGACAGTGCCCACACACACCCATTAAAGTGACAGTCTCCCACACACACCCATTAAAGTGACAGTGCCCCACACACACCTATTAAAGCGACAGTGCCCCACCCACACCCATTAAAATGACAGTGCCCCACACACATGCCCATTAAAGTGGCAGTCCCCCACACACACCCATTAAAGTGACAGTGCCCACACACACCCATTAAAGTGACAGTGCCTGACACTCACCCATTAAAGTGACAGTGCCCCACACACACCGATTAAAGTGATAGTGCGCCACACCCCCCCATTAAAGTGACAGTGCCTAACACTCACCCATTAAAGTGACAGTGCCCCACACACCCATTAAAGTGACAGTGCCTGACACACGCCCATTAAAGTTACAGTGTCCCACACACACCCATTAAAGTGAAATGCCCCACACACACTCATTAAAGTGATGGTGCCCCACACACACCCATTAAAGTGACAGTGCCCCACACACACCCATTAAAGTGACAGTGCCTGACACACACCCATTACAGTGACGGAGCCCCACACACACCCATTAAAGTGACAGTGCCGCACACACACCCATTAAAGTGATGGTGCCGCACACATGCCCGTTAAAGTGACGGTGCCCCACACACAAGCCCATTAAAGTGACAGTGCCCCACACACACCCATTAAAGTGATAGTGCCCCACACACGACCACTAAAGTGATGGTGCCCCACACACGACTACTAAAGTGATGGTGCCCCACACACACCCACAAAAGTGACAGTGCCCGACACACGACTGCTAAAGTAATGGTGACCCTCACACGCCCATTAAAGTGACGGTGCCCCACACACACCCATTAAAGTGACAGTGCCTCTCACACACCCATTAAACAGTGCCCCACACACACACCCATTAAAGTGACAGTGCCCCATACACACCCATTAAAGTGACAGTGCCCCACACACGACCACTAAAGTGAAGGTGCCCCACATACACCCGCTAAAGTAATGGTGACCCACACACGCCCATTAAAGTGACAGTGCCCCACACACACCCATTAAAGTGAAAGTGCCCACAGACACACCCATTAAAGTGACAGTGCCTGACACACACCCATTAAAGTGACGGTGCCCCACACACACCCATTAAAGTGACAGTGTCCTGCACACACCCATTAAAGTGACAGTGCCAGACACACACCATTAAAGTGACGGTGCCGCACACACACCCATTAAAGTGACGGTGCCGCACACACACCCATTAAAGTGACAGTCCCCCCCACACACCCGTTAAAGTGACTGTGTCCCACACACACACATTAAAGTGACAGGGCCCGACACACACACACACCCATTAAAGTGACGGTGCCTGACACAGACCCATCAAAGTGGCGGTGCCGCACGCACACCCATTAAAGTGACAGTGCCCCACCCACACACGCCCATTAAAGTGACAGTCCCCCACACACACCCATTAAAGTGACAGTGCCTGACACTCACCAATTAAAGTGACAGTGCCCCACCCACACACGCCCATTAAAGTGACAGTCCCCCACACACACCCATTAAAGTGACAGTGCCTGACACACACCCATTACAGTGACGGAGCCCCACACACACCCATTAAAGTGACAGTGCCGCACACACACCCATTAAAGTGATGGTGCCGCACACATGCCCGTTAAAGTGACGGTGCCCCACACACAAGCCCATTAAAGTGACAGTGCCCCACACACACCCATTAAAGTGATAGTGCCCCACACACGACCACTAAAGTGATGGTGCCCCACACACGACTACTAAAGTGATGGTGCCCCACACACACCCACAAAAGTGACAGTGCCCGACACACGACTGCTAAAGTAATGGTGACCCTCACACGCCCATTAAAGTGACGGTGCCCCACACACACCCATTAAAGTGACAGTGCCCCATACACACCCATTAAAGTGACAGTGCCCCACACACGACCACTAAAGTGAAGGTGCCCCACATACACCCGCTAAAGTAATGGTGACCCACACACGCCCATTAAAGTGACAGTGCCCCACACACACCCATTAAAGTGAAAGTGCCCACAGACACACCCATTAAAGTGACAGTGCCTGACACACACCCATTAAAGTGACGGTGCCCCACACACACCCATTAAAGTGACAGTGTCCTGCACACACCCATTAAAGTGACAGTGCCAGACACACACCATTAAAGTGACGGTGCCGCACACACACCCATTAAAGTGACGGTGCCGCACACACACCCATTAAAGTGACAGTCCCCCCCACACACCCGTTAAAGTGACTGTGTCCCACACACACACATTAAAGTGACAGGGCCCGACACACACACACACCCATTAAAGTGACGGTGCCTGACACAGACCCATCAAAGTGGCGGTGCCGCACGCACACCCATTAAAGTGACAGTGCCCCACCCACACACGCCCATTAAAGTGACAGTCCCCCACACACACCCATTAAAGTGACAGTGCCTGACACTCACCAATTAAAGTGACAGTGCCCCACACACACCGATTAAAGTGACAGTGCCCCACACACCCCCATTAAAGTGACAGTGCCTGACACTCACCCATTAAAGTGACAGTGCCTAACACACACCCATCAAAGTGGCGGTGCCGCACACACACCCATTAATGTGACAGTGCCCCACACACACGCCCATTAAAGTGACAGTCCCCCACACACACCCATTAAAGTGACAGTGCCCACACACACCCATTAAAGTGACAGTCTCCCACACACACCCATTAAAGTGACAGTGCCCCACACTCACCTATTAAAGCGACAGTGCCCCACACACACCCATTAAAATGACAGTGCCCCACACACACGCCCATTAAAGTGACAGTCCCCCACACACACCCATTAAAGTGACAGTGCCCACACACACCCATTAAAGTGACAGTCTCCCACACACACCCATTAAAGTGACAGTGCCCCACACACACCGATTAAAGTGACAGTGCCCCACACACCCCCATTAAAGTGACAGTGCCTGACACTCACCCATTAAAGTGACAGTGCCTGACACACACCCATCAAAGTGGCGGTGCCGCACACACACCCATTAATGTGACAGTGCCCCACACACACGCCCATTAAAGTGACAGTCCCCCACACACACCCATTAAAGTGACAGTGCCCACACACACCCATTAAAGTGACAGTCTCCCACACACACCCATTAAAGTGACAGTGCCCCACACACACCTATTAAAGTGGCAGTCCCCCAGACACACCCATTAAAGTGACAGTGGCCACACACACCCATTAAAGTGACAGTGCCTGACACTCACCCATTAAAGTGACAGTGCCCCACACTCACCCATTAAAGTGACAGTGCCCCACACACCCATTAAAGTGACAGTGCCTGACACACACCCATTAAAGTGACGGTGCCCCACACACACCCATTAAAGTGACGGCGCCCCACACACACCCATTAAAGTGACGGTGTCCTGCACACACCCATTAAAGTAACAGTGCCTGACACACACCCATTAAAGTGACGGTGCCCCACACACACCCATTAAAGTGACGGTGCCGCACACACACCCATTAAAGTGACAGTCCCCCACACACACGCATTAAAGTGACAGTGCCCCACACACACTTATTAAGGTGACAGTGCCCCACACACACCCATTAAAGTGACAGTGCCCCACACACACGCCCATTAAAGTGACAGTCCCCCACACACACCCATTAAAGTGACAGTGCCCACACACACCCATTAAAGTGACAGTGCCTGACATTCACCCATTAAAGTGACAGTCCCCCACACACACCCATTAAAGTGACAGTGCCCCACACACCCCCATTAAAGTGACAGTGCCTGACACTCACCCATTAAAGTGACAGTGCCCCACACACCCATTTAAGTGACAGTGCCCGACACACACCCAATAAAGTGACGGTGCCCCACATACACCCATTAAATTGATGGTGCCCCACACACACCCATTAAAGTGACAGTGCCTGACACACACCCATTAAAGTGACAGTGCCCACAGACACACCCATTAAAGTGACGGTGCCCCACACACACCCATTAAAGTGACGGTGCCCCACACACACCCATTAAAGTGACGGTGCCCCACACACACCCATTAAAGTGACAGTGCCCCACACACACCCATTAAAGTGACATTGCCTGACACACACAGACACCCATTAAAGTGACGGTGCCTGACACACACCCATCAAAGTGGCGGTGCCGCACACACGCCCATTAAAGTGACAGTGCCCCACACACACGCCCATTAAAGTGACAGTCCCCCACACACACACATTAAAGTGACAGTGCCCACAAACACCCATTAAAGTGACAGTGCCTGACACTCACCCATTAAAGTGACAGTGCCCCACACACTCCGATTAAAGTGACAGTGCCCCACACACCCCCATTAAAGTGACAGTGCCTGACACTCACCCATTAAAGTGACAGTGCCCCACACACACGCCCATTAAAGTGACAGTCCCCCACACACAACCATTAAAGTGACAGTGCCCACACACACCCATTAAAGTGACAGTCTCCCACACGCACCCATTAAAGTGACAGTGCCCCACACACACCCATTAAAGCGACAGTGCCCCACACACACCCATTAAAGTGACAGTGCCCCACACAGACGCCCATTAAAGTGACAGTCCCCCACACACTCCCATTAAAGTGACAGTGCC
This sequence comes from Somniosus microcephalus, assembly GCF_052327205.1. Lineage (NCBI taxonomy): Eukaryota > Metazoa > Chordata > Chondrichthyes > Squaliformes > Somniosidae > Somniosus > Somniosus microcephalus. Next base: position 94,762,281 of record NC_140999.1, on the reverse strand, counting down.
CACACACACCCATTAAAGTGACAGTGCCTGACATTCGCCCATTAAAATGTCAGTGCCCCACACACACCGATTAAAGTGACAGTGCCCCACACACCCCCATTAAAGTGACTGTGCCTGACACTCACCCATTAAAGTGACAGTGCCCCACACACCCATTAAAGTGATAGTGCCCGACACACACCCATTAAAGTGACGGTGCCCCACACACACCCTTTCAATTGACGGTGCCCCACACACACCCATTAAAGTGACAGTGCCTGACACACACCCATTAAAGTGACAGTGCCCCACACACACCCATTAAAGTGACAGTGCCTGACACACACCCATTAAAGTGACAGTGCCCCACACACACCCATTAAATTCACAGTGCCTGACACACACCCATTAAAGTGACAGTGCCTGACACACACCCATTAAAGTGACAGTGCCCCATACACACCCATTAAATTGACAGTGCCTGACACACACCCATTAAAGTGACAGTGCCCCACACACACCCATTAAAGTGACAGTGCCCGACACACACCCATTAAAGTGACGGTGCCCCATACACACCCATTAAAGTGACTGTCCCCCACATATACCCATTAAAGTGACAGTGCTCCACACACACCCATTAAAGAGACAGCGCCCCCCACACACCCATTAAAGTGACAGTGCCACACACACACACCCAATAAAGTAACAGTCCCCCACACATACCCAATAAAGTGACAGTGCCCCACACACACCCATTAAAGTGACAGTGCCCCACACAAACCCATTAAAGTGACAGTGCCTGTAAGGGGTTTTTGATCGACATGGTCTCTCTCTCTCTCTCTAGAGGCCTCTCTCTATTGCACAGTAATTCACCGAGTGGTTCGACCCACTCACCCCCTAGGTTCTATACACTGGACTTTGAGGCAGGAACTGCAATGCAGAGAATACCCTATCGACCAGGTTTAATGAAACGAAATGAAATTTTATTGCACAAAGGAAAAATTGAAATGTAAGCCAATAAGGTACATGGGATGGAAAAACAATTCATAATACAGTACTAACCAACATATCTACAGGCATATTACGCTTTACAAGGTTCATCATGAAATAGGGAAGCACACGGAACATCGAGGGACAACAACTCATTGTTAATTATTCCCCGAAGTGCCCACCCCCTAAACCTAGCTAGATTAGATTATGAGGGGCCAGAAACATGCTCACCAATCCCAGTTAGAAACATAGAGGTTTTGAAGTCTGCGTTTTGGTCCTCTCAGGCATCCTGTCTCCATGTGGTCAGCAGAATACAGCGGGCTGCGACACACTCTTTCCTCCCTCGAGGTAATGGACTCGGACAGGCTGGATGTTAGCAGGCCTGGACATCGGTGTGGAGAGAGGCCATCTGTTTTACCATTACCATATGGGTTTCTTCTCGTCTCGTCAACGTCCCAGGGTTGGTCGATGATCTCCCGACATTTACCCCGGGGCTGGATGCTGACTTGATCTCCCCTCTCGAACCCCTCTCTCCCTCTCGAGCTTCTCTCCGAACTCGAATCTCGATCCTCCGAACCCGATCCTCTCCTCGATCGTCTCCACTCGAACTCTGCACCAATGAAGCTGATGCTCCTCAATGGCTACCTCAATCGCCACCCGATGAAGCTGCCTCCCAACTCCACCGCTTAAAGATGACTCCCCAGGTCTCCAGTTATACTTATTCATGGAGGCCCTTATCTCCCGCCAAATGAAGGTTAGTCTTTGTTTAACTTTTGGCGGGCTTGTAGCACAGCGGGGTAGTCTTTGTTTTTAAAGTATCTTCGGGATGGCCGGTAACTGCCATCTCTGGTCTGGAATGACCCTGTATTGTCTTTAATGTCCCTCTTCGAACTTGAATCTGTTCCCCTTTGTCTGGGTAAACATTTAGATGGCCCTTATCTACAGGTCGATCTGATCGGATCTGCATCCAATCTATATGTATGGGGCTCTGTCTGGTTTTGTTTTCCCTGAAACTGCCTTCCAGAACCTACTGTGGGCTGAATCCACAAAAGCTATCTGGGGACTGCAGGAACCATTTTAAAGTGTCCCAAAAGCTGGTCACGGGGTCTGGCGGCCATTTTGTGGATCCCATTTTCTGTGCTTCTTTTAAAAACAGTCTTTAAAATCAAGGCCTTTTTCTGCCAATAGACCCTTATAGGACAATGTTCAATTTTGCGAATTCTACATGCCTGACACTCACCCATTAAAGTGACAGTGCCCCACACAACCATTAAAGTGACAGTGCCTGACACACACCCATTAATGTGACGGCGCCCCACACACCCATTAAAGTGACAGTGCCTGACACACACCCATTAAAGTGACAGTGTCCCACACACACCCATTAAAGTGAAATGCCCCATACACACTGATTAAAGTGACGGTGCCCCACACACACCCATTAAAGTGACAGCGCCCCACACACACCCATTAAAGTGACAGTGCCTGACACACACCCATTTAAGTGACGGTGCCCCACACACACCCATTAAAGTGACAGTGCCACACACACACCCATTAAAGTGATGGTGCCGCACACACACCCATTAAAGTGACGGTGCCCCACACACACACCCATTAAAGTGACAGTGCCCCACACACACACCCATTAAAGTGACAGTGCCCCACACACACGCCCATTAAAGTGACAGTCCCCCACACATACCCATTAAAGTGACAGTGCCCCACACCCACACCCATTAAAGTGACAGTGCCCCACACATACCCATTAAAGTGACAGTGCTCCACACACACACCCATTAAAGTGACAGAGCCCCACACACACGCCCATTAAAGTGACAGTGCCCCACACAAACACCCATTAAAGTGACAGTGCCCCACACACATGCCCATTAATTTGACTGCCCCCCACACATACCCATTAAAGTGACAGTGCCCCACACACACCCATTAAAGTGACAGTGCCCCACACACACCCATTAATGTGACAGTGCCCCACACACACCCATTAAAGTGACGGTGCCTGACACACACCCATTAAAGTGACAGTGCCTGACACATGCCCATTAAAGTGACGGTGCACGACAGCCACCCATAAAGTGACAGTGCCCCACACACACCCATTAAAGTGACAGTGCCCCACACACATGCATTAAAGTGATAGTGCCCCACACACACCAATTAAAGTGACAGTGCCTGACACACACCCATTAAAGTGATGGTGCCCCTCACACACCCATTAAATTGACAGTGTCCCGCACACACTCATTAAAGTGACAGTCCCCCACACATACCCATTAAAGTGACAGTGCCCCACACACACCCATTAAAGTGACAGTGCCCCACACACACCCATTGAAGTGACAGTGCCCCACACACATGCCCATTAAAGTGACAATGCCCCACACACACCCATTAAAGTGACAGTGCCCCACACACACCCATTAACGTGACAGTGCCCCACACACACCCATTAAAGTGACGGTGCCCGACACACACCCATTAAAGTGACAGTGCCCCACACACACCCATTAAAGTGACAGTGCCCCACACACATGCCCATTAAAGTGACAGTGCCCCACACACACCCATTGAAGTGACAGTGCCCCGCACATGTGCCCATTAAAGTGACAGTGCCCCACACATACCCATTAAAGTGACAGTGCCCCACACATACCCATTAAAGTGACAGTGCCCCACACTCACCTATTAAAGTGACAGCGTTACACACAGACACACATCGCACTTCCAAACTCTCACACTACATCCCCTGTAATCAGGACAATCTCTTCAAACAGTGGTTTCTGTGCAATTCTATCTCTCTCCCCTCCCTCTCCCCCATCTAAGGCTCAGACACTCTTTTCCCACCCCATACATTTATCTCTGTCCCTCCCCTATCTTTAACAGGCCCTGGGCCCCAGCATGGATGCAATAAAATAAATCTTGGAACTTGTTCCTCAGAGACAACAACAACAATTTGCATTTATATAGCACATTTAATGTAGTAAAATGTCCCAAGGCACTACACAGGAGCATTATGAAACTACATTTTGACACCGAGCCATCTATGGCAATATTAGGACAGATGACCCAAAGCTTGGTCAAAGAGGTTGGTTTTAAGCAGCATCTTAAAGGAGGAAGGAGAGGTGGAGAGATGGAGAGGTTTAGGTGGTGAATTTAGAGCTTAGGATCTAGACAGCTGAAGGCACGGCCGCCAATGGTGGGATAAAGGATATCTGGGATGCGCATGAGGCCAGAATTGGAGGAGCACAGATTTCTCGCAAGTTTGTAGGGCTGGAGGAGGTTAGAGATAGGGAGGAGCGAGGCCAATGACGAAATTGAAAATAAGGATGAGAATTTTAAAACTGAGGCGTTGTCAAACCAGGAGACAATGTAGGTCAGCAAGCACAGGAGTGATGGGTGAACGGAACTTGGTGCGAATTAGGATACACACAGCTAGGGTTGCGAAGGGGTAGAAAGTTTCCGGTAAATTTCCGGAAATTTTCCACGGAAAGTTTAGCTTGGGAATTTTGGGAATTTTGCCCAATAAAGCACATGCTCGCATAATATTGTTTTTTTTTTGTATTTCTTTCATTTTTTTCACAGGTCCTCTCTTAAAATTACTAACAGAGCTGGAATCTTAATTATTAAGGAATTTCTTAATCAATATATGTTTAACTTCTTACTTGGCTTGTTTTAATAATTACAAGTTTTGTGTGTGACTGTGAACAAAGGTGTCCTGATTGGTTGGATGAGTGGATGAGTGATTAGCTCCCTCTATTGGTGATGTAGCATCATGCATGCACAGGTCATGCTTCCATCACATGGAGCATCAGGAAAAATTTACTCACCCTGTTGCAATCGTGCTGATCGACCACAGTTCGACACAGAGACAAATGCCCTTTATTTCTCTGCATAGAACAATGCCACATTTACCATCGGATGTGTGGAAGCCTTTTACCCCAGGCATTAAAGATGGAAAGACTGTGTACATGTTCAAACACTGTACAAAGCCATATGTAAAGAATGCCACAAAGATGCAGCAGCATTTATCCAAATGCAACAACTTCACTCAAAGCTCACAGCAGTCAGGCCTCAGTTCCTCTGTTTCCATTCAAGAAGATGATGGTTCACATTCAGCATCAGGCTCTTTATCATCAGCAACTTCTGGCCCACTTGGAAGGTTCTTTGACACAATGGATAACCATAGCCAGGAGAATGCCTTCCTCGAGCTGTATATGCGACAGGCTCACCCCTCATGCTCACAGCCAATGTGTACTGGAAGAGATTTTTCAATGTTATTCGCCCTGCATACTGTCCTCCCACCAGATATGCTTTGTCTACTTATTGCTGGAGGCTGAGTATAACAGAGTCCAAGGAAAGCTCAAGGAAATGATAGAGATGGCAGGCTGTGTTGCAGTTATCTCAGATGGTTGGTCAAATGTACGAGAGGAGTGCATCATAAACTACATCGTCTCCACTCCTCTCCCAGTGTTCTTCAAGAGCACAGATACGAAGGACAACAGACACACAGGCACATGCATTGCTGATGAGCTGAAAGCGGTCATCATGATCTTGGATCACAAAAGGTCTTTGCAGTAGTTACTGACAATGCTGCAAATATGAAGGCTGCTTGGGCTCAAGTGGAGGAGGCCGACCCTCATATTACATTTATTGGGTGCGCAGTTCATGGGCTCAACCTGCTCCTCAAGGACATCATGGGTTTCAGAACCATGGAAATACTGTACAAGAGAGCCAAGCAAGTTGTTAAGTATGTCAGGGGAAAACAGGTAGTTGCAGCAACCTACAACTCCAAGCAAACGACAAAGAACAAGAACACCACACTGAAGCTGCCCAGCAACACTAGATGGGGTGGCGTTATCATAATGTACAACAGCCTTCTGGAGGGTAAGGAGTCATTGCAAGAAATGGCAATATCCCAGTCTGGGGATATGGAAACCACCATCAAGAAAATACTGCTGGATGATGTGTTTCGGGAGAGAGTGGTTAGCAGCCTTAAACTACTCTCACCAGTAGCATCTGCAATTGCTCAGATTGAAGAAGATGATGCTGTCTTGTCAGATGTTCTCAGGCTTTTTGCTGATTTAAAAGAACATATCAGCATTGCCCTACCCACATCCCTGCTGCTCAAAGCAGAGGAGAAGGCAATTGTTCAATTCATACAGACGCGTCAAGAATTTTGTGTCAAGCCGATTCATGCTGCAGCATACATGCTGGACCCAAAGCATGTTGGGAGACCAATACTTTCTGGAGAACAGATCAACAGCGCTTACAGTGTGATTTCTACCCTCTCACGCCACCTCAATCTGGACGTGGGCAAAGTTCTGGGAAGTCTGGCAAAGTTCTCTACCAAGCAAGGTCTTTGGAATGGGGATGGGATATGGGAAACATGCAAGCATATCAGTGCACATACCTGGTGGAAGGGACTTTGAGCATCTGAGGCCCTGTCACCCATTGCATCGGTGATACTCCAAATCCCACCTTCATCAGCGGCCTCTGAACGAAACTGGTCACTTTTTGGGATACGCATACAAAGCTGCGCAACAGGCTGACTAACAAGAGAGTCGAGAAACTGGTGGTTATCCGGGCAAACCTACAACTTATTGAGCCAGATACAGAAGTGTCCACCACATAGCTAGACAGTGACACAGAGGAGGAAATGGACATGTCAGAGTCAGAGTGAGAGAATCAGGAGTGTTATGTCCGCGCCTCAATAATACACAGACTTCGGGAGAACAGTTTAACAGGTACTTTACTGAACAGGAGGCAGCGTCAGACTGAAAAAACAGAAGACTGCTAGGGCCTTTTATACAGGGGTGGTCACTGCAAGTACTGCAGTCTAAGACCAGTTATTCCCTTAAAGGTACATACACAACAATTCCTCCCCTTTTAGATAAACAGTACATAACATTCATTTAACAACTAAATAATAACTAATTACAATTACAATTTTCTCGGTACTATATACACCAACTGAAATAGTCATTTATAAGTTCAGTCTTTGAGGAGGCTTCCTGATCCTGACTGGATAGCGCCTTTCTCGAGTATCCTGTTCTGGCGGTGGAGTCAATTCTGGCTCATTGTCATTGGTTGGTTCATCAGCTTCCAATACCCCTGCTTCTGAGGAAGACGCAATCTGTATTTCGGGCTCATTACCAGGTGCACATGCTTGTGGTATAGGTTTGGCTTGTTCCTGTGACTCTAGAATCTGGTCAGCATGGCATCTCACGATGCTCTCTCCAATGTCCACTGTGTACATTAGTGGTCCCTGCTGTGTGCATATCGTTCCTGGCTGCCATTTTTCTGTTCGGTAGTCACGGGCCAAGACTGGTTGCCCTATCTTGAAGCTCCTGGTAGGCTTCTCATTTATGTGCTGGAACTGCTTATCCTCAACATCTCGTCTTATGTTTGGTTTGAGCAAGTCCAAGCGACATCTTAGTCTCCGGTTGAAAACAGTACGGCTGGAGTTTGGTTGGTTACTGCATGTGTCGCATTCCGGTAAGCAAACAAGAAGTTATCCACCTTGTGTTGCAGTGGTATGTCATCATTATACATTGCCTTTATGGCCTTTTTAAAGGTCTGAACAAACCTCTCAGCCAATCCATTTGTGGCTGGATGATATGGGGCAGATGTGTAATGTTTCACCCCATTATTCTTCAGGAACTTCCAGAAATCCTCAGACACAAACTGTGGCCCATTGTCAGGACAAATCTGTTGTGGCAACCCATTCCTGGCAAAGATGGTCCTTAGGACTGCAATAGTTTTCTCCGTGGTGGTGGAGGACATTTTAATGACCTCTGGCCATTTTGAATGGGCGTCCACAGCGATTAGAAACATTGAGTCCATAAATGGACCAGCGAAATCAATGTGTACCCGTTGCCATGGAGATGAGGGCCACTCCGATGGATGTAGCGGGGCCTGTGGTGGAGCGTTTTGGACCTTCTGGTATCCTGTGCATCTCTTGGTCATATCCTCGATTTCTTTATCGATTCCCGGCCACCACACAAATGCCCTGGCGAGGCTCTTCATTTTTACCCCTCCCAGATGACCCTCGTGAAGCTCATTGAGCACTCTATATCTCAACTTAGGTGGAATTACCACTCGGGATCCACACATCAAGGTTCCCCGGCACACTGACAGCTGTTCTCTCCTTGGTAAGAATGCTGGCAACAGTGAGTCGCCATATGCTGGCCATTCCTTCACCGTCAAATCATAGACCCGAGAGAGTGTCGGGTCATTTCGGGTTTCCTTCTCAATACTTGCGTTTGTAACAGGCAAACATTCGACTATGGTCGCATGGAATATCTCCACAGGGTCCACTGCAGGTGCTTCTTCCGCCATAGGCAACGGTAGGCGTGACAGCCCATCAGCGTTTCCATGTTGTTTCGTACCTTTGTACTCTATGTCTTACTGATGTGCCCCTTGAAAAAGTGACCATCTATGCAGCCGTTGCGCCGTCATCACCGGAACGCCCTTCTGTGGGTTAAAAATTGAGACCAGGGGTTGATGATCAGTCAGTAGGGTGAATTTCTGCCCGTGCAGATAGTGATTGAACGTCTTGACCCCCCATACCAGGCTGAGGGCCTCCCTGTCAATCTGGGCGTAGTTACGCTCGGCTGAGGTTAGCGAGCGTGATGCAAAGGCTATTGGCCTCTCTGAACCGTCACGGAATTTGTGTGACAGCACCGCTCCAATGCCGTAAGGTGACGCATCACATGCCAACCAAATCGGTAGTGTTGGGTTGTAGTGGGCCAATACTTCTTTTGAAGTGATTAGGCATTTACATTCCTGAAAGGCACGCTTACACTCATCACTCCATTTCCATGTTACCCCAGTTTGAAGCAGGGCATTCAGTGGGTGCAGAATTGTAGATAAATTCGGCAAGAACTTATGGTAGTAGTTCACCGACCCGAGGAACGACCTCAGTTGCGACACATTTTCCGGTGCTGGAGCCTTGACTACAGCCTCAATCTTGTCCGGCAACTTATGCAACCCTTCCTCATCAATCATGTGGCCACAATACGAGATTTGTCTCCTGAAGAACTCGCATTTGGGATGGTTGGCTCGTAGCCCATATTCCTGCAATCTCGTGAGCACCTGTTCCAGGTTGGCAAGGTGTTCATTGTCCTTTTCGCCCGTAACCAGGATGTCGTCCAAATAACACTGGGTCCCCGGGATCCCTTGCAGAACTTGTTCCATTGCCCTCTGCCAAATAGCCGGGGCCGATGCTACCCCGAATGCCAGTCGATTGTACTGGTAAAGGCCTTTGTGCATGTTTATCGTGAGGTATTTCCTAGATGCTGCTTCCAGCTCCATTTGTAGATACGCTTGAGCCAGATCAATCTTTGTAAAACGTTTCCCTCCAGATAGTGAGGCAAAAATATCTTCTATCCGCGGAAGCGGATACTGTACTGTGTGCAGGACTGGGTTCACAGTCACCTTGAAGTCCCCACAGATGCGAACCTTCCTTGGCTCCCCAGGCGTGCTGCTCAATGCTTTCTTCATTACAGGAACGATGGGTGTGGCCCACTCGCTCCAGTCCACCTTAGACAGCACCCCCGAACGCTCCAGACTCTCCAGTTCAGCTTCCACGGCTGGGCGGATCGCGTATGGCACCGGTCTAGCCTTGAAAAATTTTGGAGTTGCGTTATCCTCAATCTTTATGGTTGCCTTTACTCCTTTTAGAGTCCCAAGTCCTTGTTGGAACACCTCTTCCGCGTCAGATAGAATTTGTGACAGATGTCCAGGTGCGACGTCATCATCCTTTTTGTCAGTCACAGTTAGTGCCAGAATGGAATGCCAATCCAATTGTAGTTTTCGGATCCATTCACGTCCCAATAATGGTGGTCCTCCATCTCATAGTATATACATGTATAGTTTCTGTGTTTCCTTTCCGTTATATTCAACTGGCACCCTTATTTTTCCTCTGGGGTAGACCTTTTGCCCCGTGTATGTCTTCAATACAATGGACGTGTCCTTTAAGGGTATGTGTGAGAATAGCCACTCATAGTCTCGTCGATTCATGACAGTTAGGGCTGATCCTGTGTCCAATTCCATCTTTTCTGGGGACCCTGCTATCATAGAGGGTGACCCAAATGGTTCGGTGATCTTCCTTTGCAATCACGTTGTGTAACTTTAAACAACTTAGTCTCCTGCTCCCGGAGTCCTTATCACTCTCCTGATCTTCTGAACTACTGTCTGTCAGTTTCTTTACTTTCCTGCACTGTTCCTTAGTAGTTCTTGTCGTGTTGGTTTTCCTTCCCAACCTGCAGACTCTTGCTATATGTCCCATTTTTCCGCATTGCCTGCATATTTTGTCATTAACCCAGCAGTCCTTCTGCTCATGGGTTGTTCTACCGCAGCGATAGCACTTTTCGGCTCCATACGCCATTTCGTTAGTGCTGTATTCTTGTGGTTTCTGTTGTATTTCCGCAGCTCCCCGTGCTGCTGCTTCGTAGGATACTGCCACGCTGAAAGCCTGTTCGAGCGTCAGGTCCTTTTTTGAAAGTAGTCGTTTCTGGGTTCCTTCACTCTGGAGCCCGCAGACAAACTTATCCCGTAAGGTGTCTGCCAGTTCTGCTCCGAACTGGCAGTGCTTCGATAACTTGCGTAGTTCCGTAAGATAGTCAGCATTGCTCTCATCTTTGTGCTGGTTTCTTTTATGGAACTTGAATCTTTCTGCTATCAGCAGTGGTGTAGGGCTTAGGTGTTCCTGTAAGGTATTAACAATCTCCTCAAAACTTTTCTCCATTGGTTTAGCTGGGGTAATTAAATTCCGCAATAGGCCGTACGTACTCGCACCCATCAGATTTAATAATACCGACGCCCTCTTTCCATCGGCCACCTCATTTGCCTTGCAGTACACTTCAATTCTTTCCACATACGTGGTCCGGTCTTCTACCTCGTTGTCGAAAGCAGTGATACTGCCACTTTTCGGCATCTTGGGCGATTTAAAATGGCGCCTCCCGCGCTTTTGCTTCTTCCCCAATGGAATAAAATGGCGCCTCCCGTGCTTTTGCTTCTTCCCCAACGGGATAAAATGGCGCCTTCCGCGCTTTTGCTTCTTCCCCTTGCTGCCACGCTGCTCCTAGCATTCTACGGGGTAATGGCGGCAACCTGCAGCTTCGGCGCGTCTCGCTTTCCTTCCCCCCGTTTAGTTTCTCTCCGCTGCCCTGTTCTTGAGCACCGACCGCGCCCTGTGCGCTCCACCCTCTCTCTCTCTTGTTTTCTTTTCCTGGTGACGCTGCGCGGCCCGTTTTGTAGAGCCGCTCGATCGAGCTTGAGCCCGCCGCATTCCGGAAGGGTCAGCGCACTACCTGCTACCAGCACGATTTGCTGGAACCTCTCAACCGGGGAGCCAAGCACAGCTCTCCACAGTCTCTCCCGCAATTCTCCGAACACCGATGAATTCTTTGGGCGGTTGCCCTCGGTCGACGCCCGTTGCTCAGACTACGACCTTCCAGGACCCTCCTCTCAGGCGAGATCCCCGTGAGATGATGCCACACTGCAGGTGAGTTCGAACTTACTCGTCGCCACTGTTAAGTCCGCGCCTCAATAATACACGGACTTCGGGAGAACAGTTTAACAGGTACTTTACTGAATAGGAGGCAGCGTCAGACTGAAAATACAGAAGCCTGCTGGGGCCTTTTATACAGGGGTGGTCACTGCCGGTACTGCAGTCTAAGACCAGTTATTCCCTTAAAGGTACATACACAACAAGGAGGAGCAATGATGAGTAGAAGACTCATGAGTAGAAGACTCAAAGGGACAAAATAAGGACAAATTACAGGCTAAATAACCTGACGCTCTTTTTATTTTATTTTAGATGGGTCTTTTTTGAGAGGGTTCAATAAAGTTCAAAATTATAACCTAAATAAAGTTTTGAAAGCCTGTTTTGATTTGTATGGAACAGTATGTCTATTTTGATGACAAAGATAATATAAGGGTCAGAGACAAAAACCATCAGTCTGCAAAAAAACTCAAAATTCCCATAAATTCCCAAAATTCCCATAAATTCCCAATAATTCCCATGGAAAGTTTTCTCTTTTAAAAATTCCCAGAATTTTACAATCCGACACACAGCAGAGTTTTGGTAAGGTAGATAGAGAAAAATTATTTCCTCTGGTGTGGGAGTCCAGAACAAGGGGGCATAACCTTAAAATTAGAGCTAGGCCATTTAAGGGTGATGTCAGGAAGCACTGCTTCACAAAAAGGGTAGTGGAAATCTGGAACTCTCTCCCCCAAAAAGCTGTTGAGGCTCAATTGTTGAGGTCAATTGAAAATGTAAAAACTGAGATTGATAGATTTTTGTTAGGCAATAGTATTAAGGGATACGGAATCAAGGCTGGTAGATGGAATTAAGATACAGATCAGCCGTGATCTGTAATTGAATGGCGGAACGGGCTCGGGGGACTGAATGGCCTCCTCCTGTTCATATGTTCCTATGTTTTTGATATTACGGAGGGTGGAAGATGGAATGCTGACCAGAAGAACATTAGAATAGTCGACTCTAGAGGTAACAAGGGCATGAATGAAGGTTTCAGCAGCAGATAAGTTGAGGCAGGGGTGGAGACGAGCACTGTTTCGGAGGTGGAAGTAGGCAATCTTAGTGATGGGGCGGATATGTGATCGGAAGCTCAGCTCGAGGTCAAATAGGATGCCAAGGCTCCGAACGGTTTGGTTCAGCCTCAGACAGGGGCCAGGATTGAGATGGAATTTGTGGCTAGGGAACAGAGTTTGTGGTGGGGGCTGAAGACAATGGCCTAGAAATTCGGTGGTGCCCCGTTTGGGGCGCCAAGCTCACCTGGGCGCCGGAATTTCCGCTCCAGTCGGAGCCACTTGCGCCAGCGCAATATTCAGTTTCAGCGCCCCAAACGGAAGCGGGGCGCTGCTCGAGACGCCCCGCCACCCTCTTGGGGCGCTGAAACTTAATATCGCAGTGCAACGTGCCGCAGCGCCACACACTGCGGCATGGTGCGCTACGGTACTGCAGGCCTTCCTCCCCTTCTTAAAGGGGAGGGGCCTGCACCAGCGCGATCTCCGATCGCGAGTGCCGGCAAAAGAGCCCGGCACCGAGGAGAAGTGCCGGGCTCTTGGGACACAGCCGGCACTGCCCGGGTGGGGGGATCAGGAGGACGGGGAGGGTGGTGTGAGGCGGTGCTGGCAGGCGGCCAGTGAAAAAAAATGGCCGCCCCACACCTCCCCTTTAATTTGCGTCACTACCGCCACAGGTAGGCCCCCCTGAACCGGTCGCGAATTGCGACCGGTGCTACGGGGGGGGGGCGCGACCCAATATCGTGTTCGGGGCAGTAGCGGGGCGCTGCGCTCATCGATGACGTCATCGGTGGCAGCGCAGCGCTACAGGCTAACGCCGCCATTAGCGCCCCGCTGAATTTTGCAGGTGGCGTGGCCAGTGGCGCTAAAGCCACTGAGTGCCCTCTTTCGGCGCTAACTGGTGGCGCAGCCCACTGAATTTCTAGGCCAATGGCTTTGGTCTTCCCAATATTTAATTGGAGGAAATTTTTGTTCATCAAATACTGGATGTCAGACAAGCAGCGTGTCAGATCAGACTGCCTCTTTCATTCCTCTTTATCTTTCCTCCTGTTCCTTTATTTCTTTTCACTTTCTATTTTTCTCCTCATTGTACCCCTCTCCTACTTTCTTTCATGTAGGTTTCTGCAACACTGGCCTAGCCAATATTTATCCTTCATCTGTGGCGACACGCCACCACTGGACACAATCCGCTCACGGCGTTACGGACAGTTTAAGCAGACGCCCCCAACCGGGGGCCCTTTCCTCCAGCAACTTGTTTCCCACAGGGACAGGCTGCCGGGAGCACTTCCTGTCTGGGGAGTATTTAAGTCAGGCGCGGGATCTTCCAGTTCCTGTTTTGCCATGAGGCTGAGATAAAAAGCTGTTCTGTTTTACTAGCTCTGGTCTCGACTCCCACGTTTGCCGCGGTATCTCAACACTGGTGACCCCGACGCTCAGGACGAATCCTAAGCTAGCATGGCGGATACAAATGCAGTCACGGTTAAATTACCAGACTTTTGGGAAAACTTGGCCGAAGCCTGGTTCGTTCAAGCCGAGTCCAGATTCCGGCTGAAAGGCATCACAGGCGACACCACGAAGTACGACTACCTCGTCTCCTCGCTCACGTACGCTACCGTCCCCAAAGTTTGGGCAGCGCTGCAGGACCCACCACAGACTGGCAAGTATGAACATCTGAAGGCTGCGCTCCTTAAAAAATTTCAAACGTCCTCTTACCAGCGCCACTGCCAACTCCTTGACCTCCCCGGTCTCGGTGATGCTTCACCATCAGACCTGCTTTCCCACATGCTGTCCCTCGCGGACGACAAGCCCCTTGGCACCCTCTTTCGCACGCTTTTCATTCGGCAGCTTCCCGCCAGCATTCGCCCGCTCATTGTGGAGTCCAGCTCCACGGACCTGAATGACATAGCAAAAAAGGCCGACCGGCTGCTCTCTGCACAGTCCGCGCGCGACGTCACACCCGACCTCGCGGCAACGACCACGCGGTCTCCCCGGCCCACCAGGCCCGCCCGCCCTACCACTCCGGGCCACTGTTACTACCATGCCCGTTTTGGCACTAAGGCCCAACGCTGCACGCCACCGTGTACCTTCAATTCCCCCCCCGCACCGGCCCCCGCGATGGCCGTGGGGCAAAAGGGGCCTCTACTGTACGTCACTGACGACAGAACCAACCGCCGATTTCTGTGCGACACAGGGGCCCAGCACAGCATCACCCCCGCCTCCGCCCTCGAAATCCAACGCGGCACATGAGGTATCACGCTGGCCGCCGCCAATGGCTCAGACATCCGCACATATGGCACCCGCATGGTCATGCTCGACCTCGCGGGCCGCCGCTACCGCTGGGAGTTCCTCACTGCCGAGGTCCTCTGCCCACTCATCGGCGCCGACTTCCTACGCGCCCACAGCCTTCTTGTCGACGTTCTGAGGCACCGCCTCGTCGACGCCAACACTATGGCCACCATCCCCGGTGCCTTTACCCCGGACCGTTCGGCCGGCCTGACGACCTGCTGCCTCGCCAGGGCCGTGGACGACTACTCGGAACTCCTAGCCGAGTTTCCCGCCCTCACCAACCCGACCTTTTCGGCCAAAGCCGCCAAACACGGGGTGGAGCACTATATCCCCACCACCGGCCCTCCAGTTTCTGCCCACGCCCGCAGGCTCAACCCGGCCAAGCTGGAAATCGCGCGGGCCGAGTTCACCACCATGGAACAACTCGGCATCATCCGCCGCTCCAGCAGCCCCTGGGCCTCGCCCCTCCACATTGCCCCTAAGCCCGGCGGAGGCTGGCGCCCTTGTGGGGACTACTGCCGCCTTAACGACGCCACCACCCCCGACCGATACCCGGTGCCTCACATCCAGGACTTCTCGGCCCGACTGGCCGGATGAACCGTCTTTTCCAAAGTCGACCTGGTGCGCGGTTACCACCAAGTCCCCGTACACCCCGCGGACATCCCCAAAACGGCTGTCATCACCCCATTTGGCCTGTTCGAGTTCCTGAGGATGCCCTTCGGCCTCAAGAATGCAGCCCAGGCTTTCCAGCGCCTTATGGACTCGGTCCTGCGGGACCTGAACTTCCTATTCGTCTATCTAGACGACATTCTCGTGGCCAGCTCCTCCAAACAGGAACACCTCGAACACCTTCGCGTCCTGTTCGGGCGCCTAGCCCAACACGGGCTCATCCTCAGCCCGGTGAAGTGCCAATTCGGCCTAACCGAGATTGATTTTCTCGGTCACCACATCACCCCTGCTGGGGCTGTCCCCCTGCCCAACAAGGTGCAGGCCGTCCAGCAGTTCCCCCGCCCCACAACCATCAAGGGCCTCCAGGAGTTCCTCGGGATGGTGAACTTCTACAACAGGTTCATCCCCAGAGCTGCAGCCCTCATGAAGCCCCTATACGACTCCCTCCGAGGTAAATCCGGCAAGATGGCCATAGCCTGGACCACTGACACGTCAGCCGCCTTCGGTGCCACCAAAAACGCGCTCGCCGATGCCACTCTGCTCGCGCACCCGAGGGCCGACGCCCGGGTCGCGCTCACCACCGACGCCTCCGACCACGCGGTCGGGGCCGTGTTCGAGCAGTGGGTTAATGGCGCGTGGCAGCCACTTGCCTTCTACAGCCGCCAACTGTGCCCCCCGGAGGTCAAATACTCCACTTTCGACCGCGAGCTTCTTGCGCTCCACCTGTCGGTCCGCCATTTCAGGTTCCTCCTGGAAGGCCGCCCCTTCACCGCGTATGTGGACCACAAGCCACTCACATACGCGATGGCCAAGCACACCGAACCCTGGTCCGCTCGGCAGCAACGCCAGCTCGCGGCCGTGTCCGAGTTTACCACGGACATCCAGCACGTCTCCGGTAGAGACAACGTTGTCGCCGACTGCCTTTCCCATCCCGCCATCTGCGCAAATCACCTCGCGGTCGACTACGCGCAACTGGCAGCGGCCCAGCTCACGGACCCAGACCTCCTCTCGGCGGCTACCAGCCTGCCAGGGCTATGCCTAGCCAAGGTCGCGCACGGGCCCGAAGCCACGGCAGTTACTTGCGACATCACACTCAGCCAACCCAGGCCGGTCATCCCTGAAACCTGGCGCCGCCGCATCTTTGACGCGCTCCACGGGCTCTCCCACCCGGGTTCCCACGCGTCCGTCAAACTCCTCTCCCAGCGTTTCGTCTGGCGCGGCCTCAGCAGAGATGTTCGGACTTGGGCCACCTCCTGCCTCGCCTGCCAATGGGCTAAGGTACAACGGCATACAAAGGCACCCCTGGGAGACTTCGAGGTACCCAGCCGCCGCTTCGACCACGTACACGTCGACATCGTCGGGCCCCTGCCGCCATCGCAAGGCCAGACTTATCTCCTCACGATGGTCGACCGCTACACACGCTGGCCTGAGGCAGTGCCGCTGACCTCCACCACCACAGCCGACATCGCCAGGGCGTTCGTTAACACCTGGGTAGCGAGGTTCGGCGTACCGGCCGACATAACCTCCGACAGAGGCGCCCAGTTCACCTCCGAACTCTGGACGGCCACAGCACGCAACCTCGGTGTGACGCTCCACCGAACCACGGCGTACCACCCGCAGGCCAACGGGCTTTGTGAACGCTTCCACCGGTCACACAAGGCCTCACTCTGCGCCAGCCTGCAGGACAGTACCTGGACTGACCGCCTACCGTGGGTACTACTAGGCCTACGCACCGCGGTCAAAGAAGACCTCCAGTCCTCGGCAGCGGAGTTAGTCTACGGACAACCGCTGTGCGTCCCAGGCGAATTCCTTCCGGAGGCTACCACGCCTTGGTCGGCCGACCAGCAGCGGCTCAACTTTTTCTCTTCCGCTCAGCAGTTCGCCCCACTTCCGGTCAACCGACACGGCGAACTCGCACCTCACGTTCCGCCAAATTTACAGCAGGCGCGCTTCGTCTTTGTGCGACACGACGTGCACCGCGGACCCCTGCGACCCCCGTACGACGGACCGTACGAAGTACTACAAACCGGGGACAAGGTCTTCAAGCTGCGACTCGGCAACAGGGTCGAGACAGTCTCCATCGACCGGCTCAAACCAGCACACACAGAACCAGGGGAACAGGTCCCCGTGGCCCGGCCTCCAACTAGAGGCCGTCCCGCCAGCAAGCCAGCACAGCCGGCGGCAAACCGCCAGGCCCCGCCAACTAGACCGGCGATCACGCAGAGCCGCTGCGGCAGAACCATCAGACCACCGTCACGACTCATCCACTCCTCCTAAGCAGATTCTGGGGGGAGCTCTGTGACGACACGCCACCACTGGACACAATCCGCTCACGGCGTTACGGACAGTTTAAGCAGACGCCCCCAACCGGGGGCCCTTTCCTCCAGCAACTTGTTTCCCACAGGGACAGGCTGCCGGGAGCACTTCCTGTCTGGGGAGTATTTAAGTCAGGCGCGGGCTCTTCCAGTTCCTGTTTTGCCATTAGGCTGAGATAAAAAGCTGTTCTGTTTTACTAGCTCTGGTCTCGACTCCCACGTTTGCCGCGGTATCTCAACACAACCAACATTTAGTGAAACAGATTTCCTGGTCATATCACATTGCTATTTGTTGGCGCTTGCTGCGCACAAATTGGCTGCTGTGTTTCCTACATTACAATAGTGACCACACTTCAAAAAGTACTTAATTGGCTGTAAAGTGCTTTGGGATGTCCTGACATTGTGAAAGGCACTATATCAATGCAAGTTCCTCCTTTCTTTCTTAGCTGCAGCCTTCAAGGGCTGGGGGCATGTGATATCTCCCAACTTTGTGGATGGTAAACTCCCACTGGCAGGCACAGCCTGGACTGGGATGTCGCTGGGCATAATTGCTGAGGCAGACATCACAAAATCTGACAAGGTCGGTCTACTGTAACTTCGGCGAAGCAGAGGAGAATCAGCCTACTTTGTGCTGTCGGAACATAGGAACAGGAGGAGGCCATTCAGCCCCTCGAGCCTGTTACATAGTAACAGGAGGCCATTCAGCCCCTCGAGCCTGTTACATAGGAACAGGAGGAGGCCATTCAGCCCCTCGAGCCTGTTACATAGGAACAGGAGGAGGCCATTCAGCCCTCGAGCCTGTTACATAGGAACAGGAGGAGGCCATTCAGCCCCTCGAACCTGTTACATAGGAACAGGAGGAGGCCATTCAGCCCCTTGAGCCTGTTACATAGGAACAGGAGGAGGCCATTCAGCCCCTCGAGCCTGTTACATAGTAACAGGAGGCCATGCAGCTCCTCGAGCCTTTTACATAGGAACAGGAGGAGGCCATTCAGCCCCTCGAGCCTGTTACATAGGAACAGGAGGAGGCCATTCAGCCCCTCGAGCCTGTTACATAGTAACAGGAGGCCATTCAGCTCCTCGAGTCTGTTACATAGGAACAGGGGGTGGCCATTCAGCCCCTCGAGCCTGTTACATAGGAACAGGAGGAGGCCATTCAGCCCCTCGAGCCTGTTACATAGGAACAGGAGGTGGCCATTCAGCCCCTCGAGCCTGTTACATAGGAACAGGAGGAGGCCATTCAGCCCCTCGAGCCTGTTACATAGAAAAATGAGGAGGCCATTCAGCCCCTCGAACCTGTTACATAGGAACAGGAGGAGGCCATTCAGCCCCTCGAGCCTGTTACATAGGAACAGGAGGAGGCCATTCAGCCCCTCGAGCCTGTTCCACCATTCAATTAGATCATGGCTGATCTGTATCTCAACCTCATGTAACCACCTTTGTTCCATTTCCCTTGATACCCTTACCTAACAAAAAGCTATCGATCGCAATCTTGAAAACTCCAATTGACCACCATCATCCACAGCCTTTTGGGTGAGAGAGTTCTACATTTCCACTGCCCTTTTTGTGAAAAGTGCTTCCTGATTTCACTCCTGAATGGCCTAACTCTAATTTTAAGCCACAGTAAAAGTATATCTTACCATATCAAAACAGAAGGTTTCTCAGAAAACAGATGGATTTTACTCAGAGGAATAGTGTTTTTTGATTGTGTTTAGCTGGGGCCATGTGTGCTGGATAAAGCTGATCTCAGAGTTCTGGAAATGCAGCCAGAGCTGTGGGTGGTCGACATGCTGCCTTCAGCACTGGAAACATTACTTGAACAGCTGAAAGTTAAAATTACCCATAATAATAACGGATCTCTCAACTCCCCACGGTGATCGCTCACATCAATCGCCCGCTGAGAAATCAGGGGCGATTACATTTTCAGCCTTGACATCAGTGCATCTATGTAGGGACATAGGAGCTGACAATGAGCATAGGGATAGAGGAAGAGAAAAGGCCAGTGCACAGCAGCAACACTAACACCAATACCAGCAGGAACCACAGCACCAACACTAACACCAATACCAGCAGGAACCACAGCACCAACACTAACAGCAATACCAGCAGGAACCACAGCACCAACACACCAATACCAGCAGGAACCACAGCACCAACACTAACACCAATACCAGCAGGAACCACAGCACCAACACTAACACCAATACCAGCAGGAACCACAGCACCAACACTAACACCAATACCAGCAGGAACCATAGCACCAACAATACAGTTGCCAACAGCAATAACAACAAACTGCATTCTCTAATACTTCTCATGTGCAGAGAGGTATTGCAGAGAGGTATTGCAGAGCATTTAATTGCTCTGCATCCAGTTCTAATCTGGAGCAGTGTGACGTGGGCTCCTCTACATGGATTGAATTTAGTGTGCTCCACAGATTGACACCTGACTCTAGAGTCACACTGAACCCCCCCAAAACTGCTTTGTATTGACACAGACATGGCAGGATAAGAAGAGTTGTACATTTCATAGAATCATAGAATGATACAGCACAGGAGGCCATTCAGCTCATCGTGCCTGTGCCAGCTCTTTAAAAGGGCTATCGAATTAGTCCCACTCCCCTGCCCTTTCCCTGCAGCCATGCAAGTTTTTTTCCCTTCAAGTATTTATCCAATTCCCTTTTGAAAGTTATTATTGAATCTGCTTCCACCAGTGGATACAGTAGCATAGTGGTTATGTTACTGGACTAGTAATCCAGAGGTATGGCCTAATAATCCAGTAGGCATGAGTTCAAATTCCACCACGGCAGTTTAAATAAATCTGGACTAAAAATCTAGTATCAGTAATGATGATCGTGAAGCTATCCGATTGTCATAAAAACCCAAATGGTTCACTGATGTCCTTTAGGTTTTTGTGCTGTGTGCTTACCCAGTCTTGCCTCCAGACACACAGCAATGTGGTTGACCGCAAACTGCCTTCTGAAATGGCCGAGCAAGCCACTCAGTCTTATCAAGCCGCTACAAAAAGAATAAGACCTAGACATCGGATTCAGACATGACAAAGGTATACCCAGTCCAATCGACCCTGCAAAGTCCTCTTATCTGGGGACTTGTGACAAATAGCCATCCCACAGACTAGTCAAGCCTGACAGAATAGTCATACTCACAAAATCATACCTATCAGCCCATGTTCCAGACGATCCCTGGGTATTTCTTGTCCCACTGGCAGGAGAGACCCACCAGTGGTGGCGGCACAGTGGGAGGTAATGGCTCTAGGAGTCCCCAACATTGACTCCGGACCTCATGGCATCAGGTCAAGGAAAACTTCTAACTGGCAGCCATATGTAATTCCTGGAGTTAGATCAGGATAACTCACCTGTGTGAATTCCATACTTTCTACATTCCCATGCAGTCTTGTGACTGTTTGTCGCCTTTCAAATCATCCCGTCAGGCCCACTGACTTCCACATCTGAAGATTTGCTCCCCTGGTGCACAAAATTCCATCCATTGTCTTCTCAGATTGTATTTCTGATTTGATTTTCCTGTTATTATTTCCTTTAATTCTTCTTAAATCTTCCACCTTGTTCTCCCCTTCTCATTTCAACTGTTATCCTCATATATTTGATCCTCTCTATTCAGTCCTGGTGATTCTGTTGTATTAATTGCTCTACTTTGTAATTGTCTTCTCATCTCCTGTACCATGGAGTGCGTCACACCACTGAGAGGCACGGAGCAGTTTATTACTCCACAAAATAAGTGTGTGTGCGCCTATGTCTGCCTGTGCGTGTGCGCCCATGTGTGTGTGTGTGTCTGTGTGTGTGTGTACGTGTGCCTGTGTGTGTGAGTGTGAGCCTCTGTGTGTGTGAGTGTGAGCCTCTGTGTGTGTGTGTGTGTGCCTGTGTGTGTGAGTGTGAGTCTCTGTGTTTGTGAGTGTGAGTGTGAGCCTCTGTGTTTGTGAGTGTGAGTGTGTACCTCTGTGTGTGCCTCTGTGCCTGTGTGTGTGAGTGTGTGCCTGTGTGTGAGTGTGTGTGTGCCTGTGTGTGTGAGTGTGAATGTGTGCCTGTGTGTGTGAGTGTGTGTGTGCCTGTATGTGAGTGTGTGTGTCTGTGTGTGCGTGCCTGTGTGTGAGTGTGTGTGTGTCTGTGTGTGCGTGCCTGTGTGTGAGTGTGTGTGTGTCTGTGTGTGTGTGCCTCCATGTGCCTGTGTGTGTCTGTGTGTGTGTGTGCCCGTGTGTGAGCATACGTACGTGTATGTATCATGTGAGTACAGGCTCGGCTTCAGTTGTACTGTTGTCCTTAATGAGATACCCCGCGGACAGTCACACATTAAAAATGGCCTCGTGGGTTATGTACTGGAGGGCTGCCTCCTCCCCTGGAACTGTAGCCCAGCAAAACTTAGCGCTGCAGGGGAGAAACGTGAACAGGAAAGATCAGAAAAACTGTTCAATTTAATTGGTCTGAGTTCCCCTTTAAACCAGCCCAGCTGGCTGTGTGCTGGGCTCGGTGTGGCTCCTGCGAGAGGCTGTGGGATGTCCACACTGACCTTTGGCCAGGCTCCAGTGAAAGCCTCCAGCGAGCTGGAATGCAGGCCTGCACGTTCCAAACTATTAACACAACACAGGTTGCAGCTGCGTGTGTCTCCAGCCCGTGGCTCGCTCCATCAACTGCTCCCAGAGCAGCTTTTACAGCTTCGTGTCATTTTCACCAAACCCTGTGGGGAGCCAGCCAGAAGATCATCTCCTTAAAGGAAAGGGACACGACTGTGGCCCCAACAAGGCAAAACCCAACTGCGCACAACCAAAGTAACTGAATTGGCACTGACAACAACAACAACAACTTGCATTTATATAGCACCTTAACGTAGTAAAACGTACCAAGCCACTTCACAGGAACATTATCAAACAAAATTTGACACCGAGCCACATAAAGAGATATTAGGACAGGTCTTGGCCAATGGGGTGGGTTTTAAGCAGCATCTTAAAGGAGGAAACAGAGGTCGAGAGATTTAGGGAGGGAATTCCAGAGCTTAGGGCCTAGACGGTTGAAGGCATGGCTGCCAATGGTGGGGCAAAGGGGCCAGAATTGTAGGAGCGCAGAAATCTTGGAGGGTTGTAGGGCTGGAGGAGGTAACAGATATAGGCGAGGCCATGGAGGGATTTTAACACAAGGACGGGAATTTTAAATTTAAAGCGTTGCTGGACCGGGAGCCAATGTAGGTCAGTGAGCACAGGGGTGATGGGTGAACGGGACTTGGTGCATGTCAGGATACGAGCAGCAGAGTTTTGGATGAGCTTAAGTTTATGGAAGGTGGAAGATGGGAGGCCGGCCCGGAGAGCCTTGGAATAGTCAAGTCTGGAGGTAAGAAAGGCTTGGATGAGGGTTTCAGCAGCAGCTGAGCTGAGGCGGGGTTAATGGGCGATATTACAGAGATGGAAGTAGGCGGTCTAGGTGATGGAGAGGATATGGGGTCAGAAGGCCAGTTCAGGATTAAATAGGATGCCTAGGTTGCGAACAGTCATGTTCAGCCTGAGACAGTGGCTGAAGCATTGAGAGTGAGTTATGGGCTGGACTCTAATTGTGAGATTGGTGTGATTTATATCTAGAATAGGGGTTACGGGGATCGGGTGGGATATGTGTCGGTGCAGGCCCGATGGGCCGAAATGGCCTCTATCTGCACTGTGGGGTTTCTGTGATTCTGTGATTCTGTGAATAACGGATTCCCAAGAGTGAATTAAAGAAAATCTAATCAAGGGGTTCAGGTGGTTTATAGGAACTTAGGAACAGGAGTTGGCCATTGAGCACCTCGAGCCTTTTCCACCATTCAATGAGATCATGGCTGATCTGTGACCTGGCCCATAATTCCTTAATACCTTTGGTTAACAAAAAGCTATCAATCTCCAATTTAAAATTAACAATTGATCTAGCATCAATTGCAGCTTGCAGAAGAGAGTTCCAAACTTCTACCACCCTTTGTGTGTAGAAGTGTTTCCTAATTTCACTCCTGTAAGGTCTGGCTCTAATTTTTAGACTATGCCCTCAGTCCTTGAATCCCCAACCAGCAGAAGTAGTTTATCCCTATCTACCCTATCTGTGCCCCTTAATATCTTGAAAACTTCGATCAGATCACCCCTTAACCTTCTAAATTCTAGGGAATACAACCCTAATTTGTGTAATCTCACCTCGTAACTTAACCATTGAAGTCCGGGTATCATTCTGGTAAACGAACGCTGCACGCCCTCCAAGGCCAATATATCCTTCCTAAGGTGTGGTGCCCAGAACTGCTCACTGTACTCCAGGCGTGGTCTAACCAGGGCTTAGTATAGCTGCAGCATAACTTCTACCCCCTTGTATTCTAGTCCTCTAGATATAAAGCCCAGCATTCCATTAGCCTTTTTATTTATTTTCTGTACCTGTTCATGGCATTTTAATGATCTATGTACCTGGACCCCCAAGTCTCTTTGGACCTCCACTGTTTTTAGCTTTTCACCATTCAGAAAGTACCCTGTTCTATCCTTTTTAGGTCCAAAGTGAATGACCTCACATTTGCCTACATTGAAATCCATTTGCCACTGTAGAATATCAGATACCCAGGAGTGCGTTACAGGTTGGAATCTAATCGAGGGGTTCAGGGGGGTTTATATATAGATAATAACAAATACCTAGGAGTGAGTTACAGGCTGGAATCTAATCAAGGGGTTTGGGGGTTTATATATAGATAATAACAAATACCCAGGAGTGAGTTACAGGCTGGAATTTAATCAACGGGTTCGGGTTGGTTATATATAGGATTAAAGATACCTGGGAGTGAGTTACAGGCTGGAATCTAATCAAGGGGTTCAGGGGGGTTTATATATAGATAATAACAAATACCTAGGAGTGAGTTACAGGCTGGAATCTAATCAAGGGGTT
Organism: Somniosus microcephalus; assembly: GCF_052327205.1. Taxonomy (NCBI): domain Eukaryota; kingdom Metazoa; phylum Chordata; class Chondrichthyes; order Squaliformes; family Somniosidae; genus Somniosus; species Somniosus microcephalus. The sequence continues at coordinate 94,737,558 of NC_140999.1, read as the reverse complement.
TGGGGGTTTATATATAGATAATAACAAATACCCAGGAGTGAGTTACAGGCTGGAATTTAATCAACAGGTTCGGGTTGGTTATATATAGGATTAAAGATACCTGGGAGTGAGTTACAGGCTGGAATCTAATTGAGGGGTTCAGGGGGGTTTATATATAGATAATAACAAATACCCAGGAGTGAGTTACAGGCTGGAATCTAATCAAGGGGTTTGGGGGGTTATATAAGATAACAGATACCCGGGAGTGAGTTACAGACTGGAATCTAATCAAGGGGTTTGGGGGGTTTATATAGAATAACAGATAGCCGGGAGTGAGTTACAGGCTGGAATCGAATTGAGGGTTTCGAGCGGTTTATATATAGAATAACAGATACCCAGGAGTGAGTTACAGACTGGAATCTAATCAAGGGGTTTGGGGGGTTTATATAGAATAACAAATACCCAGGAGTGAATTACAGGCTGGAATCTAATCAAGGGATTTGGGGGGCGGGGGGGGTTATATATAGATTAACAGATACCCGGGAGTGAGTTACAGGCTGGAATCTAATCAAGGGGTTTGGGGGGTTATATAAAATAACAGATACTCGGGAGTGAGTTACAGACTGGAATCTAATCAAGGGGTTCGGAGGGGGTTTATATATAGAACAGATGTCCGGGAGTGAGTTACAGGCTGGAATCTAATCGAGGGGTTTGTGGGGGGTTATATAGAATAACAGATACCCGGGAGTGAGTTACAGACTGGAATCTAATCAAGGGGTTCGGGGGGTTTATATATAGAATAACAGATACCCGGGAGTGAGTTACAGACTGGAATCTAATCAAGGGGTTCGGAGGGGGTTTATAAATAGAACAGATAGCCAGGAGTGAGTTACAGGCTGGAATCTAATCGAGGGGTTTGGGGGGATAATATAGAATAACAGATACCCGGGTGTGAGTTACAGACTGGAATCTAATCAAGGGGTTCGGGGGGTTTATATATAGAATAACAGATACCCAGGAGTGAGTTACAGGCTGGAACCTAATCGAGGGGTTCAGGTGGTTTATATATAGAATAACAGATTCCTGGGAGTGAGTTATGTTATGTTCATAAATAACTAGACGTTTTCATTATGAACAGCTAGCTTGAGCTAGTCACTTTATTCAGCCATGAAGACTTGTACAGCATCCATCTTGACTACTGCCTTGTGGGTAGCCTGGTGCATTGTAGGTAGCCCACTCTTATATACATACAGCTCCACCTAGTGTACCATTCGAGAATGACATGTTACTGATCATTACATCCCCTTTTCTTTGAGGTTAAACAAAATCAATATCACTCAATATCAATCATAACGACAAAAACATCTTCACAACAGTCAATACATTTTCAATATAGTTTTCTTTGTATTCAAAGATTAAGTCTATCAGGCTTTTTTACTTCACGTGTGGATTTTCTCAGCACGGGTAAGTGTGATGTGTTTTCATGAGAGCCTGTATGTGTGTTTGTTAGATTGTTCTGGTGGTGAGTGACAAGATTCAGTTGCGGCATTGTCCTCGATTTGCTCTTGGATAGTCTCTTGTGTTTTTAGGAGGGAACGGCGGTTCCTCCTGAGAATCTGTCCTTCCTCAGTTCTAACAGTGTATGACCTTGGTCCTACTTCCTCAAGAACTGTAACTTTCCTGTTCCATGCATCTGGATCCTCAATCCTGACAACATCATCCCTTGTCAATGGTTTCAGAGTTTTGGATGACTTGTCATAGTTTGATTTCTGTTTCAGCTTTAACAGTTGAAGTCTCTGTCTCAGTTCCTTACTCTGCTTTTCTTTTGCACAGCAGGGTAGCGTGGTGCGCAACTTGCAACCCATTAGGAGTTCAGCAGGTGAAGAACCAAAGTCTAAAGGTGAGGCTCGGTAGCTCAGCAGGGCGAGATAAGGATCAGACTTGCTTTCTGTTGCTTTCTTCAGTAGCTGTTTGAGAACTTGAACACCTTTCTCTGCCTTACCATTCGACTGAGCATACAGAGGACTGGATGTGATGTGTTGAAAGTCATAATGTGCTGCAAACTGTTGCCACTCCTTACAGTTGAAGCACGGACCATTGTCGCTAACGGCAATCCTGGGAATTCCATGTCTGGCGAAAATGGATTTAACATTCCTTTGCTTGTTTGTTTTGGTGTTTCTGACATGTCTCACATTTGCCTATCATGTTCTCAATGTCCTTATTTATGCCAGGCCAATAAACAGTGTCTCTTGCTCTCCTTTTGCATTTTTCAATTCCGAGGTGTCCCTCATGAATCCTTTTGAGCATGTCTTGATGTAGAGCCTGTTGAATGACTATTCTGTTCTGTTTTAGTAATAGTCCACTTGTGACACTCAATTCTGACCTGATGTGAAAGTACTTTGGACAGGAACTTTTTGGCCAACCATGGTGAAAGTTCTCTATTACTGTTTGTAACACTGTATCTTTTACTGTTTCTTCTGCTATTTGCTTTGATTTTGTGTCTGGCACGGGCAGCGCAGCAGTGACCATACTCACATGAACATCCACGTCTTCCTCAGTAGAGCTCACATGACTCATTGTGGGTACTCGGGATAGTGCATCTGCTAACACTATGTGTTTGCCTGGTGTGTAGATCAGTTCAAAGTCATATCTTTGCAGCTTCATCATGAGTCGTTGAATCCTTGGAGACATCTCATTCAGATTTTTTTTAAAGATGGCAACCAGTGGGCAGTGGTCTGTCTCAACTGTGAAGGTGGGAAATCCATATATGTAGCCATGGAACTTTTCTAGTCCAACTACCAAGCCTAGACATTCCTTTTCAATCTGGGCGTATCGACACTCAGTATCAGTCATAGACCTGGAGGCATAGGCAACAGGCTTCCAATCTTCACCCTCTGCTTGTAGCAAGACCGCGCCTAGGCCATCTTTTGATGCATCCGTTGACACTTTGATTCTCTTTGTTGGGTCAAAGAAGGTGAGTACAGGTGTGGTTGTCAGCACTGTTTTGAGATTCATCCACTCTTGTTCATGTCTTTCTGTCCATGCAAACTCATTTGTTTTATGTAGCAGGTCTCGCAGACAGGCTGTCTTGGCTGACAAGCTAGGAATGAACTTTCCAATGAAGTTTATCATCCCCATGATGCGTAGCACTACTTTTTTGTCAGTGGGTTGAGGCATGTTGAGTATGGCGTTTACTTTTTCCATATCTGGCTCTATTGCTTTACCAGATAGATTATCTCCTAGGAAATTGACCTCCTGGACGCCAAACTGACACTTGGCTTTGTTGAGCTTCAGTCCATTCCGGCGTATGCTCTGTAGCACTTCAGTCAGTCTCTCATTGTGTTCTTTCAGTGTGGAGCCCCAGATGATGATGTCATCAACATAGACCCGAACTCCTTCCAGACCTTCAATTATGTGTTCCATCGCTCTATGAAAGATTTCAGATGCAGATATTATCCCGAAAGGCATTCTGAGGAAACAATACCTGCCAAATGGTGTGTTGAAGGTACAGTATTTGGTGCTCTCTTCATCCAGTTTTAGTTGCCAAAATCCTTGTGAGGCATCGAGCTTTCTGAAGTATCTGGCACCTGACATTTCACTGGTGATTTCTTCTCGCTTGGGAATCTGGTAGTGTTCACGTTTTATGTTTGCATTTAAGTCCTTTGGATCCATGCATACTCTTAGATCATTGTTCTTTTTCTTTACACATACCATGGAGTTAACCCAGTCTGTTGGCTCTTCGACTTTCCTGATGACTCCTAGTGTGGTCATTCTGTCCAGTTCTTTCTTGAGCCGGTCACGCAGGGGTGCTGGAACTCTCCATGGAGCATGTACCACTGGCTGAGCATCCTCCTTTAGCTGGATCTTGTAAGTGAATGGTAGAACTCCAAATCCTTTGAACACATCCTGGAAATTACTCACTACAGAATCCACTGAGTCATCTGGTCTGCTTATGGCACAGTTTATACGGTAGACTCTCTTGACCAGTTCTAAGTCCTCACAAGCTTTGTCACCTAGTAGTGAATCAAGTCCTTCAGCCACAACAGAAAACATGAGATGATGCAATTTGTCTTTGACTGTCACTTTAAGAACATAAGAACATAAGAAATAGGAGCAGGAGTAGGCCAATCGGCCCCTCGAGCCTGCTCTGCCATTCAATAAGATCATGGCTGATCTGATCCTCGCCAATCCACTATCATAGAACCATCTCCTGAATCTAACAGAATTAGACACACGAATACACCTAAGCTATCTATTTTCTGTCCATTATAGCCCTTCAGTAATACTGACTTTTTCTGTATTTTGGGCTTTTCTTTCATATTTTTAATGTCACTCATACTGATTAAGTTTGCTTTTGCCCCAGTGTCTAGTTTCAATGTAACTAATGCTCCATTTACGTGCAGTGGGATCATCCATTTGTCCTCTTTTACTGCATTAACTTTATGTTAAGCATTGTCCATTCCTGAGGGCTGCACATTTTCTGTATCCTTTTCTATATTGTCACAGGACACCATTCCTACAGAAAATGTCTCACTTAAATCGGTGTCCTCAATCACATTGACTTGTTGCCCTTTCTTTGCTTTTACTTTTTAAAAGCATTGTTTGGCAAAGTGATTCTTTCCATGACATTTTGTGCACATTTTTCCAAATGCAGGGCATTGTCATGACTGGTGTTTGTAACCACAGCATTTACAATTAAAAATTGCATCCTCCGATTGCTTTGCATTTCTGTTCTGCCCACGTTTCTTCCCCTTGTAGGACACAGCACCGACAGCAGCACAGTCACTCATTACAGTCGCATCATTATTAATTTCACTGAAAGTTTTTGCGTGCTTTTGAGCTAGCTCACTGGCTTGGCATATTTTCATAGCATTTTCCAATGTTAGTTCGGTTTCTCTCAACAAACATCCCCTGACCTTTTTATCATGAATACCAAACACAATCTGGTCACGAATCATGGATGATTTCAGCTCAGAGAAATTACATGTCTGTGCTTTCAGTTTCAGATCGGTCACAAAGCTATCAAAAGTCTCATTTTGCTGCTGTGTCCATGAACGGAACATGTACCTCTCATAGGTTTCTTTCTTTTTGGGAGAACCATGTGTATCAAATTTCTTTAGCACATCTTCCAATTCTTCTCTGTTCTCCTCTTGATCAAATACAAATGTATTAAATACCTCTATCGCCTGTGGGCCTGCAACCATGAGCAGCAACGCTATTTTCCTTGTGTCTGGCTTCGTACCGAACCCGATGGCAGCAATGTAGAGTTGGAATTGTTGTTTGAAAGTCCGCCAATTGCAGTCGACATTCCCTGTGAGTTTCAAACCCTCCGGTGGCTTCAAAGTCTCCATGTCGCATTTCACAATATTCAGCAGGTTTTACCAAGATGGATGCCTGTACAGTAGTCCACATGGCTGAATAAATGACTAGCTCAAGCTAGCTGTTCATAATGAAAACGTCTAGTTATTTATGAACATAACAAGTTACAGACTGGAATCTAATCGATAGTTTCAGGTGGTTTATATCGCTAGTCTAAGGTGATGGACCAAGATGGCTGCTGGGCTGGCAGCCCCTTTCTGAGCTGTTGTACTCTTCAACTGTATCTGTGGTCATCCATAAAAAGATTTTTACCTTTAAACCTCTGGCTGTGTGTCTACTGAACTGGTTTTACTGGTTTTTCAGCTGGCTTGTAGGTAACAGCTCCACTTGCTGCCTGGTGACTCATTCTACCGGTTTTCAGCTTTGCTGGTCACTGGTTTATGGTTTTACTTTTTCTCTGCCGCTTTGATCTACGGTGGCCTTCAACTTGCGTCAATTTAGCCATCATCTTTCTGCATCGCTACCGACTCTCATTCCTACAGCAACAACCTCCATCCTCGAACTCTCTACCCTTCAAATAGCTTCTGGACTTCACTCACCTGCTTCGTCGATGCTCCATACCGGCCCCATCCGGCTTACGTCAGCTTGTATTTCCATGGGACTTCTGACTTTGACCCTGGTCTTCCTACTATTGTCCCCAACCTATTCCCTGCTACCAGGGATATGTATTCCGTTAATTATTACATTTAAACAGGCCTATGTAACCTGAGCTTTTCCCATGTTCAGTCGTGTGCGTAATTTGGCTGCCGCTCCGGACCTGAGCCACTCCACTTTTTCCCTTTCTCTCTATCCCTCCCTGACCTCACTCTCCTGTCATTGTGCCTCCTTTCTTCTCTCCTCTCTTGGATACACTGCCCTCCCAAATCCTTACCCCAATCCTTCATTACTCTTTGACATTCCTACTCTCTTGCCGCCATCCCAGGCTTGACTCCCTCTTGGATAAGCCCACAGCTTCCCTCTGTGCCTCTCTTGGCATCCTACAAAGGGCCCATCGAGGCACTCATCGCTGCCACCTTACGAGCAGCAAACCCAACTGCCCCATCCTACTCTCTCGCCGACCTTCTGGCCTAGCGCGCCCACTGGGGGCAAATCTTGACAATCGCCTCCCCATCCAACTCATCCCCCCAAGCACTGACCCTGTGGATGTTGGCAGCCATCACCGACCCTCTCCACATCTCCCTCCAGGATGTCCGTTCACTTGCAAACAAGGCCCTTGCCATCCATGAGCTTATCATGGATGACTGCATCGGCATCATGGCCCTGACGGAAACTTGGTTGAGGGGTGATGACACCCTACCCTTAAATGAAGCCTCCCTATCTGGCTATACCTTCCACCACATGCCCCGCTTAGACCGCCGTGGTGACGGTGTGGCTCTCATCAGCAAATCACACCTTGGTCTGTCCCCCTATTCCTCCGGCAGTTTCTCCTCCTTTGAGCATCTCACCTTATTCCACCCCTCTCACCTCATATTTAAAATTCTTGTTCTCTATCGCCCACCCAAGTACCATAAAAATCTTATTACTGAGATATCATCACTGTTCTCCTCCCTCAGCCTCTGCACCGAACGACTTCTCATCCTTGGTGATTTCAACCTCCATCTCAATTCATCATACTCTCTCTCCTCTGAGTTCACTAGCCTCCTATCCTCCCTTAATCTTCCCCTCCATGTAAACTCCCCAACCCATATTCACGGTCACCCCCTCGACCCTGCCATCTCTCGTGGCCTTGCTACTCCCATCGTGTCAATTGCAGATAAGGCTATTGCTGACCATTTCCTCGTATCGCTCTCCACCCACATCCCCCTTCTACCCACCTCCCCCAAACCTACTTCCTTCTATGTCCGCCCCTGGAAAAAACTCTCTCCCAACTCTCTTACAACTGCACTTATGAAATCCCAACTGTCCAGCCTCTGGCCCTCCATTCACCATGACATTTCTGCAGCTACCAATCTGCTCAACCATATCCTCACCATTATCTTTGATGTCTCGTCCCTACTAAAACAATTACCCTCTCTCACCCTGGCCATTCCCCCTGGTACAGCCCTCATTTTCGCTCCCTTAAGTCAAAGGGACGCAGACTTGAATGGATATGGCGGACAACTGGTTTAGCCATTCACCGCCAGATCTAGCTGGACCACATAAAGCACTATCGGGTCCTGCTCTCGACTGCCAAAATTGCTCACTATTCCAGAATCATTCTGGAATGCAAAGATAAATCCCGGCTCCTATTCTCTACTGCTAACCATCTTTTTAATCCCCTCTCCCCTGTCTCCTCCACCCTCACCTCCGGTAACAAGTGTGAGGAGCTCATGGACTTCTTTGTCTCTAAGATTGAGACCATCCGTTCAGCTGCCTCTGCCACTTCCCTTCCTTCCCCTAGCCCACTGGGCCAAACTTCCTCTAAGGTTCCCCCCTGCCCTAGCCCTGAACTCACATCTTTCTCCAGTTTCTTTCCGATCTCCCCTCATGATCTCTCTGCGCTCATCTTGTCTATGAGACCCACCTCCTGCTCCCTCGACCTTATTCCCACCAAACTGCTGACCACCCAACTTCCTTTTCTGGCTCCCACGTTAGCTGATATTGTTAACGGTTCTCTCTCCTCGGGTACTGTTCCCTCTCCCTCAAATCTGCCAGCATCACCCCTCTCCTCAAAAAACAAACCTTGATCCCTCCGTCCTTGCCAACTACCGCCCCATCTCCAACCTCCCTCTCCTCTCCAAAGTCCTTGAACGTGTTGTTGCCTCCCAAATCCGTGCCTATCTTTCCCGCAATTCCATGTTTGAATCCCTCCAATCAGGTTTCCGCCCTTGCCACAGTACCAAAATGGCTCCCATCAAAGTCACAAATGACAGCCTTTGTGGCTGTGACAAAGGTAAACTATCGCTCCTCGTCCTTCTTGACTTGTCTGCAGCCTTTAACACGGTGACCATTCCATCCTTCTCCAACGCCTCTCTACCGTCGTCCAGCTGGGTGAGACTGCACTCGCCTGGTTCCATTATTATCTATCTAATCGTAACCAGAGAATCACCTGCAATGGCTTCTCTTCCTGCTCCTGCATCATTACCTCTGGTGTCCCCCAAGGATCTATCCTTGGCCCCCTCCTATTTCTCATCTACATGTTGCCCCTTGGTGACATCATCCGAAAACACAGTGTCAGTTTCCATATATACGCTGACGACACCCAACTCTACCTCACTACCTCTTCTCTCGACCCCTCCACGGTGTCTAAATTGTCAGACTGCTTGTCCGACATACACAGTTCTGGATGAGCAAAAATATTCTCCAATTAAATACTGGGAAGACCGAAGCCATTGTTTTCGGTCCCCGCCACAAACTCCGTTCCCTAGCCACTGACTCCATCCCTCTCCGTAACATCTGTCTGAGGCTGAACCACACTGTTTGCAACCTTGGTGTCATATTTGACCCTGAATTGAGCTTCCGACCACATATCCGCAGCATAACAAAGACCGCCTACTTCCACCTCCGTAACATCGCCCGTCTCCGCCCTTGCCTCAGCTCATCCGCTGCTGAAACCCTCATCCATGCCTTTGTTACCTCTAGACTTGACTATTCCAATGCACTCCTGGCTGGCCTCCCACATTCCACCCTACGTAATCTTGAGTTATCCAAAACTCGGCTGCCCGTGTCCTAACTCGCACCAAGTCCCGTTCACCCATCACCCCTGTGCTCGCTGACCTACATTGGCTCCCGGTTAAGCAGTGCCTCGATTTCAAAATTCTCATCCTTGTTTTCAAATCCCTCCATGGCCTCGCCCCTCCCTACCTCTGTAATCTCCTTCAGCCCCACAACCCCCCCGAGATATCTGCGCTCCTCTAATTCTGCCCTCTTGAGCATCACTGATTATAATTGCTCAACCATTGGTAGTCGTGCCTTCTGTTGTCTAGGCCCTAAGCTCTGGAATTCCCTGCCTAAACCTCTCCGCCTCTCTACCTCTCTTTCCTCCTTTAAGACGCTCCTTAAAACCTACCTCTTTGACCAAGCTTTTGGTCACTTGCTCTAATTTATCCTTATGTGGATCGGTGTCAAATTTTTTGTCTTAAAATACTCCTTTGCAGCACCTTGGGACATTTTACTACGTTAAAGGCATTATATAAATGTTGTTGTATGGAATATCAGATACCCGGGAGTAGTTACAGGCTGGAATCTAATCGACGGGTTCGGAGGCGGGTTACATATAGAATATCAGATACCCGGGAGTAGTTACAGGCTGGAATCTAATCGAGGGGTTCGGAGGGGGCTTATATATAGCATAACAGATACCCGGGAGTGAGTTACAGGCTGGAATCTAATCGAGGGGTTCGGAGGGGGGTTATATATAGAATACCAGATACCCGGGAGTAGTTACAGGCTGGAATCTAATTGAGGGGTTCGGAGGGGGGTTATATATAGAATAACAGATACCCGGGAGTGAGTTACAGGCTGGAATCTAATCGAGGGATTCGGAGGGGGGTTATATATAGAATATCAGAAACCCGGGAGTAGTTACAGGTTGGAATCTAATCGAGGGGTTCAGAGAGGGGTTATATATAGAATAACAGATACCCGGGAGTGAGTTACAAGCTGGAATCACAAAGGAATTTCCATCCTCACTACTTGGTGCTATTTAAATCCTAACAATAACCCAAAATGCTGGAAAGTGTTGCAGAATAATCAGCCCATAAATCACAAACTGTCCAGCGAAGCCATGTAAGTGACAAAGCAAAATGCAGCAAAGTTAACTGAGAATGTAGGATACATGCAGTGAAACCATCACCTCCCTTTAGGAAGTTCACACGGCCGGCTGCATCAGTGAAGAGCTGTGAGTGGACTCTCTCGCAAAGCTTGCAATTCTAGCCCCATTTCCTCCCCACAAAGAAACGGGACTCTGTGGATCGGGCTCTTGAATGCAACAAGTGCCCTTACATGCTTGACTCAATGGGCAGTGACATTGCTCCTTAGGTCAACTCTATTACAATTGAGAATCAAACTGAATGTTAAATTCTGCGCAGGATTTCTGCCATTCCAACTCTGACAGAAGTGGCTATGAACTAAGAAGGAGCAAGAATGCACCCAGGTGTCCCCCAGATTTCTCTCATAGAAACAGGAGTAGGCCATTCAGCCCCTTGAGCCTGTCCTGCCATGCAGTTAGATCGTGGCTGATCTGTATCTCAACTCCATTTATCCGCCTGTTTTTCATATCCTTTGATATCCTTACTTAACAAAAATCTATCGATCTCAGTTTTGAAAATGTCAATTGTCCCCCAGCATCTAGTCTTGTGGGGGAGAAAGATCCAGATTCCTACTTCCCTTTGTGTGAAAAAATGCTTCCTCATTTCGCTCCTATAAGGCCGAGCTCTAATTTTAAGATAATGCCTCCTCTCTCCCACCAGATTAAATAGTTTCTCTGTATCTACCCTATTAAATCCTTTTAACATTGTAAACCCTCAATTAAATCACCCCTTAATCATGTAAACTCAAGGGAATTTAAGCTAAGTTTATGCGATCTGTCCTCATAATTTAATCCTTTAAGAACTGGTGAATCTGTGCTGTACCTCCTCCAAGGCCTGAGATGTGGTGCCCAGAACTCAGTACTCCAGAAGGGGTCTGGCCAAGGGTCTGTACAACTGAAGCATAACTTCTCAAGATAAAGGACAACATTACATTAGCCTTTTTTGATTACTTTTTGTACCTGTCCATTAGCTTTTAGTGATTTGTGCACCTGGACAATAAACATCATGGCCCTCACCCAGGCAAAGCAAGAAGGCCTGAAGGTCAGTGGCCTAGGCAGAGCCATGAGTTTCGGGAGGCTGGTGACTTACCCCAGTAGGGTGTCTGCATATTACCAGTAGCCCTTCCTTCATTCCCCAGAAATATGCATCAAACTTCATAACTTCAAGTTGCATTCGCAAGACTCACCTGCTAATGCCCAGCCTCTCAGTGCCATCCCAATTCTTGTCCCCTTTCTCCTTCCTCTAGGTCCTTCTCAGCACCTGGACCCTGCAGAAGAAGACACCTTGGAAAAGGACAATCCTCCTGCGCACCTTCACGTGCTCCATCCCTTTCAAGCACCAGCTCAGGCATTGGCACTCCACGTGGGTGAGTGAGTTAGAGGGGTCGGCTTGTGGTGAAACAGCCAGCATGGGTGAGCAGCACCAGGTACTGTTGACAGGGTCAGCCCAGGAGACAGCTCGCCGAAGGGCATGGCCCTCTCCCAGTTTTGCTGAGCAGGACTGAGGTAAGGACTTCATGGTCCCAGTCATGAAACTGCTGGCTGGACACAAGCAGTTGTACAATGGATTGGAAGGCCCACTTCAGAATCTCGCCACTATGGCTGAGAGTGTGGAGGAGTTCACTTCCAACCTGTGTGGTAAAATCCCACATGGCATCAGCACGCTGCAGTCCACCCTGGAGAGTGTAGTCAGCTCCAGAGATGCTGTTGCCAGGACCTCACAACAGGAGTCTATGCTAGCATGCTTTGCAGCTTTGGTGAAAGCTGTAGTGTCTGCAGACACTGGACTCCACCTTGGACAGATTAGTGGATCATGTGGATAGGGTTGAGTGATTCATCTTCTGCAATCTGCTGTCCTGCAAATCAGTGGAAGTGCTGAGGCCCAGCCCCACAGGAGTGGCAGTGGCGCGACGAAAGCAGTATGATCTGGCCTGTCTCAGGGTGTCAGCATTTCTACACATTTGCAGCCCCCAACCAGTACCCACCATGGTGTCAGCAGGTCAGCTGGACCAGGCGGCTCTGGCAGCAGACAAGTTGCAGCCATCTGCAGCCGGACCCTTACAATCTTGAACATCCAGAGGTGGCCTAATTCTAGGGAATGTGACCGGGCAAGTAGTAGAAGTGCCAGTAGGAGAGCATTTTGGTGACCGTGACCATAATTCGGTGAGATTTAAGGTAGTCATGGAAAAGGACAAAGATGGACCGGAAATAAAGGTTCTAAATAGGGGGAAGGCCGATTTTAATATGATAAGGCAGGATCTGGCCAAAGTGGACTGGGATCAGCTACTTGCAGGAAAATCCATATCAGAGCAATGGGAGTCTTTCAGAAAGGAAATAGAGAGAGTACAACGCCAACATGTTCCTGTAAAGGTCAAGGGTGGGACCAACAAGCCCAGGGAACCCTTGATGTCAAGGGATATACAAGAATGGATTAGGAAAAAAAGGGAGGCTTTTGGCAGATACAAAGGACTAAAAACAGTGGAAGCCCTAGAGGAGTATAGAAAGTGCAGGCGGATATTTGAAAAAGAAATTAGGAGAGCGAAGAGGGGGCATGAAAAAACTGGCGGGCAAAATAAAGGAAAATCCCAAGGTGTTTTATAAGTATCTTAAGGGCAAGAGGATAACCAGGGAAAGGGTAGGGCCCATTAGGGACCAAAGTGGCAATCTGTGTGTAGAACCGGAAGATGTAGGTGAGGTTTCAAATGAATATTTTGCATCTGTGTTCACTATGGAGAAGGGTGATGTAGGCATAGAAATCAGGCAGGGGGATTGTGATATACTTGAACAAATTAGTATTGAGAGGGAGGAGGTACTAGCGGTTTTAGCGGGCTTAAAAGTGGATAAATCCCCAGGCCCTGACGGGATGTATCCCAGGCTACTGTATGAGGCAAGGGAGGAGATTGCAGGGGCTCTGACACAAATTTTCAGAACCTCTCTGGCCACAGGGGATGTGCCAGAGGACTGGAGAACAGCTAGCGTAGTAACATTGTTCAAGAAGGGTAGTAGGGATAAACCAGGGAATTACAGGCCAGTGAGTCTAACATCAGTGATAGGGAAATTATTGGAAAAAATTCTGAGGGATAGAATTAGTCTCCACTTGGAGAAGCAGGGATTAATCAGGGATAGTCAGCATGGCTTTGTCAGAGGGAGATCATGTCTGACCAATTTGATTGAATTTTTCGAGGGGGTGACTAGGTGTGTGGATGAGGGTAGTGCAGTTGATGCATGGACTTCAGTAAGGCTTTTGACAAAGTCCCACATGGGAGACTGGTCAAGAAGGTAAGAGCCCATGGGATCCAGGGCAATTTGGCACATTGGATCCAAAATTGGCTTAGTGGCAGGAGGCAGAGGGTGATGGTCGAAGGTTGTTTTTGTGACTGGAAGCCTGTGTCCAGTGGTGTACCGCAGGGATCGGTGCTGGGTCCTTTGCTGTTTGTAGTCCACATTAATGATTTAGATATGAATGTAGGAGGTATGATCAGTAAGTTCGCAGATGACACGAAAATTGGCGGAGTGGTAAATAGTGAGGAGGGAAGCCTCAAGCAACAGGACGATATAGACGGGATGGTTAGATGGGCAGAGCAGTGGCAAATGGAATTTAACCCTGAAAAGTGTGAGGTGATTCATTTTGGGAGGACTAACAAGGCAAGGGAATACACAATGAATGGTAGGACCCTAGGAAGGACAGAGGATCAGAGGGACCCTGGTGTGCATGTACATAGATCCCTGAAGGCAGCAGGCCAGGTAGATAAGGTGGTTGAAAAGGTATATGGGATACTTGCCTTCATTAGCCGAAGCATAGAATATAAGAGCAGGGAGGTTATGATGGAGCTGTACAAAACGTTACTTAGGCCACAGCTGGAATACTGTGTGCAGTTCTGGTCGCCACACTATAGGAGGGATGTGATTACATTGGAGAGGGTGCAGAGGAAATTCACCAGGATGTTACCTGGGCTGGAACGCTTCAGCTATGAAGAGAGACTGGACAGGCTGGGGTTGTTTTCCTTAGAGCAGAGAAGGCTGAGGGGGGACCTGATTGAGGTGTACAAAATTATGAGGGGTATAGATAGGGTAGATAGAAAGGAACTTTTCCCTTTAGTAGAGGGGTCAATAACCAGGGGCATAGTTTCAAGGTAAGGGGCGTTTAGAGGAGATTTGAGGAAAAACTTTTTCACCCAGAGGGTGGTTGGAATCTGGAACTCGCTGCCTGAAAGGGTGATGGAGGCAGGAACCCTCACAACATTCAAGAAGCATTTAGATGAGCACTTGAAACGCCATAGCATACAAGGCTACGGACCAAGTGCTGGAAAATGGGATTAGAATAGACAGGGCTTGATGGCCAGCGCGGACACGATGGGCCGAAGGGCCTCTTTCTGTGCTGTATAACCCTATGACTTTATGGCTGGCCACAAGCATCTCAAGGGTCCCCACATGAGGAATGGCAGCCTTCCATACAGCTCTGCTCAGGCCACTAGCGGACCACCTCGTATGAGTAGTAGAGTTAGGACTCCTTTTCTTAAAGGCAGCACTGTGGATTGATCACTTGGGTGAGAAATGAATGGAAGGCAATTATTACGCTTGGCATTAAATTAATCACATTTGGCACTTTGATCTGCAGCGTGGTTTCATAGCAAATTCTGAGTCTGCATGGTCAGAATGCCATTGATATAGAAGTTGTCTGAATGCTTTGAACGCTCTTCGATGCAGGATGTAGAGAGTGGTGAAGAGTGGTGCAGAGGGGCACTGTCTAAGTTCTCTGGGCAATGGAATGAGAAGCTCAGTGGAATTACTGAGCTATGAGTTGGTCCATGACATCTCTGGCTGCAAGGCACTGATGTGCTCCTCCTTCCTTCCCTTCCCCCTGGTATTCCTCGTCTGATGACGACTGCTGTTGCTACTCTGCCTCCTGCAAATGCAGGCCTCTCTGTCTGGTGAGGTTGTGCAGGATGTAGCACACCACTGTTCATAGAATCATAGAAATTTACAGCACAGAAGGAGGCCATTCAGTCCATCTTGTCCATGCTGGCCGACAAAGAGCTATCCACCCTAATCCCACTTTCCAGTACTTGGTCCATAGCCTTGTAGGTTACGGCACTTCAAGTGCGTATCCAAGTACTTTTTAAATGTGATGATGGTCTCTGCCTCTACCACCCTTTCAGACAGTGAGTTCCAGACCCCCACCACCCTCTGGATGAAAATATTTCTCCTCAAATCCACTCTAAACTTCTGATCAATTACTTTGAAAGGAATGTTATGAGGAAGACTCTGTAGGGAGCCCCAAGTCCTGTCCAGACACTTGAAAGTTTGCTTCAGCAGCCCTAAGATGCATTCAATAATCATCCTGGTGGTTCCCTGGCATTGATTATGTTGCTCAGGTGTGGTGGGATTGTGAAGGGGAGTTCATGAGTCTCATTTGTAGGGGGCATCCCTTCTCCTGCCATGTTTCTGGGATGGTCAAATATTAAGGGGATGGTAAACTGTCGCAGGATAAATGCATCGTGACAGCTCCCTGGGTACCTTGCACAAATTTGCATGATCCTGTTTGTGTGATCAGCCACCACCTAGACATTAATGGAGTGGTAGCTCTTCCTATTAATAAATGTAGCAGGCTGGCATTCTGGTATCCTGATGGCAACATGTCGACAGTGAATCGCACCCTGGCCACAAGCGAAGCCAGCCACTGCTGCAAATCCCCAAGCTTTCTCCAGTTGACTGTTGAGTTCAATGGGGAAGATGATGTACTGGCCAGCCCTGGTGAATAGGGTGTCGGTGGCCTGCTTAATACAGCTGTGAACTGCAGACTAGGACATATGGCTGATGTCCCCTGTAGTAGACTGGAAGGAGCCAGTGACGTAAAGTTTCAGCGCTGTGGTGATTTCGAAGGCCACTGGCATGGCATGCCCCCTGGTCCAGCAGACAGCAGGTTATGTTGCAGGAGGTATCAGAGGTCTGCGACAGCCTGCCTGCACTGATGAGTCTTGGCTTGTAGACTCGGTGTGCTGGGTATGGCCTCCTGCACGCAGCCCCTCTTACCTGCTGTCTTCTGAGAGGCCCAGGTGCAGGTTGTGGTTGTCCAGGCTGCTGCTCCTCCTCCAAATCTTGGTCCAACTGGAGAAAAGAAGCAAGGTTAGCCCCCATGAGAAGCCCTGTGATAAGACAAAAAGGTGGGAAAGAAGTGATCTTGAAGGTGGAAACTCTCCTGGAAAACAAGATGGAAAAAGATCTTCAGATCCACTGAGCTGTAATGAAGAGCCCCCTTTATATACAACTAGCTGAAGTGCCCGGCGGTGCCGAGGGTCTTTTGAGGGCATGTTGTTGTTGCAAGAGAGAGAGAGAGCGACTGGGGGGAAGAGAGAGAGCAACTGGGGGGAAGAGAGAGAGCGACTGGGGGGAAGAGAGAGAGCGACTGGGGGGAAGAGAGAGAGCGACTGGGGGGAAGAGAGAGAGCGACTGGGGGGAAGAGAGAGAGTGACGGGGGAAGAGAGAGCGTGACTGGGGGGAAGGGGGGAAAGGGGAGGGGGGAAAGGGGAGGGGGGGAAAGGGGAGGGGGAAAGGGGAGGGGAGGGGGGTAGGGGAGGGGGGAAAGGGGAGGGGAGGGGGGGAAAGGGGAGGGGAGGGGGGTGAAAGGGGAGGGGAGGGGGGGAAGGGAGGGGAGGCGGGGGAAGGAGGGGGGGAATGGGGGGAGGGGGGAATGGGGGGGAAGGGGGGAATGGGGGGAGGGGGAAGGGGGAAGGGGGAGAAGGGAGGGGGTGGAGGGGGGAGGAGGGAGGGGGAGGAGGGAGGGGGAGGGGGGAGGGGGAAGGGGGAGGAGGGAGTCCCCGAGCCCCGCCCCCGATCTCCCGATGTCGCGCCCCCGATCTCCCGTCCCCCGACCTCCCGATGTCCCGCCCCCGATCTCCCGATGTCCCGCCCCCCGACCTCCCGATGTCCCTGTTGTGTATGTAACCTGTTCCACCTTAAGAGAGCTTAAGCCTGTTCCACCTTAAGAGATGTACTACTTTCTCAGGCTGCTGTAGACGTAATACCGGGGGTGAACACACCGGTATATAAGCACTGTGCAGTAATCTTGTATTCAGTATAGTCCCTACCTCCAACCAGTAAAGACCTGTTTTTATTGTTACTCATTACTCTGTGTCTTAATTAACTAAATAATTCACAGACTTAACACTGGCGACGAGTCAGGTTCTTACCCTGCGGCAGTTATTCCACGGCGGTTGAAGAGAGGTTTCAAACCTCACCACTCACCACCCCACTGGAAGCGACAGGCATTAGGACCCTGAAGCCTCCATCAGCATGTGAACCGGAGTAGAAGACAAGGCTGGGGAAGACAGAGGTACAGGGCGATAGCGATCGGCAGATAAGGGCCGGGCCGCTTTCAAATCGATCGCATCTGCGATAAGGGCGCGAGAGCCACTTCGAGCGGGAGGCGTTTCAAGCCAGCGATCGCACTCCAGATAAGGGCCGAGAGCCGCTTCGGTCGGGAGCCGCTTCGCGATCAGCGATCGCATAAAAGATAAGGGCCGCACTCGGGCTTACAGACAGCGTCGGGGGACGGGTGAAGACCGCCAAGCGCGGGAAAACCGCCATTTTGTGGGCGGAGGACGACGGCAAGAGCGGGAAGCCGCCATCTTTGATAACAAGTAAAGAAAAGAAAATCTGAGAAATTGCAAATCTACAATGCCTAAACACAGGAATATTAGTACCTTTGATAGTGACCTCGAAGATTGGGCCATATATGTTGAAAGAGTAAAAAATTATTGTAAGGCCAATAAAATTCGTGACCAAGATAAAGCTCTAACATTATTACATTTAATGGGTGCGAAGACATACGGGCAATTGAAACACCTGTTATCACCAGATGAACCGGCGGATAAGACGTTCGATGAGATTGTTACTGTCCTGAAAGATCATCTAAACCCCACGCCGCTGATGCTAGCGGAATGATTTAAATTTTACGACAGAAGGCAGCTACAGCATGAAAGCAATGCTGAATATTTGCTGGAATTGCGTAAATTAGCGAAATATTGCCAGTTTGGAACGGGACTGACAGATGCACTACGAGACAAATTTGTGTGTGGT
The DNA here is from genome assembly GCF_052327205.1 of Somniosus microcephalus. NCBI lineage: Eukaryota > Metazoa > Chordata > Chondrichthyes > Squaliformes > Somniosidae > Somniosus > Somniosus microcephalus. The sequence goes on along the minus strand of NC_140999.1, from coordinate 94,719,392 downwards.
TTATTTAAACAGGATACACAAAAGCGACTGCTCGAGGAGAATGAGCTGACGCTTGAGAAGGCGGTCACTATGGCAGCAGCACACGAAGCCGCAGCGAGAGGCACGGCTGTAATGCAGCTACGGTCACCGGAGCTCAGTGCACACAAATTGGGTGTGAGTTCTGTTAAATGTTATCATTGTGGAAAGACAACGCATGATCAGAACCAGTGTTGGTTTAAAAACCAAGAATGCAGAACATGTGGTAAGCTTGGACATATAGCTAGAGTATGCAGGTCAGGGAAGAAGACCAGCAACAAGAAGTCACCGCAAGGGAAATACGCAAAGGTACACAAGGTGGCCGAACAGGAGTCCGATTCAGACGCTAGCAGTAATGAACTGGCTGGCTTAAGCAGTATTGAACTGGCTAGCTTAAGGGTACTCAACGTTGGTAAGGGTGCAGACCTCCAGACAATTTGGGTTACTCTTCAGATAGAAGGAGTCCAAGTAAAAATGGAATTGGACACTGGATCGGCATTGTCGGTCATGAATAAGAAAGATTACAGAAGGTTATTCCAACATATTCCCCTACAGGATACGGAGATTATATTGACAACCTACACGGGGCAGAGAGTGTACCCCATCAGGACAATAAAGGTTGCAGTGGCCAACAAGGGCGAAGGAAGTCAAATAATGGACTTATATGTGCTACCGGAGGGAGGTCCACCACTACTAGGCCGGGAGTGGTTTAGAAACATAAATATGGACTGGCATTCGCTAAAAGCCATAAAGAGTGAGAACTCGGTGCAGATAATCAGCCCAGACTCTAGAACTGATGATGGTAAGACCAACCCATGTGCAAAAGACAAAGTTTCAGCACAGAATTCCACTGAGCAACAACAACATAGTTTAACAGAGAATTCTGAGTCTGTCAAGTCTACTGATATGCACATTTTTGAGGGACACTGGGCTCGAACTCAACTCCATTTCAAACTACAACAGCAATTAGAACAAATGATTCGCCGTTTTGAGCAAGAGATGAATGAAATAAAAAAGTTCTTTGTTACAGAGTGGGAGAATCTGGAAAGTCAACAGAAGCAACTGATGGAGAAAATGGAGCAGGAGCACACCAACCATCTGCGCGAGGAGGCCGAATGAATCAAAGCTGATTCAGGTTCTGAAGGTGCGTGCCATAATCTGGTGTCAGAAGAGTTAACGGTCAGCCAACTCCTTCATATGCTGAGGGACAAGACTCTGAAATGGGAAAAACTTGAACACGAGCTGCGATCTTCAAAGGAAAAGGGTTCGGAGCTCTCAAAAGTCATTGAGATGGCTGATGTGACGACACAGACTGAAACAACTGCAACAGAGCAGCCATTGGATGCCAAAAGTACGCTGACTCACGTCAATGTAGAACAACAGACCGCTGAAACAGCTGCTCCGGTAGAGGGATTGCATAGTCCGATCAATCAATCTCCAAAGGAAGTTGAAGTATTAAAATCGCAAATGAGGTCACTAGTAAACGACTTGCTGAAAGCCCAGAAAAAGCTGGATGCAGAGGTACACATGAAGAAGTCTCTTCAGGAAAGATGTCTGGATTTGGAACAAGAGCTGGCTAACGTCCAGCTGGGTATGGAGGAAATAGACGACCCTCTCACTGGTCTAGCTCAGGACGACACCGAATATTACCATGACCTGGTGGACGACACCGAATATTACGATGTCCTGTCCTGCCCAGCTTGTAACTTCGACTCCCAAAGTGCAGAAATCATGGAGGAGCACCAAAAGTCTACGGAACATTGGGAGAAGCTGGCTCTACGACGGAAACAGGAGGAAGAGAAGGAGGAACTGCGCATGCAGCTGGCAGCTGTGGCAGCTGACAATGGAGCCCAGAGAGTCTCCAAGAAGCAGAAAAGGAAAAGTAAAAACAGAAGATGACCCATCTGAACCATTATCACCTCTACCAGATCACACACGTGGTCCCTCCGAACGGAGCCAAATCAGTTCGGATGTTCAAGCTGTTAAATCCATGAAAGGACTATTGAATGAGTAACGTGAACCGACTACACCACAGAGATTGAATCTGTGAACTGTTTTCTGCAGAGACTGAATCTGTGATATGTTACGTTAAACATGAAGTTATATATGTATATATGTTATTACGTTATGTTAAATGGGGGGATGACTATAAAGCTAAGAAGGGAGGAGTGTTGTGTATGTAACCTGTTCCACCTTAAGAGAGCTTAAGCCTGTTCCACCTTAAGAGATGTACTACTTTCTCAGGCTGCTGTAGACGTAATACCGGGGGTGAACACACCGGTATATAAGCACTGTGCAGTAATCTTGTATTCAGTATAGTCCCTACCTCCAACCAGTAAAGACCTGTTTTTATTATTACTCATTAGTCTGTGTCTTAATTAACTAAATAATTCACAGACTTAACAGTCCCGTCCCCCGATCTCCCGATGTCCCGCCCCCAATCTCCCGATGTCCCGCCCCCTGATCTCCCGATGTCCCGCCACCCGATCTCCCGATGTTCCGCCCCCCGATCACCCATCCCCCGATCTCCCGATGTCGCGAGCCCCGCCCCCCGATGTCGCGAGCCCCGCCCCCCGCCCTCCCGAGCACCGGCCTCCTGCTCTCCGGAGCCCCGCCCTTCCGAGCTGGCTTCAAGACCGCCGATTGCGGCTGTGAGAGACGGCCGGCGGGCCCGGTTGCCGAGGTAACCCTTCCTGCTCTCCAAGCACGCCCGAGCCCCGCCCCCCCGCCCGAGCCGAGCGGGGAACAGAGAGAGACGCTGCATCTCAGCTGCTCCTACTACGCACGCACCCTGTGTATGTCCCGTGACCCTCGTGGCTGACGCCGTTGCCCCAGGTAATGTGACACCGGGGGGGCGGGGAGCTTAGCAGAAGCCGTGGGACAATTACCTAGCTCGGGTGTGGCTGGGCAGGAGAGGCCCAGGCTTTGAGGCCTAGGTTCTGAGGACTTACAAAAACTGGGAAAGGTAGTAAAAAGAATCTTCAGGTTAGAGAAAATATTTACAAATGAATGAAGTTTTTTTAAAAACAATTTAATTAAAGTATTATGTCCGTGAATGATTGAGACACGGACAGCAGGAGTTGAACAAAACAAGTCTTTACTGAAAGGAGTCAATCGGGAAACTGAAACTACAGAGGCTCACTAGCACCTTTTACATAGGGGTGGTCACTGCCGGTACTGCAGTCTGAGACCAGTTATTCTCTTAAAGGTACATACACAACAATTCCTCCCCTTTTAGATAAACAGTACATAACATTCATTTAACAACTAAATGATAATTAATTACAATCACAATTACGGTTGCTAGATACATTGGTTAAGTTTAAGCAATTATAAGTTCAGTCTTTGAGGAGGCTTCCTGATTCTGTCTGGATAACGCCTCTTTGGGGTATCAGGTTCTTCTGGCAAGGTTGAGTCGGGATCAATGTCGTGGTTTGGTTCATCTGCTTCCAATATCAATGATTCTGCGGTAGCTGCAATTGGTATACTGCAATTGGTACGTCGATTTCATTGCCAGGGGTATCAGATCGTGGTGTGGAGTTGACGTTTTCCAGTGACTCTAGAATCTGGTCAGCATGGCGTCTTACAATGCTCTCTCCAACGTCCACGGTATACATGAGAGGTCCTTGCCGTGTACAAATCGTTCCTGGCTGCCATTTCTCAGTGCAGTAGTCCCGGGCCAAAACTGGTTGACCTATCTTAAAACTCCGGGTCGGCCTTTCATTCATATTCTGAAACTGTCTGTTCTCCACACCTCTTCGGACATTTGGCTTAACCAAATCCAAGCGGCATCGTAGTCTTCGATTGAAGAACATCATGGCTGGAGTTTGGTTGGTAACCGCAAGTGTCGCATTCCGGTAGGCAAACAAGAAGTTGTCCACCTTGTGTTGTAGGGGTATATCCATTAGTGGCTGGATGATATGGGGCAGATGTGTAATGCTTAAAACCATTGTTCTTTAAGAACCTCCGGAACTCTTCAGACACAAACTGTGGTCCATTGTCAGAGCAAATCTGTTCAGGTAGCCCATTCCTGGCGAATATGGTTCGTAAAACTGTGATAGTTTTTTCCGTGGTGGTTGAGAACATTTTTATTACCTCTGGCCACTTTGAATGTGCATCCACCGCAATTAAAAACATCGAGTCCATGAAGGGACCAGCAAAATCAATGTGCACCCTTTGCCATGGAGATGAGGGCCACTCCCATGGATGTAGAGGAGCTTGTGGTGGGGCGTTTTGGACGTTCTGGCATCCTGCACAGCTCTATCGATTCCCGGCCACCACACAAACGCTCTGGCTAAGTTCTTCATTTTCACCTCACCCAGATGACCCTCATGAAGCTCATTGAGCACTCTATCCATCAACTTAGGTGGAATTACTACTCTGGATCCACACATCAAGGTTCCTCAGCACACTGACAGCTGTTCTCTTCTCGGCGAGAATGCTGGCAGCAGTGGTTCGCCAAGTGCTGGCCATCCCTTCACCGTTAAATCATAGACCCGTGATAGTGTCGGGTCATTCCGTGTTTCCTTTAATATGTTTGCATTTGTCACAGGGAGACATTCGACTATGGCCGAGTGGAATAACTCCATTGGATCCACTGCAAGGTCTTCTTCTTCCACCGTCGGCAACGGTAGGCATGACAATCCATCAGCATTCCCATGCTGTTTAGTTCCTTAGTACTCGATGTCATATTGGTGTGCCCCTAGGAAAAGGGGCCACCTCTGCAGCCCTCCAGACAGTGAGGCAAAGATGTCTTCTATCCTTGGAAGAGGATATTGTACTGTGTGAAGGACTGGGTTCACCATCACCTTGAAAACCCCACAGATGCGCACCTTCCTTGGCTCCTCAGACTTATTGCTTAACGTTTTCTTCATGACAGGAACGATGGGTGTCGCCCACTCGCTCCAGTCGACCTTAGACAACACGCCTGCCTTCTCCAGATTCTCCAGCTCTGCCTCGACGGCTGGGCGAATTGCATATGGTACCGGTCTTGCCTTGAAAAACTTGGGAATTGCATTCTCTTCTATTTTTATCGAGGCGGTTACACCTTTAAGAGTGCCCAGTTCTTGTTGAAATACCTCTTTGGCGTTAGCTAAGATTGTTGACAATCGTCCAGGAGTGACGTCGTCATCTTTTTTACCGTCCACCATCATTGCATGAATGGAGTGCCAATCTAAGCTTATCTTCCTGATCCATTCACGTCCCAATAACGGTGGTCCACCATTTTGCAGTATGTAGAGATACAATTTCCGTATTTTCTTGCCGTTGTATTCGACAGGCACCCTTATTTTTCCTCTGGGGTATACTTTTTGCCCCGTATACATCTTCAAGACGATGGATGTCTCTCTCAAGTGTATGTGTGAGAATAGCCGCTCGTAGTCTCGTCGATTCATGACGGTTAGCGCTGATCCTGTATCCAATTCCATTTTAACTTGGGACCCTGCTATCGTGAGGGTGACCCAAATGGTTAGGTGATCCTCTTTTGCGATTACATTGTGAAGTTTGAGACAGCTTAGTCTCCTGTTCCTGGATTCACTGTCGCTCATCTGGTCTTCGGAACTACTGTCCATCATCTTTTGTACTTTCTTGTACGGTTCCTTAGTAGCCTTTTTGTTGTCACTGGTCTTCTTCCCAGACCTGCAAACTCGTGCAATGTGTCCCATCTTTCCGCATTGCCTGCATATTTTGTCTTTGGACCAGCAGTCCTTCTGGTCATGGTTAGTTCTGCCGCAGCGATAACATTTTGCAAATCCCCGTGTCATTTCGTGGGTGCCGTATTCCTGTGGCTTTTGTTGAATTACCGCAGCTCCCCTGGCTGCTGCTTCGTACGATACTGCCATGCTGAAAGCCTTATCTAGCGTCAGCTCTTTCTCTGAGAGTAACTTCTTCTGTTTTCCTTCACGCAGGAGTCCACAGACAAATTTGTCCCGTAGGGTATCTGCCAGTCCTGCTCCGAACTGGCAGTGCTTTGATAGCTTGCATAGTTCCGTAAGGTACTCAGCATTGCTCTCATCTTTATGCTGAGTTCTCCTGTGGAATTTAAATCTTTCTGCTATCAACAGCGGTGCAGGGTTTAGGTGGTCCTGTAGGACAGCAACAATTTTGTTAAAACTCTTCGCCTTCGGTTTGGCTGGAGTAATCAGGTCCCGCAATAGGCCGTACGTTCTAGCGCCCATTAAGTTTAGCAATACCGATGCCTTTTTCTCATCGGCTATTTCGTTTGCCTCGCAATATACCTCGACTCTTTGCACATACGTGGTCCAGTCCTCTATTGTATTATCAAAGGCAGTGATACAGCCAGTCTTTGGCATCTTGAAAATCTAAAATGGTGCCTCCCGTGCTTTGCCTTCTTCCCCGATTTAACAAAATGGCACCTCCCGCCCTTTGCCTTCTTCCCCGATTTAACAAAATGGCGCCTCCCACGCTTTGCCTTCTTCCCCTCTGATTAAGATGGCGCCTCCCGCGCTTTGCCTTCTTACCCGCTGTTGCTAGCGCTGCTTTCCGCGGTTCCCGTTGCAACCTGCAGCTCCTCGTGGTTTCTTGCGCGTTTAATATTTCTTTTTTTATTATTTTCCCGTCGTGAACAACCCTGTGGGACTCTTGCCTCCCTCTTCTTGGGTCTATACGCAGCCCGGCTTCATAGCACCGGCCGCGCCCTGTGTGCTCCAACCTCTCCCTCACCTCTTCCCGACAACGCTGCTCGGCCCCGTTGCAAGCCACCCACTCGAATTCACGAACGCCGCAGCCCAGGAAGGATCAGTGTACTACCTGCCACCAGCCCGATTAGCTGAAGCACCGTCGACAGGAACCAGGTCCCCCTTTCGACAGCTTCTCCAGCAATCTTCAACTCCGCTACACAGGGGCGGATGCCCACAGTCGACGCCCATTTCTACTGCTTCTTTCTTCCTTCTGGCCTCGACCTCTGCTCACTTTGCTCCAGGAATGGATCCCAGGAGGTGCTGCAGACTGTAGGTAAGTTCGTATCTGCTCATCGCCAGTATTATGTCCGTGAATGATTGAGACACGGACAGCAGGAGTTGAACAAAACAAGTCTTTACTGATTGAAGTCAATCGGGAAACTGAAAATACAGAGGCTCAGTAGCGCCTTTTATACAGGTGTGGTCACTGCCAGTACTGCAGTCTGAGACCAGTTATTCTCTTAAAGGTACATACACAAAAAAAGTAACTTTTTTTTTGCTGGAAATGTATATTTGAAAAGAAAGACGCAGAAAGCGGGAAAACGAATGGAAGCAAGATGGCAGCTACTCACCTCGGTTCAGAACGATAAGGCCCGCCCACACACATACCGATTGGTCGACCATCAGGTCACCAAAGCGTAGGATTGGTCAATCGTCCCGTCACTCGACTGTAGGAGGGCCCGCCCGCACGCGCCAGGAACCCGGCGTATGATTGGTCGACCTCGCGGTCACTCTATCGCTAATGAGCGGATAATGAGATGCTAATGAGCGGAATTTTGAACGTTTTTTGGATACCGCGGGCGCAATTTTTGTCCGGCCGAAACGTAAATACGCTTACGACAGTTTTGGAACAGTAAGCTTTCTTTTGACGTAACGCACGCGTAGATACGCTCTATAACTTTCAAGTGCATAGCCGGACAGACGCACACCGGAGGACAGACTGACAGACAGACAGACAGACAGACAGATGTATCTTCTTCTGTTTATATATATAGATACTAGCTGAAGTGCCTGGCGGTGCCGAGGGTCTTTTGAGGGCATGTTGTTGTTGGAAGAGAGAGAGAGAGCGACTGGGGGGGAAGAGAGAGAGCGACTGGGGGGGAAGAGAGAGAACGACTGGGGGGGAAGAGAGAGAGCGACTGGGGGGGAAGAGAGAGAGCGACTGGGAAGGGGGAAGGAGGGGGGGAAGGAGGGGTGGAAGGGGGGAGAGAGAGCGCGACTGGGGGGAAGGGGAGGGGGAGGGGGGAAGGGGAGGGGCAGAAGGGGAGGGAAGGGGAGGGGGAGGGGGAGGAAGGGGAGGGTGGGAGGAGTGGGGTGGAGGGAGGGGACGGGTAGGGAGGGGAGGAAGGGGAGGGGGGAGGAGGGGAGGAGGGGGGAGGGAGGGGAGGGGGGAGGAGGGGGGAGGGAGGGGAGGAGAGGGGTGAGGAAGGGGAGGGGGACAAAGGGGGGGAGGGGGAGGGAGGGAAGGGGGGAGGGGGAGGGAGGGAAGGGGAGGGGAGGGAGGGAAGGGGAGGGGGGAGTGGGAGAGGAGGGGAGGGGGAGAGGGGAGGGGTGGAGGAGGTGGGTGAAGGAGTGGGGGAGAAAGGGAGTGGGGGAGCCAGCAGACCCTCTCCCCACTGCCGGCGATGGCTCCGCTGAGCTCCGTGCCACCCCACACACTGACATGTCGAGCGCAGCGCCCCGGTGAGCCCGAGCCCCGCCCTCCCGAGACCGGGCCTGAGACGGCCGATTGCGGCTGGCCGGGCCCGGTTGCCTTGGTAACCCTCCTCCCCTCTCCGCCTCCCGATCTCCGAGCCTGGGCCTGAGACGGCCGATTGCGGCTGGCCGGGCCCGGTTGCCTTGGTAACCCTCCTCCCCTCTCCGCCTCCCGACCTCCGGGCCTGGGCCTGAGCGGCCGATTGCGGCTGGCGAGCCCGGTTGCCGGGGTAACCCTCTCCGCTCCCCCTCCCCTCCCGAGCCCCGCCCCCCCCGAATGAAGCGCGAGGAGGTTGCAGTGAGCCCAGCCAGCCTTTACCAAGATGGCTGGCCACTGGTTTGGAATCGGGCCCAGCGGGGGGGTGGGGGGTGAGGGGTGGGAGGAGCTTGCCACAAAACAATTGCCTGGGGTCCAGCATGGCTGGCAACAAATGCCCAGGCTTCGAGGCCTACCTGCAAAAACGGGGAAAGGTAGGAAAATTAATGAGATTAGATTAAAGATTTAGAAAGTAATTAACTTTTTTTAAAAACAATATTTAAATGCAACTTTCTTTTGAAAGACACAGAAAGCGGGAAAAAGAAATTAAAAGTTTGGAATCAAGATGGCGGCGACTCACTTCGGTTCAGAACGATAAGGCCCGCCCACACACGCACCGATTGGTTGACCATCAGGTCACCGAAGCGTAGGATTGGTCAATCGTCCCGTCACTCGACTCTAGGAGGGCCCGCCCGCACGCGCCAGGAACCCGCCCCCGCCACGCAGCGATTGGTCGACCGTCGGGTCGCTCGACCGTATGATTGGTCGACCTTGATGTCACTCTATTTCTAATGAGCGGATAATGAGATGCTAATGAGCGGAATTTTGAACGTTTTTTGGATACCGCGGGCGCAATTTTGGTCTCGCCAAAACGTAAATACACTTATGACCGTTCCGGAATCGTAAGCTTTCTTTTGATGTAATGCACATGTAGGTACGCTCTATAACTTTAGAGTGTATAGCCGGACAGACACACCGAAGGACAGACCGAGAGACAGACAGATAGACAGACAGACAGACAGACAGACAGGTGTATCCTTTTATATATATAGATGTGGCCCTGGGACATCAACTCCACCAGCTTTTACTGGGCACTGGGCAGAACTTCCACAATTTTGAGTTAAATTTGTGTCTTGGTCCCAATGGCATAATTGGAGCGCAACTTTTGCCTGCAGCGGGCGCCTTTGCCACGACCAAAAACTGCGTGGTTAAAATGGTGGAGAGCAGGAACGGAGAGGGAAGCCCCCAACCACCATTTTAACCAGCCACCTGTCCCGCTGCCACTGGGTGGGCAGAGTTAAAAACAGCCTGAAGAAGCTTGGGGATTGCCTTGTGTTATTCTGTAGCAGAGTATCACCTCCCGGTGTGGCTCAGCTCATCTCACACAGATCTAGTAGACACTCCAGCTGAATGAAACCATGTGTATGATAACAGGTACCATGAGACCAACCAGCCTAGCCTGACCCCTGGTCCTGTCCAATATCACCCATCCTGATATCAAGCGACAGGTACCTTGCAGAATCTGCTCCTTAAAATGCAAGGCACGTCACATCAGCGCCTGTTCAAAGATATGTTTAATCCACCAAGCCAACGTCTTAGTTCAGGCGAAGGAACCTGGACATCACCTCCAGATGGTGCACTATGTTGGCAAGAACAAGCTTCGAACACGGTCAGTGCCTATTTAGTGACAGATCCAACAGTCCAGACCCCTTGGTTCTGACCCTCCACATCATCCGTGAGAGAAGCTCAGTCACTTCAGATGAGCGACAATATGTGCTGCAAGTGACTGTAAATGGCGGCCTTCGTGACTCCCCCATCCCCTTTGCCACGGTGCCCAGTTAGAAGATGTAGGCCATGCACTGGCAGGCTGCGCCTATCAGCGAGGGCTATCCGCTTTCCCAATGGACCTGCACAATATCCGTCACTCAGCTATTGAATGCTTAGAATGCTTAGACTATCACGAGTGCCTTGAGCGTCTATGTAAGCCTTGGCGAGTTGCTGCAGTGCATCCTGTAGATAGTACACACTGCAGCCATGGTGCGCCGGTGGTGGAGTCAGAGATCTGGCCAGCTCTTTTTGTAAAGTTGTTAATCGACACAGCATTAGTTGTTTATTTCTGGGCATCCAATTCACAAACCCTGTGTGGAAAGAAAGATAACAAATGAGACAATGATGGTCAGAGGGCCATGGGTTGGAGTTCTAACTTTATGTTCACAAACCAAATAGAAAATTCCAGCAGCTTCACAGAGAGGCAGCAGAGAGGGAACTGGGGTCATCAGAGCCTCACTCTCCTTACTAGGCTATAGGCTACAATTAGTGACAAAACAAAACAAACAGTGAGAATTCAAAAGCTCTTAATAACTCCTCTAGTCAATACTGCTCCAAACCCCATGTAAATATATTTTAATGTGTTATTGCTTTGATTCACATTAAACTTTGTACAATAAAACTTGCTTGTTTTCCCATTTGCCCAAGTGGGGGAGAAGGATGGAATGGGGACTTTGTGTTCTGGAACTGCGCCCAAAGTACTACTGAGTGCAGGTGCACAGCAAGGACAGCAAGGGGTGATATCAACCCCAAAGCACAATGCTCACTGGCCTACTTTAACAGGAGTCCCACAGTGGCTGCAGGTTCCAGCTAGTTGGCTCCAACTCTACATCCTCACATGTTTGGATGCGCTGTGGACTTGGCTAGATCGTTAAGCATTATAAACTTCTTAAGTACGCACTCAGTATTGGCACAGGAGCTTACCTCTCCACTGATCCCAGAATTACGGTGGTGCTGGCTGACTACTCCAACCCAGCCCCCATCCCCCAGGGCACTGAGGCCCAGTTGTTGCACCGTGGACGCTGCCAAGATTGAGATCCATCTCAGCTCAGAGATGCAGCTCCCTACTGGGCACACAGGGGAGTTTATGTCACAGGATTAACAAGCGTCCCCCAGTGAGCTCACGAGCTGTTATTGTACCACAGGCCAGGGCTGTTAAATAGATAATGGACAACCCTCCTGCAGTCACAAACCTTCCAGAAGATAAAACTATGAAATTAGTCAAGCCCCTGATCATAGCAGACAAATAAATAAACATATATATATATATATATATATATTTAACTTAGTTCAGCAGCTCCTGACCATGTGCTGCTGATACCCCTGTCCAGTGCTCCCTCTGGTGATATGAAGCTATATTTGTGAATGTGCTACAATTCTGGAACTGCAGCTAGATCGGCAGGATTCTGACCTGTGTTGAAAGGGGAGTCAGCAACCAATGTGTTCTCTCTCTCGCCTCGTTGGAAAGTCTCTAAGCTCTGATGTGAGTTGGTTTATTTTGTTCCTCATTTTCAAGCTTTTATCCTGTCTTGCTCATTTAAGTCCTTCCTCCATCCCCACTGCCCACAAAGAGAGAAATGGTGGCCCCTGCCATTCTATACCCAGTGCCATTCTATACCCAGTGCCATTGTGTACTCAGTGCCATTCTGTACCCAGTGTCATTCTGTACCCAGTGTCATTGTGTACTCAGTGCCATTCTGTACCCAGTGCTATTCTGTACCCAGTGTCACACTGTACCCTTGCCATTCTATACCCAGTGCCATTCTGTACCCAGTGTCGCACTGTACCCTTGCCTATCTATACCCAGCGCCATTGTGTACCCAGTGCCATTGTGTACCCAGTGCCATTGTGTACCCAGTGTCACACTGCACCCAGTGTCATTCTGTACCCAGTGTCACACTGTACCAGGTGCCATTCTATACCCAGTGCAATTCTGTATCCAGCATCACACTGTACCCAGTGCCATTCTGCACCCAGTGCCGTTGTGTATCCAGTATCATTCTATACCCAGTGTCACACTGTACCCAGTGCTAGTCCATTCCGAGTGCCATTCTGTACCCAGTACCATTGTGAACCCAGTGCCATTGTGTACCCAGTGCCATTGTGAACCCAGTGCCATTGTGTACCCAGTGCCATTGTGAACCCAGTGCCAGTGTACTCAGTGCCATTCTGTACCCAGAACCACACTGTACCCAGTGACATTCCAAACCCAGTGCCATTCTATACCCAGTGCCATTCTGTACCCAGTATCACACTGTACCCAGTGCCATTCTGTACCCAGTGTCACACTGTACCCAGTGTCACACTGTACCCTTGCCATACTATACCCAGTGCCATTTTGTACCCAGTGTCACACTGCACCCAGTGTCATTCTGTACCCAGTGCAATTCTGTACCCAGTGTCACACTGTACCCTGTGCCACTCTGTACCCAGTGCCTGTGTATCCAGTGCCAGTGTACCCAGTGACATTGTGTACCCAGTGCCACACTCTACCCTTGCCATTCTATACCCAGTGCCATTGTGTACCCAGTGCCAGTGTGCCCAGTGCCATTGTAGAAACATAGAAAAATAGGAGCAGGAATAAGCCATTCGGCCCTTCGAGCCTGCTGCACCATTCAAGATGATCATGGCTGATCCTCTATCTCAATACCATATTCCCGCTCTCTCCCCATACCCCTTGATGCTTTTGTGTCTAGAAATCTATCTATCTCCTTCTTAAATATATTCAGTGATTTGGCATCCACAGCTGTCTGTGGTAGTGAATTGCACAGGTTCACCACCCTCTGAAGAAATTTCCCCTCATCTCAGTCCTAAATATCCTACCCCGTATCCTGAGACTGTGACCCCACGTTCTAGACCCCCCAGCCAGGGGAAACATCCTCCCTGCATCCAGTCTGTCTAGCCCTGTCAGAATTGTATACGTTTCCACGAGATCCCCTCTCATTCCTCTAAACTCTAGTGAATACAGGCCTACTCGACCCAATCCCTCCTGATACGACAGTCCTGCCATCCCAGGAATCAGTCTGGTGAACCTTTGCTGCACTCCCTCTATTGCAAGTATATCTTTTCTTAGGTAAGGAGACCAAAACTGCACACAGTACTCCAGGTGTGGTCTCACCAAGGTCCTGTATAACTGTAGTAAGGCATCCTTGCTCCTATACTCAAATCCTCTTGCAATGAAGGCCAACATACTATTTGCCTTCCTAACTGCTTGCTGCACCTGCATGTTTGCTTTCAGTGACTGGTGTACAACGACACCCAGGTCCCTTTGTACATCAACATTTCCTAATCTATCACCATTTAATTAATACTCTGCCTTTCTGTTTCTCCTACCGAAGTGGATAACTTCACATTTATCCACATTATACTGCATCTGCCATGTATTTGCCCACTCACTTAACTTGTCCAAATCGCCTTGAAGTCTCTTTGCATCCTCCTCACAACTCATAATCCCACCTAGTTTCGTGTTGTCAGCAAACTTGGAAATATTACATTTTGTTCCCTCATCTAAATCATTGATAAATATTGTGAATAGCTGGGGCCCAAGCACTGATCCCTGCGGTACCCCACTATCACCGCCTGCCACCCTGAAAAAAACCCATTTATTCCTACTCTCTTGTTTCCTGTCTGTTAACCAATTTTCAATCCATGCCAGTATATTACCCCCAATCCCATTTAATTTTGCACACTAACCTCTTATGTAGGACTTTATTAAAGGCCTTCTGAAAATCCAAATACACCACATCCACTGGTTCTCCCTTATCTATTCTACCAGTTACATCCTCAAATAACTCCAGTAGGTTTGTCAAACACGATTTCCCTTTCATAAATCCATGCTGACTTTGTCTAATCCCGTTGATATTTTCTAAGTGTCCTGTTATTATTATGTCCGTGTATAATTGAGACACGGACTGCAGGAGTTGGTTATAACAGGTCTTTACTGAATGGAGGCAACCTGGAACTGCTATGCAAATGTTACTACACAGGCTTATATACAGGGGTGGTCACTACTGGTACTGCAGTATACAGGGGCTGCAGAATATAGTTCCTTCTGCAAAGTACATACACTACAATTCTTCCCCTTTTAGCTAAACAGTACATAACATTCGATTAACAATGAAATAACATATTTACAATTACAGTTGCTAGATACATTAGTTGAAGTTAAGCAATTATAAGTTCAGTCTTTGAGGAGGCTTCCTGATTCTGTCTGGATAACGCCTCTTTGGGGTATCAGGTTCTTCTGGCAACGTTGAGTCGGGATCAATGTCGTTGTTTGGTTCGTCTGCTTCCAATATCACCGATTCTGAGGTAGATGCAATTGGTACTTCGGTTTCATCGCCAGGTGTATCAGATCGTGGTGTGGAGTTGACGATTCCCAGTGACTCTAGAATCTGGTCAGCATGGCGTCTTACAATGCTCTCTCCAACGTCCATGGTATACATTAGAGGTCCTTGCCGTGTACAGATCGTTCCTGGCTGCCATTTCTCTGTGCGGTAGTCCCGGGCCAAAACTGGTTGACCTATCTTAAAACTCCTGGTCGGCCTTTCATTCATATTCTGAAACTGCCTGTTCTCCACATCTCTTCTGATGTTTGGCTTAACCAAATCCAAGTGGCATCGTAGTCTTCGATTGAAGAACATCATGGCTGGAGTTTGGTTGGTAACTGCATGTGTCGCATTCCGGTAGGCAAACAAGAAGTTATCCACCTTGTGCTGTAGGTGTATATCTTCATTACACATTGCCTTGATAGTCTTCTTGAATGTTTGAACGAACCTCTCGGCCAATCCATTAGTGGCTGGATGATATGGGGCGGATGTGTAATGCTTAACACCATTGTTCTTTAAGAACCTCCGGAACTCTTCAGACACAAACTGTGGTCCATTGTCGGAGCAAATCTGTTAAGGCAGCCCATTCCTGGCGAATATGGTTCGTAAGACAATGATAGTTTTTTCTGTGGTGGTTGAGGACATTTTTATTACCTCTGGCCACTTTGAATGTGCATCCACTGCAATTAAAAACATCGGGTCCATAAATAGACCAGCAAAATCAATGTGCACCCTTTGCCATGGAGATGAGGGCCACTCCCATGGATGTAGAGGGGCTTGTGGTGGGGCGTTTTGGACCTTCTGGCATCCTGTACAGCTCTTGGTCATCTCTTGAATTTCTCTATCAATTCCCGGCCACCACACAAACGCTCTGGCTAAGTTCTTCATTTTTACCCCTCCCAGGTGACCCTCATGAAGCTCATTGAGCACTCTATCCTTCAATTTGGGTGGAATTACTACTCTGGATCCACACATCAAGGTTCCTCTGCACACTGACAGCTGTTCTCTTCTCGGCGAGAATGCTGTCAGCAGTGGTTCGCCATGTGCTGGCCATCCCTTCACCATTAAATCATAGACCCAGGAGAGTGTCGGGTCATTTCGTGTTTCCTTTTCTATATTTGCATTCGTCACAGGGAGACACTCGACGATGGTCAAGTGGAATATCTCCACTGGATCCACTGCAAGTTCTTCTTCCACCGTCGGCAACGGTAGGCGCGACAATCCATTAGCCTTCCCATGCTGTTTAGTTCCTTTGTACTCGATGTCATATTGGTGTGCCCCTAGGAAAAGGGACCTCCTCTGTAGCCGTTGTGTTGTCATTATCGGTACGCCCTTCTGAGGGTTGAAAATGGAGACAAGAGGTCGATGATCAGTAAGTAGAGTAAATTTCTGACCGTGCAGGTAGTGATTGAACTTCTTCACCCCCCACACCAGGCTGAGGGCCTCTTTGTCAACCTGGGCGTAGTTACGCTCGGCTGAAGTTAACGAGCGTGACACAAAAGCTATCGGCCTCTCTGAACCATCAAGGAATTTATGTGACAGTACCGCCCCAATGCCGTAGGGAGACGCATCACACGCCAGTCTTATCGGTAGTGATGGGTTGTAGTGAGCCAATACTTCTCTTGAAGTGATTAGGTCCTTACTCTTCTGAAAGGCCCGCTTGCATTCATCGCTCCATTTCCATGCTACTCCCGTTTGTAGTAGGGCGTTCAGTGGGTGCAGAATTGTGGACAAATTCGGCAAAAACTTATGGCAGTAATTCACCAATCCGAGGAATGACCTCAGTTGCGACATATTTTCAGGCGCTGGAGCCTTAACTACCGCTTCAATTTTGTCAGGGGACTTATGTAACCCCTCTTCATCAATCACGTGGCCACAATACGATATCTGTTTCTTAAAAAACTCGCACTTGGGGCGATTAGCCCGTAGCCCATGTTCACGTAGTCTAGTGAGCACCTGCTCTAGGTTGGCAAGTTGTTCACTGTCATCTTCACCTGTCACTAGGATGTCGTCCAACTAACACTGAGTCCCTGGAATTCCTTGCAGGACTTGTTCCATCGCTCTTTGCCATATCGCCGGAGCTGATGCTACTCCGAATACCAGTCGATTATACTGGTAAAGACCTTTGTGCGTGTTTATCGTGAGATACTTCCCAGAGGATTCTTCAACCTCCATCTGCAAATATGCTTGTGCTAGGTCAATTTTTGTAAAACGCTTCCCTCCAGATAGTGAGGCGAAGATATCTTCTATCCTTGGAAGAGGATATTGTACTGTGTGAAGGACTGGGTTCACCTTCACCTTGAAGTCTCCACAGATGCGAACCTTCCTTGGCTCCTCAGACTTATTGTTTAACATTTTCTTCATGACAGGAACGATGGGTGTCACCCACTCGCTCCAGTCTACCTTAAATAACACGCCTGCATTCTCCAGATTCTCCAGCTCTGCCTCGACGGCTGGGCGAATTGCATATGGTACCGGTCTTGCTTTGAAAAACTTGGGAATTGCATTCTCTTCTATTTTTATCGAGGCGGTTACGCCTTTAAGAGTTCCCAGTTCTTGTTGAAATACCTCTTTGGCGTCAGCTAAGATTGTTGACAATCGTCCAGGAGTGACGTCATCATCCTTTTTACCAGCCACCGTCAGTGCCTGAATGGAGTGCCAGTCTAAACTTATCTTTCTGATCCATTCACGTCCCAATAACGGTGGTCCACCATCTTGCAGTAGGTACAGATACAATTTCTGTCTTTCCTTGCCGTTGTATTCGACAGGCACCCTTATTTTTCCTCTGGGGTATACTTTTTGCCCCGTATGCATCGTCAAGACAATGGATGTCTCTTTCAAGGGTATGTGTGAGAATAGCCACTCGTAGTCTCGTCGATTCATGATGGTTAGAGCTGATCCTGTATCCAATTCCATTTTGACTTGGGACCCTGCTATCGTGAGGGTGACCCAAATGGTTCGGTGATATTCTTTTGCGATTATGTTGTGAAGTTTGAGACAGCTTAGTCTCTTGTTCCCGGATTCACTATCGCTCATCTGGTCTTCGGAACTACTGTCCGTCATCTTTTGTACTTTCCTGTACGGTTCCTTAGTAGCCTTTTTGTTGTCGTTGGTCTTCTTCTCAGACCTGTAAACTCGTGCAATGTGTCCCATCTTTCCGCATTGCCTGCATATTTTGTCCTTGGACCAGCAGTCCTTCTGGTCATGGGTTGTTCTGCTTCAGCAATAACATTTTGTAAATCCCCGTGTCATTTTGTGGGTGCCGTATTCCTGTGGCTTTTGCTGTATTTCCGCAGCTCCCCTTGCTGTTGCTTCGTACGATACTGCCACGCTGAAAGCCTTATCTAGCGTCAGCTCTTTCTCTGAGAGTAACCTCTTCTGGGTTCCTTCACTCAGGAGTCCACAGACAAATTTGTCCCGTAAGGTATCTGCCAGTCCTGCTCCGAACTGGCAGTGCTTTGATAGCTTGCGTAGTTCCGTAAGGTAATCAGCATTGCTCTCATCTTTATGCTGATTTCTCCTGTGGAATTTAAATCTTTCTGCTATCAGCAGCGGTGTAGGATTTAGGTGTTCCTGTAGGATAGCAACAATTTCGTTAAAACTCTTCGCCTTCAGTTTGGCTGGAGTAATCAGGTCCCGCAATAGGCCGTACGTTCTTGCCCCCATTAAGTTTAGCAGTACCGATGCCTTTTTCTCATCGGCTACTTCGTTTGCCTCGCAATATACCTCGACTCTTTCCATATACGTGGTCCAGTCTTCGATTGCATTATCGAAGGCAGTGATATTGCCAGTCTTCGGCATCTTGGAAATCTAAGATGGCGCCTCCCGTGCTTTGCCTTCTTCCCTGATTTAACAAAATGGCACCTCCCGCGCTTTGCCTTCTTCCCCGCTGGATTAAGATGGCGCCTCCCGCGCTTTCTGTCTTCTCCGCTGTTGCTAGCGCTTTATGCCTTGATGGCGACACCCTATGCTCTTCGCGCACTTCCCCCCCCGCGCTGCTGCTAACGCCGCTCTCCGCGGTTCCCGTGGCAAACTGCAGCTCCTCGCGGCTTTCTGCGCGTTTAATTTTTATTATTTCCCCGTCATCGGAACAACCCTGTGGACTCTTGCCTCCCTCTTCTCGGGTCTGTACGCTGCCCGGCTTCGTAGCACCGGCCGCGCCCTGTGTGCTCCACCCTCTCTCTCTCTCTCCTCTTCCCGACAACGCTGCTTGGCCCCGTTGCAAAGCCACCTGCTCGAGCTCTGGACCGCCGCAGCCCAGGAAGGATCAGTGTACTACCTGCCACCAGCCCGATTAGCTGAAGCACCATCGACAGGATAACCAAGCCCCGCTCTCGACAGCCTCTCCTGCAAATCTTCAACTCCGCTGACTCAGAGGCGGATGCCCACGGTCGACGCCTGTTTCTTCTGTTTCTTTCTTCCTTCTGGCCTCGACCTCTGGTAACTTCGCTTCAGGGATGGATCCCCATGAGGTGGTGCAGACTGTAGGCAAGTTCGTATCTGCTCGTCGCCAGTATTATGTCCATGTATAATTGAGACACGGACTGCAGGAGTTGGTTATAACAGGTCTTTACTGAATGGAGGCAACCTGGAACTCCTATGCAAAAGTTACTACACAGGCTTCTTTACAGGGGTGGTCACTACTGGTACTGCAGTATACAGGGGCTGCAGAATATAGTTCCTTCTGCAAAGTACATACACTACAGTTATCACATCCTTTATAATAGACTCTAGCATTTTCCCTACTACTGATGTTAGGCTAACTGGTCTGTAGTTCCCTGTTTTCTCTCTCCCTCCTTTTTTAAATAGTGGGGTTACATTTGCCACCCTCCAATCTGCAGGAACTGCAGGAAATGTGTAGCCAGTGCATTTCTATACCAAGTGCCATTCTGTACCCAGTGTCATTCTGTACCCAGTGCCATTCTATACCCAGTGCAATTCTAGTGTCACACTGTACCCAGTGCCATTGTGTATCCAGTGTCATTGTGTACCCAGTTCCATTGTCCACCCAGTGCCATTCTGTACCCAGTGCCATTCTGTAGCCAGTGCCATTCTGTACCCAGTGTCACACTGTACCCAATGCCATACTGTAGCCAGTGCCATTGTGTACCCAGTGTCATTGTGTACCCAGTGCCATTCTGTACCCAGTGTCGCACTGTACCCAATGCCATACTGTACCCAGTGCCATTGTGTACCCAGTGTCATTGTGTACCCAGTGCCATTCTGTACCCAGTGTCACACTGTACCCAGTGCCATTCTACACCCAGTGCCATTGTGTACCCAGTGCCATTCTACACCCAGTGCCATTGTGTACCCAGTGCCATTCTATACCCAGTGCCAGTGTACCCAGTTCCATTGTGTACCCAGTGTCACACTGTACCCAGTGCCATTCTATACCCAGTGCCATTGTGTACCCAGTGCCATTGTGTACCCAGTGCCATTCTATACCCAGTGTCACACTGTACCCTGTGCCATTCTGTACCCAGTGCCATTGTATATCCAGTGTCCTTCTGTAGCCAGTGCCATTCCATTCCCAGTGCCATTCTGTACCCAGTGCCAGTGTTCCCAGTGCCATTCTATACCCCATGCCATTTTGTACCGTGTCACACTGTACCCAGTGCCATTCTGTACCCAGTGTCATTCTGTACCCAGTGCCATTGTGTACCGAGTGCCATTCTGTACGCAGTGCCATTCTGTACCCAGTGTCACCCTGTACCCAGTGCCATTGTGTACCCAGTGCCATTCTGTACCCAGTGTCACACTGTACCCAGTGTCATTCTGTACCCAGTGTCAGTGTCATTCTATGCCTAGTGCCATTCTATACACAATGCCAGTGCCACTGTGCTCCAAGGGTCATTCTGTACGAGGTGTCATTCTGCACCCAGTGCCATTCTGTACACGGTTGATAGGATGAACACAAGACACTTATCTAACCCAATAAATTCATGATTTGCCCACCTCCTGTTGGGGCGCTCCACCATCACTGTGCTGCACCTTCCCCAACTGTGTGGTCAAGGCCAGGTTACCGTGAGGGGAGTCAGTCACATGACCATGCATCCCATCGCTCCATTCCGCAGGATGTGACAGTAGCAGCCTGTGACAGAATGCTTCCTGTCAAACAGCATGAGTCCTATTATTGGAGAGACTTGAAACGTACACATATCACAAGCCTTATGGTTTAGCTGACAACCAGCCACCCCTTATAACGGATGACTTACTCAGCTCAGTTTTTGTCAAGTTGTGTCAAGCGCCTTGAAGGCTCAGTGCTCCTGCCCAGTTGAGATACTGAAGCTTGCAGAACAGGAGGATCCCAGGTTCACTCTGATCTCAGCCAGGTAACAACTGATGGTAACTGTCCTGTGATCTACGCCACCCAAACAGACTAACTGGTCATTTATTTCATTTGCTGCTTGTGGGATCATGCTGTGCACAAGTGGGCTGCCACGTTTCCTACATTATAACAGTAACTGCACTTCAAAAGTAATTCATTGGCTGTGAAGTGCTTTGGGATGTCCTGAGGTACTCTCTTAATGACTCCTGCTAAAATGTGAAGGTGTGAAGTCAGGATCAGTTTGACAGTGATGGCCCCATGGTTAAATTGCCTGCCAACTGTCCTTACCCCACCTTGCCACTGAGGAATTATTGTGACCTGCAGTCAGGGCCTGCTCTTCACCTCACAGTTCATGTGCTGGCCTTTGCCCTCTGCCTATGTGTGGTTCTGACTCTGTGACTGGCAGGAGCTGAGCCTCTGAGAGGGGGAGGTGCACTGCCCAAGCCGTGTGGCCAATAGCAGAATATTCTACCACAGAGAGGAAAGGAAGCAAAAGGACAGCTGATGAAAAAGACGTCTGGAGCTTAGCGCCAAATCTTTGGTAAGAAGAGGCGGGGTGATAAGAGCAGCGTTGTTTCAAGCTGTAAGGTGCAACGGTCTGAGTGTAAAACCCCCCATTCCCTTGTGTGACCTCTACTGCGGAATCATTCCAGCAGCAAAGAAATGGAGAGGCCATTTTTTTAACACAATTTTGTGTTTGCACTTTGTCTGCACAACCCCTCTCCTCTCACAAATCTGTTGGGGTACAGCCCCCTCCACTACATTGGCCTTCTTCAAATATGAGTCTAGACAGTGAATGTCAGCAGTCTATTCGACCATGAGCCCAGTCAGATCCACACCCATCGCTGACCTCCCGGTCCTGCTACGCCTTGATTTTAAAATTCATCTCTTTGTTTTCAAATCCCTCCATGGCCTCGCCCCTCCCTATCGCTGTAATCTCCTCCAGCCCCACAACCTCCCGAGATACCTGTGCTCCTCTAATTCTGCCCTCTTGAGCATCCCTGATTATATTCGCTCAACCATTGGTGGCCATGCCTTCAGCAGCCTTGGCCCTAAGCTCTGGAATTCCCTCCCTAAACCTCTCTGCCTCGTTACGTCTCTTTCCTCCTTTAAGATGCTCCTTAAAACCTATCTCTTTGACCAAGCACCTGCCCTAATTTATCCTTATGTGGATCGGTGTCAAATTTTTTGTCTTAAAATACTCCTGTGAAGCGCCTTGGAACATTTTACTACGTTAAAGGCACTATATACATACAAGCTGTTGCTGTTGCCCAGTCTCCATATGTGCGCTTTATCAAAGGAATGGCTGCAGACTAGTCAGGTGTGGGACCCTCAGACCAGTCAGGTGTGGGAACCTCAGACCAGTCGGGTGTGGGACCCTCAGACCAGTCGGGTGTGGGACCCTCAGACCAGTCGGGTGTGGGACCCTCAGACCAGTCGGGTGTGGGACCCTCAGATCAGACCAGTCGGGTGTGGGACCTGTATTGATTTCTTTGTGGGTTCAATGATGAGACATTTATGAAAGAGAATGTCTTTTAATCTAAAGTCTGTTCAACTCTTTATACAGCATTTCAGGAGACACCATGCTAGTGATCCATCTAGAATGAAACTGAAACTAAACTAAACTGCCTTGCTTGTCTCTGTCACATGCCCTCTGCTGGTCAGGCACAAACAATCAATACATGCAAACATGCTGGTAAGGCATCATAATCAAACAGGCAAATACCATCTCTATTTGCTGATATCATTACATCTCCTTTTCTTAAAACAAAAGTATTTTACTTTTAACTAACAACATGTTTTCTTTGTATTAATCTGCATTTTAACTGTAACACTTAATGAACTTACATTATCATTATCATGATCAAGGTTTTTTAACCTTGCTTTGTGTGTTCACATGAAATATGTCAATACACTAGAACTTGAAGAAAGAATAAGATAACATTACTTCCTTCTATAACAATAGTCCTTAAATTTGCTCAATGTGTCTCTTAGGAGGCTTCACGTGTCTTGAGGATTTTCTGATTGATTGTCCTTGAATCTGAGTTGTTGCCTCAGATGATTGGTTCTCAGCTGTGTGATCAGGTTGTTCAACAGTATCAGTCTCTTGACCTGCTGTGTCTGGTCCCATGAGAAGATCCCTACGATTTCTTCTCAGAACAGCACCCTCATCTGTCTGAATGGTGTATGATCTTGGTTGAACTTCACTCAGGACAGTTCCCTTCTGAGTCCATGTGTTTGTTTTGTCTTTGAACCTTACTTGGTCACCAGTGTGGAGTTCAGGTAGGTTTTGTGTTCCTCTGTCATAGTAGTACTTTTGCTTTTCTTTCTGTTGCTCTTTGAACTTCCTCACTTTCTCCCCCTCTTTTGTTTTCAGGAGGTTCTCCGGGATGGGTAGGTTTGACCTTAGCCGACATCCCATAAGGAGTTGGGCTGGTGACATACCACACTCGAGCGGTGTTGTGCGGTACAAGCATGCTCTGGTAGAAGTCAGTTCCACTGTCTTTTGCCTTGTACATCAGTCTTTTCACTGTGTTTGCGGGCTCTCCTGGGTCAACAGCTCTGGACAACGTGTCTGCTGTATACATCAGCTTACCCGGTGTGTACGCAACATTCAGTTCATCATAGGCTGCCTCTCCTTCACTTTCCACAACGAGGACTCTCTTTACCAGGTTCAGTCTCTCACAGGCTTTTAAACCTAGTATGGCTTGCACATCCTTTGGCACCACGATTAATGCTAGCGTGTGCTCTCTGTCCTTGTGTATTACTTTGACAATGCATCTTCCTTTCACTGGTATATCAGTACCTGAGTATCCTGTCACTTTCACTTTTATTCCATATATCTTTGGTCTGGGTCTAATTTTCTTAAAATCAGTCTCTGCTATCACATTAACTTGTGCTCCAGTATCCAATTTAAATGGAATGTGTATGTCATTCACTTTTAGTGCCAACATCCAGTCTCTTTCTTCTTTTTCGTTTTCAGACACAACATCTACATAGAACTCCTCTATGTCGCTTTCATCTACTGCATGGACCTTGCTTTGTTGCACTTGGTTCTTGCAGCAACGGGCATAATGGTTGTTTTTGTTGCAACTATTGCATTTTTTACCATATGCTGGACACTTTTTTGGTGGATGCTGTGTACCGCATCGACTACATGACTTTCGATTGTCCCTTTCATTTTCGTTCGCTGGCCACGCCTCTTTTTTCACATTGGCGCTCGTTTTGTTAAACGGTTTGTATCCGTTCTTTCTCACTGCATCCACGTTGCAGCTATTGTCACTGAACAGCTCCTTTGCCTGCAACTTCACAGTCTCTATAGCCCTACACAGTGCTATGGCTTTTCCCAGGTCTAGATCTTGCTTTCTTAGCAGTCTTTCCCTTAGACCATTATCTGGAATACCACACACCAGTCTGTCTTTTATCAGCGAGTCTGTCAGTCCCCCAAATTCACACGATTTGCTTCGGTTTCTTAGTTCAGTCACATACTGATCAATAGTCTCAACCGTTTTCTGTACACATTTGAAAAATCTGTGCCTCTCAAACGTCACATTACGTTTAGGTATGCAGTAGGCCTCAAACTGTTCCATTATTTTATCTAGCTTCATTTTGTCTCCATCAGCAGCGAATGTGAAGTTATTATACACCTCCAGCGCTTCATCACCCACGACATGTAAGAACAGTGACGATTTCTTTTTATTACTTTTCTCGTCAGCTCCGATTGCCACTAAATACAATTCCAAACGTTGTTTGAATCTCCTCCAATTTTCAGCCACATTACCTGTCAACTGAAGCTTCGCCGGTGGGTGTAAACCTTCCATTTTTTCACTTCGTTAGCTATTCTCCAATGGTAAGCAACGATGTTCACTTTTGGCTTGCTAATATGTGGAGAGCTGATTTAACTTCAGATTTTTCCTCTTCATCTCTTTCAATCACTTCTGACACCATGTATTGATTTCTTTGTGGGTTCAATGACGAGACATTTATGAAAGAGAATGTCTTTTAATCTAAAGTCTGTTCAACTCTTTATACAGCATTTCAGGAGACACCATGCTAGTGATCCATCTAGAACGAAACTGAAACTAAACTAAACTGCCTTGCTTGTCTCTGTCACATGCCCTCTGCTGGTCAGGCACAAGCAATCAATACATGCAAAAATGGTGGTAAGGCATCATAATCAAACAGGCAAATACCATCTCTATTTGCTGATATCATTACAGGACCCTCAGCGCAGTCGGGTGTGGGACCCTCAGACCAGTCGGGTGTGGGACCCTCAGACCAGTCGGGTGTGGGACCTTCAGGCCAGTCGGGTGTGGGACCCTCAGACCAGTCGGGTGTGGGACCCTCAGACCAGTCGGGTGTGGGACCCTCAGACCAGTCGGGTGTGGGAACCTCAGACCAGTCGGGTGTGGGACCTTCAGACAGTCAGGTGTGGGACCCTCAGACCAGTCGGGTGTCGGACCTTCAGACCAGTCGGGTGTGGGACCCTCAGACCAGTTGGGTGTGGGACCTTCAGACAGTCGGGTGTGGGAAACTCAGACCAGTCGGGTGTCGGACCTTCAGACCAGCCGGGCGTGGGAACCTCAGACCAGTCGGGTGTGGGAACCTCAGACCAGTTGGGTGTGGGACCCTCAGACCAGTCGGGCGTGGGAACCTCAGACCAGTCGGGTGTGGGAACCTCAGACCAGTCGGGTGTGGGACCCTCAGACCACTCGGGTGTGGGACCCTCAGACCAGTCGGGTGTGGGACCCTCAGACCAGTCGGGTGTGGGACCCTCAGACCAGTCGGGTGTGGGACCCTCAGCCTTCCCCTCCGAGTCACATATGCTGCAGTCAGTATGATATTCCCTCTCACCAACCCAACCAAAGTGATCTAGAGTTCAGACATGGGCCTTTGTTAACCATAGGGCTCTGAACCACGAGCAGGAGCTAGGTGATTGCAAGGTTGGGAAGGTGAGGGTTGGGTCCCGATCCTCCCAACACAGAGCAAGAAGACATGCTGAATTAAAAACACACATATTTCTTACAGTCAACTTCCTGTCTACACAGAAACACAGAAGAGGAGTAATCTCTGACTGACAACAAGCAGGGAATTGATTACAGGCTCATTTATGCCTCTTGTGGTTCTATTTTTGCCAAGCAGACTGGAATTGAGTTAAATCTGATATTCATCAATGTGCTTCCACCACACAGAATCGATTTTCGAGTCTATGGCTTGGTTTTTTATAAAAAATACTCCACACCTGAACCAATAAAATAACCGTGATTCTTCTTTTAACATGAGTCAGTCCCAGCATGCAAGGTCCAGTTAGTGGGGCTGTTAAAAGCGATCTTGTCAGATAAACCCATCGTACCGCAAGAGGGCAAAGCAAACAAGACGCCTTTTGTTCCTAATGACCCCCTTCTATGAACGGATGCAGGGGCAGAGTCTTGACAAGGCTTGGCATTGAAAGGGACGAGCAGAGCACAGCACTGTCCGGCCTAAGCCTGAGGCCAGCTGTCTGGGATGCTCTGGTGGTCCAGTAGCTAAGCAACAACAACCAAAAGAAACAGTGCCCCTCGTATCTCACATCCGGTGATGGCCCCCAGCAAGACCCAGAATATTTGACTTGGATTTCCAAACCATCGGGTCCATTATAGCCCACTTATAGTGCGGCAATACACTTTGAAGACAGGGGGAACTGCCCCAGGAGCAGAGGTGGGGGGAAGTGCTGCTGCCATCACCGGCAAATCACCGCTAGCTTACATGTACCTTCCACAACACCACCTCCATGAGATGCAGGCCTGTATTATCAACGGGTTTTAACTGACCAGATCGGTTACCTGCAACAGAAAACAGAGGGAACAAATTATAAAACTGGATCTGTGCATTCCGATAGCTCAAGGTAAAAGAAAGACTTGCATTTATATAGCACCTTTCATGATCTCAGGACGTCCCAAAGTGCTTTACAGCCAATGAAATACTTTTGAAGTGTGGTCACTGTTGTAATGTAGGAAACGCGGCAGCCAATTTGCACGCAGCAAGATCGCACAAACAGCATTGTGATAATAACCAGATAATCTGTTCTAGTGATGATGGTTAAGGGATAAATATTGGGCACGAAACCGGGAGAACTCCCCTGCTCTTCTTCGAATAGTGCCGAGATCTTTTACATCCACCTGAGAGGGCAGGTGGGGCCTCAGTTTAACCTCTCATCCGAAAGACAGTGCAGCACACCCTCAGTGGGTGGGGTATACAGGGGGTGGGGAGGGCAGAGCGGGGATGGCAGAGGGTGGGGAGCGCACTGCTCGCACCTGTTAGTATTGTCCCAGGGAGCATGTAATATCCGTGCTGCCTGCTGGTTATCATGTCAAGCAAGCAGCCAGCACTAGCCGCGATATTTATTGGCTGCCCGCCTGTAGGAGGGCAGTAAATTGGGCGTCTCTGTTGCCACTTAATGGCAGCCAGCACCTCTTAAAGGGGAGGTGCACTCTAGCTGTAGACAGGAGGGAACATTTGTGAAGATAGAAATGGCTGCTAGACATATAGATTAGGCAGCCAGGTTCTTTGATGCTGCTTTAGAGCCCCTGGTCCAGGGAGTGAACATGAGGAGGAATATCCCATTCCCCCAGGAGGCAGAAAGCCCCCAGGCAACATCACCACCGCCAGAGGGAAGACATTGCTGAGGAGGTCAATGAGACTGTCACTAACACACTCCCTGCTTTCTTGCAGGAGAAGGTCGCCCACAACTCCAGACAGGGGCTGCCAGCAGAGGAGGCCAAATCCACCGGCACACCCTCTCCCCTCTCTGGAAAAAGACGTGCTGAGCAACACAGGCAGAGGAGAATCGAGGCCGTGACGAGTGGGAGCACTGAAGGAAGGTCTTGTGGTTGTTGGAGGCCAATCATCTCAGCCCCAGGACATCGCTGCAGGAGTTCCTCAGGGCAGTATCCTAGGCCCAAACATCTTCAGCTGCTTCATCAATGACCTTCCCTCAATCATAAGGTCAGAAGTGGGGCTGTTCACTGATCATTGCAAAGTGTTCACTTCCATTCGCAACTCTTCAGATAATGAAGCAGTCCGTGCCTGCATGCAGCAAGGCCTGAACGACATTCAGGCTTGGGCTGATAAGTGGCAAGTAACATTCGCGCCACACAAGTGCCAGGCAATGACCATCTCCAACAAGAGAGAGTCTAACCACCACCCTTTGACATTCAACGGCATTACCATCGCCGAATCCCCCACCATCAACATCCTGGGGGTCACCATTGACCAGAAACTTAACTGGGCCAGCCACATAAATACTGTGGCTACAAGAGCAGGTCAGAGGCTGGGTATTCTGCGGCAAGTGTTTCACCTCCTGATTCCCCAAAGTCTTTCCACCATCTACAAGGCACAAGGCAGGAGCGTGATGGAATATTTTCCACTTGCCTGGATGAGTGCAGCTCCAACAACACACAAGAAGCTTGACACCATACAGGACAAAGCAGCCCACTTGATTGGCACCCCATCCACCACCTTAAACCTTCACTCCTTCCGGCGCACTGTGGCTGCAGTGTGTACCATCTACAAGATGCACTGCAGCAACTTGCCATGGCTTCTTTGGCAGCACCTCCCAAACCCACGACCTCTAACACCTAGAAGGACAAGGGCAGCAGGCGCATGGGAACACCACCACCTCCAAGTTCCCTTCCAAGTCACACAATATTTTGACTTGGAAATACATTGCCATTCTTTCATCGTCGCTGGGTCAAATTCCTGGAGCTCCCTACCTAACAGCACTGTGGGAGTACCTACACCACACGGACTACAGCGGTTCAAGAAGGCGGCTCACCACCACCTTCTCAAGGGCAACTAGGGATGGGCAACAAATGCTGGTCTTGCCAGCGATGTCCACATCCCATGAATGAATTTTTAAAAATGACTCAGGCAGGGTTTCTTCACACCTCATCCTCTTTTTCCCTTCTTACTTCTATCTCATCCTCCACACTCTGTATGAAAACCTGGAGTTGCTTTCACCAACCACTTCTCCCTCTGCCCTCCCTTCACAATAACAGCTAACCCATGTTCTTTCCTTTCATTTCAGGTCCTCCAACAACAGAAGAATGCTGACTTGAATATTTTATTCATTGCTTTAAATAGTTCTGGCATCTGCCTACGGAGCAGCTCGATCCAATGTGACAGGTGGTCCACTTCCGGTTCATAATGAGCGTACTTCCTGCCCACCATATTGGACACTTATGCAGCGTGATCAAATTTCTAGACCGATGCCTGTGTGTGTTCAACAGCTCAGGGAAGTCAATGACAGGAAATTAAACAGTATCTAATTTTTGACCGCAGTAGCAGCATCATGCAGTCCTTGGGGAGGCACAGCACAGTGTCGAGCTCCATCTGTTCTGTCCCAGCAACATGACTTAACCTCAACCTAAGAAGGGTGTTCTCTATTGCACATAAACATTCACTCCCTCCACCACCGGCATACTGTGGCTGCAGTGTGTGCCATCTATAAGACACACTGCAGCAACTCTACAAGGCTCCATCAACAGCACCTCCCAAACCCGCAACCTCCACCACCTAGAAGGACAAGAGCTGTAGGTACATGGGAACACCATCACCTCGAAATTCCCCTCTGTAAAGTCTGTGGGTTGTTTAGTTAATTAATACACAGACTCCAAGAGTAACTTAAAACAGGACTTTACTATTCGAAGGTCAGGGCGAATCTGCCCAATACTTCCTGACACAGCACTTATATACCGGTGTGGTCACCATCGGTATTACAGTATACAGAAGCCAACAAAGTAGTGCAACACCTAAAGTAGTTCTCTTAAAGGTGGACGGTTACATACAATAGTTCTCTTAAAGGTAGACGGGTACATACACTACAATCCTCCCTTTTTAGCTTACAACATACTGATTCCCCATTAAACATACATTTGCCTCACAGCGCCAGGGACCCGGGTTCAAATCTGGCCTCGGGCGACTGTCTGTGTGGAGTTTGCACATTCTCCCCGTGTTTGCGTGGGTTTCCTCCGGGTGCTCCGGTTTCCTCCCACAGTCCAAAGATGTGCGGGTTAGGTTGATTGGCTATGATAAATTGACCCTTAGTGGTAGGGGGGATTAAATACGTGGGGTTATGGGGATCGGGTGGGATATGTGTCGGTGCAGGCTCGATGGGCCGAAATGGCCTCTATCTGCACTGTGGGGTTTCTGTGATTCTGTGATAACATATATACAAATTTATGCAAGACAGTTCACAGATTCAGTCTCTCTGGAGGTTTCCGGACTCTGTCCGGATAACGCCTCGGTGGTGTCGTAACTTCCGGCGGGGTAGTAGGTGCTTCTGGCAAGGTCGATACGGCTTGAAGGACAGTGTCAGGTTCATCTGATTCCAGTATTACCAGATCAGAGGTAGGTGTTCTGGGTATCTCTGCCTCAACATTAACCGTGTAAGGTGGTGGAGTAGGTTGGCCATTTGTGGCTGACCCTATGATCTGGTCAACATGGCGCCTTATTATACTGTCCCCAATGTCCACCATATACATCAACGGCCCTAGCCTTTTTCCGATAGTTCCAGGCTGCCATTTCTCGGTACGGTAGTCCCGGGCCAAAACATGTTGACCTATCTGAAAAGATCTAGTTGGCCTTTCATTCATGCCCTGGAATTGCCGGTTCTCTACGTCCCTTCTGACGTTTGGCTTAAGCAAATCCAGCCGGCATCTTAGTCGTCTATTAAAAAACATCATGGCGGGAGTTTGATTTGTGACCGCATGTGTTGCATTCCTGTACGCCAACAAGAAGCTATCCACCTTATGTTGTAAGTTAATGGCTTCATTACCCATGGCCTTTATGGCCTTCTTGAAGGTCTGGACAAACCTTTCAGCCAATCCATTGGAGGCGGGATGGTATGGGGCTGACGTGTAGTGCTTAACCCCATTGCTCTTTAAGAATTTCTTGAATTCTTCGGGCACAAATTGCGGTCCATTATCAGTACAGATCTGTTCCGGCAGCCCATTCCTAGCAAACATGGTCCTTAACACTGTGATGGTTTTTTCCGTGGTGGTGGTGGACATCTTTATTACCTCTGGCCACTTGGAGTGTGCATCCATCGCTATTAGAAACATTGAGTCCATAAATGGACCAGCAAAGTCGATATGTACCCTTTGCCAAGGAGATGAGGGCCATTCCCATGGATGCAGAGGAGCCTGTGGTGGCGCGTTTTGGACCTTCTGGCATCCTAGACAGCTCTTAGTGATTTCTTCGATGTCCCCATCAACGCCTGGCCACCACACAAACGCTCTTGCTAGGTTCTTCATTTTCACTCCACCCAGATGTCCCTCGTGCAGCTCCTTTAACACCTTCTGTTGAAGTTTGGGTGGAATCACCACTCTAGATCCACACATCAGGGTTCCTCGACACACTGACAGCTGTTCTTTTCTCTGCGAAAATGCTGGCAGCGTTGGTTCGCCCTGTGCTGGCCATCCCTCCACCGTTAAATCATAGACTCGTGAGAGAGTCGGGTCATTTCTTGTTTCGTTTTCAATCATCGAATTTGTTACTGGTAGACATTCCACTATGGATGAGTGGAACATCTCTACCGGGTCCACTGTAGTCGCTTCTTCTACTATCGGCAATGGCAAGCGCGATAACCCATCAGCATTCCCATGCTGTTTGGACCTTTTGTATTCGATGTCATATTGGTGTGCCCCAAGTAACACGGACCACCTCTGTAACCTTTGCTTTAATTCCTCGCAGTGTTCCCAGTCCTTGCTGGAATACCCCTTTAGCTTCGTCTAATATTCTGGACAACCGTTCAGGTTTGACATCTTCCTTTCCGGAATCTACCGTCATGGTGTTTAGTGAATGCCAGTCTATCTTTATTTTCCTGATCCACTCCCGTCCCAGAAGTGGTGGACCTCCCTCAGGCAACACATACAGGTCCATCCTTTGGTGCTCTTTGTCCTTGTATCTCACCTTGACTTCTATCTTTCCGATGGGGTATACTTTGTGCCCCGTGTATGTCTTCAATACTAGTTCCGTATCCCGTAGGGGAATATGCTTGAATAACTTTTTATAATCATGCTTATTCATGACCGTCAACGCCGATCCGGTGTCCACTTCCATTTTCACTTGGACTTTTGCAATCTGTAGTGTGATCCAGATAGCTTGTCGGTCAGCTTCATTACTCACATTGTGAATTCTCAGACTATCCAGTTCCTTGCAGTTGGAGTGTGAGTCCGAATTCTGTTCTTCCGGACTCTTCCTAGTCACCTCATGTACCTTCCTGTACCTCTTTTGTGGTGACTCATTATTGTTGGTCTTCTTCCCTGACCGGCATACCTTAGCTATGTGACCGAGCTTGCCACATTTCCTACACTCCTGGTTTTTAAACCAGCATTGGTTCTGGTCGTGTGTTGTCTTCCCACAACGATAGCATTTCGTTGTACCCGAAGTAATTTGCTGCACCCTGAGTGCCGCTGCCTTTAGCTGCATTTCCGCCGTTCCTTTCGCTGCGGCTTCGTTCGATGCAGCAATAAGGACAGCCTTCTCAAGTGTAAGGTCGTTCTCTTCGAGCAGTCGTTTTTGTGTTTCTTCCTTCGACATTCCGCACACGAATTTGTCTCGCAACGCCTCTGTCAGATTCCCTCCAAACTGGCAGTGTTTCGCTAGTCTACGCAGTTCGACCAAGTATTCTGCGTTGCTTTCGTCTTTCCTTTGCGTTCTCGCATAGAATTTGAATCGTTCCGCCAACATCAACGGTGTGGGGTTCAAGTGATCCTTCAGAACAGTCACAATATCATCGAAAGTCTGATCCGCCGGTTTAGCTGGTGCTAGTAGATGCTTCAAGAGCTCGTATGTCTTCGCGCCCATCGAGTTTAGCAAGGTTATAGCTTTGTCATCTTCTTCTATTTTATTGGCCTCACAATAGATCTCAATGCGTTCCGCATACGTGGCCCAGTCTTCTACCTCGGAATTAAAATCGTTGATGTTACCACGCTTAGGCATCTTCCTCTCTTCCTGATAACACCACAAATTATTTCTTTAAATTTTTTTTTTTTCCAAGATGGCGGTTCCCGCGAAAATGGCGGTTTCCCGTGCTTATCTTCTCTCCCCGCCCACTTCAATGGCGGTTCCCCGCTTCTGTCTTCTTCTCCGCCTAATGGCGGCTTCCCGCGTTTCTTCCCCTGGCGGGAGGGGTACACTTTCCCCACGGGTGACGGCCGCTGGCTTTCAGGTTCACAGCCTGCGCGTCGGCTTCAGTGCTTTCCCTTTTCTCAGCAGGGCAACCGGCGCTGGGTACACCCCGTTGACGGCGAACAGTTTCAGCCGCTGGGCTGGCTCTCGCTCAGTTCCCCTTGTTCGGGCTCTGTCTCTCTCCCGCTCGCTCAGCTCTACCGGCGCTGGGTACACCCCGTTGACAGCGAATAGTTTCAGCCGCTGGACTGGCTCTCGCTCAGTCTCCCTTGGTCAGCTCTGCCTCTCCCGCTCGCTCGGCTCCCAATCGCGCCTCCCAGCCCTCTCGCAGTCCGGTGCTTCCCTCCCCAGCTGCGGCTGAGTTTTTATATCTTCCCGCACCTACGCTCCCGGTCGCAGCGCTTCGTGGCTTCGGTCGCTGCCCGGCCTTTTTCGCCGGTCGTGGTCTAGCTGTCTCACGACGCCGTTGCGTCCCCAGCCTGTCTGTACCGCGGCTTCCTTGCTCCACGCTGCCCCAGTCTCAGCGCCTCTGGGCCCGACTTCTGTCCGGCTCCTTTCCCCCTCGACCGTGGTCGAGTGCACCGCCCTTATCCTCCGGTTATTCTTTTTACTTTTCCCTTACTCACAGTCACCGTGGCCGCCTTGCTTCTCGTGCTGATCGGCTCACTCCTCACCGTGGCAGAAGAGACAGTCAGTGCCTGTTGCTGATGGAAGTCTTTGTCTCTGAATTCTTCCTCCTTTCCAGCTCTGCAGACTCGAGTTTTCTCCCAGCAGAATGACGAGGGCGGTTGCCTCTTCTCCACGCTCGTTAACTGCTTCGGAATTATTGTTGCCGCAGGGTACGATCGGACTCGTCGCCACTGTAAAGTCTGTGGGTTGTTTAGTTAATTAATACACAGACTCCAAGAGTAACTTAAAACAGGACTTTACTATTCGAAGGTCAGGGCGAATCTGCCCAATACTTCCTGACACAACACTTATATACCGGTGTGGTCACCGTCGGTATTACAGTATACAGAAGCCAACAAAGTAGTGCAACACCTAAAGTAGTTCTCTTAAAGGTGGACGGTTACATACAATAGTTCTCTTAAAGGTAGACGGGTACATACACTACACCCTCCAGGTCACACACCATCCTGACTTGGAAATATATTGCCGTTACTTCATCATTGCTGGGTCAAAATCCTGGAACACCCTACCTAACAGCACTGTGGGAGCAGCTTCACCAGTGGTTCAAGAAGGCCCACCACCTTCTCAAGGACAAGTAGAGATGTGCAATAAATGCTGGCCTTGCCAGTGACACCCACATCTGAGAATGAATAAAAAACTGCTGAGACACAGTTCCATTTCCCACACCAGCCATGCTGTGGCCTATATGATGGACACTGTTAATCTGATGCCGGTATTTGGGCAGTTTAGCACTGTGGGTCCAAAGACTCTGAAAAATGGAGCACATAAAGCTGGGCTGACACTCCAGTGCAGTGCTGAGGAAGTGCTCTCTCAGGTGGACATAAAAGATCCCAAGGCACTATTTCGAAGAAGAGCAGGGGAGTTATGCCCGGTGTCCTGGCCAATATTTATCCCTCAACCAACATAACAAAAACAGATTATCTGGTCATTATCACATTGCTGTTTGTTGGAGCTTGCTGTGCGCAAATTGGCTGCTGCGTTTCCCACATTACAACAGTGACTCCACTTCAAAAGTACTTCATTGGCTGTAAAGCGCTTTTGAGACGTCCGGTGGTCGTGAAAGGCGCTATATAAATGCAAGTCACAGAATCAGAGAAACCCCACAGTGCAGATAGAGGCCATTTCGGCCCATCGAGCCTGCACTGACACATATCCCACCCGATCCCCGTAACCCCAACACAAACACATATGTCACCCTATCCCTGTAACCCCACGTACTTAATCCCCCTAACACTAAGGGTCAATTTATCATAGCCAATCAACCTAACCTGCACATCTTTGGACTGTGGGAGGAAACCGGAGCACCCGGAGAAAACCTACGCAAACACGGGGAGAATGTGCAAACTCCACACAGACAGTCACCCGAGGCCGGATTCGAACCCGGGTCCCTGGCGCTGTGAGGCAACAGTGCTAACCAGGCAGACACAGAAGCTGAGAGAAGAGTGTGTTAACCTGCTGCTCTACCCAGACCATATATTGTCAAAGGCATGTAAAGATAAAATAAATACCAGTGAAATAATTTTCCAGCTGGCTTTCGCAACAGGCCAACTGAGCTGTAAAGCGAAGGGAAGCGTGTCAGATCGCATTGCTCCTCCTTCCAGCTTCCATCCCACATAACTTCCCATTGAGCATCTGTGCTGGGGTTTTGGTTCCCCACAGTTTTAACCCTGCACCATTCCACATTTCATAGAGGAGGGGGTAAGAGATCACTTTCAGCGAGAGGCAGCTGAAGACTTTAAGCTGAGCAGGCACAAGGAATACATTCACATGTCAAGACTCAATGCTTTCTTGGCAGGTTGCCCCATAATACAGAGGTGATGATTAATGATCTTTGAGTAAACCCCCAATCTGGCCGTAATAGAGAGGCGATGAAGTCCCCCCATCTCAATCATCACTAAAGAGCCTCTGATGACATCGACAGTTCTTTATTCCAACACTTTGATTTAGGCAACAAGGTGAAAGTGACATTTCACAGTGAGAATGTGTGACATTGGAATAATATTCTCCTGAAACCGACTGAACTAAAATGGCAATATCAGAACAGTATTAGTCACCTGGTCCAATGTCAAGGGACAATCAGTCGCCTGGTCAAATGTCAGAACAGTATCAGGCACCTTACCCACTCCCACCTTCATCCTTCCCCTTGGTAGGACCACCATCATCGCTCCCTGAAGTCCAAGGGACGTAGGTTCGAAAGTTCATGACGCACAACTGGTTTAGCCATTCATCGCCAGAACTGGCTGGACTACATCAAGCACTATCAAGTCCTGTTCTCCTGTGTCAAAACTGCTCGCTACTCCAGGATCATCTTGGAATGCAAAGATAACCCTCGGCTCCTTTTCTCTACTACCAACCTTATCCTTAAATTCCTCTTCCCTACTCCTTCCACCCTCACCACCAACAAGGAGCTGCAAGGATCCCATGGAGTTCTTTGTCACTAAGATTGAGACAATCCATTCAGCTGCCTCTGCCGCTTCCCTCCCTTCCCTTAGCCCACAGCGCCAAGTTTACCCCAAGAATCCCCTCTACCCCAGCTCTCTCCAAGCTGCGATTAGGTTATTATTAACTAGTGTCCAAGATGTGATTGTTATTATTAACCGCTGTCCCAGCTATGCTTATTTTATTATTAACTGCTGTCCCAGCTTTATCAGCTTATTATCAACCACTGTCACAGCTGTGATTATGTTCTATTAACATCTGATGAAGCTGTGATGAGGTTATTATTAACCACTGTCCCAGCTGTGCTTGTTATTATTAACCACTGTCCCAGCTGTGAATATGTTATTATTAACCGCTGTCCCAGCTTTATTAGTTTATTGTTAACTGCTGTCACAGCTGTGATTATGTTCTATTAACATCTGATGAAGCTGTGATGAGGTTATTATTAACCACTGTCCCAGCTGTGCTTTTTATTATTAACCACTGTCCCAGCTGTGAATATGTTATTATTAACCGCTGTCCCAGCTTTATTAGTTTATTGTTAACCGCTGTCCCAGCTGTGATTATGTTATTATTAACCACTGTCTCAGCCGTAATCACGTTATTATTAACTGCTGTTCCAAATTTATTTGTTTATTATAGAAACATAGAAGATAGGAGCAGGAGTAGGCCATTCGGCCCCTCGAGCCTGCTCTGCCATTCAATGCGATCATGGCTGATCATCCAAATTCAGTACCCGGTCCCTGCTTTCTCCCCATATCCCTTGATCCCTTTAGTCTTAAGAAATATATCCAACTCCTTCTTGAATATATTTAATGTATTGGCCTCTACTGCCTTCTGTGGTAGAGAATTACACAGGTTCACCACTCTCTGGGTGAAGAAATTCCTCCTCATTTCTGTCCTATATGTCCTACCCCTTATCCTTAGATTGTGACCCCTGGTTCTGGACTCCCCAACCATCAGGAACATCCTTCCTGCATCTACTCTGTCCAGTCCTGTCAGAATTTTATAAGTTTCAATGAGATCCCCTCTCATTCTTCTAAACTCCAGCGAGTACAAGCCCAATCGACCCAATCTCTCCTCATACATCATTCTTGCCATCCCAGGTATCAGCCTGGTGACTCTTCGCTGAACTCCTTCCATGGCAAGAACATCCTTCCTCAGATAAGGCGACCAAAACTGCACACAATACTCAAGATGTGGTCTCACCAAGGCCCTGTACAACTGCAGCAAGACATCCTTATTCCTGTACTCAAACCCTCTCGCTACGAAGGCCAACATGCCATTTGCATTCTTAACCACCTGCTGCACCTGCATGCTTACCTTCAGCGACTGGTGCATAAGGACACCCAGGTCTCGTTGCACTTCCCCTTCTCCCAATCTATTGCCATTCAGATAATAATCTACCTTCCTGTTTTTGCCACCAAAGTGGATAACCTCGCATTTATCCACATTATATTGCATCTGCCATGCTTTTGCCCAATCACCCAACCTGTCCAAGTCATCCTGGAGTTTCTTGGCATCCTCCTCACAGCACACATGCCCACCCAGCTTTGTGTCGTCTGCAAATTTGGAGATATTACATCTAGCTCCCTCGTCTAGATCATTAATATATATTGTGAATAGCTGGGGCCCAAGGACCGATCCCTGCAGTACCCCACTAGTCACTGCTTGCCACTCAGATAAAGACCCGTTTATTCGAACTCTTTGCTTTCTGTCTGCCAACCAGTTCTCTATCCAAGTCAATACCTTGCCCCCAATCCCATGTGCCTTAACTTTACACGCTAATCTCTTATGTGGGACCTTATCAAAAGCCGTCTGAAAGTTCAAATACACCACATCCACTGGTTCTCCCTTATCTATTTTACCAGTTACATCCTCAATAAATTCCAGTAGATTAGTCAAGCACGATTTACCTTTTGTAAATCCATGTTGACTTTGTCCGATCCTGTCACTGTTTTCCAAGTGCTCTGCTATTACATCTTTTATAATGGACTCTAGCATTTTCCACACTACCGATGTCAGGCTTATCGGTCTGTAATTCCCCGTTTTCTCTCTACCACCTTTTTTGAATAGTGGGGTAACATTAGCTACCCTCCAATCCATGGGTACTGCTCCAGATTCCATCGAATGCTGGAAGATGATCAGCAAAGCATCAACTATTTCTAGGGCCACTTCCTTAAGTACCCTAGGATGTAGATTATCAGGCCCTGGGGATTTATCAGCCTTCAATCCCATCAATTTCCCTAACACCATTTCCCTACAAATACTGATTTCTTTCAGTTCCTCCCTTTCATCAGACCCTATGTTCCCCGGCATCTCTGGGAGGTTATTTGTGTCGTCCTTTGTGAAGACAGAACCAAAATGTGTATTTAATTGGTCTGCCATTTCTTTGTTCCCCATTATAAATTCCCCTGATTCTGACTGCAAGGGACCTACGCTTGACTTCACCAATCCTTTTCTCTTCACATATCTATAAAAGCTTTTACAGTCAGTTTTTATGTGCCCTGAAAGCTTACTCTCATATTCTATTTTCCCTTTCTTAATTAATCCCTTTGTCCTCCTTTGTTGAATCCTAAACTGCTCCCAATCCTCAGGTTTACTGCTTTTTCTGGCCAATTTAAATGTCCTCTCCTTGGATCTTATGCTATCCCTTGTTAGCCACGGTTGAGTCACCTTTTTTGTTTTATTTTTATGCCAAACTGGGATTAACAAATTCTGTAGTTCATCCATGCGGTCTTTGAATGCTTGCCATTGCCTATCCACCATCAACCCTTTGAGTGACATTCCCCAATCAATCCTACCCAATCCTACCCAACTCGCGCCTCTGAGTTGACTACTTCATTCTCCATCTTAATGAAGAATTCGATCATATTATGATCGCTCCGACCCACTTATTAACCACTATCCCAGCTGCAGAGGTTATTATTAACTAGTGCCCAGCTGTGATTAGGTCATTAATAAATGCTGTACTCATCTCTGTCTGGCTCAGCACAGCTGAAGAAGGGTCATGCCCCAGGTAATCAATTTCCTGGCCCAATCCTGTCACCAGTATCTGCAGCTGTTCACCTGTGCTGGGTGTTTCACCACGTGCAGACTGTTCCAACTCAATCTCTAACCCATGTGGAGTGCCAATATCTGAGCTGGTGCTTGCGAGGGATTGATTGCGTTCAGGTCCCACTCCAGAGATTATTTTGTTTCACTGCGTCGAACTTCATTATTCGGATAGGAACCTCCGTTCCTATAAGTCTTTATTTTATTATAGGTGATGTGGTTATCATTAACTGTGACCCCTCTGAGATCAGGTCACTTCTTCCGATGCAGTTGGCAATTCTTTCCCCTTCAGTTTCATCCCTTCAGAGCTCTAATGGGTAAGGATTTCTATGGTGTTTGCTATACCCATGGTACCCAAGTGTAATCAGGTTATTCAACCACCAAGGCATCACAGTCAGACTGATGCTGGCAAAAAGGAAAGGGAGGTGGGGTAGCTTTGCTGGTTAAAGAGGGGATTAACACAATTGTAAGGAAGGATATTAGCTCTGATGATGTGGAATCTGTATGAGAAATACCAAGGGGCAGAAAGCATTAGTGGGAGTGGTATATAGACCTCCAAACAGTAATGCAGAGGTTGAGGATGGCATTAAAAGGGAAATTAGGGAAGCGTGCAATAAGCACACAGCAGTTATCATGGGTGACTTTAATCTACATATATATTGGGCTAACCAAATTAGTAACAATACTGTGGAGGAGGAATTCCTGGAGTGTTTACGGGATGGTTTCCTGGACCAATATGTCGAGGAACCAACTAGAGATCAGGTCATCTTAGACTGGGTATTATGTAATGAGAAAGGATTAATTAGCAATCTTGTTGTAGGAGGCCCCTTGGGTCGGAGCGATCATAATATGATAGAACTCTTCATTACGATGGAGAGTGAAGTAGTTGACTCAGAGACTAGGGTCCTGAATTTAAATAAAGGAAACTACGATGGTATGAGGCGTGAGTTGGGTAGGATTGATTGGGGAATGTCACTCAAAGGGTTGACGGTGGATAGGCAATTGCAAACATTCAAAGACTGCATGGATGAACTACAGAATTTGTTCATCCCAGTTTGGCATAAAAATAAAACAAAAAAGGTGACTCAACCGTGGCTAACAAGGGAAATTAGGGATAGCATAAGATCCAAGGAGAGGATATATAAATTGGCCAGAAACAGCAGTAAACCTGAGGATTGGGAGCAGTTTAGGATTCAACAAAGGAGGACAAAGGGATTAATTAAGAGTGGGAAAATAGAGTATGAGAGTAAGCTTGCAGGGATCA
Organism: Somniosus microcephalus; assembly: GCF_052327205.1. Classification (NCBI taxonomy): domain Eukaryota; kingdom Metazoa; phylum Chordata; class Chondrichthyes; order Squaliformes; family Somniosidae; genus Somniosus; species Somniosus microcephalus. The sequence continues at coordinate 94,678,843 of NC_140999.1, read as the reverse complement.
TAAAAACTGACTGTAAAAGCTTTTATAGATATGTGAAGAGAAAAAGATTGGTGAAGTCAAGCATAGGTCCCTTGCAGTCAGAATCAGGGGAATTTATAATGGGGAACAAAGAAATGGCAGACCAATTAAATACATATTTTGGTTCTGTCTTCACAAAGGAGGACACAAATAACCTCCCAGAGATGTCGGGGAACATAGGGTCTGATGAAAGGGAGGAACTGAAAGAAATCAGTATTTGTAGGGAAACGGTGTTAGGGAAATTGACAGGATTGAAGGCCAATAAATCCCCAGGGCCTGATAATCTGCATCCTAGGGTACTTAAGGAAGTGGCCCTAGAAATAGTAGATGCATTGCTGATCATCTTCCAACATTCGATGGAATCTGGAACAGTACCCATGGATTGGAGGGTAGCTAATGTTTCCCCACTATTCAAAAAAGGTAGTAGAGAGAAAATGAGGAATTACAGACCGGTAAACCTGACATCAGTAGTGGGGAAAATACTAGAGTCCATTATAAAAGATGTAATGGCAGAGCACTTGGAAAACAGTGACAGGATCGGACAACATCAACATGGATTTACAAAAGGTAAATCATGCTTGACTAATCTACTGGAATTTATTGAGGATGTAACTGGTAAAATAGATAAGGGAGAACCAGTGGATGTGGTGTATATGGACTTTCAAAAGGCTTCCGATAAGGTCCCGCTTAAGAGATTAGCGTGTAAAGTTAAGGCACATGGGATTGGGGGCAAGGTATTGACTTGGATAGAGAACTGGTTGGCAGACAGAAAGCAAAGAGTTGGAATAAACGGGTCTTTTTGCAAGTGGCAGGCAGTGACTAGTGGGGTACCGCAGGGATCGGTCCTTGGACCCCAGCTATTCACAATATATATTAATGATCTAGACGAGGGAACTAGATGTAATATCTCCAAGTTTGCAGATGACACAAAGCTGGGTGGGTGTGTGTGCTGTGAGGAGGATGCCGAGAAACTCCAGGATGATTTGGACAGGTTGGGTGATTGGGCAGAAGCATGGCAGAAGCAATATAACGTGGATAAATGCGAGGTTATCCACTTTGGTGGCAAAAACAGGAAGGTAGATTATTATCTGAATGGCAATAGATTGGGAGAAGGGGAAGTGCAACAAGACCTGGGTGTCCTTGTGCACCAGTCGCTGAAGGTAAGCATGCAGGTGCAGCAGGCGGTGAAGAAGGCAAATGGTGTGTTGGCCTTTGTAGCGAGAGGGTTTGAGTACAGGAACAAGGATGTCTTGCTGCAGTTGTACAGGGCCTTGGTGAGACCACATCTTGAGTATTGTGTGCAGTTTTGGTCGCCTTATCTGAGGAAGGATGTTCTTGCCATGGAGGGAGTTCAGCGAAGATTCACCAGGCTGATATCTGGAATGGCAGGAATGACGTATGAGGAGAGATTGGGTCGATTGGGCTTATACTCGCTGGAGTTTAGAAGAATGACAGGGGATCTCATTGAAACTTATAAAATTCTGACAGGACTGGCAGACTAGATGCAGGAAGGATGTTTCTGATGGTCGGGGAGTCCAGAACCAGGGGTCACAGTCTAAGGATAAGGGGTAAGCCATTTAGGACAGCAATGAGGAGGAATTTCCTCACCCAGAGAGTGGTGATCTTATGTTCATTAATAAATAGACATTCTTATTATGAACACAGCTAGCTTTTGCTAGACACTTTTATTGAGCACATGTGGACTAGGTACAGTGGCCTAGAAATTCAGTTGCGTTCGCCAGCCGTTAACGCCATAAGAGGGGTATATTTCCAGCACTAGGCACTTAGCGCCCGGGCGCAGACCGATCTGCGCCTACGCCCAAATTCAGTTGACATTTAGCGCCGGCGCAAAGTGTTTGCGCCCGCTCAGCTGCGCGCGCAGCTTATGACGTCATTTCATTGTGCAACGCTGTTTGTGCGCCCCAAACCGGAAATTCAGTGGCGCCCGCCCAATGTGGGCGTGGCGCTGTTAAGAACTGTGAAGTGGAACGCAACAGAGGCCCTGTGGGCCTCGGGGAGCGCTAATTAAAGGGCACTTACACTGACCTATAAAGCCCAGCCATTCTGCTGCAATGACTTTACTGCTTTGGATTTCTGGACAGAGACCAAGGGACAGAGCTTACTGATTTGGGACAACATAGGAGGTATTTTTGGCTTCTGGCCAGAGCTTTGACATTTGAATCATTGTGATTTCACTGTTTGCAACTTTATTATGGGGGCTGTATGGGGGTCCAACCCTCAGTTGCAGCATTATGTGCGAAGGGCTCGCAGACGCTGTGAGAGAGGGCCAGCCATGCCTAGACGCAGAGGGGCCATCAGGCGTCGGCAACGTAGGCCTTACCCACTCAGGCAATACCGGCAGCAGGTGTCCTATCTCACCATGACTGCGGCGCATTGTGTTAAGAGGCTGCGCTTCAGAAGGGAGGTGGTTGCAGAGATCTGCCAGCTGCTTCACAGAGATCTGCGTCCACAGCTGATGTGCAGGACGTCTCTTTCGGTGGAAGTGAAGGTCACGGTGGCTCTGAACTTTTATGCAAGCGGCTCCTTCCAAGCCGCTGCAGGGGACATAGCGAACATCTCCCAGTTCGCTGTGCATCGCTGCATCCGGCAGGTCACCGATGCACTTTTCGCGAGGAGACACCAATTCATCTCCTTCCCCATGACCCTACAGAGGCAGGAGCAGCGTGCAGTCGGATTTGGCAGGATCGCGGGCTTCCCCATGGTGCAGGGTGCCATTGACTGCACGCATGTGGCTATGCGGGCACCTATCGACAATGCCGAGGATTACCGCAACCGGAAGGGCTACCATTCCCTCAATGTACAGCTGGTGTGTGACCACAGGCAGCGCATCCTAGCTGTCAATGCCCGCTTTCCAGGAAGCAGCCACGATGCATTTATCCTGCGCCAGACTACTGTGGCTGACATGTTCGAGGCACAGCCTCCACCAAGGGGATGGCTTATCGGGGACAAGGGCTACCCTTTGTGTACATGGCTCATGACCCCGCTCCGCGCGCCCAGGACCCCAGCGGAGGAGGCATACAACGAAAGCCATCAAGCCACAAGGAACATCATAGAGCAAACGGTAGGCATCCTCAAGCAATGGTTCCGCTGCCTGGATCGTTCCGGCGGATCTCTACAGTATTCGCCGGATAGAGTCTCCCAGTTCGTCGTTGTGTGCTGCATGCTGCACAACCTGGCTATCCGCAGGACTCAGGCACTACCACCTGACATTGCACCACCACCTCAGGAGGACGAGCAGGAGGACCATGAGGAGGAGGAGGAGGAGTACCAGCCCAGGAGGGAGCCACAAGGTCCAAGGGCCGTCCGCCGGCGGCTTATTGAACGACACTTCTAGGCCCCCTGTCAGGGAATGGCCTGTGGCAATGAACGCACCTGAAGGCAGCCGCTCCGCAAGCCCTCAGCCGGTTAATGCAACAACCACTTGAAACATGACACCTGGACATGCTGAATAAATAAAAAGCTTTATTTCACAAACTCAGGGCCCTTCCCACATGAAACAGAAAAACAGACAAGACCCCCCAAAAAACAGTCAAAAACATCTGTCACTCCCAAAACCTGGGGAGGACTAACAAAACTTGCCCATCCAAATGGCCTTCATCATCGGCCTTACAAAAATAAGCCCCCCCCTCCACAACAGAAACACCCCCATAAAAACAAAAAATGCCTTGATCTTCGGCCTTACCAAAATAATCCCCCCCCAGAACACAAGCCCCCCCATGTAAAAAAACCCGCTATCACCACACTCTACTGGGTGTGCCGAGAGGGCGAGTCCTTAGACAGGCTTCTCCGGCCCCTGCCCGCCCTGCTGCTCCGCCTCAACCTGGGCCCTGTGGCTGTGGCAAGGCTGGGGGAAGGCTCATGAGGGCGACAATGCGTGTCGGCAGATGCCCTTGGGGGTCGGCCTAGACGAGGCCCGGCCCGGGAGGGGCCGGCTGGTGACTGCTGCAGCTGTGGCTGGCCAGCATCAGTCTCAGCAGCAGCTCGTCGCACCTTGGCTGGGGGAGTGGTAGTGTCGGCTGCACCAATGGGGGCAAGCTGGCTGATGGCAGGCGCGCGCTGTTCGCCAGAGACACTGGCACTCGGCCGGGCTGGCAGTGCAGCAAGCGCAGCAAGCTGGTGGAGGCCAGACCGCTGTGCTGCAGCAGGGCGGCGGGTGCCCTGGCGATGCTTCCGCGCCACAGCGAGTGTGGCAGAAGTGAGTGTCCGAACTGCCCTGGTATGTGCCCGCATCAGCTCTGCCAGGGTCTGGACGGCACCACTCATGTACTCGCGACTCGCGTCCTGCGCTGCCGCGAGTTGTTCGACCCCCCTGGCCTGTGATTCGCCGAAAGCGACCACACTATGAGCCAGGGACTCAATGGCCTGAGGCATCTGTTGCACAACCCCCATGAACTCCTGGTGGCGCCGCTCCGACGCCGCCGACATCTCATCGAGGAGGCGCACCTCCTGGGCGAGGACCGTCTCCGGACTGGAGGGCGGACTCTCCCTCTGGGGAGAAGGCCGCCGAGCTGCCCGACCCTTCCCGCGTGCGTCGACCCCACTGGGCCCAGGAACTGCCCTCCCCTGCAACACCTCCCCCCTCTGGGGAGAAGGCCGCCGTGCTGCCCGACCCTTCCCGCGTGCATCAACACCACTGGGCCCAGGAACTGCCCTCCCCTGCAACACTTCCCCCTGGCTCTCCTGCAGGCCAGACGTCTCCCCTCCATTGCCATCCCCTGGCGCGGATGAGGGTTCCCCCGATGTGCCGCCTTCCTCCTGGTCCTCGTCGTCATCCTCCTCCAAGGGCCTGGCACTCTGAGCTTGAGGGACCACCTCCTCCTCACCAGCTGAAAGCAGGAAGAGACAAGAGTAGCTTTAGAGTGAGGACAGGGCGTCAGCGAGGGAGGCCTGAGTGGTGGCATTATGCGCATTTGTCGGACAGTGGGAAAGGATGTAGATCTGAAGCGCAAAGGCAACGAGAGAGGTCCAACCAGTCATGTCCTTACCAGTGGGTCCCAGTACAGGGTCCGCATCTCCGATGGCAACAGGGCCAGTCACCCGGCCACGCATTAGTCGAGCCACGCTCTCCTCCAGCTCACTGAGCGCCTGGTACTCGGGACGGCCTCCACCGGTGACAGACTGGCTCCTCAAATTCCGCGCCAGCTTGGCCTGCAAGAGAAAGGACGGCCTGTAAGTACAGTGTGGTGCCCTGTTGCTGTGTGCACTGCCTCCCATGGTGGAATAGCTTGGCCAGTGTGGTGCCCTGTTGCTGTGTGCACTGCCTCCCATGGTGGAATAGCTTGGCCAGTGTGGTGCCCTGTTGCTGTGTGCACTGCCTCCCATGGTGGAATAGCTTGGCCAGTGTGGTGCCCTGTTGCTGTGTGCACTGCCTCCCATGGTGGAATAGCTTGGCCAGTGTGGTGCCCTGTTGCTGTGTGCACTGCCTCCCATGGTGGAATAGCTTGGCCAGTGTGGTGCCCTGTTGCTGTGTGCACTGCCTCCCATGGTGGAATAGCTTGGCCAGTGTGGTGCCCTGTTGCTGTGTGCACTGCCTCCCATGGTGGAATAGCTTGGCCAGTGTGGTGCCCTGTTGCTGTGTGCACTGCCTCCCATGGTCGAATAGCTTGGCCAGTGTGGTGCCCTGTTGCTGTGTGCACTGCCTCCCATGGTCGAATAGCTTGGCCAGTGTGGTGCCCTGTTGCTGTGTGCACTGCCTCCCATGGTCGAATAGCTTGGCCAGTGTGGTGCCCTGTTGCTGTGTGCACTGCCTCCCATGGTGGAATAGCTTGGCCAGTGTGGTGCCCTGTTGCTGTGTGCACTGCCTCCCATGGTCGAATAGCTTGGCCAGTGTGGTGCCCTGCTGCTGTGTGCACTGCCTCCCATGGTCGAATAGCTTGGCCAGTGTGGTGCCCTGTTGCTGTGTGCACTGCCTCCCATGGTCGAATAGCTTGGCCAGTGTGTTAAGTGCAGAAAGTGCTATTGATGATCATGCCAGTGGGAGGAGGGCTGCCCATTAGGCCTTTGAGGTCCCTTTGCCCATAATGTGAGGTGCACATGCAAGGATGAGGAGGACACTGGAAAGGGTACTCACCTTCACCAACCGAGTGAGGTCGTTGTACTTCTTCCGGCATTGGTCCGCACTCCTGGGGACATCGCAGGTGGATGACACCCTGCGGGCGATTTTCTTCCAGGCTTTCCTGTACTGCCTCCTGGGAGCCTTCTTGCCACTGTCCGGGCACAAGATCTCTCTTTTGTTTTCCACACCATCAACCAGCACCCTCAGAGCATGCTCTGAGAAGCGCTGCGCTCGTTCACGGGCCCTCTCCATGGCTTCAGGCGCTATTTTGGCCCACCAGCAGTGTTGAGGCCTAGCTGCAGGGCTCCACTATGCAGGGCGTGGCAGCAGTCAAAGTCGACCTTTCCCCCTTTAAGAGCTGGCCAGCGTCAGGGTGTCTGCTGTCAATCAAAACATGCCCGCACCTGCGCTGCGCCCGGCCTCGGCGTTATCAGGCCGCATCTCCGGCTTAGCGCCTGAAGATAGCATTGCAACGCCAGTTTCAGCGCTCGCCCAAACTCTTGCCCAAATCTACTGAATTTCGGCGAAGTGGCCTACACTTTCCGGCGGGCACTAACTTTAGTGAACGCCCGACTTTAGCGCCCCAAAAGTGTCCAGACTGAATTTCTAGGCCAGTATCTGTAGAGGCTTCCATCTTGACTGCTGCCTTGTGGGTAGCCTAGTGCCTCATGGGTAATGTAGTCTTAATATTTATACAGCTGGGTAGTGTAGTCTTATACATACAGCTACATACAGCTCTACACAGCTCTACGGCTCCACCTAGTGTCCACTATAGAATGACATGTTATTGATCATTACATCCCCCTTTCTTTGAGGTTTAACAAAATCAATATCAATCAACTTTCAAGAAAACAACAAAGATAATATCAGTAACACTTTTTCAAAGCTTTACATTGTACTCAAAGATTAAGTCTATCAGGCTTTTTTACTTCACGTGTGGATCTTCTCAACACGGGTAAGTCTGATGTGTCTTCATGAGATTGTTCTGGTGGTGAATGACAAGATGCAGTTGCGGCATTGTCATCAATCTGGTCTTGAATAGTCTCTTGTGTTTTTAGGAGGGAACGGTGGTTCCTCCTGAGAATCTGTCCTTCCTCAGTTCTAACAGTGTATGACCTTGGTCCTACTTCCTCAAGAACTGTAGCTTTCCTGTTCCATGCATCTGGATCCTCAATCCTGACAACATCATCCCTTTTCAATGGTTTTAGAGTTTTGGATGACTTGTCATACTATGATTTCTGTTTCAGCTTTAACAGTTGAAGTCTGTCTCAGTTCCTCACTTTGCTGTTCCTTTGCACAGCAGGGTAGCGTGGTGCGCAACTTGCGACCCATTAGTAGTTCAGCAGGTGAAGAACCACAGTCTAAAGGTGAGGCTCTGTAGCTCAGCAGGGCAAGATAAGGATCAGACTTGCTTTCTGTCGCTTTCTTCAGTAGCTGCTTGAGAACTTGAACACCTTTCTCTGCCTTACCATTTGACTGAGCATACAAAGGACTGGATGTGATGTGCTGAAAGTCATAATGTGCTGCAAACTGTTGCCACTCCTTACAGTTGAAGCACGGACCATTGTCGCTAACGGCAATCCTGGGAATTCCATGTCTGGCGAAGATGGATTTCACATGCATTATGACACTGCTTGCTGTGGTGCTTGAGAGCAGCGCCATCTCAGGATAGTTAGAATAGTAGTCAATCACTATTAGATAGTAGTTACCATTTAAATGAAAAAGGTCCATACCAACCTTTTGCCATGGTGCTGTTGGTATGTCAGCTACTATCATTGGTTCCTTTGCTTGTTTGTTTTGGTGTTTCTGACATGTCTCACATTTGCCTATCATGTTCTCAATGTCCTTATTTATGCCAGGCCAATAAACAGTGTCTCTAGCCCTCCTTTTGCATTTTTCAATTCCGAGGTGTCCCTCATGAATCCTTTTGAGCATGTCTTGACGTAGAGCCTGTGGAACGACTATTCTGTTCTGTTTTAGTAATAGTCCACTTGCGACACTCAATTCTGACCTTATGTGAAAATATTTTGGACAGGAACCTTTTGGCCAACCATGATGAATGTTCTCTATTATTGTTTGTAATACTGTATCTTTTACTGTTTCTTCTGCTATTTGCTTTGATTTTGTGTCTGACACGGGCAGCGCAGCAGTGACCATACTCACATGAACATCCACGTCTTCTTCAGTAGAGCTCACGTGACTCATTGTGGGTGCTCGGGATAGTGCATCTGCTAACACTATGTATTTGCCTGGTGTGTAGATCAGTTCAAAGTCATATCTTTGCAGCTTCATCATGAGTCGTTGAATCCTTGGAGACATCTCATTCAGGTTTTTTTTTATGATGGCAACCAGAGGGCTGTGGTCTGTCTCAACTGTGAAGGTGGGAAGTCCATATATGTAGCCATGAAACTTTTCTAGTCCAACTACCAAGCCTAGACATTCCTTTTCAATCTGGGCGTATCGACACTCAGTATCAGTCATAGGCCTGGAGGCATAGGCAACAGGCTTCCAATCTTCACCCTCTGCTTGTAGCAAGACCGCACCTAGGCCATCTTTTGATGCATCCGTTGACACTTTGATTCTTTTTGTTGGGTCAAAGAAGGTGAGTACAGGTGTGGTTGTCAGCACTGTTTTGAGGTTTATCCACTCTTGTTCATGTCTTTCTGTCCATGCGAACTCATTTGTTTTATGTAGCAGGTCTCGCAGACAGGCTGTCTTGGCTGACAAGTTAGGAATGAGCTTTCCAATGAAGTTTATCATCCCCATGATGCGTAGCACTCCTTTTTTGTCAGTGGGTCGGGGCATTTTGAGTATGGCGTTTACTTTTTCCATATCTGGCTCTATTCCTTTACCAGATAGATTATCTCCTAGGAAAGTGACTTCCTGGACGCCAAACTGACACTTGGCTTTGTTGAGCTTCAGTCCATTCGGCATATGCTCTGTAGCACTTTAGTCAGTCTCTCATTGTGTTCTTTCAGTGTGGAGCCCCAGATGATGATGTCATCAACATAGACCCGAACTCCTTCCAGACCTTCAATTATGTGTTCCATCGCTCTATGAAAGATTTCAGATGCAGATATTATCCCGAAAGGCATTCTGAGGAAACAATACCTGCCAAATGGTGTGTTGAAGGTACAGTATTTGGTGCTCTCTTCATCCAGTTTTAGTTGCCAAAATCCTTGTGAGGCATCGAGCTTTGTAAAGTATCTGGCACCTGACATTTCACTGGTGATTTCTTCTCGCTTGGGAATCTGGTAGTGTTCACGTTTTATGTTTGCATTTAAGTCCTTTGGATCCATGCATATTCTTAGATCATTGTTCTTTTTCGTTACACATACCATGGAGTTAACCCAGTCTGTTGGCTCTTCGACTTTCCTGATGACTCCTCGTGTGGTCATTCTGTCCAGTTCATTCTTGAGCCGGTCACGCAGGGGTGCTGGAACTCTTCGTGGAGCATGTACCACTGGCTGAGCATCCTCCTTTAGCTGGATCTTGTAAGTGAATGGTAGAACTCCAAATCCTTTGAACACATCCTGGAAATTATTCACTACAGAATCCACCAAGTCATCTGGTCTGCTTCTGGCACAGTTTATACAGTAGACTCTCTTGACCAGTTCTAAGTCCTCACAAGCTTTGTCACCCAGTAGTGAATCAAGTTTTTCAGCCACAACAGAAAACATGAGATGATGCACTTTGTCTTTGACTGTCACTTTAAGTCTGCATACACCTAAGCTATCTATTTTCTGTCCATTATAGTCCTTCAGTAGTACTGACTTTTTCTGTATTTTGGGCTTTTCTTTCATATTGTTAATGTCACTCATACTGATTAAGTTTGCTTTTGCCCCAGTGTCTAGTTTCAAGGTAACTAATGCTCCATTTACCTGCAGTGGGATAATCCATTTGTCCTCTTTTACTGCATTAACTTTATGTTCAGCATTGTCCATTTCTGAGGGCTGCACATTTTCTGTATCCTTTTTGATATTGTCACATGACACCATTCCTACAAAAAATGTCTCACTTAAATCAGTGTCCTCAATTACATTAACTCGTTGCCCTTTCTTAGTTTTTACTTTTGAAAAGCATTGTTTGGCAAAGTGATTCTTTCCATGACACTTTGTGCACACTTTTCCAAACGCTGGGCATTGTCTTAACTGGTGTTTGTAACCACAGCATTTACAATTAAAAATTTCATCCTCCGATTGCTTTTCATTTCTGTTCTGCCCACGTTTCTTCCCCTTGTAGGACACAGCACCGACAGCAGCATTATCACTCATTACAATCGCATCATTATTGATTTCACTGAAAGTCTTTGCGTGCTTTCGAGCTAGCTCGCTGGCTTGGCATATTTTCACCGCATTTTCCAAATTTAGTTTGGTTTCTCTCAACAGACGTTCCCTGACTTTTTTATCATGAATACCAAACACAATCTGGTCACGAATCATGGATGCTTTGAGCTCAGAGAAATTACATGTCTGTGCTTTCAGTTTCAGATCAGTTATAAAGCTATCAAAAGTCTCATTTTGCTGCTGTGTCCGAGAACAGAACATGTATCTTTCATAGGTCTCATTCTTTTTGGGAGAGCAATGTGCATCAAATTTTTTTTTAGCACATCTTCTAATTTTTCTCTGTTCTCCTCTGGATTAAATACAAATGTATTAAATACCTCTATCGCCTGTGGGCCTGCAACCGTAAGCAGCAATGCTATCTTCCTTGCATCTGGCTTCGTACCGAATCTGATGGCTGCAATGTAGAGTTCGAATTGTTGTTTAAAAGTCTGCCAATTGCAGTCGATTTTTCCTGTGAGTTTCAAACGCTCTGGTGGCTTCAAATTCTCCATGTCGCTTTTCACAATTTTCAGCAGATCTTCACCATCCTGGGGTACCATCTTATGTTCATTAATAAATAGACATTCTTATTATGAACACAGCTAGCTTTTGCTAGACACTTTTATTGAGCACATGTGGACTAGGTACAGTATCTGTAGAGGCTTCCATCTTGACTGCTGCCTTGTGGGTAGCCTAGTGCCTCATGGGTAATGTAGTCTTAATATTTATACAGCTGGGTAGTGTAGTCTTATACATACAGCTACATACAGCTCTACACAGCTCTACGGCTCCACCTAGTGTCCACTATAGAATGACATGTTATTGATCATTACAGTGAACCTATGGAATTCTCTACCACAGAAGGCAGTAGAGGCCAATACATTAAATGTATTCAAGAAGGAGTTGGATATATTTCTTAAGGCTAAAGGGATCAAGGGAGATGGGGAGAAAGCAGGGACAGGGTACTGAATTTGGATGATCAACCATGATCTCACTGAATGGCGGAGCAGGCTCGAGGGGCAGAATGGCCTACTCCTGCTCCTATCTTCTATGTTTCTATGTTTCTATACATTTGCACTTTCCAACATGGTCGCGTGGGTTTGAGTGCAGAAACTCTGCCTGAACTTTTCTCACTCTAGACAAGGGCACTCACACCAATTGTAACCCTAAACATAATCCTAATCCTAACCTTAACCCTAAATACTGACTCTAACCCTAACACAAATGATTATCCTAACCCTAATGCACTCACACTAATATTAACCCGAACAATAACCCTAACCTTAACTCTAACCCTAACCCTGCCTGAGTTTCCTCTCCCTAGACAGGGACACTCACATCAATTGTAACACTAAATCTAACCCTAATCTTAATCCTAACCCTAACTTTAACCCTAACCTTTACCATAACCCTAACACTAACCTTAACTCTAACACTAACCCTAATCGTAACTCTAACACTAACCCTAACCTTATCGCTAACCTGAAGCTGATACTGACTCTGATCCTAATCCTGACCTCGACCCTGACCACAACTACACCGGATCCGACCCTCATCCCGAATCCTGACTACCCCGGATGTTGACCTGTAACCCTACCCCTGACCTTGTCCATGACCTCTAACCCTAACCTGAACCCCAATCCTAACTCCTAACACCAACCCTAAGCCTAACTGCAACACTGACCCTAATCCTGACCCTGACCCTATCCCTAATCATATCGAACCTGGGTCCTACCTACATCCCGAATCCTGACTGCCCTGGACCCTGACCTGTAGCTCTACCCTAACCCTAACCCAAACACCACCCTGAATTCAAACCATGAACCCCAACCATTATTCTAACCTTAACCCTGAGCCTACCCCGGACCCTGGCCCTAACCCCAACTATCGCGGACCCTGCCCACAACTCTACTCCTAGCGATCTCAGATCTTATCCACATCACTAATCCTGACTACCCCGGACCCTGACCTGTAACCCTACCCCTGAACTTGACCCTGACCCCTCACCCTAACTCCAAAGCCAACCCCAACCCAACCCCTGACCCCAGCTACCCGGGACCCCAACCCTAACGTTAACTACTATCCCAGACACTATCTACAACACTAATCCTAATGACCCTGGATCCTACCCATGTCCCTGAGCCTGACTAACCCAGACCCTGACCTATCCCTCACCCTAAAATAGCTTCAACCATGATCTTTATCTTGATCCTAACCTAAACCAGATCTACTATCTTTCAAGAATCCAACAGATGCCTCAAACTCCAACTCTCAATACTAAAGTCAACTCACAACACTCAAATAAACTGCACCCATGGAGCAAACAATAGGAAGCTACAGTTTGATGTCGACTAAAATCAACCCTTTTGATAAGGTTCCACATGGCAGACTGGTCACGAAGTTAAAAGCCCATGGGATCCAGGGCAAAGTGTTAAGTTGGATTCAAAACTGGCTTGGAAGCAGGAATCAGAAGGTAATGGTTGATGGGTGTTTTTGTGAATGGAAGGCTGTTTCCAGTAGGGTTCCGCAGGGCTCAGTACTAGGTCCCTTGCTTTTTGTGGTATATATCAACAATCTTGACTTGAATATAGGGGGTATGATTAAGAAGTTTGCAGATGATACTAAAATCGGCTGTGTGGTTGATACTGAAGAAGGAAGCTGTAGACTGCAGGAAGATATCAATAAATTGGTCAGGTGGGCAGAACAGTGGCAAATGAAATTCAATCCGGAGAAGTGTGAGGTAATGCATTTGGGGAGGGCTAACAAGGAAAGGGAATACACATTAAATGGTAGGACACTGAGTAGTGTAGAGGGACAACGGGACCTTGGAGTGCATGTCCACAGATCCCTGAAGGTAGGAGGCCAAGTAGATAAGGTGGTTAAAAAGGCATACGGAATGCTTGCCTTTATTAGCCGTGGCATAGAATACAAGAGCAGGGGGGTTATGCTTCAACTGTATAAAACACTAGTTAGGCCTCAGCTAGAGTACTGCGTGCCGTTCTAATCACCACATTACAGGAAAGATGTGATTGCACTAGAGAGGGTACAGAGGAGATTTACAAGGATGTTGCCAGGAGTAGAGAAACTTAGCTATGAGGAAAGACTGGATAGGCTGGGTCTGTTTTCCTTGGAACAGAGGAGTCTGAGGGGAGACCTTATTGAGGTGTATAAAATTATGAGGGGCATAGATAAAGTGGATAGAAAGGACCTATTTCTCCTAGCAGAGGGGTCAAAAAACAGGGGGCACAGATTTAAAGTAATTTGGGGAAGGTTTAGAGGGGATTTGAGGGGAAATTTCTTCACCCAGAGGGTTGTGGGGGTCTGGAACTCACTGCCTGAAAGGATGGTAGAGGCAGGAACCCTAACCACATTTAAAAAGTACTTGGATGTGCACTTGGGATGCTCCAACCTGCAGGGCTACGGACCAAGAGCTGGGAAGTGGGATTAGGCTGAGTAGCTCTTTGTTTGGGCTGAAATGGCCTCCTTCCGTGCTGTAACTTTCTATGAACCCCACTACCATAATCCCAGCCGAGGAACCTTGGTTAGATTGTATCAAAACTTGGTTAAATTGTATCGAACCTTGGTTAGACCACACTAGGAGTACTGCATACAATTCTAGTTGCCATATTATAAAAAGGATTTCGAGGCACTGGAGAGAGTGCAAAAAAGATTTACGAGGATGACACCAGAAATGTGAGGAAAGGATGAACAGGCTGGGTCTCTTCTCTTGAACGAGGGGCATGGACTGACTGCTTCATTATCTGTGGAGTTGTGAATGGTGCTGAACACTGTGCAGTCATCAGCGAACATCCCCATTTCTAACCTTATGTTGGAAGGAAGGTCATTGATGAAGCAGCTGAAGGTGGTTGGGCCTAGGACACTGCCCTGAGGAACTCCTGCAGCGATGTCCTGGGGCTGTGATGATTGACCTTCAACCACCACAACCATCTTCCTTTGTGCTAGGTATGACTCCAGCCAGTGGAGCGTTTTCCCCGATTCCCATTGACTTCAGTTTTACTGGAGCTCCTTGATGCCACACTCGGTCAAATGCTGCCTTGATGTCAAGGGCAGTCACTCTCCCCTCACCTCTGGAATTCAGCTCCTTTGTCCATGTTTGGACCAAGACTGTAATGAGTTCGGGAGCCGAGTGATCTTGGCGGAACCCAAACTGGGTATCAGTGAGCAAGTTATTGGTGAGTAAGTGCCGCTTGATAGCACTGTCGATGACAGCTTCTAGATACAAAAGGCGTCAAGGGGTATGAGGATAGAGCAGGAATACGGTATTGAGATAGAGGATCAGCCTGATCATATTGAATGGCGGAGCAGGCTCGAAGGGCCGAATGCCCTACTCCTGCTCCTATTTTTCTATGTTTCTAGAAGGCTGAGGAGTGACCCAATAGAGGTCTTTAAAATTATGAAAGGTTTTGATAGAGTAGGTACAGATAGAGTGTTTCCACTTGTGGGGAAGAGCAAAACTAGAGGCCATCAATATAAGATAGTCACCAAGAAATCGAATAGGGAATTCAGAAGAAACTTCTTTACCCAGAGGGTGGTGAGAATGTGGAACTCACTACCACAGGGAGTGGTTGAAGTGAATAGTATAGATGCATTTAAGGGGAGGCTAGACAAGCATATGAGGGAGAAGGGAATAGAGGGTTATGCTGATAGAGTTAGATGAGGAAAGACGGGAGGAGGCTCAAATGGAGCATAAACGGCAGCATGGACTGGTTGCACCGAATGGCCTGTTTCTGTGCTGTATATCCTATGTAATCCTGTGTAAAGAATAACGGCAAGTAAAGTAGAACAAAATGCAGTAGAAAGCGTGAGCCAAAAAAAAGTGGCAGCTACCAGTGAAACAAAAAAAACCTCAAGAAATGTGAATACGAACACAAGAGCAGACAACCACCCTCCTGCCTGCACCCCCCAACCTTAACCCGAACCCTAACCCTAGCCTTAACCTTAACCCAAACCCTGCCTGAATTTCCCTCTGCCTAGACAGGGGCACTCACACCAATTGTAACCCTAACCTTAACCTGAACCCTAACCTGCTACAAAACAGGAACATGGGAAAATGGCCTTAATAAACCAAAGGATTACATGTGAACAGCACAAAGTAATCTACGCAATCCAATGCAAACAGTATCACATCTTATATATAAGGGAAACAGAGACCACTCTAAGAACCAGGCTGGTCCCTGGAAATTACAGGGCTTGAAACCAACAGGAACTGGACACCCCCACAAAGGCAAAGGAGAGCGAGACACTGGATTGAAAAATTAGAAACCCAGTTTATCAAATGGCCTGATTCAGACATAATGCAGGTGAAATCGGACCCGGACCCTAAAGCTAAAATACCCCCAAAACAAACCCCACTGACCCGACCCTTAACCCTAACCCTTAACCTCAACCTCTAACCCTAACCCCAAGCCCAACCCTAACCCAATCCCAACTCCAACCCTAGTAGTAACCCTGACCCCGACCTCAACCCTAACCCCAACTACCCTGGTCCCTACCCACATCCCTACCCCTGACTACACCGGACCCTGATCTGTAACCCCATCCTTGACAATGACCACTAACCCTAATTCCAACCACTAACCCCAACCACTAACCCCAAACCTAACCCCAACCACTAACCCCAACCACAACCCCAACCACTGACCCCAATCCTAAACCCAACCACTGACCCAAACCACTAACCCCAACCACTGACCCCAATCCTAAACCCAACCACTGACCCAAACCACTAACCCCAACCCTAACCCCAACCACTAACCCCAACCACTAAACCCAACCCTAACTATAACCCTAACCCCAACCACTAACCCCAACCACTAACCTTAACCCCAACCCAACTCCTGCCCTGGATGACAGAAAGAAAAAAGAAAGACTTGCATTTATATAGCGGCTTTCACAACCACCGGACGTCCCAAAGTGCTTTACAGCCAATGAACTACTTTTTGAAGTGTAGTCACTGTTGTAATGCAGGAAACACGGCAGCCAATTTGCACACAGCAAGATCCCACAAACATCAATGTGATAATGACCAGATAATCTGTTTTAGTGATGCTGATTGAGATAAATATTGGCCAGGACACCAGGGAGAACTCCCTTGTTCTTCTTTGAAATAGTGCCATAGAATCTTTTATGTCCACCTGAGAGGGCAAACAGGGCCTCGGTTTAACGTCTCTTCTGAAGACGGCACCTCTGGCAGTGCAGCACTCCCTCAGTACTGCACTGGATGTCAGCCTGGATTTTTGTGCGTAAGTCCCTGGAGTGGGACTTGAACCCACAACTTTCTGACTCAGAGCCAACTGAGCCACAGCTGACAGCAATGTACTAACACAGACTGGGGTCAAACCTGGAGCCAACGGATTAATGTAACTCAGCTCCACACTAGGTGATCCATTGTATTAAGTCGGGTATCATTGACTGAAGCAGTGTGGTCACCGATACAGGGCACTTGACTCCGCCATAGTCCTGTTATCTCAGCTTTTGACAGCCAGCTTCCTCACGGGGTTGAGATCAGACACTGCTCCCTGATGGTGTCATCATCACTCAGCCATGATACTCGCACCCCTCGCCCCATGGCTCAGCGGGCAATGGCTGGTACTGAGCTACACAGAGGGGAAAGTTCCTGCTTCGTTGCCTGGCCTGTGCCAACCTGGCTTATCTCAGAGCAGTCAGATGTGTCACAACTGGCCTCAGTGTCCCTGGCTGACAGAAGGGACAGTTCAGTCGGGGTTCCAACTTCTGACCGCTTCCCAGTGATGACTGCTGTAAATGACCCAAGTGTGGACTGAAGCAGGATTGGATGTGATGCCCCCCACAGTCCAATAGCCGGTAGAACCTCACTGTCTGGGTTTACACATGATGAATGGCCACTTGAGCAAAGTACTGGAGGGAAAGATACCTTCACAAGGGGTTAATTACTTCAGGGGATGATAGGAGAAAATGTAAAGATACCTCCCCACCAAAGTTTAAAAGAGGAAAGTAAATTATTTTTGGCTGATATTGAAAAGAGTGATCACAGGAAGGCGTCCCTCTTTAAGCAGATTAACCGTTCATTCGTCTGATTGCTGTTCATGGGATCTTCCTATGCACGAAAAGACTGCCATGTTGGCTTGTGATAACAAGCAATTCATTGTACGTGAAGCATTTGGGGATGTTTCAGAGAACTCGCTCTCTGTCTCTGTCTTCCTCACTGCCCTCTCCCTCTTTAACAGGTCCACAGAAATGGAGGTTGATAAAACAAGAGGATGAATGCGGATAAAATAAATGGAACAATCGTTGATAGCAATTGGGAGTTTGAAATAATTCCATTCAATAAAAAGAAAAAAGCAAGGAGTCGTCCTGCCCTGTGTCAGCCTCACCCCTCACCTCTTCATCAACAAGCAGTTACATTCAAAAGCCCATCCCTCTCACTTAATTACAGACGCCCTTAAGACATTCAGATAATTTTCTGTTGTTACTTTTGAGTTTAGACTAGAAGGTGCTCCTCCCACACAAGCAGCCTCCTGCTGGCTCCGTCTGCACCAGACAACCGGACAGATTTACATGCAAAGGGATCGCAACTCATGTAGGTGAAGGAACTCTCCAGCTCTCTTACTTAACTGTGGGAGTCAGTTCAGACAACATGGGTCCTGAACTACACCCTCACTCGGATAGCTTTGCACAGTGCCTGAGCAGCCTCGACTAAGCTGTAAAGAGGGGAAGGAGAGAGAGAGACAGACAGAAAGAGAGAGAGAGAGAAGGTGACCATGTTTGTGTAGAGGAGTCAAACAGCAGTCCAACCTGAGAGTAAGAATGAGCTTCCTGTTGTTAATTAAAAAACCTATAGCAGGACTTCTCTGGAACTGCTTCTTGCTGCAGTCGGTTTTGGGGAACCTGACCACAGACAACGGGATCCATTCCAGTTTCATCCATGGGCGCCTAAAGAGCCAGGAGAGGCGGGAGATGCAGAGAGAAATCCTCTCGATCCTGGGTCTGCCTCACCGTCCCAGACCCCACTTGCACGGCAAGCACAGCTCAGCGCCCATGTTCATGCTGGATCTCTACAACTCCATGTTGATGGAGGATCGGGGGGGCTTCTCGTACCCTTACAGGGCCCTCTTCACCACCCAGGGACCTCCGCTGGCCAGCCTGCACGACAGCACCTTCCTCAGCGACGCCGACATGGTCATGAGCTTTGTCAACCTGGGTGAGTCTAGAATGTTCCTTTGATTTGAAACTCTGCCGGGGCTGCGAGGGTGATCTAAGTCTTCCATGGTGTTTTTTTTGCACGATCCTCTCGGTGCTGCACATTTAGCTCTAGGTGGTGTGAAAGTTCTCAATAAAACTTTGTGTTTTGCCTGAGAATCCACTTCAGGTGGCAACCAAATTGTAAAAGTTTTAAGCGTCCCTTTCACTCATTTCCCAGCACGGGATGCTGCATTAAGATTGTTTAATTTATTTAGGAGTGAGTTGTATTTCCCTCCATCACTGTTTAATTAGTATTTCCTCCCTCCCCCTCGCTGCTTATTCTTTCGACTGTTCAGGAAGGTGGGCAGTAGACTTTACTGATGGGTCTCCCCAGGTGCCCACTCTCTAACCAGCCACTGGAAGTTACTGCCAGGCTGTGCTGGGGATGTCAACTCCCCCACTCTTGCCCCCCACCCGGAGCCACTTGATTTTTCCCTTCCTGCAACTCCTACCTTCCTTTTTATGGAAAGCATTTAACTTTTGCTGGAAACAAAAGGTAGAGGAGGCAGCCTTGTGTTGGCACAAGAAGGATGCAGGAGCATGCCAGTTCCACAGTGTCCACACAGGAGCTCCGAGAAATAAAAGAGCGAGAATCACACAGACATAGATTGCATCTTTAAGATAATCGGCAAAAGAACCAGGGGCATGTGGAGATATCTTTTAACACATGTTGTTGTGATCGGGAATGCACTATCTGAAAGGGTGGTGGAAGCAGATTCAATAATAACTTTCAAAAGGGAACTGGAGAAATACTTGAAAAGGAGAAATGTGCAGGGCTATGGGGAAACAGCAAGGCAGTGGGACCAATTGGACACAAGGAGCCGGCACAGCACGATGGGCCAAATGGTCTTCTTCTGTGCCGTACGATTCTAGGATTCTTTCTCAACCTTGAATCTAAAGAGTTAGGGAATGATGTGAATTGCTCTGGTAATAACTGTAGGGTTGTTTTTCATGCTGGTGCAGAGTTGCTGTTTATGCTGCAGTTTAAGGGTTAAAATTTTGACTCACAGATAAATAATTTGTTTGTCGGCAGGGGAACATTTCCTGGTGAAGTATTCGCAGTGCAGACTGTCTCCCCGCTGCTCTGCTGTGTGGAGTTGTTGAGTGTAAACCTCAATTGCTGCAGTCACCTCAATCGAACTAACCCTTTAAACACTGCTGGAGTTTTCCTTCTCTCTTCCGCCTCCCCCCTCCCCCACACCCTTCTCTCCTGGGATACAGTTCTGTAGCCAATGAAAGCCATCCTGTACGTTGCCCATTCTTCGCGTGAGTGCTGACATGGGGTGTGGGTTTCACTGCTGAGCCAAGCTCTTGTTTTTAATCCAACCACATGGGCACTCTCTCCAGCAGGGTTGCGTGGTGGTAATCAGGAGCAAGATTCTTTGCGCTTTCTAAAGCAGGAATGCTAACAGCAGTTGTAACATCTCTAAACTGCTGCCTGGCTGAGATCGGCTAACAGCTTCAGGCCAGGGCCTGACCCTGACCCTGGGACTCCCTCTTACTCAACACCAACTGACAGTACTTTTACTTCAACTTCTCTCCCCCTTGCTATCAGAATACTTCCTGTACCCTCGACCCCAATATTTCACCTGATTCAGATTTTGAATCACTTGGGATAGATTCCAAACTTGCGGATCAAAGGAAATGAAAATCAGGCAGTTCCATAACAGGCGGCTAATCCGCAATGCCAGCTTTACACCCGGGCGACCATTTGAAAATCTGTCGCAGGAATGTTACCGCGTTTTTCAATGACGAACACGCCACATTTCCTACGAGTGAAATCCAATATGTCACAGTCACGGGTAAATTTCCGAGGAGCTCCTCTGGTTCAGCCACCTTAACTTTTGCAGAAACTCAGTCCATGGCGTAACCGGGGCACCCAGGGAGGTTACAATGAAGCAGCGCGAGAATAGCCGAGAAACCTCATCCCCAAAAATGCTTTTAGATTGTGGCCGGGTCTCGGGGAGTGACCTATGTCTGTAGTCTCGGGGAGTGATCTATGTCTGTAGTCTCGGGGAGTGATCTATGTCTGTAGTCTCGGGGAGTGACCTATGTCTGTAGTCTTGGGGAGTGATCTATGTCTGTAGTCTCGGGCAGTGACCTATGTCTGTAGTCTCGGGGAGTGATCTATGTCTGTAGACTCGGGCAGTAACCTATGTCTGTAGTCTTGGGGAGTGACCTATGTCTGGAGTCTCGGTTAGTGACCTACATCTGTACTCTTGGTGACTGAGCTATGTCTGTAGCATCAGGGAGTGATCGATGTCTGTACTCTTGGTGAGTGACCTATGTCTATACTCGGGAGTGATCTACATCTGTACTCTCGGGCAGTGACCTACGTCTGTAGTCTCGGGAAGTGATCTACATCTGTACTCTCGGGGAGTGAATTATGTCTGTAGTCTCGGGGAGTGACCGACGTCTGTAGTCTTGGGGAGTGACCTATGTCTGTAGTCTTGGGGAGTGGCCTAAGTCTGTAGTCTTGGGGAGTGACCTACATCTGTACTCTTGGGGACTGAGCTATGTCTGTAGCCTCAGGGAGTGATCTACATCTGTACTCTTGGTGAGTGACCTACGTGTGTACTCGGGAGTGATCTACGTCTGTAGTCTCGGGGAGTGACATGTCTGTAGCCTCAGTGAGTGATCTACGTCTGTACTGTCGGTGAGTGACCTACGTCTTTACTCGGGAGTGATCTATGTCTGTAGTCTCAGGGAGAGACCATTGTCTGTAGTCTCGGGGAGTGACCTATGTCTGTACTCTCGGGTAGTGACCTATGTCTGTAGTCTCGGGGAGTGGTCTATGTCTAGTCTCGGTTAGTGACCTACATCTGTACTCTTGGTGACTGAGCTACGTCTGTAGCATCAGGGAGTGATCTACGTCTGTACTCTTGGTGAGTGACCTACATGTGTACTCAGGAGTGATCTACGTCTGTAGTCTCGGGAAGTGATCTACGTCTGTAGTCTCGGGGAGTGATCTATGTCTGTAGTCTCGGGTAGTGATCTATGTCTGTAGTCTCGGGTAGTGATCTATGTCTGTAGTCTTGGGGAGTGACGCATGTCTGTACTCTTGGGGAGTGATCTACCTCTGTACTCTCAGGGAGTGACCTACGTCTGCACTCGGGAGTGATCTACGTCTGTAGTCTCGGGGAGTGATCTATGTCTGTAGTCTCGGGAAGTGATCTATGGCTGTAGTCTCGGGGAGTGACCTACATCTGTACTCTTGGGGACTGAGCTACGTCTGTAGCCTCAGGGAGTGATCTACATCTGTACTCTTGGTGAGTGACCTACGTGTGTACTCGGGAGTGATCTACGTCTGTAGTCTCGGGGAGTGACATGTCTGTAGCCTCAGTGAGTGATCTACGTCTGTACTGTCGGTGAGTGACCTACGTCTTTCCTCGGGAGTGATCTATGTCTGTAGTCTCAGGGAGAGACCATTGTCTGTAGTCTCGGGGAGTGACCTATGTCTGTAGTCTCGGGTAGTGACCTATGTCTGTAGTCTCGGGGAGTGGTCTATGTCTAGTCTCGGTTAGTGACCTACATCTGTACTCTTGGTGACTGAGCTACGTCTGTAGCATCAGAGAGTGATCTACGTCTGTACTGTCGGTGAGTGACCTACGTCTTTACTCGGGCGTGATCTATGTCTGTAGTCTCAGGGAGTGACCATTGTCTGTAGTCTCGGGGAGTGACCTATGTCTGTAGTCTCGGGTAGTGACCTATGTCTGTAGTCTCGGGGAGTGGTCTATGTCTAGTCTCGGTAAGTGACCTACATCTGTACTCTTGGTGACTGAGCTACATCTGTAGCATCAGGGAGTGATCTACGTCTGTACTCTCGGTGAGTGACCTATGTCTGTACTCGGGAGTGACCTACGTCTGTAGTCTCGGGAAGTGATCTACGTCTGTAGTCTCGGGGAGTGACGCATGTCTGTAATCTTGGGGAGTGATCTACCTCTGTACTCGGGGAGTGACCTATGTCTGGAGTCTCGGGGAGTGAACTACATCTGTACTCTTGGAGACTGAGCTACGTCTGTAGCCTCAGGGAGTGATCTACGTCTGTACTCTTGGTGAGTGACCTACATGTGTACTCAGGAGTGATCTACGTCTGTAGTCTCGGGAAGTGATCTACGTCTGTAGTCTCGGGGAGTGATCTATGTCTGTAGTCTCGGGGAGTGATCTATGTCTGTAGTCTTGGGGAGTGACGCATGTCTGTACTCTTGGGGAGTGATCTACCTCTGTGATATACCTATCAATTCGTCCAATGAAAAGCGATGAGTTAGGAACGTAACTAAAGGTTTTTATTGACTAAATAACAGAGCCCACCCTCGTGGGGGATCGGGTCCAACAAGGAGGAATACCAGCCAGTCGACTACCTTTATACCTGGGCAGGTAGGTGGAGCCATGGGCGGAGTCGGAGGTGGTCAGCCCAGGTATAACAGCGCGACAAGAGGCGACCTCGTATAGTGATACAACAGTGAGAACAGTGATAACAATACAACAGTGATAACTATAGTGTAACGATAGTGAACGATAAAAGTGGTTTACCACATTCACCCCTTGTTTAGATTTGAGTCCGGCGGGGTGAAGTGTACTACCAGTTCTGGTATGTCAGTCTGTCCGGAGGCCTCGTAAGCCTCTCCGATCGTCGCAGCGGCGGTGCTGCATTATCCGGTGTTAATGCTGGTGTCTGCGTGGTCGGCGAAGGCTCGTGGGGTTCCTGCATGCCGTCTACCTGGGCTGGAATTGGGGGGGTGGTGGGGGGGGGTAAAGGTGGTGTCTCCGGAGTGCCCGAGGGTGCGAGGTCTCGTAAGGAGACAGTGTCCTCCCGCCCGTCTGGGTAAGCCACGTAGGCGTACTGGGGGTTGGCGTGCAGGAGGTTCACCCTCTCGACCAGGGGGTCCGTTTTATGGGCCCTCACGTGCTTTCGCAGCAAGACGGGCCTCGGAGAGGTCAGCCAGGTTGGTAGAGTGGTTCCCGTAGTCGACTTCCTGGGGAAAACAAACATTCGTTCATGGGGGGTGGCGTTAACGGCAGTGCAAAGTAGTGACCGGATGGAGTGCAGCGCTGTCGGGAGGACTTCCTGCCAGCGGGAGGTTGGGAGGCCCTTAGACTTTAAGGCTAAGAGGACGGCCTTCCATACCGTCGCGTTCTCTCTTTCCACCTGGCCGTTCCCTCGGGGGTTGTAGCTGATGGTCCTACTTGCTGCAATACCTCTCGCTAGTAGGAACTGACGGAGTTCCTCGCTCATGAAGGAGGAGCCCCGGTCACTATGTATATAGTTCGGGAACCCGAACAAGGCGAAGAGGTCGTTCAGGCACTTGATGACCGTGGTACTGGTCATGTCTGGGCAGGGGAAGGCAAAAGGGAAATGGGAGTACTCATCAACGATGTTGAGGAAGTACACATTGCGGTCAGATGACGGTAGAGGCCCCTTAAAGTCGATGCTCAGGCGCTCGAAGGGGCGGGTGGCCTTGATCAGGCTTGCTCTGTCCGGCCTATAGAAGTGCGGTTTGCACTCGGCGCAGGTCTGGCAGTTCCTGGTCATGGTCCTGACCTCCTCGATGGAGTAGGTCAGGTTGCGGGCCTTAATGAAATGGTAAAGTCTGGTGACCCCGGGGTGGCAGAGGTCGTTGTGGAGGGTCTGAAGTCTATCAATATGCGCGCTGGCGCATGTAATTCGTGAAAGAGCATCAGGGGGTTCGTTCAGCTTACCTGGCCGGTACAAGATATCATAATCGTAGGTGGATAGCTCGATTCTCCACCTCAAGATCTTGTCATTCTTGATTTTGCCCCTCAGCTTGTTATTAAACATGAAAGCAACCGAACGTTGGTCGGTGAGGAGGGTAAATCGTTTGCCTGCCAGGTAATGCCTCCAGCGCCGTACCGCCTCCACAATTGCCTGGGCTTCCTTCTCGACGACGAGTGTCGGATCTCGGGGCCCTGTAGGGTCCTTGAGAAGAAGGCCACCGGCCTCCCCTCCTGGTTAAGGGTAGCGGCTAGGGCGAAGTCGGATGCATCGTTCTCCACTTGGAAGGGGATGGACTCATCCACTGCGTGCATTGTGGCCTTGGCTATGTCTCCCTTGATGAGGGAGAAGGCCGCGCACGCTTCCTCCGTGAGGGGGAAGGATGTGGACTTCATGAGGGGTCTGGCTTTGTCCGCATAATTGGGCACCCATTGGGCATAGTAGGCGAAGAGCCCCAGGGTTCTCTTAAATGCCTTAGGGCAGTGGGGGAGGGGTAGCTCCATGAGGGGGCGCATTCTTTCGGGGTCGGGGCCGATGAGTCCATTCTCTACCACACAGCCAAGGATGGCAAGGCGCGAGGTGTTAAACACGCATTTCTCCTTATTGTAGGTGAGGTTCAGCCGTTGGGCCGTACGGAGGAATTTCTCCAGATTCACGTCATGGTCCTGCCGGTCGCGGCCGCAGATGGTGACGTTATCTAGATAGGGGAATGTGGCTTGCAGTCCGTTCTGGTCAACCATCCGGTCCATCTCCCTTTGGAAGACCGAGACCCCGTTGGTGACACCGAAGGGGACCCTAAGGAAGTGGTATAGGCGCCCATTCGCCTCGAAGGCGGTGTACTGGCGGTCCTCGGGGTGGATAGGGAGTTGGTGGTAGGCCGACTTAAGGTCGATGGTCGAGAATACGCGGTATTGTGCAATCTGATTGACCATGTCAGATATGCGGGGAAGGGGGTATGCGTCCAGCTGGGTGTATCTGTTTATGGTCTGGCTGTAGTCGATGACCAGGCGATTTTTATCGCCGGTCTTAACGACCACGACCTGGGCACGCCAGGGGCTGTTGCTCCCCTCGATAATGCCCTCTTTCAGGAGGCGCCGCACCTCAGAGCTAACGAAGGCTCTGTCCCCAGCGCTGTACCGCCTGCTCTTGGTAGCGACGGGTTTGCAGTCGGGGGTGAGGTTAGCGAACAGGGAAGGTGGCGGCACCTTGAGGGTGGATAGGCTGCAGGTGTTACGCGGTGGGCGGTTTAACATTCGCTGGTTGTCGACTGTGAGTGGGGGGAGGGGTCCACCGTATGCTAGGGTTACACTTTGGAGGTGGGATTGGAAGTCCAGCCCTAGTAGGACGGCAGCGCAGAGCTGGGGGAGGACGAGGAGTTTAAAATTTTTATACTCCGTACCCTTAACCGACAAGGTCACAACACAGTAGCCGTTAATGTCCGTGGCGTGGGACCTCGATGCCATCGAGATTCGGTTGCGCGTTGGCAGGACAGGGAGGGAGTAGTGGCTCACCGTGTCTGGGTGGATGAAGCTCTCCGTGCTTCCGCTGTCGAACAGGCAGGCCGTGGCGTGGCCGTTTACTTTGATGTCCATCATCGACTTGGACAGGTGGTGTGGGCGGGCTTGATCCAGAGTGACGGAGGCTAGTGTGTAGGTAAGCGAGTCGTTGTCGTCTGCGGGCGAGGCGGTCGTCGGGTCCGGGGGCCCGGTGGCAGTCGGGCATGTTGGGTAAAATGGCATCTCCCACGAGGTAGGACAAAATGGCGGAGAAGATGGCTGCCCCCATAACTCACATGAGGCACTATTGGGGTCGGTTGCCTTGATCAAAGATGGCCGCCCCCATGACTCACGTGTGGGGATGCTGGCCTCAGTTGCCTTGAAAGAAGATGGCCGCCCCCACAGTTCGCATGAGGCACTGCTGGCCTCTGAAGATCCGCTCCTGCAGGCCTTAGAGAAGTGGCCTTTCTTCCTGCAGGTTGAGCAGGTAGAGTTCCTGGCTGGGCAGCGCGACCTCGGGTGCTTCTCCTGGCCGCAAAAGAAGCAGCCGGCGGCCTGATCGCGGGTGCCCGATGTCGGAGCCGGTACCGGGGGTGGCGGTCCCGGTCGGGTCCGGGACGCCGACGCTGAGGTAGGTCCCGGGGGCGGCGCTGCGAAGGGTATTGCGGTAGGGGTCGGGCCCGAGTCCCAGGGTCGCGAGCAGTACCTGGAAAACGCCTCCTGGTCCCGATGGGCCACCTCTAGGGAGAGAGCGAGGGCTTCAGCTTTGTCCAGGTCGAGGTCTTTAGCTTCAAGCAGTCTTTGCCGTGAGTAGTCGGACCGTAGGCCTTTCACAAAGGCATCGCGGATATTATCTTCCGTATTTTCAACAGCCGTCACCGCTTTAAAGTCACAGTTCCTGCCGAGTGCTCTTAGCGCCCGTAAAAATTTAGCTACCGACTCTCCTGGCTGTTGCGGGCGGGATCTCAGGAGGTGCCTGGTGTACATGTAATTTACCGGGCTCCGGTACTGCTGTTTCAGTAGGTTGATAGCGGCCTCGTATGTAGTCGTGTCCTGGATGAGTGCGTATACTCTTGGGCTCGCTTGGGCTTTCAGAACTCTTAGTTTGGATCTCTGAGGGACGCCGGATTCTTCCAGGTAGGATTCGAAGCAGTCCAGCCAGTGTTTGAAGTTGAGGGCTGAGTTTGCTGCCTGTGGGTTTAGATCCAGGTACGGTGGTTTGAGGGCTTGCAGCCAAGCCGGCTGGTGTGGCTGGTGTAGCCCGGTGTCTGAAAGCTGCTGTGGCTGTGCTTCTGGGAGGGCTTCTGGCTGGCCAGTAGTAGACATCTTTAAAATTTAGTCAATAAAATTGATATACCTATCAATTCGTCCAATAAAAAGCGACGAGTTAGGAACGTAACTAAAGGTTTTTATTGACTAAATAACAGAGCCCACCCTCGTGGGTGATCGGGTCCAACAAGGAGGAATACCAGCCAGTCGACTACCTTTATACCTGGGCAGGTAGGTGGAGCCATGGGCGGAGTCGGAGGTGGTCAGCCCAGGCATAACAGCGTGACAAGAGGCGACCTCGTATAGTGATACAACAGTGAGAACAGTGATAACAATACAACAGTGATAACTATAGTGTAACGTAAGTGAACGATAAAAGTGGTTTACCACACTCTGTACTCTCAGGGAGTGACCTACGTCTGCACTCGGGAGTGATCTATGTCTGTAGTCTCGGGGAGTGATCTATGTCTGTAGTCTCGGGAAGTGATCTATGGCTGTAGTCTTGGGGACTGACCTATGTCTGTAGTCTCGGGGAGTGACCTATGTCTGTAGTTGGGGAGTGACCTTTGTCTGTAGTTTCAGGGAGTGAGCAATGTCTGTAGTCTCGGGGAGTGACCTATGTCTGTAGTCTAGGGGAGCGACCTACATCTGTACTCTCGGGGAGTGACCTACGTCTGTAGTCTCGGGAAGTGATCTGTGTTTGTACTCCTGGGGAGTGATCTATGTCTGTCGTTTCGGGGAGTGACCTATGTCTCTACTCGGGCCGTGATCTATGTCTGTATTCTTGGGGAGTGATCTACATCTGTAGTCTCGGGGAGTGACCTATGTCTGTACTTTTGGGGAGTGATCTACGTCTGTAGTCTCGGGGAGTGAACTATGTCTATAGTCTTGGGGAGTAACCTATGTCTGTAGTCTCGGGGAGTGATCTATGTCTGTACTCGGGGAGTGACCTATGTCTGTAGTCTCGGGGAGTGACCGATGTCTGTAGTCTTGGCGAGTGACCTATGTCTGTGGTCTCGGGGAGTGACCTATGTCTGTAGTCTTGGCGAGTGACCTATGTCTGTAGTCTTGGGGAGTGACCTGTGCCTGTAGTCTCGGGGAATGAGCAACGTCTGTAGTCTTAGGGAGTGACCTATGTCTGTACTCTCGGGGAGTGACCTACATCTGTAGTCTCGGGAAGTGATCTACGCCTGTACGCTTGGGGAGTGATCTTTGTCTGTAGTCTCGGGGTGTGATCTATGTCTGTACTCGGGGAGTGACCTATATCTGTAGTCTCGGGAGTGACCTATGTCTGTAGTCTATGGGAGTAGCCTATGTCTGTAATCTCAGTGAGTAAGAAATGTCTGTAGTCATGGAGAGTGACCTATGTCTGTAGTCTTGGGGAGTGACCTACGTCTGGACTCTCGGGGAGAGACCTACGTCTGTAGTCTCGGGAAGTGATCTACGTCTGTACACTAGTGGAGTGATCTACGTCTGTAGTCTCGGGGAGTGACCTATGTCTCTACTCGGGGAGTGATCTACGTCTGTATTCTCGGGGAGTGATCTACATCTGTAGTCTTGGGGAATGATCTACGTCTGTAGTCTCGGGGAGTGACCTATCTCTGTAGTCTTGGGGAATGATCTACGTCTGTAGTGTCGGGGAGTGATCTATGTCTACTCTTGGGGAGTGAATTCCTTATGTAATCCCGGGGAGCGACCTATGTTTGTACTTGGGGAGTGAACTACGTCTGTAGTCTCGGGGAGTGATCTATGTCTGTAGTCTCAGGGAGTGAGCTACTTATATAATTTCGGGTAGTGACCTATGTTTGTACTCAGGGAGTGATCTACGTCTGTACTCTCGGGAGTGACCTATGTCTGTAGTCTCGGGGAGTGACCTATGTCTGTAGTTTCGGGGAGTGACCAATGTCTGTAGTCTCGGGGAGTGACCTATGTCTGTAGTCTCAGGAGTGACCTATGTCTGATGTCTCGGGGAGTGACCTATGTCTAGTTTCGGGGAGTGACCAATGTCTGTAGTCTCGGGGAGTGACCTATGTCTGTAGTCTCGGGGAGTGACCTATGTCTAGTCTCGAGGTGTGACCTACGTCTGTAGTCTCGGGGAGTGATCTATGTCTGAACTCTCAGGGAGTGACCTACATCTGTACTTGAGGAGTGATATTTGTCTGTATTCTTGGGGAGTGTTCTACGTCTGTCTTCTCGTGGAGTGATCTATGTCTGTACTCTCCGGGAGTGATCTATGTCTGTAGTCTCGGGGAGTGGCCTATGTCTGTAGTACTGGCGAGTGACCTATGCCCGTAGTCTCGGGGAGTGACCTACATCTGTACTCTTGAGGACTGAGCTACGTCTGTGGCCTCAGGGAGTGACCTATATCTGTAGTCTCGGGGAGTGACCTACGACTGTACTCTTGGGGAGTGACCGACGTCTGTAGTCTCGAGAAGTGATCTACGTCTGTACTCTTGGGGAGTGATCTATGTCTGTATTCTTGGGTAGTGATCTGCATCTGTAGTCTCGGGGACTGCCCTATGTCTGTAGTCTTGGGGAATGATCTACATCTCTATTGTCAGGGAGTGATCTATGTCTACACTCGGGGAGTGAACTACTTCTGTAATCTCGGGGAGCGACCTATGTTTGTACTCGGCGAGTGATCTACCTCTGTAGTCTCGGGGAGTGATCTATGTCTGTAGTTTTGAGGAGTGATCTATGTCTGTAGTTTCGGGGAGTGATCTATGTCTCTAGTCTCAGGGAGTGAGCTACTTAGATAATCTTGGGTAGTGACCTATATTTGTACTCAGGGAGTGATCTATGTCTGTACTCTCAGGAGTGACCAATGTCTGTAGTCTCGGGGAGTGACCTATGTCTGTAGTCTCGGGGAGTGACCTATATCTGTAGTCTCGGGGAGTGACCTACATCTGTACTCTTGGGGAGTGACCGACGTCTGTAGTCTCGGGAAGTGATCTACGTCTGTACTCTCGGGGAGTGACCTACATCTGTACTCTTGGGGAGGGACCGACGTCTGTAGTCTCGGGAAGTGATCTACGTCTGTACTCTTGGGGAGTGATCTACATCTGTAGTCTCGGGGACTGCCCTATGTCTGTAGTCTTGGGGAAGGATCTACGTCTGTAGTGTCAGGGAGTGACCTATGTCTGTAGTCTTGGGGAGTGACCTACGTCTGTACTCTCGGGGAGACCTACATCTGTAGTCTTGGGAAGTGATCTACGCCTGTACTCTTGGGGAGTGATTTTTGTCTGTAGACTCGGGGAGTGTTCTTTGTCTGTAGTCTCGGGGAGTGATCTATGTCTGTACTCGGGGAGTGACCTATGTCTGTAGTCTCGGGGAGTGACCTATGTCGGTAGTCTTGGGGAGTAGCCTATGTCTGTAATCTCAGGGAATAAGCAATGTCTGTAGTCTCGGGGAGTGACCTATGTCTGTAGTCTTGGGGAGTGATCTACATCTGTAGTCTCGGGGACTGCCCTATGTCTGTAGTCTTGGGGAAGGATCTACGTCTGTAGTGTCAGGGAGTGACCTATGTCTGTAGTCTTGGGGAATGGTCTACGCCTGTCGTGTCGGGGAATGATCTATGTCTACTCTCGGGGAGTGAACTATTTATGTAATCTCGGGGAATGACCTATGTTTGTACTCGGGGAGTGATCTACCTCTGTAGTCTCGGGGAGTGATCTATGTCTGTAGTTTTGAGGAGTGATCTATGTCTGTAGTCTCGGGGAATGACCAATGTCTGTAGTCTCGGGGAGTGACCTATATCTGTAGTCTCGGGGGGTGACCTATGTCTGTAGTCTCGGGGAGTGACCTATGTCTGTACTCGGGGAGTGACCTATGTCTGTAGTCTCAGGGAGTGACCTATGTCTGTAGTCTTGGGGAGTAGCCTATGTCTGTAATCTCAGGGAATAAGCAATGTCTTTAGTCTCGGGGAGTGACCTATGTCTGTAGTCTCGGGGAGTGATCTGCATCTGTAGTCTCGGGCAGTGACCTATGTCTGTAGTCTTGGGGAATGATCTACGTCTGTAGTCTCGGGGAGTGACCTATGTCTGTAGTCTTGGGGAGTAAATTATGTCTGTAGTCTTGGCGAATGACCTATGTCTGTAGTCTCGGTGAGTGGCCTATATCTGTAGTCTTGGTGAGTGACCCATGTCTGTAGTCTCCGGGAGTGACCTACATCTGTACTCTTGGGGGAGTGACCGACGTCTGTAGTCTCGGGAAGTGATCTATGTCTGTACTCTCGAGGAGTAAGCTACATCTGTACTCTTGGGGAGTGACCGCCGTCTGTAGTCTCGGGAAGTGATCTACATCTGTACTCTTGGGGAGTGATCTCTGTCTGTACTCTTGGGGAGTGATCTACATCTGTACTGTCGGGGACTGCCCTATGTCTGTAGTCATGGGGAAGGATCTATGTCTGTAGTGTCAGGGAGTGACCTATGTCTGTAGTCTTGGGGAGTGACCTACGTCTGTACTCTCGGGGAGTGACCTACGTCTGTAGCCTTGGGAAGTGATCTACGCCTGTACTCTTGGGGAGTGATCTTTGTCTGTAGACTCAGGGAATGTTCTTTGTCTGCAGTCTCGGGGAGTGATCTATGTCTGTACTCAGGGAGTGATCTATGTCTGTACTCGGGGAGTGACCTACGTCTGTAGTCTCGGGGAGTGACCTATGTCTGTAGTCTTGGGGTGTAGCCTATGTCTGTAATCTCAGGGAATAAGCAATGTCTGTAGTCTCGGGGAGTGACCTATGTCTGTAGTCTTGGGGAGTGACCTACGTCTGGACTCTCGGGGAGAGACCTACGTCTGTCGTCTCGGGAAGAGATCTACATCTGTACACTTGTGGAGTGATCTATGTCTGTAGTCTCGGGGAGTGACCTATGTCTCTACTCGGGGAGTGATCTATGTCTGTATTCTCGGGGAGTGATCTGCAACTGTAGTCTTGGGGAGTGACCTATCTCTGTAGTCTTGGGGAATGATCTACGCCTGTCGTGTCGGGGAATGATCTATGTCTACTCTCGGGGAGTGAATAATTTATGTAATCTCGGGGAGCGACCTATGTTTGTACTTCGGGAGTGATCTACGTCTGTAGTCTCGGGGAGTGATCTATGTCTGTAGTTTTGGGGAGTGATCTATGTCTGTAGTTTCAGGGAGTGATCTATGGCTGTAGTCTCAGGGAGTGAGCTACTTAGATAACCTCGGGCAGTGACCTATGTTTGTACTCGGGGAGTGATCTACGTCTGTACTCTCGGGGAGTGACCTATGTCTGTAGTTTTGGGGAGTGACCAATGTCTGTAGTCTCGGGGAGTGACCTATGTCTGTAGTGTCGGAAGTGACCTATGTCTGATGTCTTGGGGAGTGACCTATATCTAGTTTTGGGGAGTGAACAATGTCTGTAGTCTCGGGGAGTGACCTATGTCTAGTCTCGGGGAGTGACCTATGTCTTGTCTCGGGGAGTGATCTATGTCTGAACTCTCAGGGAGTGACCTACATCTGTACTTGAGTGATATTTGTCTGTATTCTTGGGGAGTGTTCTACGTCTGTCATCTCGGGGAGTGACCTATGTCTGTACTCTCAGGGAGTGATCTATGTCTGTATTCTCGGGGAGTGATCTACGTCTGTAGTCTCGGGGAGTGACCTATGTCTGTCCTCTTGGGGAGTGATCTATGTCTGTATTCTCGGGGAGTGATCTACGTCTGTAGTCTCGGGGAGTGACCTCTGTCTCTACTCGGGGCGTGATCTATGTCTGTATTCTCGGTGAGTGATCTACGTCTGTAGTCTCGGGGACTGACCTATGTCTGTAATCTTGGGGATTAACCTATGTCTGTAGTCTCGGGGTGTGATCTGTGTCTGTACTCGGGGAGTGACCTATGTCTGTAGTCTCGGGGAGTGACCTACGTCTGTAGTCTTGGTGAATGACCTATATCTGTAGTCTCGGGGAGTGGCCTATGTCTGTAGTACTGGCGAGTGACCTATGTCTGTAGTCTCGGGGAGTGACCTACAGCTGTACTCTCGGGGAGTGACCGACGTCTGTAGTCTCGGGAAGTGATCTACGTCTGTACTCTTGGGGAGTGATCTATGTCTGTATTCTTGGGTAGTGATCTACATCTGTAGTCTCGGGGACTGCCCTATGTCTGTAGTCTTGGGGAATGATCTACGTCTGTATTGTCGGGGAGTGATCTATGTCTACTCTCGGGGAGTGAACTACTTATGTAATCGCGGGGAGTGACCTATGTTTGTACTCGGGGAGTGATCTACCTCTGTAGTCTTGGGGAGTGATCTATGTCTGTAGTTTCGGGGAGTGATCTATGTCTCCAATCTCAGGGAGTGAGCTACTTAGATAATCTCGGGTCGTGACCGATATTTATACTCGGGGAGTGATCTATGTCTGTACTCTCAGGAGTGACCAATGTCTGTAGTCTCGGGGAGTGACCTATGTCTGTAGTTTCGGGGAGTGACCAATGTCTGTAGTCTCAGGGAGTGACCTATATCTGTACTCTCGGGGAGTGACCTATATCTGTAGTCTCGGGGGGTGACCTACGTCTGAACTCTCGGGGAGTGACCTACATCTGTACTTGAGGAGTGATATTTGTCTGTATTTTTGGGGGGTCTTCTACATCTGTCGTCTCGGGGAGTGACCTATGTCTTTACTCTCGGGGAGTGATCTGCATCTGTAGTCTCGAGCAGTGACCTATGTCTGTAGTCTTGGGGAATGTTCTAGGTCTGTAGTCTCGGGGAGTGACCTATGTCTGTAGTCTTGGGGAGTAAACTATGTCTGTAGTCTCGGGGAGTGATCTATGTCTGTACTCGGGGAGTGACCTATGTCTGTAGTCTTGGGGAGTGACCTACGTCTGTAGTCTTGGAGTATGACCTATGGCTGTAGTCTCGGGGAGTGGCCTATGTCTGTAGTCTTGGCGAGTGACCTGTGTCTGTAGTCTTGGGGAGTGACCTACATCTGTACTCTTGGGAAGTGACCGACGTCTGTAGTCTCGGGAAGTGATCTACGTCTGTACTCTCGGGGAGTGACCTACATCTGCACTCTTGGGGTGTGACCGACGTCTGTAGTCTCGGGAAGTGATCTATGTCTGTACTCTTGGGGAGTGATCTACATCTGTAGTCTCGGGGACTGCCCTATGTCTGCAGTCTTGGGGAAGGATCTACGTCTGTAGTGTCAGGGAGTGACCTATGTCTGTAGTCTTGGGGAGTAACCTACGTCTGTACTCTCGGGGAGTGACCTACATCTGTAGTCTCGGGAAGTGATCTACGCCTGTACTCTTGGGGAGTGATTTTTGTCTGTAGACTCGGGGAGTGTTCTTTGTCTGTAGTCTCGGGGAGTGATCTATGTCTGTACTCGGGGAGTGACCTATGTCTGTAGTCTCGGGGAGTGACCTATGTCTGTAGTCTCGGGGAGTGGTCTGCATCTGTAGTCTTGGGCAGTGACCTATGTAGTCTTGGGGAATGATCTATGTCTGTAGTCTCGGGGAGTGACCTATGTCTGTAATCTTGGGGAGTAAACTATGTCTGTAGTCTCGGGGAGTGATCTATGTCTGTACTCGGGGAGTGACCTATGTCTGTAGTCTCGGGGAGTGACCTATGTCTGTAGTCTTGGGGGGTAGCCTATGTCTGTAATCTCAGGGAATAAGCAATGTCTGTAGTCTCGGGGAGTGACCTATGTCTGTAGTCTTGGGGAGTGACCTACGTCTGGACTCTCGGGGAGAGACCTACGTCTGTAGTCTCGGGAAGAGATCTACGTCTGTACACTTGTGGAGTGATCTATGTCTGTAGTCTCGGGGAGTGACCTATGTCTCTACTCGGGGAGTGATCTATGTCTGTATTCTTGGGGAGTGATCTGCATCTGTAGTCTTGGGGAGTGACCTATGTCTGTAGTCTTGGGATATGATCTACGTCTGTAGTCTCGGAGAGTGACCTATCTCTGTAGTCTTGGGGAATGATCTACGCCTGTCGTGTCGGGGAGTGATCTATGTCTACTCTCGGGGAGTGAGCTACTTATGTAGTCTCGGGGAGTGACCTATGTCTTTACTCTCGGGGAGTGATCTACGTCTGTGGTCTCGGGCAGTGATCTATGTCTGTAGTTTTGGGGAGTGATCTATGTCTGTAGTTTCACGGAATGATCTATGTCTGTACTTGAGGAGTGACATTTGTCTGTATTCTTGGGGAGTGTTCTACGTCTGTCTTCTCGGGGAGTGATCTATGTCTGTACTCTCCGGGAGTGATCTATGTCTGTGTTCTCGGGGAGTGATCTACGTCTGTAGTCTCGGGGAGTGACCTATGTTTGTCCTCTTGGGGAGTGATCTACGTCTGTAGTCTCGGGGAGTGACCTATGTTTGTCCTCTTGGGGAGTGATCTACGTCTGTAGTCTCGGGGAGTGACCTATGTCTGTTGTCTTGGGGAGTAACCTATGTCTGTAGTCTCGGGAAGTGATCTACGTCTGTACTCTTGTGGAGTGATCTATGTCTGTAGTCTCGGGGAGTGACCTATGTCTCTACTCGGGGCGTGATCTATGTCTGTATTCTTGGTGAGTGATCTACGTCTGTAGTCTCGGGGACTGACCTATGTCTGTACTCTTGGGGCGTGATCTACATCTGTAGTCTCGGGGAGTGACCTATGTCTGTAGTCTTGGGGATTAACCTATGTCTGTAGTCTCGGGGAGTGATCTGTGTCTGTACTCGGGGAGTGACATATGTCTGTAGTCTCGGGGAGTGACCTACTGTGGTAAACCACTGTTTGTATTCCACTGTGTACATGCCTGGACATGCCTCGGCTGACTCCTCCCACAAGTCCTAGTATAAAGGTGACTGCTCCCCAGCCCTTTGTATTTCTGGACCGGTCGACCACTCGAGGCAGACCTTCATTCTTTTGTTAATAAAAGCCTTTAGTTACTCTCTTAACTCTCAGCCTTTTATGAGTAATTGATAGCGCATCAATTTTATTAACAAAATGTTTATAATGGATAAGATCCTCACACCAGCATGCCTGGACTTAGATCATCGGGAGGCGGACTCATCCACCAAGTTTACTCACTGGCTTAAGTGTTTCGAAAAATTCCTGACCGCCTCCGCAGCAATCAAATCGGACGAGGACAAACTGGATGTCCTGACCTCCAAAGTGATCCACCGAGTGTACTCGGTCATCCAAGACGCGACCTCATACGCGGACGCTATCAAGCTCCTCAAGGACCAGTACACGTGCCCAGTGAACGAAGTGTACGCCAGGCACCTTCTGGGGAGTCGTAAACAACAACCTGGGGAATCGACCGTGGAATACCTTCAGGCACTGTCTGTGCTTGGCCGGGCCTGTGGTTGTAAGGATGTAAAGGCCGCCGTGTACACAGAGGAACTTATCCGGGACGCTTTTGTAGCGGGCCACAGATCCAATTACACCCGACAGCGACTGTTGGAGCAGAGTGACCTCGACCTCAACAAGGCCTCTGAACTCGCACTATCATTGGATGCAGCCTACAGGGGCATGGATGCCTACTCCTCTGCACCGTGGACGCCGCGGGGAATGACAGCCTGGGACACGGTAGGACCGCCTCATAGTGCCGTGCCACCCCAGCCACACCCCAGCAACGGCCCAACTACCGCAGCAGTGTCCCAAGGCCAGACAGCAGTGCCCCAAGGCCAGAAATGCTACTTCTGTGGCCAGGCAAAACACCCCAGAGCGCGCTGCCCGGCGAAAAACGCGATCTGCTCAGGCTGCAGGAAGAAGGGACACTACGCTAGCGTCTGCAGGGCCAAAGCCACCCCGAACCCCAGCAGCGCCACGTGTGGGCCATGCGGGCCGCCATCTTGGGCCTCCCCGGCCATGTGCGAACCACCGGTGCAGCAGCCATTTTGGACGCCTCCAGCCACATGGGGATCATGGACACCGCCATCTTGGACGACAGCCGGAACGCAGCAGGCCCCCAACACCGCCTCATCTGATACCTGCAGCGACACACCGACCCCTACGCTGGCATCCGTTACACTGGACCAAGCGAGACCGCACCAGCTGGCCAGTTCCACAATGGACATTAAGGTAAATGGTCACGATACAATCTGCCTTTTTGACTCTGGGAGCACGGAGAGCTTCATCCACCCCGACATGGTGCGGCATTGCTCTCTCCCAGTCCTGCCTGCGCACCAGCGGATTTCTATGGCCTCTGAGTCCCAGTCGGCAGACATCGGCGGCTACTGCGTGGTGACACTTGTAGTAGACGGGACTGTGTACGATCATTTTAAACTTCTGGTCCTGCCCGACCTCTGCGCTGCCGTCCTGCTGGGGTTAGATTTTCAGTGCCACCTTAAAAGTATTACGATGGCGTACGGTGGACCCCGACCCCCACTCACAGTCCACAGCCAGCAGCTTCCAAATTGCCCGCCGCGCACCAGGTGCAACCTCTCCACACTCAGAGTCACCCCGCCCCCACTGTTTGCTAACCTCACCCCCGACTGTAAGCCCATCGCCACAAAGAGCAGGCGATACAGTGCCGGGGACAGGGTTTTCATTAAAACCGAAGTGGAGCGGCTCCTGAAGGAAGGGATTATTGAGGGCAGCACCAGCCCCTGGCGAGCCCAGGTTGTGGTCGTTAAGACCGGCGAGAAGCAGCGCCTGGCCATCGACTACAGCCAGACAATAAATCGCTAAACCCTGCTGGACGCCTACCCACTCCCCCGCATAGCTGATATGGTCAACCAGATCGCGCAGTACCACGTCTTCTCGACCATTGACCTGAAATCAGCGTACCACCAGCTCCCTATCCGCCCTGAGGACCGCCAGTATACCGGCTTTGAGGCAAACGGCCGCCTCTATCACTTCCTTAGGGTTCCCTTTGGCGTCACCAACGGGGTCTCCGTCTTCCAAAGGGAGATGGACCGGATGGTAGATCAAAATGCGTTGCAGGCCACTTTCCCATATCTGGACAATGTGACCATCTGCGGCCGTGACTTGCAGGACCATGACGCAAACCTCGAAAAATTCCTCCGCACCGCCCAACTCCTGAACCTGACATATAACAAGGAGAAGTGCATATTCCGCACAAACCGCCTCGCCATCCTTGGCTGTGTTGTGGAACACGGAGTCATCGGCCCCGACCGGATGCGTCCCCTTATGGAACTCCCACTGCCCCACTGCCTCAAGGCCCTGAAGAGGTGCCTAGGGTTTTTCTCCTATTACGCCCAGTGGGTCCCCTACTATGCGGACAAGGCCCGTCCGCTGATCAAGTCCACCTCTTTTCCCTTGATAGCAGAGGCCCGCTTAGCCTTCCACCGTATCAAGGAGGACATTGCCAAAGCCACCATGCACGCAGTGGACGAATCCATCCCCTTCCAGGTGGAAAGCGACGCGTCCGACTTTGCCCTGGCCGGTACCCTCAATCAGGCGGGGAGACCCGTGGCCTTCTTTTCACGAACCCTCCAAGGCCCGGAGACCAGACACTCCGCTGTTGAGAAGGAGGCCCAGGCGATTGTGGAGGCTGTGCGTCATTGGAGGCACTACCTGGCCGGAAAACGATTTAACCTGCTCACTGACCAGCATTCAGTTGCTTTCATGTTTAACAACAAGCAGAGGGGCAAAATCAAAAATGACAAGATCTTGAGGTGGAGAATCGAACTTTCCACCTACAATTACGAGATCTTGTACCGGCCCGGGAAGCTCAATGAACCCCCGGATGTGCTATCGCGTGGCACCTGCGCCAGCGCGCAGATCGATAGACTGCGGGCCCTCCACAATGACCTCTGCCACCCGGGGGTCACCAGGTTCTTCCACTTCATCAAGGCCCGCAACCTGCCTTACTCTATTGAGGAGGTCAGGACCATGACCAGGAACTGCCAAGTCTGCGCTGAGTGCAAACCGCACTTTTATAGACCAGACAG
This sequence comes from Somniosus microcephalus, assembly GCF_052327205.1. Classification (NCBI taxonomy): domain Eukaryota; kingdom Metazoa; phylum Chordata; class Chondrichthyes; order Squaliformes; family Somniosidae; genus Somniosus; species Somniosus microcephalus. The sequence continues at coordinate 94,639,826 of NC_140999.1, read as the reverse complement.
GGCCCACCTGATAAAAGCCACTCGCTCCTTCGAGCGCCTGAGCGTTGATTTTAAAGGGCCTCTCCCCTCCTCCGACCGCAATGTGTACTTCCTCAATATTATTGATGAGTACTCCCGTTTCCCGTTCGCCATCCCCTGCCCGGACATGACCAGTGCCACGGTCATTAAATGTCTGAACGACCTCTTCACCCTGTTCGGTTTCCCCAGCTATATCCATAGCGACCGGGGCTCATCGTTTATGAGCGACGAACTCCGTCAGTACCTGCTAACTAGGGGTATTGCCACAAGCAGGACCACCAGTTAAAACCCCCGGGGGAACGGACCGGTGGAAAGAGAAAATGCGACAGTTTGGAAGGCCGCCCTGCTAGCCTTAAAGTCTAGGGGCCTTCCAACCTCCCGCTGGCAGGATGTGCTCCCCGATGCGCTCCACTCTATTCGGTCACTGCTCTGCACTGCCACTAACGCCACCCCTCATGAGAAAATGTTTGTCTTCCCAAGGAAGTCCACATCGGGGACATCACTACCACCATGGCTGACGTTCCCAGGGCCGGTCCTACTGAGAAGACACGTGAGGACCCATAAAACAGACCCCCTGGCCGAGAGGGTCGACCTCCTCCACGCCAACCCCCAGTATGCTTACATTGCATACCCGGACGGGCGGGAGGACACAGTCTCCATAAGAGACCTTGCACCCTCGGGGGCCGCAGTAACCCACTACTCACTACCGCCCCCCCCCCACGATCCGATATCCAGCCCCAGCAGACGGCAGGCCTGGGCTCCGCGACCCGCTTGACATCTACGAGGACGACACGCCTGTGCCACAGCCTACGCAGGACTCGACGCCGGAAGCTCCACTACCCCTGCCGTCGCCACGCCGATCACAGCGGCAGACAAGACCTCCGGAGAGACTCCAATACACTAACTTTTAATACACTTCACCCCGCCGGACTCAATTTTAAACAAGGGGTGAATGTGGTAAACCACTGTTTGTATTCCACTGTGTACATGCCTGGACATGCCTCGGCTGACTCCTCCCACAAGTCCTAGTATAAAGGTGACTGCTCCCCAGCCCTTTGTATTTCTGGACCGGTCGACCACTCGAGGCAGACCTTCATTCTTTTGTTAATAAAAGCCTTTAGTTACTCTCTTAACTCTCAGTCTTTTATGAGTAATTGATAGCGCATCACCTACGTCTGTAGTCTTGGTGAATGACCTATGTCTGTAGTCTCGGGGAGTGTCCTATGTCTGTAGTACTGGCGAGTGACCTATGTCTGTAGTCTCGGGGAGTGACCTACATCTGTACTCTTGGGGACTGAGCTACGCCTGTAGCCTCAGGGAGTGACCTATATCTGTAGTCTCGGGGAGTGACCTACGACTGTACTCTTGGGGAGTGACCGACGTCTGTAGTCTCGGGAAGTGATCTACGTCTGTACACTTGGGGAGTGATCTATGTCTGTATTCTTGGGTAGTGATCTACATCTGTAGTCTCGGGGACTGCCCTATGTCTGTAGTCTTGGGGAATGATCTACGTCTGTATTGTCGGGGAGTGATCTATGTCTACTCTCGGGGAGTGAACTACTTATGAAATCTCGGGGCGTGACCTATGTTTGTACTCGGGGAGTGATCTATGTCTGTACTCTCAGGAGTGACCAATGTCTGTAGTCTCGGGGAGTGACCTATGTCTGTCATTTCGGGGAGTGTGGTAAACCACGTTCACTATCGTATCACTGTTAGTAGTTAGCACTGTTCACCACTGTTCGTTATAACTGTATCACTGACCACTATTGTATCATGGTACGAGGTCGCCTCTTGCCACACTGCTATACCTGGGATGACCACTGCCGACTCCGCCTTGGCTCCACCCACCAGGCCAGGTATAAAGGTGAGCGACTGGCTGGTATTCCTCCTGCTTGGATCGGATCACCCACGAGAGTGGGCTCTGTTATTTAGTCAATAAAAACCTTTAGTCACCTTCGTAACTCTTCGCCTTTTATTGGAGGAATTGATAGGTATATCAATTTTATTGACTAAATTTAATGATGTCCGACAACGAGTCACAACCGGCGGAGGAGCCACCAGCGCAGCTCCCAGGAGCACAGCCACACCAGCCAGCTTGGCTGCGAGCCCTCAGACCGCCGTACCTGGACCTGAACCCACGAGCAGCAAACTCAGCCGCAGACTTTAAACACTGGCTGGTCTGCTTCGAATCATACCTGAGAGAATCCAGCGTCCCTCAGGCATCCAAACTAAGTGTCCTGCAGGCACAACTGAGCCCGAGAGTATACACTCTCATCGAGGACATGACTACCTACGAGACCGCCATCAACCTGCTGAAACAGAAGTACCGGACCCCGGTAAACTACATGTACGCTAGGCACCTCCTAAGATCACGGCCGCAACAGCCAGGAGAATCAGTAGCCGAATTCTCACAGGCGCTATATGCACTCGCCAGGAACTGTGACTTTAAACCGGTGTCGGCAGCCGAAAATACTGAAGATAATATCCGCGACGCATTCCTGAAAGGCCTACGGTCCGAGTACTCACGGCAAAGACTGCTGGAAGCTAAAGACCTCATCATGGAAAAAGCTGAAGCCCTCGCTATCTCCCTGGAAGTGGCCCACCAAGATCAGGAAGCATTCACCAGGTACTGCTCGCGACCCTGGGACTCGGGCCCGACCCCTACCACAGCACCCTTCCCAGCGCCGCCCCCGGGACCTACCTCTGCGTCGGCGTCCCGGACCCGACCGGCCCCGCCACCCCCGGCACCGGCCCCGACATCGGGCATCCGCGATCGGGCTGCCGGCTGTTTTTTTTGTGGCCAGGAGAAGCACCCGAGGTCGCGCTGCCCAGCCAAGAACTCCATATGCAAAACCTGCCTGAAGAAAGGCCACTTCTCCAAGGCCTGCAGGAGCGGATCCTCAGAGGCCAGCAGTGCCGCATGCGAACTATGGGGGCGGCCATCTTCGTTTAGGGCAACTGAGGCCAGCATCCCCACACATGAGTCATGGGGGCGGCCATCTTTGATTAAGGCAACCGACCCCAATAGTGCCTCATGGGGCCCTACCTCGTGGGAGACGCCATTTTACACACCACGCCCGACCGCCTCGCCCGCAGATGACAACAACTCGCTCAGCTACACACTAGCTTCCGTCACCCTGGACCAAGCCCGCCCGCACCATCTGTCCAAGTCAATGATGGACATCAAAGTGAACGGCCACGCCACGACCTGCCTGTTCGACAGCGGAAGCACGGAGAGCTTCATCCACCCAGACACGGTGAGCCACTACTCCCTCTCTGTCCTACCAACGCGCAGCCGAATCTCGATGGCATCGAGGTCCCACGCCACGGACATCAGCGGCTACTGTGTCGTGACCCTGTCGGTTAAGGGCACGGAGTATAAAAACTTTAAACTCCTCGTCCTCCCCCATCTCTGCGCTGCCGTCCTACTAGGGCTGGACTTCCAATCCCACCTCCAAAGCATAACCCTAGCATACGGTGGACCCCTCCCCCCACTCACAGTCAACAACCAGCAAACGTTAAACCGCCCACCGCGTAACACCTGCAGCCTCTCCACCCTCAAGGTCCCGCCACCCTCTCTGTTTGCTAACCTTACCCCTGACTGCAAACCCGTCGCTACCAAGAGCAGGCGGTATAGCGCCGGGGACAGAGCCTTCATTAGCTCTGAGGTGCGGCGCCTCCTGAAAGAGGGCATTATCGAGGGGAGCAGCAGCCCCTGGCGTGCCCAGGTCGTAGTCGTAAAGACCGGCGATAAAAACCGCCTGGTCATCGACTACAGCCAGACCATAAACAGATATACCCAGCTGGACGCATACCCCCTCCCCCGCATATCTGACATGGTCAATCAGATTGCACAGTATAAAGTATTCTCGACCATCGACATGAAGTCGGCCTACCACCAACTCCCTATCCACCCTGAGGACCGCCAGTATACCGCCTTCGAGGCGAATGGGCGCCTATACCACTTCCTTAGGGTCCCCTTCGGTGTCACTAATGGGGTCTCGGTCTTCCAAAGGGAGATGGACCAGATGGTTGACCAGAACGAACTGCAGGCTACATTCCCCTACCTAGATAACGTCACTATCTGCGGCCGCGACCGGCAGGAACATGACGCGAATCTGGAGAAATTCCTCCGTACGGCCCAACGGCTGAACCTCACCTACAATAAGGAGAAATGCGTGTTTAACACCACGCGCCTTGCCATCCTCGGCTGCGTAGTGGAGAACGGAATCATCGGCCCCGACCCAGAAAGAATGCGCCCCCTCATGGAGCTACCCCTCCCCCACTGCCCTAAAGCACTTAGGAGAACCCTGGGGCTTTTCGCCTACTATGCCCAATGGGTACCCAATTACGCGGACAAAGCCAGACCCCTCCAGAAAGCCACTTCCTTCCCCCTCACGGAGGAGGCGTGCGCGGCCTTCTCCCTCATTAAGGGAGACATAGCCAAGGCCACGATGCACGCAGTGGACGAGTCCATCCCCTTTCAGGTGGAGAGCGACGCATCCGACTTCGCCTTAGCCGCCACCCTAAACCAGGAGGGGAGGCCAGTGGCCTTCTTCTCAAGGACCCTACAGGGCCCCGAGATCCGACATTCGTCGGTCGAGAAAGAGGCCCAGGCGATCGTGGAGGCAGTACGGCGCTGGAGGCACTACCTGGCAGGCAAACAATTTACCCTCCTCACCGACCAGCGTTCGGTGGCTTTCATGTTTAATAACAAGCTGAAGGGCAAAATCAAGAATGACAAGATTTTGAGATGGAGAATCGAGCTCTCCACCTACGATTATGAGATCTTGTACCGGCCAGGCAAGCTGAACGAATCCCCTGATGCCCTTTCACGAATGACATGCTTGGATTGGATCACCCACGAGAGTGGGCTCTGTTATTTAGTCAATAAAAACCTTTAGTCACCTTCGTAACTCTTCGCCTTTTATTGGAGGAATTGATAGGTATATCAGGGAGTGACCAATGTCTGTAGTCTCGGGGAGTGACGTATGTCTGTAGTCTCGGGGAGTGACCTATATCTGTAGTCTCGGGGGGTGACCTACGTCTGTAGTCTCGGGGAGTGATCTACGTCTGAACTCTCGGGGAGTGACCTACACCTGTACTTGAGGAGTGATATTTGTCTGTATTCTTGGGGGGTCTTCTACGTCTGTCGTCTCGGGGAGTGACCTATGTCTGTACTCTCGGGGAGTGATCTGCATCTGTAGTCTCGGGCAGTGACCTATGTCTGTAGTCTTGGGGAGTGAGCGATGTCTGTAGTCTCAGGGAGTGACCTATGTCTGTAGTCTTGGCGAGTGACCTATGTCTGTAGTCTCGGGGAGTGACACATCTGTACTCTTGGGGAGTGACCGACGACTGTAGTCTCGGGAAGTGATCTACGTCTGTACTCTCGGGGAGTGACCTACATCTGTACTCTTGGGGAGTGACCGACGTCTGTAGTCTCGGGAAGTGATCTACGTCTGTACTCTTGGGGAGTGATCTACATCTGTAGCCTCGGGGACTGCCCTATGTCTGTAGTCTTGGGGAAGGATCTACATCTGTAGTGTCAGGGAGTGACCTATGTCTGTAGTCTTGGGGAGTGACCTACGTCTGTACTCTCGGGGAGAGACCTACATCTGTAGTCTCGGGAAGTGATCTACGCCTGTACTCTTGGGGAGTGATTTTTGTCTATAGACTCGGGGAGTGTTCTTTGTCTGTAGTCTCGGGGAGTGATCTATGTCTGTACTCGGGGAGTGACCTATGTCTGTAGTCTCGGGGTGTGACCTATGTCGGTAGTCTTGAGGAGTAGCCTATGTCTGTAATCTCAGGGAATAAGCAATGTCTGTAGTCTCGGGGAGTGACCTATGTCTGTAGTCTTGGGGAGTGATCTACATCTGTAGTCTCGGGCAGTGACCTATGTCTGTTGTCTTGGGGAATGATCTACGTCTGTAGTCTCGGTGAGTGACCTATGTCTGTAGTCTTGGGGAGTAAACTATGTCTGTAGACTCGGGGAGTGACCTATGTCTGTAGTCTCGGGGTGTGACCTACGTCTGTAGTCTTGGCGAATGACCTATGTCTGTAGTCTCGGGGAGTGGCCTATATCTGTAGTTTGGCGAGTGACCGACGTCTGTAGTCTCGGGAAGTGATCTACATCTGTACTCTTGGGGAGTGATCTATGTCTGTACTCTTGGGGAGTGATCTACATCTGTAGTTGAGGAGTGTTATTTTTCTGTATTCTTGGGGGGTCTTCTACGTCTGTCGTCTCGGGGAGTGACCTATGTCTGTACTCTCGGGGAGTGATCTGCATCTGTAGTCTCGGGCAGTGACCTAGGTCTGTAGTCTTGGGGAATGATCTAGGTCTGTAGACTCGGGGAGTGACCTATGTCTGTAGTCTTGGGGAGTAAACTATGTCTGTAGTCTCGGGGAGTGATCTATGTCTGTACTCGGGGAGTGACCTATGTCTGTAGTCTCGGGGAGTGGCCTATGGCTGTAGTCTTGGCGAGTGACCTATGTCTGTAGTCTCGGGGAGTGACCTACATCTGTACACTTGGGGAGTGATTTTTGTCTGTAGACTCGGGGAGTGTTCTTTGTCTGTAGTGTCGGGGAGTGATCTATGTCTGTAGTCTTGGGGAGTAGCCTATGTCTGTAATCTCAGGGAATAAGCAATGTCTGTAGTCTTGGCGAGTGACCTATGTCTGTAGTCTCGGGGAGTGACCTACATCTGTACTCTTGGGGAGTGACCGACGTCTGTAGTCTGAGGAAGTGATCTACGTCTGTACTCTCAAGGAGTGACCTACATCTGTACTCTTGGGGAGTGACCGACGTCTGTAGTCTCGGGAAGGGATCTACATCTGTACTCTTGGGGAGTGATCTATGTCTGTACTCTTGGGGAGTGATCTACATCTGTAGTCTCGGGGACTGCCCTATGTCTGTAGTCTTGGGGAAGGATCTATGTCTGTAGTGTCAGGGAGTGACCTATGTCTGCAGTCTTGGGGAGTGACCTACGTCTGTACTCTCGGGCAGTGACCTACATCTGTAGTCTCAGGAAGAGATCTACGTCTGTACACTTGTGGAGTGATCTATGTCTGTAGTCTCGGGGAGTGACCTATGTCTCTGCTCGGGGAGTGATCTATGTCTGTATTCTCGGGGAGTGATCTGCATCTGTAGTCTTGGGGATTGACCTATGTCTGTAGTCTTGGGGTATGATCTACGTCTGTAGTCTTGGAGAGTGACCTATCTCTGTAATCTTGGGGAATGGTCTACGCCTGTAGTGTCGGGGAGTGATCTGTGTCTGTAGTTTCGGGGAGTGATCTATGTAGTCTCAGGGAGTGAGCTACTTAGATAATCTCGGGTAGTGACCTATGTTTGTACTCGGGGAGTGATCTACGTCTGTACTCTCGGGAGTGACCTATGTCTGTAGTCTCGGGGAGTGACCAATGTCTGTAGTCTCGGGGAGTGACCTATGTCTGATGTCTTGGGGAGTGACCTATGTCTATTTTTGGGGAGTGACCAATGTCTGTAGTCTCGGGTAGTGAACTATGCCTAGTTTCCGGGAGTGACCTATGTCTAGTCTCGGGGAGTGACCTACGTCTGTAGTCTCGGGGAGTGATCTACGTCTGAACTCTCAGGGAGTGACCTACATCTGTACTTGAGTGGTATTTGTCTGTATTCTTGGGGAGTGCTCTACGTCTGTTTCTCAGGGAGTGACCTATATCTTTACTCGGGGCGTGATCTATGTCTGTACTCTTGGGGCATGATCTACGTCTGTAGTCTCGGGGAGTGATCTATGTCTGTAGCCTCAGGGAGTGACCTGTGTCTGTAGTCTCTGGGAATGACCTACGACTGTACTCTTGGGGAGTGACTGACGTCTGTAGTCTCGGGAAGTGATCTACGTCTGTACTCTTGCGGAGTGACCTGTGTCTGTACTCTTTGGGAGTGATCTATGCCTGTAGTTTCGGGGAGTGTTCTATGTCTCTAGTCTCAGCGAGTGAGCTACTTAGATAATCTCGGGGAGTGACCTATGTTTGTACTCGGGGAGTGATCTACGTCTGTACTCTCAGGAGTGACCAATGTCTGTAGTCTCGGGGAGTGACCTACATCTGTACTTGAGGAGTGATATTTGTCTGTATTCTTGGGGGCTGTTCTACGTCTATCGTCTCAGGGAGTGACCTATGTCTGTACTCTCGGGGAGTGATCTGCATCTGTAGTCTCGGGCAGTGACCTATGAATTGGGGAATGATCTACGTCTGTAGTCTCGGAGAGTGACCTATGTCTGTAGTCTCGGGGAGTGACCTACGACTGTACTCTTGGGGAGTGACCGACGTCTGTAGTCTCGGGAAGTGATCTATGTCTGCACTCTTGGGGAGTGATCTATGTCTGTACTCTTGGGGAGTGATCTACATCTGTAGTCTCGGGAACTGCCCTATGTCTGTTGTCTTGGGGAAGGATTTATGTCTGTAGTGTCAGGGAGTGACCTATGTCTGTTGTCTTGGGGAGTGACCTATGTCTGTACTCTCGGGGAGTGACCTACATCTGTAGTCTCGGGAAGTGATCTACGCCTGTACTCTTGGGGAGTGATCTATGTCTGTACTCGGGGAGTGACCTATGTCTGTAGTCTCGGGGAGTGACCTATGTCTGTAGTCTTGGGGAGTAGCCTATGTCTGTAATCTCAGGGAATAAGCAATGTCTGTAGTCTCGGGGAGTGTCCTATATCTGTAGTCTTGGGGAGTGACCTACGTCTGGACTCTCAGGGAGCAACCTACGTCTGTAGTCTTGGGAAGAGATCTACGTCTGTACACTTGTGGAGTGATCTATGTCTGTAGTCTCGGGGAGTGACCTATGTCTCTACTCGGGGAGTGATCTATGTCTGTGTTCTCGGGGAATGATCTGCATCTGTAGTCTTGGGGAGTGACCTATGTCTGTAGTCTTGGGGTATGATCTACGTCTGTAGTGTCGGAGAGTGACCTATCTCTGTAGTCTTGGGGAATGATCTACGCCTGTAGTGTCGGGGAGTGATCTATGTCTACTCTCGGGGAGTGAACTATTTATGTAATCTCGGGGAGCGACCTATGTTTGTATTCGGGGAGTGATCTACGTCTGTACTCTCGGGAGTGACCTATGTCTGTAGTCTCGGGGAATGATCTACGTCTGTAGTCTCGGGGAGTAACCTATGTCTGTAGTCTCGGGGAGTGGCCTTTGGCTGCAGTCTTGGCGAGTGACCTATGTCTGTAGTCTCGGGGAGTGACCTACATCTGTACACTTGGGGAGTGACTGACGTCTGTAGTCTCGGGAAGTGATCTACGTCTGTACTCTCGGGGAGTGACCTACATCTGTACTCTTGGGGAGTGACCGACGTCTGTAGTCTCGGGAAGTGATCTACGTCTGTACTCTTGTGGAGTGATCTATGTCTGTAATCTTGGGGAGTGATCTACATCTGTAGTCTCGGGGACTGCCCTATGTCTGTAGTCTTGGGGAAGGATCTACGTCTGCAGTGTCAGGGAGTGACCTATGTCTGTAGTCTTGGGGAGTGACCTACGTCTGTACTCTCGGGGAGTGACCTACATCTGTAGTCTCAGGAAGTGATCTACGCCTGTACTCTTGGGGAGTGATTTTTGTCTGTAGACTCGGGGAGTGTTCTTTGTCTGTAGTCTCGGGGAGTGATCTATGTCTGTAGTCTTGGGGAGTAGCCTATGTCTGTAATCTCAGGGAATAAGCAATGTCTGTAGTCTTGGCGAGTGACCTATGTCTGTAGTCTCGGGGAGTGACCTACGTCTGTACTCTTGGGGAGTGACCGACGTCTGTAGTCTCAGGAAGTGATCTACGTCTGTACTCTCAAGGAGTGACCTACATCTGTACTCTTGGGGAGTGACCGACGTCTGTAGTCTCGGGAAGTGATCTACATCTGTACTCTTGGGGAGTGATCTATGTCTGTACTCTTGGGGAGTGATCTACATCTGTAGTCTCGGGGACTGCCCTATGTCTGTAGTCTTGGGGAAGGATCTATGTCTGTAGTGTCAGGGAGTGACCTACGTCTGTAGTCTTGGGGAGTGACCTACGTCTGTACTCTCGGGCAGTGACCTACGTCTGTAGTCTCGGGAAGTGATCTACGCCTGTACTCTTGGGAAGTGATCTTTGTCTGTAGACTCGGGGAGTGTTGTTTGTCTGTAGTCTCGGGGAGTGAGCTATGTCTGTACTCGGGGAGTGATCTATGTCTGTACTCGGGGAGTGACCTATGTCTGTAGTCTCGGGGAGTGATCTACATCTGTACACTTGGGGAGTGACTGATGTCTGTAGTCTCGGGAAGTGATCTACGTCTGTACTCTCGGGGAGTGACCTACATCTGTACTCTTGGGGAGTGACCGACGTCTGTAGTCTCGGGAAGTGATCTACGTCTGTACTCTTGTGGAGTGATCTATGTCTGTACTCTTGGGGAGTGATCTACATCTGTAGTCTCGGGGACTGCCCTATGTCTGTAGTCTTGGGGAAGGATCTACGTCTGCAGTGTCAGGGAGTGACCTATGTCTGTAGTCTTGGGGAGTGACCTACGTCTGTACTCTCGGGGAGTGACCTACATCTGTAGTCTCAGGAAGTGATCTACGCCTGTACTCTTGGGGAGTGATTTTTGTCTGTAGACTCGGGGAGTGTTCTTTGTCTGTAGTCTCGGGGAGTGATCTATGTCTGTAGTCTTGGGGAGTAGCCTATGTCTGTAATCTCAGGGAATAAGCAATGTCTGTAGTCTTGGCGAGTGACCTATGTCTGTAGTCTCGGGGAGTGACCTACGTCTGTACTCTTGGGGAGTGACCGACGTCTGTAGTCTCAGGAAGTGATCTACGTCTGTACTCTCAAGGAGTGACCTACATCTGTACTCTTGGGGAGTGACCGACGTCTGTCGTCTCGGGAAGTGATCTACATCTGTACTCTTGGGGAGCGATCTATGTCTGTACTCTTGGGGAGTGATCTACATCTGTAGTCTCGGGGACTGCCCTATGTCTGTAGTCTTGGGGAAGGATCTATGTCTGTAGTGTCAGGAAGTGACCTACGTCTGTAGTCTTGGGGAGTGACCTACGTCTGTACTCTCGGGCAGTGACCTACGTCTGTAGTCTCGGGAAGTGATCTACGCCTGTACTCTTGGGGAGTGATCTTTGTCTGTAGACTCGGGGAGTGTTGTTTGTCTGTAGTCTCGGGGAGTGAGCTATGTCTGTACTCGGGGAGTGATCTATGTCTGTACTCGGGGAGTGACCTATGTCTGTAGTCTCGGGGAGTGATCTACATCTGTACACTTGGGGAGTGACTGATGTCTGTAGTCTCGGGAAGTGATCTACGTCTGTACTCTCGGGGAGTGACCTACATCTGTACTCTTGGGGAGTGACCGACGTCTGTAGTCTCGGGAAGCGATCTACGTCTGTACTCTTGTGGAGTGATCTATGTCTGTACTCTTGGGGAGTGATCTACATCTGTAGTCTCGGGGACTGCCCTATGTCTGTAGTCTTGGGGAAGGATCTACGTCTGCAGTGTCAGGGAGTGACCTATGTCTGTAGTCTTGGGGAGTGACCTACGTCTGTACTCTCGGGGAGTGACCTACACCTGTAGTCTCAGGAAGTGATCTACGCCTGTACTCTTGGGGAGTGATTTTTGTCTGTAGACTCGGGGAGTGTTCTTTGTCTGTAGTCTCGGGGAGTGATCTATGTCTGTAGTCTTGGGGAGTAGCCTATGTCTGTAATCTCAGGGAATAAGCAATGTCTGTAGTCTTGGCGAGTGACCTATGTCTGTAGTCTCGGGGAGTGACCTACATCTGTACTCTTGGGGAGTGACCGACGTCTGTAGTCTCGGAAAGTGATCTACATCTGTACTCTTGGGGAGTGATCTATGCCTGTACTCTTGGGGAGTGATCTACATCTGTAGTCTCGGGGACTGCCCTATGTCTGTAGTCTTGGGGAAGGATCTATGTCTGTAGTGTCAGGGAGTGACCTACGTCTGTAGTCTTGGGGAGTGACCTACGTCTGTACTCTCGGGCAGTGACCTACGTCTGTAGTCTCGGGAAGTGATCTACGCCTGTACTCTTGGGGAGTGATCTTTGTCTGTAGACTCGGGGAGTGTTGTTTGTCTGTAGTCTCGGGGAGTGATCTATGTCTGTACTCGGGGAGTGATCTATGTCTGTACTCGGGGAGTGACCTATGTCTGTAGTCTCGGGGAGTGACCTATGTCTGTAGACTTGGGGAGTAGCCTATGTCTGTAATCTCAGGGAATAAGCAATGTCTGTAGTCTCGGGGAGTGCCCTATGTCTGTAGTCTTGGGGAGTGACCTACGTCTGGACTCTCGGGGAGAGACCTACGTCTGTAGTCTCAGGAAGAGATCTACGTCTGTACACTTGTGGAGTGATCTATGTCTGTAGTCTCGGGGAGTGACCTATGTCTCTACTCGGGGAGTGATCTATTTCTGTATTCTCGGGGAGTGATCTGCATCTGTAGTCTTGGGGAGTGACCTATGTCTGTAGTCTTGGGGTACGATCTACATCTGTAGTCTTGGAGAGTGACCTATCTCTGTAGTCTTGGGGAATGGTCTACGCCTGTAGTGTCGGGGAGTGATCTGTGTCTGTAGTTTTGGGGCGTGATCTATGTCTGTAGTTTTGGGGAGTGATCTATGTCTGTAGTTTCAGGGAGTGATCTATGTAGTCTCAGGGAGTGAGCTACTGAGATAATCTCGGGTAGTGACCTATGTTTGTACTCGGGGAGTGATCTACGTCTGTACTCTCAGGAGTGACCTACGTCTGTACTCTCGCGAGTGACCTATGTCTGTAGTCTCGGGGAGTGACCAATGTCTGTAGTCTCGGGGAGTGACCTATGTCTGTAGTCTAGGAGTGACCTATGTCTGATGTCTCGGGGAGTGACCTATGTCTATTTTTGGGGAGTGACCAATGTCTGTAGTCTCGGGTAGTGAACTATGTCTAGTTTCCGGGAGTGACCTATGTCTAGTCTCGGGGAGTGACCTACGTCTGTAGTCTCGGGGAGTGATCTACGTCTGAACTCTCAGGGAGTGACCTACATCTGTACTTGAGTGGTATTTGTCTGTATTCTTGGGGAGTGTTCTACGTCTGTTTCTCGGGGAGTGACCTATATCTTTACTCGGGGCGTGATCTATGTCTGTACTCTTGGGGCATGATCTACGTCTGTAGTCTCGGGGAGTGATCTATGTCTGTAGCCTCAGGGAGTGACCTGTGTCTGTAGTCTCGGGAAGTGATCTACGTCTGTACTCTTGCGGAGTGACCTGTGTCTGTACTCTTTGGGAGTGATCTATGCCTGTAGTTTCGGGGAGTGATCTATGTCTCTAGTCTCAGCGAGTGAGCTACTTAGATAATCTCGGGGAGTGACCTATGTTTGTACTCGGGGAGTGATCTACATCTGTACTCTCAGGAGTGACCAATGTCTGTAGTCTCGGGGAGTGACCTACATCTGTACTTGAGGAGTGATATTTGTCTGTATTCTTGGGGGCTGTTCTAAGTCTATCGTCTCGGGGAGTGACCTATGTCTGTACTCTCGGGGAGTGATCTGCATCTGTAGTCTCGGGCAGTGACCTATGAATTGGGGAATGATCTACGTCTGTAGCCTCGGAGAGTGACCTATGTCTATAGTCTCGGGGAGTGACCTACGACTGTACTCTTGGGGAGTGACTGACGTCTGTAGTCTCGGGAAGTGATCTATGTCTGCACTCTTGGGGAGTGATCTATGTCTGTACTCTTGGGGAGTGATCTACATCTGTAGTCTCGGGAACTGCCCTATGTCTGTTGTCTTGGGGAAGGATTTATGTCTGTAGTGTCAGGGAGTGACCTATGTCTGTTGTCTTGGGGAGTGACCTATGTCTGTACTCTCAGGAAGTGATCTATGCCTGTACTCTTGGGGAGTGATCTTTGTCTGTAGACTCGGGGAGTGTTCATTGTCTGTAGTCTCGGGGAGTGATCTATCTCTGTACTCGGGGAGTGATCTATGTCTGTACTCGGGGAGTGACCTATGTCTGTAGTCTCGGGGAGTGACCTATGTCTGTAGTCTTGGGGAGTAGCCTATGTCTGTAATCTCAGGGAATAAGCAATGTCTGTAGTCTCGGGGAGTGTCCTATATCTGTAGTCTTGGGGAGTGACCTACGTCTGGACTCTCAGGGAGCGACCTACGTCTGTAGTCTTGGGAAGAGATCTACGTCTGTACACTTGTGGAGTGATCTATGTCTGTAGTCTCGGGGAGTGACCTATGTCTCTACTCGGGGAGTGATCTATGTCTGTATTCTCGGGGAGTGATCTGCATCTGTAGTCTTGGGGAGTGACCTATGTCTGTAGTCTTGGGGTATGATCTACATCTGTAGTGTCGGAGAGTGACCTATCTCTGTAGTCTTGGGGAATGATCTATGCCTGTAGTGTCGGGGAGTGATCTATGTCTACTCTCGGGGAGTGAACTATTTATGTAATCTCGGGGAGCGACCTATGTTTGTACTCGGGGAGTGATCTACGTCTGTACTCTCGGGAGTGACCTATGTCTGTAGTCTCGGGGAATGATCTACGTCTGTAGTCTCGGGGAGTGACCTATGTCTGTAGTCTTGGGTAGTAACCTATGTCTGTAGTCTCGGGGAGTGATCTATGTCTGTACTCGGGGAGTGACCTATGTCTTTAGTCTCGGGGAGTGACCTACGTCTGTAGTCTTGGCGAATGACCTATGTCTGTAGTCTCGGGGTGAGGCCTATGTCTGTAGTCTTGGCGAGTGACCTATGTCTGTAGTCTCGGGGAGTGACCTTCATCTGTACTCTTGGGGACTGAGCTACGTCTGTAGCCTCAGGGAGTGACAGACGTCTCTAGTCTCGGGAAGTGATCTACGTCTGTACTCTTGGGGAGTGACCTATGTCTGTACTCTTGGGGAGTGATCTACGTCTGCAGTCTCGGGGAGTGATCTATCTCTGTAGTTTTGGGGAGTGATCTATGCCTGTAGTTTCGGGGAGTGATCTATGTCTCTAGTCTCAGGGAGTGAGCTACTTAGATAATCTCGGGTAGTGCCCTATGTTTGTACTCGGGGAGTGATCTACGTCTGTACTCTCAGGAGTGACCAATGTCTGTAGTCTCGGGGAGTGACCTATGTCTCTAGTTTCGGGGATTGACCAATGTCTGTAGTCTCGAGGAGTGACCTATGTCTGTTGTCTCGGGGAGTGACCTATGTCTGTAGTCTCGGGAAGTGACCTACGTCTGTAGTCTCGGGGAGTGACCTACATCTGTACTTGAGGAGTGATATTTGTCTGTAGTCTTGGGGGCTGTTCTATGCCTGTCGTCTCGGTGAGTGACCTATGTCTGTACTCTCGGGGAGTGATCTGCATCTGTAGTCTCGGGCAGTGACCTATGAATTGGGGAATGATCTACGTCTGTAGTCTCGGAGAGTGACCTATGTCTGTAGTCTTGGGGAGTAACCTATGTCTGTAGTCTCGGGGAGTGATCTATGTCTGTACTCGGGCAGTGACCTATGTCTGTCATCTCGGGGAGTGGCCTATGTCTGTAGTCTTGGCGAGTGACCTATGTCTGTAGTCTCGGGGAGTGACCTACATCTGTACTCTTGGGGACTGAGATACGTCTGTAGCCTCAGGGAGTGACCTATGTATTTAGTCTAGGGGAGTGATCTACGTCTGTACTCTTGGGGATGATCTGCATCTGTAGCCTCAGGCAGTGACCTATGTCTGTAGTCTTGGGGAGTGATCCATGTCTGTAATCTCGGGGAGTGATCTGTGCCTGTAGTCTTGGGGAGTGACCTATGTCTACTCTCGGGGAGTAATCTACGTCTGTATTCTCAGGGAGTGACCTATGACTGTACTCGAGGAGTGATCTATGTCTGTAGTCTCGGGGAGTGACCTACGTCTGTAGTCTTGGCGAATGACCTATGCCTGTAGTCTCGGGGAGTGGCACATGTCTGTAGTACTGGAGAGTGACCTATGTCTGTAGTCTCGGGGAGTGACCTACATCTGTACTCTTGGGGACTGAGCTACGTCTGTAGCCTCAGGGAGTGACCTATGTCTGCACTCTTGGGGAGTGATCTATGTCTGTAGTCTTGGGGAGTGATATACATCTGTAGTCTTGTGGACTACCCTATGTCTGTAGTCTTGGGGAATGATCTATGTCTGTAGTGTCGGGGAGTGATCTATGTCTGTAGTCTCGGGGAGTGATCTATGTCTCTAGTCTCAGGGAGTGAGCTACTTAGATAATCTCTGGTAGTGACCTATGTTAGTACTCGGGGAGTGATCTACGTCTGAACTCTCAGGAGTGAACAATGTCTGTTGTCTCGGGGAGTGACCTATGTCTGTAGTCTCGGGGAGTGATCTACGTCTGAACTCTCGGGGAGTGACCTACATCTGTACTTGAGGAGTGATATTTGTCTGTATTCTTGGGGGGTGTTCTACGTCTGTCGTCTCGGGGAGTGACCTATGTCTGTACTCTCGGGGAGTGATCTGCAGCTGTAGTCTCGGGCAGTGACCTATGTCTGTAGTCTTTGGGAATGATCTACGTCTGTAATCTCGGGGAGTGACCTATGTCTGTAGTCTTGGGGAGTAACCTATGTCTGTAATCTCGGGGAGTGATCTATGTCTGTACTCGGGGAGTGACCTATGTCTTTAGTCTCGGGGAGTGACCTACGTCTGTAGTCTTGGCGAATGACCTATGTCTGTAGTCTTGGGGTGTGGCCTATGTCTGTAGTCTTGGCGAGTGACCTATATCTGTAGTCTCGGGGAGTGACCTTCATCTGTACTCTTGGGGACTGAGCTACATCTGTAGCCTCAGGGAGTGACCTATGTCTGTAGTCTCGGGGAGTGACCTACGACTGTACTCTTGGGGAGTCACCGACGTCTGTAGTCTCGGGAAGTGATCTACGTCTGTACTCTTGGGGAGTGATCTATGTCTGTACTCTTGCGGAGTGATCTACATCTGTAATCTCGGGGACTGCCCTATGTCTGTAGTCTTGGGGAATGATCTATGTCTGTAGTGTCGGGGAGTGATCTATGTCTACTCTCGGGGAGTGAACTACTTATGTAATCTCGGGGAGTGACCTATGTTTGTACTCGGGGAGTGATCTACGTCTGTACTCTCGGGGAGTGATCTATGTCTGTAGTTTTGGGGAGTGATCTATGTCTGTAGTTTCGGGGAGTGATCTATGTCTCTAGTCTCAGGGAGTGAGCTACTTAGATAATCTCTGGTAGTGACCTATGTTTGTACTCGGGGAGTGATCTACGTCTGTACTCTCGGGAGTGATCAATGTCTGTAGTATCGGGGAGTGACCTATGTCTGTAGTTTTGGGGAGTGACCAATGGCTGTAGTCTCGGGGAGTGACCTATGTCTGTAGTCTCGGGGAGTGACCTATGTCTGTAGTTCGGGGAGTGACCTGCGACTGTACTCTTGGGGAGTGATGACGTCTGTAGTCTCGGGAAGTGATCTATGTCTGCACTCTTGGGGAGTGATCTATGTCTGTAGTCTTGGGGAGTGATATACATCTGTAGTCTTGTGGACTACCCTATGTCTGTAGTCTTGGGGAATGATCTATGTCTGTAGTGTCGGGGAGTGATCTATGTCTGTAGTCTCGGGGAGTGATCTATGTCTCTAGTCTCAGGGAGTGAGCTACTTAGATAATCTCTGGTAGTGACCTATGTTTGTACTCGGGGAGTGATCTACGTCTGTACTCTCGGGAGTGACCTATGTCTGTAGTTCTGGGGAGTGACCAATGGCTGTAGTCTCGGGGAGTGACCTATGTCTGTAGTCTCGGGGAGTGACCTATGTCTGTAGTTCGGGGAGTAAACTACGTCTGTAGTCTCGGGGAGTGATCTACGTCTGTAGTGTCGGGGAGTGATCCATGTCTGTAATCTCGGGGAGTGATCTATGTCTGTAGTCTCGGGGAGCGATATATCAATGTAGTTTTGTGGTGTAACCTATGTCTACTCTCGGGGAGTGATCTACGTCTGTAGTCTCAGGGAGTGAGCTACTTATATAATCTCGGGGAGTGAGCTATGTCTGTAGTCTCGGGGAGAGACCTACCTCTGTTTTCTCCGGGTGTGACCTATTTCTGTAGTCTCGGGGAGTGACCTATGTCTGTACTCGGGAGTGATCTACGTCTGTAACCTCGGGGAGTGATCTATGTCTTCAGACTCGGGGCGTGATCTACGTCTGTAGTCTCGGGGAGTGACCTATGTCTGTAGCCTCAAGGGAGTAACTTATGTCTGTAGTCTCGGAGAGTGATCTATGTTTGTACTCGGGGAGTGACCTATATCTGTAGTCTCGGGGAGTGACCTATTTCTGTAGTCTTGAGAAGTGATCTACGTCTGTACTCTTGTGTAGTGATCTACGTCTGTAGTCTCGAGGAGTGACCTGTATCTGTACTCGGGAGTGATCTGTGTCTGTATTCTTCGGTAGTGTTCTACGTCTGTAGTCTCGGGGAGTGACCTATGTCTGTAGTCTTGGGGAATGATCTACATCTGTAGTGTTGGGGAGTGATCTATGTCTACTCTCGGGGAGTGAACTACTTATGTAATCTCGGGGAGCGACCTATGTTTGTACTTGGGGAGTGATCTACGTCTGTAATCTCGGGGAGTGATCTATGTCTGTAGTTTTGGGAAGTGATCTATGTCTGTCGTTTCGGGGAGTGATCTATGTCTGTAGTCTCAGGAAGTGAGCTACTTATATAATCTCAGGTAGTGACCTATGTTTGTATTCGGGGAGTGATCTACGTCTGTACTCTCGGGAGTGACCTATGTCTGTAGTCTCGGGGAGTGACCTATGTCTGTAGTTTTGGGGAATGATCAATGTCTGTAGTCTCGGGGAGTGACCTATGTCTGTAGTCTCGGGGAGTGACCTGCATCTGTAATCTTGGGCACTGATCTATGTCTGCAGTCTTGGGGAATGATCTACGTCTGTAGTCTCGGGGAGTGATCTATGTCTGTAGTCTCGGGGAGTGACCTATGTCTGTAGTCTCGGGGAGTGACCTATGTCTGTAGCCTCGGGGAGTAACCTACGTCTGTAGTCTCGGGGAGTGATCTACGTCTGAACTCTCGGGGAGTGACCTACATCTGTACTTGAGGAGTGATATTTGTCTGTATTCTTGGGGGGTGTTCTACATCTGTCGTCTCGGGGAGCGACCTATTTCTGTACTCTCGGGGAGTGATCTACATCTGTAGTATCGGGCAGTGACCTATGTCTGTAGTCTTGGGGAATGATCTAAGTTTGTAGTGTCGGGGAGTGATCCATGTCTGTATTCTCGGGGAGTGATCTGTGCCTGTAGTCTTGGGGAGTGACCTATGTCTACTCCCGGGGAGTAAACTACGTCTGTATTCTCGGGGAGTGTCCTATGACTGTACTCGGGGAGTGATCTACATCTGTAGTCTCGGGGAGCGATATATGAATGTAGTTTTGTGGTGTAACCTATGTCTACTCTCGGGGAGTGATCTACGTCTGTAGTCTCAGGGAGTGAGCTACTTATATAATCTCAGGGAGTGAGCTATGTCGGTAGTCTTGGGGAGAGGCCTACCTCTGTTTTCTCCAGGTGTGACCTATTTCTGTAGTCTCGGGGAGTGACCTATGTCTGTACTCGGGAGTGATCTATGTATGTAACCTCGGGGGGTGATCTATGTCTGTAGTCTCGGGGAGTGATCTACGTCTGTAGTCTCGGGGAGTGACCTATGTCTGTAGTCTCGGGGAGTGACCTATCTCTGTAGCCTCAAGGGAGCAACTTATGTCTGTAGTCTCGGAGAGTGATCTATGTTTGTACTCGGGGAGTGACCTATATCTGTAGTCTAAGGGAGTGACCTATTTCTGTAGTCTTGAGAAGTGATCTACGTCTGTATTCTTGTGTAGTGATCTATGTCTGTAGTCTCGAGGAGTGACCTGCATCTGTACTCGGGGAGTGATCTGTGTCTGTATTCTTCGGTAGTGTTCTACGTCTGTAGTCTCGGGGAGTGACCTATGTCTGTAGTCTTTGGGAATGATCTACGTCTGTCGTGTTGGGGAGTGATCTATGTCTACTCTTGGGGAGTGAACTACTGATGTAATCTCGGGGAGCGACCTATGTTTGTACTTGGGGAGCGATCTACATCTGTATTCTCGGGGAGTGATCTATGTCTGTAGTTTTGGGAAGTGATCTATGTCTGTAGTTTCGGGGAGTGATCTATGTCTGTAGTCTCAGGGAGTGAGCTACTTATATAATCTCGGGTAGTGACCTATGTTTGTATTCGGGGAGTGATCTACGTCTGTACTCTCGGGAGTGACCTATGTCTGTAGTCTCGGGGAGTGACCTATGTCTGTAGTTTCGGGGAATGACCAATGTCTGTAGTCTCGGGGAGTGACCTGCATCTGTAATCTTGGGCACTGATCTGTCTGTAGTCTTGGGGAATGATCTACATCTGTAGTCTCGGGGAGTGATCTATGTCTGTAGTCTCGGGGAGTGACCTGTGCCTGTAGTCTCGGGGAGTGACCTACGTCTGTAGTCTCGGGAACTGATCTACGTCTAAACTCTCGGGGAGTGACCTACCTCTGAACTTGGAGTGATTTTTGTCTGTATTCTTGGGGGTTGTTCTACGGCTGTCGTCTCGGGGAGTGACCTATGTCTGTACTCTCGGGGAGTGATCTGCATCTGTAGTCTCGGGCAGTGACCTATGTCTGTAGTCTGGGGGAGTGACCTATGTCTGTAGTCTCGGGGAGTGATCTATATCTTTAGACTCGGGGAGTGATCTATGTCTGTAGTCTCGGGGAGTGACCTATGCCTGTAGTCTTGGGGACTGACCTATGTCTGTAGTCTCGGGGAGTGACCTATGTCTGTAGTCTCGGGGAGTGATCTATGTCTGTATTCTCGGGGAGTGATCTATGTCTGTAGTCTTGGGGAATGATCTACGTCTGTAGTGTCGGGGTGTGATCTATGTCTACTCTCAGGGAGTGAGCTACTTATGTAGTCTCGGGGAGTGACCTATGTCTACTCTCGGGGAGTGATCTACGTCTGTAGTCTCGGGCAGTGATCTATGTCTGTAGTCTTCGGGAATGATCTATGTCTGTAGTGTTGGGGAGTGATCTATGTCTGTATTCTCGGTGAGTGATCTATGCCTGTAGTCTTGAGGCGTGACCTATGTCTACTCTCGGGGCGTGATCTACGGCTGTAGTCTCGGAGAGTGACCTATGTCTGTAGTCTTGGGGAGTAACCTATGTCTGTAGTCTCGGGGAGTGATCTATGTCTGTACTCGGGCAGTGACCTATGTCTGTCATCTCGGGGAGTGGCCTATGTCTGTAGTCTTGGCGAGTGACCTATGTCTGTAGTCTCGGGGAGTGACCTACATCTGTACTCTTGGGGACTGAGATACGTCTGTAGCCTCAGGGAGTGACCTATGTATTTAGTCTAGGGGAGTGATCTACGTCTGTACTCTTGGGGATGATCTGCATCTGTAGCCTCAGGCAGTGACCTATGTCTGTAGTCTTGGGGAGTGATCCATGTCTGTAATCTCGGGGAGTGATCTGTGCCTGTAGTCTTGGGGAGTGACCTATGTCTACTCTCGGGGAGTAATCTACGTCTGTATTCTCAGGGAGTGACCTATGACTGTACTCGAGGAGTGATCTATGTCTGTAGTCTCGGGGAGTGACCTACGTCTGTAGTCTTGGCGAATGACCTATGCCTGTAGTCTCGGGGAGTGGCACATGTCTGTAGTACTGGAGAGTCACCTATGTCTGTAGTCTCGGGGAGTGACCTACATCTGTACTCTTGGGGACTGAGCTACGTCTGTAGCCTCAGGGAGTGACCTATGTCTGCACTCTTGGGGAGTGATCTATGTCTGTAGTCTTGGGGAGTGATATACATCTGTAGTCTTGTGGACTACCCTATGTCTGTAGTCTTGGGGAATGATCTATGTCTGTAGTGTCGGGGAGTGATCTATGTCTGTAGTCTCGGGGAGTGATCTATGTCTCTAGTCTCAGGGAGTGAGCTACTTAGATAATCTCTGGTAGTGACCTATGTTAGTACTCGGGGAGTGATCTACGTCTGAACTCTCAGGAGTGAACAATGTCTGTTGTCTCGGGGAGTGACCTATGTCTGTAGTCTCGGGGAGTGATCTACGTCTGAACTCTCGGGGAGTGACCTACATCTGTACTTGAGGAGTGATATTTGTCTGTATTCTTGGGGGGTGTTCTACGTCTGTCGTCTCGGGGAGTGACCTATGTCTGTACTCTCGGGGAGTGATCTGCAGCTGTAGTCTCGGGCAGTGACCTATGTCTGTAGTCTTGGGAATGATCTACGTCTGTAATCTCGGGGAGTGACCTATGTCTGTAGTCTTGGGGAGTAACCTATGTCTGTAATCTCGGGGAGTGATCTATGTCTGTACTCGGGGAGTGACCTATGTCTTTAGTCTCGGGGAGTGACCTACGTCTGTAGTCTTGGCGAATGACCTATGTCTGTAGTCTTGGGGTGTGGCCTATGTCTGTAGTCTTGGCGAGTGACCTATATCTGTAGTCTCGGGGAGTGACCTTCATCTGTACTCTTGGGGACTGAGCTACATCTGTAGCCTCAGGGAGTGACCTATGTCTGTAGTCTCGGGGAGTGACCTACGACTGTACTCTTGGGGAGTCACCGACGTCTGTAGTCTCGGGAAGTGATCTACGTCTGTACTCTTGGGGAGTGATCTATGTCTGTACTCTTGCGGAGTGATCTACATCTGTAATCTCGGGGACTGCCCTATGTCTGTAGTCTTGGGGAATGATCTATGTCTGTAGTGTCGGGGAGTGATCTATGTCTACTCTCGGGGAGTGAACTACTTATGTAATCTCGGGGAGTGACCTATGTTTGTACTCGGGGAGTGATCTACGTCTGTACTCTCGGGGAGTGATCTATGTCTGTAGTTTTGGGGAGTGATCTATGTCTGTAGTTTCGGGGAGTGATCTATGTCTCTAGTCTCAGGGAGTGAGCTACTTAGATAATCTCTGGTAGTGACCTATGTTTGTACTCGGGGAGTGATCTACGTCTGTACTCTCGGGAGTGATCAATGTCTGTAGTATCGGGGAGTGACCTATGTCTGTAGTTTTGGGGAGTGACCAATGGCTGTAGTCTCGGGGAGTGACCTATGTCTGTAGTCTCGGGGAGTGACCTATGTCTGTAGTTCGGGGAGTGACCTGCGACTGTACTCTTGGGGAGTGATGACGTCTGTAGTCTCGGGAAGTGATCTATGTCTGCACTCTTGGGGAGTGATCTATGTCTGTAGTCTTGGGGAGTGATATACATCTGTAGTCTTGTGGACTACCCTATGTCTGTAGTCTTGGGGAATGATCTATGTCTGTAGTGTCGGGGAGTGATCTATGTCTGTAGTCTCGGGGAGTGATCTATGTCTCTAGTCTCAGGGAGTGAGCTACTTAGATAATCTCTGGTAGTGACCTATGTTTGTACTCGGGGAGTGATCTACGTCTGTACTCTCGGGAGTGACCTATGTCTGTAGTTCTGGGGAGTGACCAATGGCTGTAGTCTCGGGGAGTGACCTATGTCTGTAGTCTCGGGGAGTGACCTATGTCTGTAGTTCGGGGAGTAAACTACGTCTGTAGTCTCGGGGAGTGATCTACGTCTGTAGTGTCGGGGAGTGATCCATGTCTGTAATCTCGGGGAGTGATCTATGTCTGTAGTCTCGGGGAGCGATATATCAATGTAGTTTTGTGGTGTAACCTATGTCTACTCTCGGGGAGTGATCTACGTCTGTAGTCTCAGGGAGTGAGCTACTTATATAATCTCGGGGAGTGAGCTATGTCTGTAGTCTCGGGGAGAGACCTACCTCTGTTTTCTCCGGGTGTGACCTATTTCTGTAGTCTCGGGGAGTGACCTATGTCTGTACTCGGGAGTGATCTACGTCTGTAACCTCGGGGAGTGATCTATGTCTTCAGACTCGGGGCGTGATCTACGTCTGTAGTCTCGGGGAGTGACCTATGTCTGTAGCCTCAAGGGAGTAACTTATGTCTGTAGTCTCGGAGAGTGATCTATGTTTGTACTCGGGGAGTGACCTATATCTGTAGTCTCGGGGAGTGACCTATTTCTGTAGTCTTGAGAAGTGATCTACGTCTGTACTCTTGTGTAGTGATCTACGTCTGTAGTCTCGAGGAGTGACCTGTATCTGTACTCGGGAGTGATCTGTGTCTGTATTCTTCGGTAGTGTTCTACGTCTGTAGTCTCGGGGAGTGACCTATGTCTGTAGTCTTGGGGAATGATCTACATCTGTAGTGTTGGGGAGTGATCTATGTCTACTCTCGGGGAGTGAACTACTTATGTAATCTCGGGGAGCGACCTATGTTTGTACTTGGGGAGTGATCTACGTCTGTAATCTCGGGGAGTGATCTATGTCTGTAGTTTTGGGAAGTGATCTATGTCTGTCGTTTCGGGGAGTGATCTATGTCTGTAGTCTCAGGAAGTGAGCTACTTATATAATCTCAGGTAGTGACCTATGTTTGTATTCGGGGAGTGATCTACGTCTGTACTCTCGGGAGTGACCTATGTCTGTAGTCTCGGGGAGTGACCTATGTCTGTAGTTTTGGGGAATGATCAATGTCTGTAGTCTCGGGGAGTGACCTATGTCTGTAGTCTCGGGGAGTGACCTGCATCTGTAATCTTGGGCACTGATCTATGTCTGCAGTCTTGGGGAATGATCTACGTCTGTAGTCTCGGGGAGTGATCTATGTCTGTAGTCTCGGGGAGTGACCTATGTCTGTAGTCTCGGGGAGTGACCTATGTCTGTAGCCTCGGGGAGTAACCTACGTCTGTAGTCTCGGGGAGTGATCTACGTCTGAACTCTCGGGGAGTGACCTACATCTGTACTTGAGGAGTGATATTTGTCTGTATTCTTGGGGGGTGTTCTACATCTGTCGTCTCGGGGAGCGACCTATTTCTGTACTCTCGGGGAGTGATCTACATCTGTAGTATCGGGCAGTGACCTATGTCTGTAGTCTTGGGGAATGATCTAAGTTTGTAGTGTCGGGGAGTGATCCATGTCTGTATTCTCGGGGAGTGATCTGTGCCTGTAGTCTTGGGGAGTGACCTATGTCTACTCCCGGGGAGTAAACTACGTCTGTATTCTCGGGGAGTGTCCTATGACTGTACTCGGGGAGTGATCTACATCTGTAGTCTCGGGGAGCGATATATGAATGTAGTTTTGTGGTGTAACCTATGTCTACTCTCGGGGAGTGATCTACGTCTGTAGTCTCAGGGAGTGAGCTACTTATATAATCTCAGGGAGTGAGCTATGTCGGTAGTCTTGGGGAGAGGCCTACCTCTGTTTTCTCCAGGTGTGACCTATTTCTGTAGTCTCGGGGAGTGACCTATGTCTGTACTCGGGAGTGATCTATGTATGTAACCTCGGGGGGTGATCTATGTCTGTAGTCTCGGGGAGTGATCTACGTCTGTAGTCTCGGGGAGTGACCTATGTCTGTAGTCTCGGGGAGTGACCTATCTCTGTAGCCTCAAGGGAGCAACTTATGTCTGTAGTCTCGGAGAGTGATCTATGTTTGTACTCGGGGAGTGACCTATATCTGTAGTCTAAGGGAGTGACCTATTTCTGTAGTCTTGAGAAGTGATCTACGTCTGTATTCTTGTGTAGTGATCTATGTCTGTAGTCTCGAGGAGTGACCTGCATCTGTACTCGGGGAGTGATCTGTGTCTGTATTCTTCGGTAGTGTTCTACGTCTGTAGTCTCGGGGAGTGACCTATGTCTGTAGTCTTTGGGAATGATCTACGTCTGTCGTGTTGGGGAGTGATCTATGTCTACTCTTGGGGAGTGAACTACTGATGTAATCTCGGGGAGCGACCTATGTTTGTACTTGGGGAGCGATCTACATCTGTATTCTCGGGGAGTGATCTATGTCTGTAGTTTTGGGAAGTGATCTATGTCTGTAGTTTCGGGGAGTGATCTATGTCTGTAGTCTCAGGGAGTGAGCTACTTATATAATCTCGGGTAGTGACCTATGTTTGTATTCGGGGAGTGATCTACGTCTGTACTCTCGGGAGTGACCTATGTCTGTAGTCTCGGGGAGTGACCTATGTCTGTAGTTTCGGGGAATGACCAATGTCTGTAGTCTCGGGGAGTGACCTGCATCTGTAATCTTGGGCACTGATCTGTCTGTAGTCTTGGGGAATGATCTACATCTGTAGTCTCGGGGAGTGATCTATGTCTGTAGTCTCGGGGAGTGACCTGTGCCTGTAGTCTCGGGGAGTGACCTACGTCTGTAGTCTCGGGAACTGATCTACGTCTAAACTCTCGGGGAGTGACCTACCTCTGAACTTGGAGTGATTTTTGTCTGTATTCTTGGGGGTTGTTCTACGGCTGTCGTCTCGGGGAGTGACCTATGTCTGTACTCTCGGGGAGTGATCTGCATCTGTAGTCTCGGGCAGTGACCTATGTCTGTAGTCTGGGGGAGTGACCTATGTCTGTAGTCTCGGGGAGTGATCTATATCTTTAGACTCGGGGAGTGATCTATGTCTGTAGTCTCGGGGAGTGACCTATGCCTGTAGTCTTGGGGACTGACCTATGTCTGTAGTCTCGGGGAGTGACCTATGTCTGTAGTCTCGGGGAGTGATCTATGTCTGTATTCTCGGGGAGTGATCTATGTCTGTAGTCTTGGGGAATGATCTACGTCTGTAGTGTCGGGGTGTGATCTATGTCTACTCTCAGGGAGTGAGCTACTTATGTAGTCTCGGGGAGTGACCTATGTCTACTCTCGGGGAGTGATCTACGTCTGTAGTCTCGGGCAGTGATCTATGTCTGTAGTCTTCGGGAATGATCTATGTCTGTAGTGTTGGGGAGTGATCTATGTCTGTATTCTCGGTGAGTGATCTATGCCTGTAGTCTTGAGGCGTGACCTATGTCTACTCTCGGGGCGTGATCTACGGCTGTAGTCTCGGGGAGCGATATATGTCTGTAGTCTCGAGGAGTGACCTATGTCTACTCTTGGGAAGTGATCTACGTCTATAGCCTCCGGGAGTGAGCTACTTAGGTAATCTCGGGGAGTGACCTATGTTTGTACTCGGGAGTGATCTACATCTGTAGTTTTGGGGTGTGATCTACATCTGTAGTCTCAGGGAGTGAGCTACTTATATAATCTCGGGGAGTTTCCTATGTCTGTAGTCTCGAGGAGTGGCCTATGTCTGTAGTCTCGGGGAGTGATCTACATCTGTAGTCTCGGGGAGTGACCTATTTCTGTAGTCTCGGGGAGTGATCTACGTCTGTAACCTCAGGGAGTGATCTACATCTGTAGTCTTGGGGAGTGATCTACGTCTGTATTCTCGAGGAGTGACCTATTTCTGTAGTCTCCGGGAGTGATCTACGTCTGTATTCTCGGGAAGTGACCTACGTCAGTATTCTCGGAGTGATCTACGTCTGTAGTCTCGAGAATTGATCTACGCCTGTACTCTTGGGTAGTGATCTATGTCTGTAGTCTCGAGGAGTGACCTATGTCTGTACTCGGGGAGTGATCTGTGTCTGTATTCTTGGAGCGTGACCCATGTCTGTATTCTTGGGGAGCGACCTATGTCTGTAGTCCTGGGTAGTGACCTATGACTGTACACTTGGAGAGTGACCGGCGTCTGTAGTCTCGAGAAGTGATCTATGTCTGTACTCTTGGGGAGTGATCGATATCTGTAGTCTCGGGGAGTGACCTATGTCTCTACTCGGGGAGTGAGCTACATCTGTATTCTCGGGGAGTGATCTACGTCTCTAGTCTCGAGAAGTGATCTACGTCTGTACTCTTGGGTAGTGCTCTATGTTTGTAGTCTCGAGGAGTGACCTATGTCTGTACTCGGGGAGTGATCTGTGTCTGTATTCTCGGGAAGTGACCTATGCCTGTAGTCTCGGGTAGTGACCTATATCTGTAATCTCGGGGAGTGATCTACGTCTGTAGTCTTGGGGAGTGAACTATGTCTGTACTCTTGGAGAGTGATCTACGTCTGTAGTCTCGGGGAGTGACCTATGTCTGTAGTCTTGGGGAATGATCTACATCTGTAGTGTCGGGGAGTGATCTATGTCTACTCTCGGGGAGTGAACTACTTTTGTAATCTCGGGGAGTGACCTATGTTTGTACTCGGGGAGTGATCTATGTCTGTAGTCTCGGGGAGTGACTTATGTCTGTAGTCTTGGGGAATGATCTGTGTCTGTAGTTTCAGGGATTGATCTATGTCTGTAGTCTTGGGGAATGATCTACATCTGTAGTGTCGGGAATGATCCATGTCTGTAATCTCAGGAAGTGATCTGTGCCTGCAGTCTTGGGGAGTGATCTACGTCTGTAGTCTTGGGGAGTGAACTATGTCTGTACTCTTGGGGAGTGATCTACGTCTGTAGTCTCGGGGAGTGACCTATGTCTGTACTCGGGGAGTGATCTACGTCTGTAGTCTCGGGGAGCAATATATGTATGTAGTTTTGTGGTGTAACCTATGTCTACTCTCGGGGAGTGATCTACGTCTGTAGCCTCAGGGAGTGAGCTACTTATGTAATCTTGGGGAGTGACCTATGTTTGTACTCGGGGAGTGATCTACGTCTGTAATCTCGTGGAGTGATCTACGTCTATACTCTCGGGCAGTAACCTACGTTTGCACTCGGGTGTTTTGGGGAGTGATCTATGTCTGTAGTTTCGGGGAGTGATCTATGTCTGTAGTCTCAGGGAGTGAGCTACTTATATAATCTCGGGGAGTGACCTACGTCTGTAGTCTCGGGGAGTGACCTATGTCTGTAGCCTCGGGGAGTAACTTATGTCTGTAGTCTCGGGGAGTGATCTATGTTTGTACTCGGGGAGTGACCTATATCTGTTGTCTCGGGCAGTGACCTATCTCTGTAGCCTTGGTGAGTGGCCTATGTCTGTATTCTCGGGGAGTGACCTATGTCTGTAGTCTCGGGGACTGATCTACGTCTGTAGTCTTGAGAAGTGATCTACGTCTGTACTCTTGGGTAGTGATCTTTGTCTGTAGTCTCGAGGAGTGACCTATGTCTGTACTCGGGGAGTGAACTATGTCTGTATTCTTGGGGAGTGATCTATGTCTGTAGTCTCGGGTAGTGACCTATGTCTGTAGTCTTGGGGAATGATCTACGTCTGTAGTGTCGGGGAGTGATCTATGTCTACTCTCAGGGAGTGAGCTACTTATGTAGTCTCGGGGAGTGACCTATGTCTTTACTCTCGGGGAGTGATCTACGTCTGTGGTCTCGGGCAGTGATCTATGTCTGTAGTCTTGGGGAATGATCTACGTCTGTAGTGTCGGGGAGTGATCTGTGTCTGTATTTTCGGTGAGTTGATCTATGTCTGTTGTCTTGAGGCGTGACCTATGTCTACTCTCGGGGAGTGATCTACGTCTGTAGTTTCGGGGAGCAATATATGTCTGTACTCTCGAGGGGTGACCTATTTCTACTCTCGGGGAGTGATCTAAGTCTATAGCCTCGGGGAGTGAGCTAACTATGTAATCTCGGGGAGTGACCTATGTTTGTACTCGGGAGTGATCTACGTCTGTAGTTTTGGGGAGTGATCTACATCTGTAGTCTCAGGGAGTGAGCTACATCTGTAGTCTCAGGGAGTGAGCTACTTATATAATCTCGGAGAGTGACCTATGTTTGTACTCGGGGAGTGATCTACGTCTGTAAACTCGGGGAGTGATCTACGTCTGTTAACTCGGGGAGTGATCTATGTTTGTAGTCTTGGGGAGTGAGCTATGTCTGTAGTCTCGGGGAGTGACCTATGTCTGTAGTCTCGGGGAGTGATCTACGTCTGTATTCTCGGGGAGTGACCTACATCTGTAGTCTCGGGAAGTGATCTACGTCTGTAGTCTCGAGAAGTGATCTATGTCTGTACTCTTGGGTAGTGATCTATGTCTGTAGTCTCGGGGAGTGACCTATGTCTGTACTCGGGGAGTGATCTGTGTCTGTATTCTTGGAGTGTGATCTACGTCTGTAGTCTCGGGGAGTGACCTATGTCTGTAGGCTTGAGGAATGATCTATGTCTGTAGTGTCGTGGAGTGATGTATGTCTGTAGTCTCGGGGAGTGACCTAACAAACAGACCCCAGTCTGTCAAATTAGGTAACCACACCTCCCCCCCCGACCCTGAACATGGGGGCCCCACAAGGATGTGTGCTGAGCCCCCTCCTCTACTCCCTCTTCACCCACGACTGTGTCGCTGTTCATGGTTCCAACACCATCATCAAGTTTGCGGATGATACCACGGTAGTAGGCCAAATCACCAACAACGATGAGTCAGCCTACAAGGAGGAGGTCCAGCATCTCGTGAAGAGGTGCGCCGATAACAACCTGTCCCTTTACATCAAGAAAACCAATGAAATCATCGTGGACTTCAGGAAGTCTAAAGGCGGAAGTCACACCCCCATCCACATCCATGGGGCTGTGGTGGAAAGGTAGGACAGCTTTAAGTTCCTCGGAGTCCACATCACGGAAGACCTCTCCTGGTCCCTCAATACCTCCTCTCTGGTGAAGAAGGCCTAGCAGCGCCTATATTTCCTAAGGAGGCTGAAGGGATGTAACCTGTCACCCCTGATCCTCTCTAACTTTTACCGCTGCACAATAGAGAGCATCCTGACGAACTGTATCACAGTATGGTATGGCAGCTGCAGCTACTATGACTGGAAAGCCCTGCAGCGGGTTGTCAAAACTGCCCAATGCATTACCGGCACCCGGCTACCGACCATAGAGCACATATACCAGAAACGCTGTTTACAGAGGTCACGAACCATCATCAAAGACCCTACCCACCCCAGCCACAGTCTGTTCGCCCTCCTGCCATCTGGGAGACGCTACAGATGCATTCGCACCCGAACGACCAGATTTAGGAACAGCTTCTTTCCCAGGGCTGTCATCCTACTGAACTCCACAAATAAACTCTAAAGCCTGCACATCTGCCAATGCACTTTATTATGGTTATGTTTATGTTAATGTATTACAAGCCAAATGAATGTTGAATGTTTAAATGTCTTAATCTAAATGTACACTCTCGGGAGCCGTAAGCCTACATTTCGTTGTACTGCACTTGTGCACTAACAATGACAATAAATTTCATTATGATTATGATTATGATGTCTGTAGTCTCGGGGAGTGACCTACATCTGTACTTGAGGAGTGATATTTGTCTGTATTCTTGGGGGTGTTCTACATCTGTCGTCTCGGGGAGTGACCTATGTCTGTAGTCTTGAGGAATGATCTACGTCTGTAGTGTCGGGGAGTGATCTGTGTCTGTATTCTCGGTGAGTGATCTATGTCGGTAGTCTTGAGGCGTGACCTATGTCTACTCTCGGGGAGTGATCTACGTCTGTAGTCTCGGGGAGTGAGCTAACTATGTAATCTCAGGGAGTGACCTATGTTTGTACTCGGGAGTGATCTATGTCTGTAGTTTTGGGGAGTGATCTACATCTGTAGTCTCAGGGAGTGAGCTAGTTATATAATCTCGGGGAGTGACCTATGTTTGTACTCGGGGAGTGATCTACGTCTGTAATCTCGGGGAGTGATCTGCATCTGTAGTCTCAGGGAGTGACCTACGTCTGTATTCTTGGGGAGTGACCTATTTCTGTAGTCTCGGGAAGTGACCTATGTTTGTAGTCTTGGGGAGTGACCTATGTCTGTAGTCTCGGGGAGTGATCTACATCTGTATTCTCGGGGAGTGACCTGCATCTCTAGTCTCGGGAAGTGATCTACGACTGTAGTCTCGAGAAGTGATCTACGTCTGTACTCGGGGAGTGATCTGTCAATGTATTCTTGGAGAGTGATCTACGTCTGTAGTCTCGGGGAGTGACCTATGTCTGTAGGCTTTAGGAATGATCTACGTCTGTAGTGTCGGGGAGTGATCTACGTCTGTAGTCTCGGGGAGTGACCTATGTCTGTAGTCTCAGGGAGTGACCTATGTCTGTATTCTCGGGGAGTGACCTATGACTGTAGTCTTGGGGAGTGACCTACGACTGTACTCTTGGGGAGTGACCGACGTCTGTAGTCTCGGGAAGTGATCTACGTCTGTACTCTTGGGGAGTGATCCATATCTGTAATCTCGGGGAGTGACCTATGTCTCTACTCGGGGAGTGAGCTATGTCTGTATTCTCGGGGAGTGATCTACGTCTGTAGTCTTGGGGAGTGAACTATGTCTGTACTCTTGGGGAGTGATCTACGTCTGTAGTCTCGGGGACTGACCTATGTCTGTAGTCTTGGGGAATGATCTATGTCTGTGGTGTCGGGGAGTTTTTTTAATTTATTTTTTATTCATTGATGGAATGTGGGCGTCGCTGGCTAGGCCTGCATTTAGTGCCCATCCCTAATTGCCCTTGAGAAGATGGTGGTGAGCCGCCTTCTTGAACCGCTGCAGTCCATATGGTGTAGGTACTCCCACAATGCTGTTAGGAAGGGAGTTCCAGGATTTTGGCCCAGTGACAGTGAAGGAACGGCGATACAGGTCCAAGTCAGGATGGTGTGTGGCTTGGAGGGGAACTTGTAGGTGGTGATGTTCCCATGCATCTGCTGCCCTTGTCCTTCTAAGTGGTAGAGGTCGTAGGTTTGGAAGGTGCTGTTGAAGGAGATTTGGCAAGTTGCTACAGTGCATCTTGTAGATGTTACACACTGCAGCCACAGTGCGCCGGTGGTGGAGGGAGTGAATGTTGAAGTGATCTATATCTACTCTGTTGGAGTGAACTACTTATGTAATCTTGGGGAGTGACCTATGTTTGTACTTGGGGAGTGATCTATGTCTGTAGTCTCGGGGAGTGAACTATGTCTGTGGTTTTGGGGAGAGATCTATGTCTGTAGTTTCGGGGACTGACCTATGTCTCTAGTCTCAGGGAGTGAGCTACTTAGATAATCTCGGGTAGTGATCTATGTTTGTACTCGGGGAGTGATCTACGTCTGTACTCTCGGGAGTCACCTATGTCTGTAGTCTCGGGGAGTGACCTATGTCTGTAGTTTCGGGGAGTGACCAATGTCTGTAGTCTCGGGGAGTGACCTATGGCTGTAGTCTTCGGGAATGATCTATGTCTGTAGTGTCGGGGAGTGATCTATATCTACTCTCGGGGAGTGAACGAGTTATGTAATCTCGAGGAGTGACCTATGTTTTACTCGGGGAGTGAACTACGTCTGTAGTCTCGGGGAGTGATCTATGTCATTAGTTTTGGGGAGTGATCTACGTCTGTAGTTTCGGGGAGTGATCTATGTCTGTAGTTTCGGGGAGTGATCTATGTCTCTAGTCTCAGGGAGTGAGCTACTTAGATAATCTCGGGTATTGATCTATGTTTGTACTCGGGGAGTGATCTACGTCTGTACTCTCAGGAGTGACCTATGTCTGTAGTCTCGGGGAGTGACCTATGTCTGTAGTTTCTGGGTTTGACCAATGTCTGTAGTCTTGGGGAGTGACCTATATCTGTAGTCTCGGGGAGTGACCTATGTCTGTAGTCTCGGGGAGTGACCTACGTCTGTAGTCTCGGGGAGTGATCTACGTCTCAACTCTCGGGGAGTGACCTACATCTGTATTTGAGGAGTGATATTTGTCTGTATTCTTGAGGGGTGTTCTACGTCTGTCGTCTCGGGGAGTGACCTATGTCTGTACTCTCGGGGAGTGATCTGCATCTGTAGTCTCGGGCAGTGATCTATGTCTGTAGTCTTGGGGAATGATCTATGTCTGTAGTGTCGGGGATTGATCTATGTCTGTATTCTCAGTGAGTGATCTATGTCTGTAGTCTCGGGGAGTGACCTATGTCTACTGTCGGGGAGTGATCTACGTCTATAGCCTCGGGGAGTGAGCTAATTATGTAATCTCGGGGAGTGACCTATGTTTGTACTCGGGAGTGATCTACGTCTGTAGATCTGGGGAGTGATCTACATCTGTAGTCTCAGGGAGTGACCTATGTCTGTAATCTCGGGGAGTGACCTATGTCTGTACTCGGGGAGTGATCTACGTCTGTAATCTCGAGGAGTGATCTACATCTGTAGTCTCGGGGAGTGACCTATGTTTGTATTCTCAGGGAGTGAGCAATGTCTGTAGTCTCAGGGAGTGACCTATGTCTGTAGTCTCGGGGCGTGACCTACGTCTTTAGTCTTGGGCAGTGATCTATGTCTATACTCTTGGGTAGTGATCTATGTCTGTTGTATCGGGGAGTGACCTATGTCTGTACTCGGGGAGTGATCTACGTCTGTAATCTCGGGGAGTGATCCATGTCTGTCGTCTCGGAGAGTGATCTATGCCTGTAGCCTTGGGGAGTGACCTATGTCTACTCTCGGGGAGTAATCTACATCTGTGGTCTCGGGGAGTGACCTATGACTGTACTCGGGGAGTTATCTGCGTCTGTAGTCTCGGGGAGCGATATATATATGTAGTTTTGTGGTGTAACCTATGTCTACTCTCGGGGAGTGATCTACGTCTGTAGCCTCGGGGAGTGACCTACGTTTGCACTCGGGAGTGATCTACGTCTGTAGTTTTGGGGAGTGATCTATGTCTGTAGTCTCGGGGAGTGACCTATGTCTGTAGTCTTGGCGAATGATCTACGTCTGTAGTGTCGGGGAGTGATCTATGTCTACTCTCAGGGAGTGAGCTACTTATGTAGTCTCGGGGAGTGAGCTATGTCTGTACTCTCGGGGAGTGATCTACGTCTGTAGTCTCGGGCAGTGATCTATGTCTGTAGTCTTGGGGAATGATCTACGTCTGTAGTGTCGGGGAGTGATCCATGTCTGTAGTCTCGGAGAGTGATCAATGCCTGTAGTCTTGGGGAGTGACCTATGTCTACTCTCGGGGAGTAATCTACGTCTGTAGTCTCGGGGAGTGACCTATGACTGTACTAGGGGAGTTATCTGCGTCTGTAGTCTCGGGTGCAATATATGTATGTAGTTTTGTGGTGTAACCTATGTCTACTCTCGGGGAGTGATCAACGTCTGTAGCCTCAGGGAGTGAGCTACTTTTGTAATGTTAGGGAGTGACCTATGTTTGTACTCGGGGAGTGATCTACGTCTGTAGTCTTGGGGAATGATCTACATCTGTAGTCTCAGGGAGTGACCTATGTCTGTAATCTCGGGGAGTGACCTATGTCTGTAATCTCGGGGAGTGACCTATGTTTGTACTCGGGGAGTGATCTACGTCTGTAATCTCAGGGAGTGATCTACATCTGTAGTCTCGGGGAGTGACCTATGTCTGTATTCTCAGGGAGTGAGCAATGTCTGTAGTCTCGTGGAGTGACCTATGTCTGTAGTCTCGGGGAGTGACCTATGTCTGTAGTCTCGCGGAGTGACCAATGTCTGTAGTCTCGGGGAGTGATCTACGTCTGTACTCTCGGGGAGTGACCTACGTCTGTAGTCTCGGGGAGTGACCTACATCTGTACTCGAGGAGTGATATTTGTCTGTATTCTTGAGAAGTGATCTAAGTCTGTAGTCTTGCGGAGTGACCTATGTCTGTAATCTTGGGGAGTGATCTATGTCTGTAGTTTCGGGGAGTGACCTATGTTTGTAGTCTCATGGAGTGACCTACATCTGTACTCTTGGGGACTGAGCTACGTCTGTAGCCTCAGGGAGTGATCTACGTCTGTACTCTTGGGTAGTGACCTATTTCTGTGAACGGGAGTGATCTATGTCTGTAGTCTCGGGGAGTGACCTATGTCTGTAGTCTCGGGTAGTGATCTACGTCTGTAGTCTCAGGGAGTGACCTATGTTTGCACTCGGGGAGTAATATGCGTCTGTAGTCTCGGGGAGTGGTCTATGTCTGTAGCCTCGGGGAGTGACCTATGGCTGTAGTCTCGGGGAGTGGCCTACATCTGTACTCAAGGAGTGGCCTATGGCTGTAGTCTCGGGGAGTGACCTATGTCTGTAGTCTCGGGGAGTGACCTATGTCTGTAGTCTCGGGGAGTGACCTATGTTTGTAGTCTCGGGGAGTGGCCTACGTCTGTAGTCTCGGGGAGTGATCTACGTCTGAACTCTCGGAGAGTGACCTACATCTGTACTCGGGGAGTGATATTTGTCTGTACACTTGGGGAGTGATCTATGTCTGTAGTATCGGAGAGTGACCTATGTCTGTACTCTCGGGGAGTGATCTACGTCTGTAGTCTCAGGGAGTGACCTATGTCTGTAGTCTTGGGGAATGATCTACATCTGTAGTGTCGGGGAGTGACAAATGTCTGTAGTCTCGGGGAGTGATCTATGTAGTCTCGGGGAATGACCTACGTCTGTACTCTCGGGGAGTGACCTACCTCTGTAGTCTCGGGAAGTGATCTACGTCTGTACTCTTGGGGGGTGATCTATGTCTGTAGTCTTGGGGAGTGACCTATGTCTGTACTCGGGGAGTGACATATGTCTGTACTCGGAGAGTGATATTTGTCTGTATTCTTGAGGAGTGATCTACATCTGTAACGGGGAGTGATCTATGTCTGTAGTCTCGGGGAGTGACCTATGTCTATAGTCTTCGGGAATGATCTACGTCTGTAGTGTCGGGGAGTAATCTATGTCTGTAGTCTCGGGGAGTGATCTATGTCTGTAGTCATTGGGAGTGACCTATGTCTACTCTCGCGGAGTGATCTACGTCTGTAGTCTCGGGGAGTGACCTTTGTCTGTAGTCTCGGGGAGTGATTTACGTCTGTATTCTCCGGGAGTGACCTATGTCTGTAGTCTTGGCGAATGATCTACGTCTGTAGTGTCGGGGAGTCATCTATGTCTACTCTCAGGGAGTGAGCTACATAAGTAGTCTCGGGGAGTGACCTATGTCTGTACTCTCGGGGAGTGATCTATGTCTGTAGTCTCGGGGAGCAATATATGTATGTAGTTTTGTGGTGTAACCTATGTCTACTCTCGGTGAGTGATCTATGTCTGTCGCCTCGGGGAGTGAGCTACTTATGTAATCTCGGGGAGTGACCTATGTTTGTACGCGGGGAGTGATCTACGTCTGTAATATCGTGGAGTGATCTACGTCTGTACTCTCCGGGAGTGACCTACGTTTGCATTCGGGAGTGATCTACGTCTGTAGTTTTGGGGAGTGATCTATGTCTATAATCTCGGGGCGTGATCTATGCCTGTAGTCTCGGGGAGTGACCTATGTCTGTACTCGGGGAGTGACCTATGTCTGTACTCTTGGGGACTGAGCTACGTCTGTAGCCTCAGGGAGTGATCCACGTCAGTACTCTCGGGGAGTGACTACGTCTGTACTCGGGAGTGATCTACGTCTGTAGTCTCGGGGAGTGATCTATGTCTTTAGACTCGGGGAGTGATCTATGTCTATAGTATCGGGGAGTGACCTATGTCTGTAGTCTCGGGGAGTGATCTACGTCTGTATTCTCGGGGAGTGACTATGTCTGTAGTCTTGGGGAATGATCTACGTCTGTAGTGTCGGGGAGTGATCTATGTCTACTCTCAGGGAGTGAGCTACTTATATAGCCTCGGGGAGTGACCTATGTCTGTACTCTTGGGGAGTGATCTACGTCTGTAGTCTCGGGCAGTGATCTATGTCTGTAGTCTTGGGGAATGATCTACATCTGTAGTGTCGGGGAGTGATCTATGTCTGTATTCTCAATGAGTGATCTATGTCTGTAGTCTCGGGGAGTGACCTATGTCTACTGTCGGGGAGTGATCTACGTCTATAGCTTCGGGGAGTGAGCTAATTATGTAATCTCAGGGAGTGACCTATGTTTGTACTCGGGAGTTATCTACGTCTGTGGTTTTGGAGAGTGATCTACATCTGTAGTCTCAGGGAGTGACCTATGTCTGTAATCTCGGGGAGAGACCTATGTTTGTACTCGGGGAGTGATCTACGTCTGTAATCTCAGGGAATGATGTACATCTGTAGTCTCGGGGAGTGACCTATGTCTGTATTCTTGGGGAGTGAGCAATGTCTGTAGTCTCGGGGAGTGACTGATGTCTGTAGTCTCGGGGAGTGACCTATGTCTGTAGTCTCGCGGAGTGACCAATGTCTGTGGTCTCGGGGAGTGATCTACGTCTGTACTCTCAGGGAGTGACCTACGTCTGTAGTCTCGGGCAGTGATCTACGTCTATACTCTTGGGTAGTGATCTATGTCTGTCATCTCGGGGAGTGACCTATGTCTGTACTTGGGGAGTGATCTACGTCTGTAGTTTCGGGGAGTGACCTATGTCTGTAGTCTTGGGGAATGATCTACGCCTGTAGTGTCGGGGAGTGATCTATCTCGACTCTCAGGGAGTGAGCTACTTATGTAGTCTCGTGGAGTGACCTAATGTCTGCAGTCTTGTGGAATGATCTACACCTGTAGTGTCGGGGAGTGACCTATATCTGTATTCTCGGTGAGTGATCTATGTCTGTAGTCTAGGGGAGCGATATATATCTGTAGTCTCGGGGAGTGACCTATATCTGTAGTCTCGGGGAGTGACCTATGTCTGTAGTCTCGGTGAGTGAGCTATTTATGTAATCTCGGGGAGTGACCTACGTTTGTATTCGGGAGTGATCTACGTCTGTAGTCTCGGGGAGTGATCTATGTCTGTAGACTCAGGGAGTGAGCTATGTCTGTAGTCTTGGGGAATGACCTATGTCTGTAGTCTTGGGGAGTGGCCTTTGTAGTCTTGCGGAGTGACCAATGTCTGTAGTCTCGGGGAGTGATCTAGGTCTGCAGTCTCGTGCAGTGATCTATGTCTGTACTCTTGGATTGTGATCTATGTCTGTAGTCTCAGGGAGTGACCTATGTCTGTACTCGGGGAGTGATCTATGTCTGTATTCTCGGGGAGTGACCTATGTCTGTCGTCTTGGGGAATGATCTACGTCTGTAGTGTTGGGGAGTGACCTATGTCGACTCTCGGAGTGACCTACATATGTAGTCTCGGGGAATGACCTACGTCTGTACACGGGGCGTGACCTACGTCTGTAGTCTAGGGGAGCAATATATATCTATAGTCTTGGGGAGTAATCTACATCTCTAGCCTCGGGGAGTGAACTACTTATGTAATCTCGGGGAGTGACCTATGTTTGTACTCGGGGAGTGATGTACGTCTGTAATCTCGGGGAGTTATCTATGTCTGTACTCTCGGGGAGTGACCTACATTTGTACTTGGGAGTGATCTACGTCTGCAGTCTCGGGGAGTGATCTATGTCTGTAGTCTCGGGGAGTGACCTATGGCTGTAGTCTCGGGGAGTGACCTATGTCTATAGTCTCGGGGAGTGACCTATGTCTGTAGTCTCGGGGAGTGACCTATGTCTGTACTATCGGGGAGTGACCTACATCTGTAGTCTCGGGAACTGACCTATGTCTGTACTCTTGGGTAGTGATCTATGTCTGTAGTCTCGGGGAGTGAGCTATGTCTGTATTCTCGGGGAGTGAGCCATGTCTGTAGTCTCGGGGAGTGACCTATGTCTGTAGTCTCGGGGAGTGAACTATATCTGTAGTCTCGGGGAGTGACCTATATCTGTAGTCTCGGGGAGTGACCTACGTCTGTGCTCGGGGAGTGATTTACGTCTGTAGTCTAGGGGAGCGATATATGTCTGTAGTCTCGGGGAGTGACCTATGCCTGTACTCGGGGAGTGATCTACGTCTGTAGTCTAGGGGAGCGATATATGTCTGTAGTCTCGAGGAGTGACCTATATCTACTCTCGGGGAGTGATCTACATCTGTAGCCTCGGGGACTGAGCTACTTATGTAATCTCGGGGAGTGACCTACGTTTGTACTCGGGAGTGATCTACGTCTGTAGTCTCGGGGAGTGATCTATGTCTGTAGACTCAGGGGGTGATCTATGTCTGTAGCCTTGGGGAGTGACCTATGTCTGTAGTCTTGGGGAGTGACCTATGTCTGTAGTCTCGGGGCGTGATCTACGTCTGTGCTCTTGGGTAGTGACCTACGTCTGTACTCGGGAGTGATCTACGTCTGTAGTCTCGGGGAGTGACCTATTTCTGTAGTCTCGGGGAGTGACCTACGTCTGTACTCGGGAGTGATCTACGTCTGTAGTATCGGGGAGTGACCTATTTCTGTAGTCTCGTGGAGTGACCTATGTCTGTACTCGGGACTGATCTACGTCTGTAGTATCGGGGAGTGACCTATGTCTGCAGTCTCGGGGAGTGACCAATGTTTGTAGTCTTGGGGAGTGACCTATGTCTGCAGTCTCGGGGAGAGATCTATGTCTGTAGTCTCGGGGAGTGACCTATGTCTGTAGTCTTGTGGAATGGTCTACGTCTGTAGTGTCTGGGAGTGATCTATATCTATTCTCGGGGAGTGAGCTACTTATGTAATCTCGGGGAGTGGCCTATGTTTGTACTCGGGGAGTGATCTACGTCTGTACTCTCGGGGAGTGACCAATGTCTGTAGTCTCGGAGAGTGACCTATATCTGTAGTCTCAGGGATAGACCAATGTCTGTAGTCTCGGGGAGTGACCTATGTGTGTAGTATCGGGGAGTGACCTACATCTGTACTCGAGGAGTGATATTTGTCTGTATTCTTGGGGAGTGATCTACGTCTGTAGTCTTGGGGAGTGACCTATGTCTGTAGTCTTGGGGACTGATCTATGTCTGTAGTCTCGGGGAGTGACCTTTGTCTGTAGTCTCGGGGAGTAACCTACGTCTGTACTCTTGGGTAGTGACCTATTTCTGTGAACGGGAGTGATCTACGTCTGTAGTCTCGGGGAGTGACCTATGTCTGTAGTCTCGGGGAGTGACCAATGTCTGTAGTCTCGGGGAGCGACCTATGTCTGTAGTCTCGGGTAGTGATCTACGTCTGTAGTCTCGGGGAGTGACCTTTGTTTGCACTCGGGGAGTAATCTACGTCTGTAGTCTCGGGGAGTGGTCTATGTCTGTAGCCTCGGGGAGTGACCAATGTCTGTAGTCTCGGGGAGTGACCTATGGCTGTACTCTCGGGGAGTGGCCTACATCTGTACTCAAGGAGTGGCCTATGGCTGTAGTCTCGGGGAGTGACCTATGTCTGTTGTCTCGTGGAGTGACCTATGTTTGTAGTCTCGGGGAGTGGCCTACGTCTGTAGTCTCGGGGAGTGATCTACGTCTGAACTCTCCGAGAGTGACCTATGTCTGTAGTCTTGGGGAATGATCTACGTCTGTAGTGTCGGGGAGTGACCAATGTCTGTTGTCTCGGGGAGTGAACCATGTAGTCTCGGGAAGTGATCTACGTTTGTACTCTCGGGGAGTGATCTATGTCTGTAGTCTTGGGGAGTGACCTATGTCTGTACTCGGGGAGTGACCTATGTCTGTACTCGGGGAGTGATCTATGTCTGTACTCTCAGAGATTGACCTACATCTGTACTCGGGGAGTGATATTTGTCTGTATTCTTGAGGAGTGATCTACGTCTGTACTC
Source organism: Somniosus microcephalus (assembly GCF_052327205.1). Taxonomy (NCBI): domain Eukaryota; kingdom Metazoa; phylum Chordata; class Chondrichthyes; order Squaliformes; family Somniosidae; genus Somniosus; species Somniosus microcephalus. Next base: position 94,598,585 of record NC_140999.1, on the reverse strand, counting down.
TCGGGGAGTGATCTACGTCTGTACTCTCGGGGAGTGACCTATGTCTATAGTCTTGGGGAATGATCTACGTCTGTAGTGTCGGGGAGTGATCTATGTCTGTAGACTCGGGGAGTGATCTATGTCTGTAGTCTTTGGGAGTGACCTATGTCTACTCTCGCGGAGCGATCTACGTCTGTATTCTCGGGGAGTGACCTATGTCTGTACTCGGGGAATGATCTACATCTGTCGTCTCGGGAAGTGATCTATGTGTGTAGTCTCAGGGAGTGACCTATGTCTACACTCGGGATGTGATCTACGTCTGTAGTCTCAGGGAGTGAGCTGCTTATGTAATCTCGGGGAGTGTCCTATGTTTGTATTCGGGGAGTGATCTACGTCTGTAATCTCGGGGAGTGATTTACGTCTGTAGTCTCGGGGAATGAGCTATGTCTGTAGTCTCGGGGAGTGATCTATGTCTGTAGTTTTGGGGAGTGACCAATGTCTGTAGTCTCGGGCAGTGATCTATGTCTGTAGTCTCGGGGAGTGATCTACTTCTGTAGTCTCGGGGGCTGATCTACGTCTGTAGTCTCGGGGAGCGACCTATGTCTATACTCGGGGAGTGATTTATGTATGTAGTCTCGGGGAGTGATCTATGTATGTGGTCTCGGGGAGTGATCTAATCTGTAGTCTCGGGGAGTGATCTACGTCTGCAGTCGCCTGCAGTGTGAGATCTGGGAGATTATGACGCTACTACAACAATCATTGCAGAGTCCGCGCTTTCTCCACACTTAGTCGAGGATGACCAGCAAGAGTCAGCAATATCCATTACAAAACTGACCCTGCCTAATCTCTGGTCTCTTTTTTAATTTGGGCATCGCTGGCAAGGCCGGCATGTATTGCTACCTGACCATCCTAAAGTTTAGCTTGTGGTTTTCACCAGCTGTGTTAGATCCAGAGGCAGAAGAACAACACAAAAGCGCCTTAATATCATCACATGTACCGTTTACAGGAGCTCCAGCAGGTGTCGCCCCCACCTTCCTTACCCGGGACCTGGTCCCAGGTTAATCCTTGGCCTGTGCCGGTTAGCGGATCTCAGCTAAGGCAGCTATAGAGGTGCTAGAAATGTTCCTGGGAGAGGAAAGATCAACCGGGTTTGCCAAGGTAAATGTTGTTGCCTATGCCGTCCTCTACCAGGTTGTAGAGGTTGCACAGCAACCCTGATCCCGAGAAAGAAAGAAAAGAACTTGGATTTTAATAGCACCTTTCACGACCTCAGAACGTCCCAAAGCACTTTACAGCCAATGAAGTACTCTTTGAAGCGCAGTCACTGTTGAAATGTAGAAACCGCGGCAGCCAATTTATGCACAGCAAGATCTAGGCCTAGAAATTCGGTGGGCTGCGCCACCAGTTAGCGCCTAAAATGGGCACTCAGTGGCTTTAGCGCCACTGGCCACGCCTCCCGCGATATTTAGCTGGGGCGCTAATGGCGGCATTAGCCTGTTGCGCTGCGCCACCACCGATGACGTCATCGGTGTGCGCAGTGCCCCGATCTCGATATTTGGTAGCGCCCGCCTCTGTAGCGCCGCTCGCTAATCGCGCCCGGTTCACGGGGCCTTCCTGTGGCGGCAGTGGCGCAAATTAAGGTGGAGGTGCGGGGCGGCCGTTTTTTTCGGCGGCCGCCTGCCAGCACCTCCGTCCCCGGCCTCCTGATTCTTCCTACCAGTCTCTCCTCATTCTTCCTACCAAAATGTATCACCTCACACTTCCCTGTGTTGAATTTCATCTGCCAGGTGTCCGTCCATTTCACCGGCCTGTCTATATCCTCTTGAAGTCTATTACGATCTTACATAGAAGAAACATAGAAAATAGGAGCAGGAGTAGGCCATTCGGCCCCTCGAGCCTGCTCCGCCATTCAATGAGATCATGGCTGATCATCCAAATTCAGTACCCTGTCCCTGCCTTCTCCCCATATCCCTTGATCCCTTTAGCCTTAAGAAATATATCTAACTCCTTCTTGAATATATTTAATGAATTGGCCTCCACTGCCTTCTGTGGTAGAGAATTCCACAGGTTCACCACTCTCTGGGTGAAGAAATTCCTCCTCATCTCTGTCCTAAATGGCTTTCCCCTTATCCTTAGACTGACCCCTGGTTCTGGACTCCTCCGCCATCGGGAACATCCTTCCTGCATCTAGTCTGTCTAGTCCTGTTAGAATTTTATGTTTCAATGAGATCCCCTCTCATTCTTCTAAACTCCAACGAGTATAAGCCCAATCGACCCAATCGCTCCTCATACATCATTCCTGCCATCCCAGGTATCAGTCTGGTGAATCTTCGCTGCACTCCCTCCATGGCAGGAACATCCTTCCTCAGATAAGGCAACCAAAACTGCACACATTACTCAAGATGTGGTCTCACCAAGGCGCTGTACAACTGCAGCAAGCCATCCTTGTTCCTATACTTGAACCCTCTCGCTACAAAGGCCAACATACCAGTTGCCTTCTTAACCGCCTGCTGCACCTGCATGCTTACCTTCAGTGACTGGTGCACAAGGACACCCAGGTCTCGTTGCACTTCGCCTTCTCCCAATCTATTGCCGTTAAGATAATAATGTTTTTGCCACCAAAGTAGATAACCTCGCATTTATCCACATTATACTGCATCTGCCATGCTTCTGCCCAATCACCCAACCTGTCCAAATCATACTGGAGTTTCTCGGCATCCTCCTCACAGCACACATGCCCACCCAGCTTTGTGTCATCTGCAAACTTGGAGATATTACATTTAGTTCCCTCGTCTAGATCATTAATATATATTGTGAATAGCTGGGGTCCTAGGACCAATCCTTGCAGTACCCCACTAGTCACTGCCTGCCATTCGGACAAAGACCCGTTTATTCCAACTCTTTGCTTCCTGTCTGCCAACCAGTTCTCTATCCAAGTCAGTACCTTGCCCCCAATCCCATGTGCCTTATCTTTACACGCTAATCTCTTCTGCGGGACCTTATCACTGTTTACTACACTTCAAGTTTTGTGTCATCTCCAAATTTCGAAATTGTGCTCTGTACCCACAAGTCCAAGTCATTAATGTATGTCGAAAACAGCAGTGGTTCGATTATTGAACCTCCCTCCAGTCTGAAGAACAGATATTCATCACAACTCTCTGTTTTCTATCCCTTTGCCAATTTTGTATCGATACTGCTACTGCCCCTTTTATCCCATAGGGTCAATTCAATTTAATTGATATAACCAAATATACCGTCTGACCGAGCCAGCCTGTCCCACTGTGATATAACCAAACATACCGCCTCACCGAGCCAGCCTGTCCCACTGTTAAGTAACCAAATATACCGCCTGACCGAGCCAGCCTTTCCCACTGTGATATAACCAAATATACTACCTCACCGAGCCAGACTGTCCCACTGTGATATAACCAAATATACCACCTCACCGAGCCAGCCTGTCCCACTGTGATATAACCAAATATATCGCCTCACCGAGCCAGACTGTCCCACTGTGATATAACCAAATATACCACCTCACCGAGCCAGACTGTCCCACTGTGATATAACCAAATATACCACCTGACCAAGCCAGACTGTCCCACTGTGAGAAAACCAAATATACCGCCTCACCGAGCCAGCCTGTCCTACTGTGATATAACCAAATATACCGCCTCACCGAGGCTGCCTGTCCCACTGTGATATAACCAAATATACTGTCTCACCGAGCCAGCCTGTCCCACTGTGATATAACCAAATATATCGCCTCACCGAGCCAGACTCTCCCAGTGAGGTATAACCAAATATATCGCCTCACCGAGCCAGCCTGTTCCACTGTGATATGTTAAGTCTGTGTGTTCCAGTTGTATTAAGATTAGTTACTGACACAGACTACAAGAATAAAGTTCAACAGGTCTTTACTAGTTGGAGGTCAGGACTATACTAAATACAATATCACTACACAGTACTTATATACCGGTGGTCACCACCGGTATTACGCATACAGCAGCCAGAGAAAGTAGTACATCTCTTAAGGTGGAACAGGCTTAAGTTCTCTTAAGGTGGAACAGGTTACATACACCACAATCCTCCCTTTTTAGCTTAACAGTCATATCCCCATTTAACATAACATAATAACATATATACATATATAACTTCAGGTATAAACAGTTCAAAGGTTCAGTCTCTCAGGAGGCCTTCTGATTCGGTTTGGAAAACGCCTTTCAGTGGTCTCTGATTCTTGTTGCTGAGGTGACTCTTCTTGTTGGTTTCCTATGTATTGGACGTCATCATCAGGTACAGTCCCTGCCGAGGTAGATGCTTCAGGTTCATTAACGTCTTCCACAGTTGTCTCTGTCGCAACCATGGGTTCGACCCTTGCTCTTGATTCTACCAGTTGATCCGCATGACGCCTTATCACATTGTTACCAATATCTACTGTGTACATCAGAGGTCCTTGTCTGGCCCGAATTGTTCCGGACTGCCATTTTTCGTTTCCATAGCCCCTTGCCAACACTAGTTGTCCTACGTCGAAACTTCGAGTGGACTTGTTATTAATATGCCGGAACTGTTTGTTTTCCACTTCCCTCCGCACATTTGGTTTTAACAAGTCCAACCTGGACCACAACCTCCTGTTATAAAACATCATGGCAGGACTTCAGTTAGTCACTGCATGAGCGGCGTTTCGATATGCCATTAGGAAATTGTCCACCTTGTGTTGTAACGGAATCTGATCATCGTTCATGGCCTTTATTGCCTTTTTGAATGTTTGGACAAATCTCTCGGCCAACCCGTTTGTCGCCGGATGATATGGGGCAGAGATATAATGTTTCACCCCATTCTTCTTTAAGAATTTTTGGAATTCTTCCGACACGAACTGTGGTCCGTTGTCCGAACATCTCTGTTCTGGCAATCCGTTCCTTGCGAATATTGTTCTTAACACCGCAATTGTCTTTTCTGAAGTAGTGGTATTCATCTTGATCACTTCTGGCCATTTGGAATGTGCGTCCACCGCAATTAGGAACATGGAGTCCATGAATGGACCAGCAAAGTCAATATGTACGCGTTGCCATGGGGCTGAAGGCCATTCCCATGGGTGTAGCGGTGCGATCGGAGGTGCATTTTGCACTTTTTGGCACCCAGCGCAGCTTTTTGTCAACTCCTCTATCTGTTGATCAATGCCCGGCCACCATACATAAGCCCTAGCAAGACTTTTCATCTTAACTCCCCCCAGATGACCTTCATGCAGTTCCTTTAGAACTCTTTCCCGTAACTTGGGAGGAATAATCACTCTTGTCCCGTACATCAAAGTACCATGGCAGACGGACAGCTGGTCTCGCCTTGCCGAGAATGCCGGTAACAGAGGATCACCATGTGTTGGCCATCCCTTCACTGTCACCTCGTAAACTCGGGACAGTGTCGGGTCGTTCCTGGTTTCTCTTTCAATACTTGCATTGGTGACTGATAAACACTCGATGATGGTCGAATGAAATAACTCAACAGGGTCAACTTTCGTCGTCTCTTCTGCTTCAGGTAGTGGCAGGCGCGACAGCCCATCAGCATTGCCATGCTGCTTTGTGCCTTTGAATTCTATTTGATATTGATGTGCCCCTAGGAAAAGGGACCATCTCTGGAGTCGCTGTGCTGTCATCACCGAAACACCCTTCTTAGGGTTAAAAATGGATACCAACGGCTGATGGTCTGTCAGAAGTGTGAATTTTTGGCCCTGCAGGTAATGATTAAACTTCTTCACTCCCCATACAAGGCTGAGAGCCTCCCTATCGATCTGCGCATAGTTGCGCTCAGCGGAGGTCAATGATCTGGATGCAAACGCGACTGGCCTTTCCGTGCCATTTGGCAACTTGCGTGAGAGTACTGCCCCAATACCATATGGAGAAGCATCACAAGCCAACCGAATAGGCAGTGTCGGGTTGAAGTGAGCCAACACTTCCTCTGAGGTGATCAATTCTTTGCTTTTGTGAAATGCCTTCTTACAGTTTTCGCTCCATTCCCATGGTACCCCCTTCTGTAAAAGAGCGTTCAGCGGGTGCAGTACCGTGGATAGATTCAGTAGAAACTTATGGTAATAGTTAATCAATCCCAGAAACGACCGCAACTGAGAGACATTATCCGGAGCGGGAGCCTTTACAACTGCCTCTATCTTGTCAGGAGACTTATGAAGCCCCTCCCGGTCAATGACATGACCACGGTACGAGATCCGCTTCTGAAAGAACTCACATTTCTGCCGATTAACTCTAAGTCCATACTCTTTCAGTCTGTTGAGCACCAGTTCCAAGTTTGCGAGGTGTTCTTCATCACCATCACCTGTAATCAGAATATCGTCCAGGTAACATTGTGTGCCTGGAATTCCCTGTAATACCTGCTACATGGCCCTCTGCCAAATTGCCGGAGCCGATGCCACTCCAAAAACCAGCCTATTATACCGGTACAAACCCCTATGCGTGTTGATCGTGAGGTACTGGCGTGACTCTTCATCAACCTCCATCTGCAAGTACGCCTGCGCCAGGTCTATCTTGGTGAAGTGTTTCCCGCCAGACAACGAAGCAAAATATCCTCAATCCGCGGAAGCGGATACTGCACCGTGTGAAGCACCGGATTAACGGTGATCTTGAAATCTCCACAGATGCGAACCTTCCCTGGTTCTCCTGGCTTGTTGCTCGAAGGACGTTTCATAATGGGAACAATGGGCGTAGCCCACTCACTCCAATCTACCTTAGACAGTACACCTGAACGTTCTAGCGCTTCCAGTTCCACTTCTACAGTAGGTCGTATTGCATAGGGTACCGGTCTGGCTTTGAAAAATTTTGGTTGTGCATGTTCATCAATCTTGATGTTTGCCGTAATTCCTTTCAGTGTTCCCAGTCCTTGCTGGAACACCTCTTTAGCATCATCCAATATTTTGGACAATCGTTTAGGTTTGACATCTGTTTCCCCAGAATCTACCGTTAGTGCTTTTAAGGAGTGCCAGTCCATATTCATTTTCCTAATCCACTCCCATCCCAGTAGTGGTGGACCTCCTTCAGGTAGCACATATAAGTCCATTACTTGGCTTTCTTCGCCCTTGTGGACCACTTTTACCTCTATCTTTCCGATGGGTTACACTCTTTGCCCCGTGTATGTTTTCAATATAATCTCCGTATCCCGTAGGGAAATATGTTGGAATAACCTTTTGTAATCTTTCTTATTCATGACCGTCAATGCCGATCCAGTGTCCAATTCCATCTTTACTTGGACTCCTGCTATCTGAAGAGTGACCCAAATTGTCTGGAGATCTGCATCCTTACCAACGTTGTGTACTCTTAAGCTACCCAGTTCATTACTGCTAGCGTCTGAATCTGACTTCTGTTCGTTCGAACTGGTCTTTGTCACCTTGTGTACCTTTATGTATTTTCCTTGCGGTGACTTTTTGTTGCTGGTCTTCTTTCCTGACCGGCATACTTTAGCTATGTGGCCAAGCCTGCCACACGTTCTGCATTCTTGGTTTTTAAACCAACACTGGTTCTGATCGTGTGTTGTCTTTCCACAACGATAACATTTTACAGTACTCAAACCCAATTTATTTGTACTGAGTTCCGGTGACCATAGCTGCATTACTGCCATGCCTCTCGCTGCGGCTTCGTGTGCTGCTGCCATAGTGACCGCTTTCTCAAGCGTCAGCTCATTCTCCTCGAGCAGTCGCTTTTGTGTATCTTCTTTTAATAATCCACACACAAACTTATCTCTTAGCGCGTCTGTTAGTCCCGTTCCAAACTGACAGTACTTTGCTAGCTTACGCAATTCCTTTAAATATTCAGCATTGCTTTCATCCTTCAGCAGCCTTCTGCTGTAAAATTTAAATCGTTCCGCTAGCATCAGCGGCGTGGGGTTTAGATGATTTTTCAGGACAGTAACAATCTCCTCAAACGTTTAATCCGCCGGTTCATCTGGTGATAAAAGGTGTTTCAATTGCCCGTATGTCTTCGCACCCATTAAGTTTAATAAAGTTAGTGCTTTCTCTGCATCTGGAATTTTATTTGCTTTACAATAATTTTGTATGCGTTCTACATACATGGCCCAATCTTCGATGTCGCTATCAAAGGTATTAATGTTCCCATGTTTAGGCATCGTTGCAATTAATTTTATCCCAAGATGGCAGCTTCCCACTCTTGTCTTCGTCCTCCGCCTACAAAATGGTGGTTTTCCCGCGCTTGGCGGTCTTCACCCACTGGCTGCAATGGCGTTTGGCGTGCCGCTGCTGCTCCCCTTTCCCAGCGGTTAGTAACTCCCCCGACGCTGTCTCCGCTTCACCGCGGCTCCCGCGGGCATTCGCGCTTCCCCGATGTCGCGCCTCGCAGCCCTTCTTGCAGCCCGGCTATTAGCACCGGCTGCGTTCGCCTTCACCGCGGCTCTCGCGCCTTCAGTCGCCCCAGACGCTGCGCCTTTTTGGCCCGAAAGCGGCCCGGCCCTTATCACCAGCCGCAATCGATGTCCCCGCGCTGCGCCTTTCGGCCCGAATGCGGCCCGGCCCTTATCTCCGGTCGCGATCGATCTCACCGCCCTTATTCCTCCGTCTTCCTCCCCCCGTCTGTACAGCCAACGCGGTCGACTATCTGCTTGCGTCACTGACCGGCTTACCCACCACCGAGGTAGAAAGAAGATAGCTGACTGCCGCTGATGGAGGCTTCGAGTTCAGGATGTCTTCTGCACTCCGGGTTCTCGATGCCTGCCGCGCGACGTGTCTTCCAGCAGGGTGATGAGGGTGGATGCCTCTCTTCGACGCCCGTTCTGTGGACGAAGCCGCCGTGGATATAAACTGCCGCAGGGTAAGAATCGGACTCGTCGCCACTGTTAAGTATGTGTGTTCCAGTTGTATTAAGATTAATTACTGACACAGACTACAAGAATAAAGTTCAACAGGTCTTTACTAGTTGGAGGTCAGGACTATACTAAATACAATATCACTACACAGTACTTATATACCGGTGGTCACCACCGGTATTACGTATACAGCAGCCAGAGAAAGTAGTACACCTCTTAAGGTGGAACAGGCTTAAGTTCTCTTAAGGTGGAACAGGTTACATACACCACATGATATAACCACATATACCACCTCACCGAGCCAGCCTGTCCCACTGTGATATAACCAAATATACCGCCTGACCGAGCCAGCCTGTCCCACTGTGATATAACCAAATATACTGTCTCACCGAGCCAGCCTGTCCCACTGTGATATAACCAAATATATCGCCTCACCGAGGCAGCCTGTCCCACTTTGATATAACCAAATATACCGCCTCACCAAGCCAGCTGTCCCACTGTGATATAACCAAATATACCGCCTCACCGAGCCAGCCTGTCCCACTGTGATATAACCAAATATATCGTCTCACCGAGCCAGACTGTCCCACTGTGATATAACCAAATATACCGCCTCACCGAGGCAGCCTGTCCCACTTTGATATAACCAAATATACGGCCTCACCAAGCCTGCCTGTCCCACTGTGATATAGCCAAATATACCGCCTCACCGAGCCAGCCTGTCCCACTGTGATATAACCAAAGATACCACCTCACCGAGCCAGCCTGTCACACTGTGATATAACCAAATATACTGCCTCACCAAGCCAGCCTGTCCCAGTGTAATATAACCAAATATACCACCTCACCGAGCCAGCCTGTCCCACTGTGATATAACCAAATATACCGCCTCACCGAGGAAGCCTGTCCCACTGTGATTTAACCAAGTATACCGTCTCACCGAGCCAGCCTGTCCCACTGTGATATAACCAAATATACCGCCTCACCGAGGCAGCCTGTCCCACTTTGATATAACCAAATATACCGCCTCACCAAGCCTGCCTGTCCCGCTGTGATATAGCCAAATATACCGCCTCACCGAGCCAGCCTGTCCCACTGTGATATAACCAAATATATCGCCTCACCGAGCCAGCCTGTCCCACTGTGATATTACCAAATATACCGCCTCACTGAGCCAGACTGTCCCAGTGTGATTTAACCAAATATACCACCTCACCGAGCCAGCCTGTCCCACTGTGATATAATCAAATATACCGCCTCACCAAGCCAGCCTGTCCCAGTGTAATATAACCAAATATACCACCTCACCGAGCCAGCCTGTCCCACTGTGATATAACCAAATATACCGCCTCACCGAGCCAGCCTGTCCCACTGTGATATAACCAAATATACCGCCTCACCGAGCCAGCCTGTCCCACTGTGATATAACCTAATATACCGTCTCACCGAGCCAGCCTGTCCCACTGTGATATAACCAAATATACCACCTCACCGGGCCAGCCTGTCCGACTGTGATATAACCAAATATACCGTCTGACCGAGCCCGCCTGTCCCACAGTGATATAACCAAATATACCACCTGACCGAGCCAACCTGTCCCACTGTAATATAACGAAATATATCGCCTCACCGAGCCAGCCTGTCCCACTGTGATATAACCAAATATACCGACTCACCGAGCCAGCCTGTCCCACGGTGATATAACCAAATATACCGCGTCACCGAGCCTGCCTGTCCCACTGTGATATAACCAAATATACCGCCTGACAAAGCCAGACTGTCCCACTGTGATATAACCAAATATACCACCTCACCGAGCCAGACTGTCCCACTGTGATATAACCAAATATACCACCTCACCGAGCCAGCCTGTCGCACTGTGATATAACCAAATATACCGCCTCACCGAGCCAGCCTGTTCCATTGTGTTATAACCAAATATACCGTCTCACCGATCCAGCCTGTGCCATTGTGTTATAAACAAATATATCGTCTCACAGAGCCAGCCTGTTCCATTGTGTTATAACCAAATATATCGCCTCACCGAGCCAGCCTGTTCCATTGTGTTATAACCAAATATACCACCTCACCGAGCCAGCCTGTCCCACTGTGATATAACCAAATATACCGCCACACCGAGCCAGCCTGTCCCACTGTGATATAACCAAATATACCGCCTGACCGAGCCAGACTGTCCCACTGTGATATAACCAAATATATCACCTCACCGAGCCAGCCTGTCCCACTGTGATATAACCAAATATACCACCTCACCGAGCCAGCCTGTCCCACTGTGATATAACCAAATATAGCGCCTCAACGAGACAGCCTGTCCCACTGTGATATAACCAAATATACCGCCTCACCGAGGCAGCCTGTCCCACTGTGATTTAACCAAGTATACCGTCTCACCGAGCCAGTCTATCCCACTGTGATATAACCAAATATACCGCCTGACCGAGCCATCTGTCCCACTGTGATATAACCAAATATACCACCTCACCGAGCCAGCCTATCCCACTGTGATATAACCAAATATACCGTCTCACCGAGCCAGCCTGTCCCACTGTGATATAACCAAATGTACCGCCTCACCGAGCCAGCCTGTCCCACTGTGATATAACCAAATATACCGCCTCACCGAGGCAGCCTGTCCCACTGTGATTTAACCAAGTATACCGTCTCACCGAGCCAGTCTGTCCCACTGTGATATAACCAAATATATTGCCTCACCCAGCCAGCCTGTCGCACTGTGATATAACCAAATATACCGCCTCAACGAGCCAGCCTGTCCCACTGTGATATAACCAAATATACCGCCTGACCGAGCCAGCCTGTCCCACTGTGATATAACCAAATATACCACCTGACCGAGCCAGCCTGTCCCACTGTGATATAACCAAATATACCGCCTCACCGAGCCAGCCTGTCCCACGATGATATAACTAAATATATCGCCTGACCGAGCCAGCCTGTCCCACTGTGATATAACCAAATATCCCGCCTCACCGAGCCAGCCTGTCCCACTGTGATATAACCAAATATACCGCCTCACCGAGCCAGCCTGTCCCACTGTGATATAACCAAATATACCACCTGACCAAGCCAGCCTGTCCCTCTGTGATATAACCAAATATACCACCTCAACGAGCCAGCCTGTCCCACTGCGATATAACCAAATATACCGCCTCATCGGGCCAGCCTGTCCCACTGTGATATAACCAATGATACGGCCTCACCGAGCCAGCCTGTCCCACTGCGATATAACCAAATATACCACCTCACCGAGCCAGCCTGTCCCACTGTGATATAACCAAATACACCGCCTGACCGAGCCAGCCTGTCCCACTGTGATATAACGCAATATACCGCCTCACCGAGCCAGCCTGTCCCACTGTGATATAACCAAATATACCACCTCACCGAACCAGCCTGTCCCACTGTGATATAACCAAATATATCGCCTGACCGAGACAGCCTGTCCCACTGTGATATAACGCAATATACCGCCTCACCGAGCCAGCCTGTCCCACTGTGATATAACCAAATATACCACCTCACAGAGCCAGCATGTCCCACTGTCATATAACCAAATATACCGCCTCACCGACCAGCCTGTCCCACTGCGATATAACCAAATATACCGCCTCACCGAGCCAGCCTGCCCCAATGTGATATTACCAAATGTACCGCCTCACCGAGCCAGCCTGTCCCACTGCGATATAACCAAATATACCGCCTCACCGAGCCAGCTTGTCCCACTGTGATATAACCAAATATACCACCTCACCGAGCCAGCCTGTCCCACTGTGATATAAACAACTATATCGCCTGACCGAGCCAGCCTGTCCCACTGTGATATAACCAAACATACCGCCTCACCGAGCCAGACTGTCCCACTGTGATATAACCAAATATACCGCCTCACTGAGCCTGCCTGTCCCACTATGATATAACTAAATATATCGCCTGACCGAGCCAGCCTGTCCCACTGTGATATAACCAAATATCCCGCCTCACCGAGCCAGCCTGTCCCACTGTGATATAACCAAATATACCGCCTCACCGAGCCAGCCTGTCCCACTGTGATATAACCAAATATACCACCTGACCAAGCCAGCCTGTCCCTCTGTGATATAACCAAATATACCACCTCAACGAGCCAGCCTGTCCCACTGCGATATAACCAAATATACCGCCTCATCGGGCCAGCCTGTCCCACTGTGATATAACCAATGATACGGCCTCACCGAGCCAGCCTGTCCCACTGCGATATAACCAAATATACCACCTCACCGAGCCAGCCTGTCCCACTGTGATATAACCAAATACACCGCCTGACCGAGCCAGCCTGTCCCACTGTGATATAACCAAATATACCACCTCACCGAACCAGCCTGTCCCACTGTGATATAACCAAATATATCGCCTGACCGAGACAGCCTGTCCCACTGTGATATAACGCAATATACCGCCTCACCGAGCCAGCCTGTCCCACTGTGATATAACCAAATATACCACCTCACAGAGCCAGCATGTCCCACTGTCATATAACCAAATATACCGCCTCACCGACCAGCCTGTCCCACTGCGATATAACCAAATATACCGCCTCACCGAGCCAGCCTGCCCCAATGTGATATTACCAAATGTACCGCCTCACCGAGCCAGCCTGTCCCACTGCGATATAACCAAATATACCGCCTCACCGAGCCAGCTTGTCCCACTGTGATATAACCAAATATACCACCTCACCGAGCCAGCCTGTCCCACTGTGATATAAACAACTATATCGCCTGACCGAGCCAGCCTGTCCCACTGTGATATAACCAAACATACCGCCTCACCGAGCCAGACTGTCCCACTGTGATATAACCAAATATACCGCCTCACTGAGCCTGCCTGTCCCACTATGATATAACCAAATATACCGCCTCACCGAGCCAGCTTGACCCACTGTGATATATCCAAACATACCACCTCACCGACCAGCCTGTCCCACTGTGATATAACCAAATATATCGCCTCACCGAGCCAGCCTGTCCCACTGTGATATAACCAAATATACCACCTCACCGAGCCAGCCTGTCCCACTGTGATATAACCAAATATACCGCCTCACCGACCAGCCTGTCCCACTGCGATATAACCAAATATACCGCCTCACCGAGCCAGCCTGTCCCACTGTGATATAACCAAATATACCACCTGACCAAGCCAGCCTGTCCCTCTGTGATATAACCAAATATATCGCCTCAACGAGACAGCCTGTCCCACTGCGATATAACCAAATATACCGCCTCACCGAGCCAGCCTGTCCCACTGTGATATAACCAATTATATCACCTCACCGAGCCAGCCTGTCCCACTGTGATATAACCAAATACACCGCCTGACCGAGCCAGCCTGTCCCACTGTGATATAACCAAATATACCACCTCACCGAGCCAGCCTGTCCCACTGCGATATAACCAAATATACCGCCTCACCGAGCCAGCTTGTCCCACTGTGATATAAACAACTATATCGCCTGACCGAGCCAGCCTGTCCCACTGTGATATAACCAAACATACCGCCTCACCGAGCCAGACTGTCCCACTGTGATATAACCAAATATACCACCTCATCGAGCCAGCCTGTCCCACTGTGATATAACCAAAAATACCACCTCACCGAGCCAGCCTGTCCCACTGTGATATAAACAACTATATCGCCTGACCGAGCCAGCCTGTCCCACTGTGATATAACCAAACATACCGCCTCACCGAGCCAGACTGTCCCACTGTGATATAACCAAATATACCACCTCACCGAGCCAGCCTGTCCCACTGTAATATAACCAAAGATACCACCTCACCGAGCCAGCCTGTCACACTGTGATATAACCAAATATACTGCCTCACCAAGCCAGCCTGTCCCAGTGTAATATAACCAAGTATACCACCTCACCGAGCCAGCCTGTCCCACTGTGATATAACCAAATATACCGCCTCACCGAGGCAGCCTGTCCCACTGTGATTTAACCAAGTATACCGTCTCACCGAGCCAGCCTGTCCCACTGTGATATAACCAAATATACCGCCTCACCGAGGCAGCCTGTCCCACTTTGATATAACCAAATATACCGCCTCACCAAGCCTGCCTGTCCCGCTGTGATATAGCCAAATATACCGCCTCACCGAGCCAGCCTGTCCCACTGTGATATAACCAAATATATCGCCTCACCGAGCCAGCCTGTCCCACTGTGATATTACCAAATATACCGCCTCACTGAGCCAGACTGTCCCAGTGTGATTTAACCAAATATACCACCTCACCGAGCCAGCCTGTCCCACTGTGATATAATCAAATATACCGCCTCACCGAGCCAGCCTGTCCCACTGTAATATAACCAAAGATACCACCTCACCGAGCCAGCCTGTCACACTGTGATATAACCAAATATACTGCCTCACCAAGCCAGCCTGTCCCAGTGTAATATAACCAAATATACCACCTCACCGAGCCAGCCTGTCCCACTGTGATATAACCAAATATACCACCTCACCGAGGCAGCCTGTCCCACTGTGATTTAACCAAGTATACCGTCTCACCGAGCCAGCCTGTCCCACTGTGATATAACCAAATATACCGCCTCACCGAGGCAGCCTGTCCCACTTTGATATAACCAAATATACCGCCTCACCAAGCCTGCCTGTCCCGCTGTGATATAGCCAAATATACCGCCTCACCGAGCCAGCCTGTCCCACTGTGATATAACCAAATATATCGCCTCACCGAGCCAGCCTGTCCCACTGTGATATTACCAAATATACCGCCTCACTGAGCCAGACTGTCCCAGTGTGATTTAACCAAATATACCACCTCACCGAGCCAGCCTGTCCCACTGTGATATAATCAAATATACCGCCTCACCAAGCCAGCCTGTCCCAGTGTAATATAACCAAATATACCACCTCACCGAGCCAGCCTGTCCCACTGTGATATAACCAAATATACCGCCTCACCGAGCCAGCCTGTCCCACTGTGATATAACCAAATATACCGCCTCACCGAGCCAGCCTGTCCCACTGTGATATAACCTAATATACCGTCTCACCGAGCCAGCCTGTCCCACTGTGATATAACCAAATATACCACCTCACCGGGCCAGCCTGTCCGACTGTGATATAACCAAATATACCGCCTGACCGAGCCCGCCTGTCCCACAGTGATATAACCAAATATACCACCTGACCGAGCCAACCTGTCCCACTGTAATATAACGAAATATATCGCCTCACCGAGCCAGCCTGTCCCACTGTGATATAACCAAATATACCGACTCACCGAGCCAGCCTGTCCCACGGTGATATAACCAAATATACCGCGTCACCGAGCCTGCCTGTCCCACTGTGATATAACCAAATATATCGCCTGACAAAGCCAGACTGTCCCACTGTGATATAACCAAATATACCACCTCACCGAGCCAGACTGTCCCACTGTGATATAACCAAATATACCACCTCACCGAGCCAGCCTGTCGCACTGTGATATAACCAAATATACCGCCTCACCGAGCCAGCCTGTTCCATTGTGTTATAACCAAATATACCGTCTCACCGATCCAGCCTGTGCCATTGTGTTATAAACAAATATATCGTCTCACAGAGCCAGCCTGTTCCATTGTGTTATAACCAAATATATCGCCTCACCGAGCCAGCCTGTTCCATTGTGTTATAACCAAATATACCACCTCACCGAGCCAGCCTGTCCCACTGTGATATAACCAAATATACCGCCACACCGAGCCAGCCTGTCCCACTGTGATATAACCAAATATACCGCCTGACCGAGCCAGACTGTCCCACTGTGATATAACCAAACATATCACCTCACCGAGCCAGCCTGTCCCACTGTGATATAACCAAATATAACACCTCACCGAGCCAGCCTGTCCCACTGTGATATAACCAAATATAGCGCCTCAACGAGCCAGCCTGTCCCACTGTGATATAACCAAATATACCGCCTCACCGAGGCAGCCTGTCCCACTGTGATTTAACCAAGTATACCGTCTCACCGAGCCAGTCTATCCCACTGTGATATAACCAAATATACCGCCTGACCGAGCCATCTGTCCCACTGTGATATAACCAAATATACCGCCTCACCGAGCCAGCCTATCCCACTGTGATATAACCAAATATACCGTCTCACCGAGCCAGCCTGTCCCACTGTGATATAACCAAATATACCACCTGACCAAGCCAGCCTGTCCCTCTGTGATATAACCAAATATATCGCCTCAACGAGACAGCCTGTCCCACTGCGTTATAACCAAATATACCGCCTCACCGAGCCAGCCTGTCCCACTGTGATATAACCAATTATATCACCTCACCGAGCCAGCCTGTCCCACTGTGATATAACCAAATACACCGCCTGACCGAGCCAGCCTGTCCCACTGTGATAAAACCAAATATACCACCTCACCGAGCCAGCCTGTCCCACTGCGATATAACCAAATATACCGCCTCACCGAGCCAGCTTGTCCCACTGTGATATAACCAAATATACCGCCTCACCGAGCCAGCCTGTCCCACTGTGATATAAACAACGATATCGCCTGACCGAGCCAGCCTGTCCCACTGTGATATAACCAAACATACCGCCTCACCGAGCCAGACTGTCCCACTGTGATATAACCAAATATACCACCTCATCGAGCCAGCCTGTCCCACTGTGATATAACCAAAAATACCACCTCACCGAGCCAGCCTGTCCCACTGTGATATAAACAACTATATCGCCTGACCGAGCCAGCCTGTCCCACTGTGATATAACCAAACATACCGCCTCACCGAGCCTGCCTGTCCCACTATGATATAACCAAATATACCACCTCACCGACCAGCATGTCCCACTGTGATATAACCAAATATATCGCCTCACCGAGCCAGCCTGTCCCACTGTGATATAACCAAATATACCACCTCACCGAGCCAGCCAGTCCCACTGTGATATAACCAAATATACCGCCTCACCGACCAGCCTGTCCCACTGCGATATAACCAAATATACCGCCTCACCGAGCCAGCCTGTCCCACTGTGATATAACCAAATATACCACCTGACCAAGCCAGCCTGTCCCTCTGTGATATAACCAAATATATCGCCTCAACGAGACAGCCTGTCCCACTGCGATATAACCAAATATACCGCCTCACCGAGCCAGCCTGTCCCACTGTGATATAACCAATTATATCACCTCACCGAGCCAGCCTGTCCCACTGTGATATAACCAAATACACCGCCTGACCGAGCCAGCCTGTCCCACTGTGATAAAACCAAATATACCACCTCACCGAGCCAGCCTGTCCCACTGCGATATAACCAAATATACCGCCTCACCGAGCCAGCTTGTCCCACTGTGATATAACCAAATATACCGCCTCACCGAGCCAGCCTGTCCCACTGTGATATAAACAACGATATCGCCTGACCGAGCCAGCCTGTCCCACTGTGATATAACCAAACATACCGCCTCACCGAGCCAGACTGTCCCACTGTGATATAACCAAATATACCACCTCATCGAGCCAGCCTGTCCCACTGTGATATAACCAAAAATACCACCTCACCGAGCCAGCCTGTCCCACTGTGATATAAACAACTATATCGCCTGACCGAGCCAGCCTGTCCCACTGTGATATAACCAAACATACCGCCTCACCGAGCCAGACTGTCCCACTGTGATATAACCAAATATACCACCTCACCGAGCAAGCCTGTCCCACTGTGATATAACCAAAAATACCGCCTCACTGAGCCTGCCTGTCCTACTATGATATAACCAAATATACCGCCTCACCGAGCCAGCCTATCCCACTGTGATATAACCAAATATATCACCTCACCGAGCCAGCCTGTCCCACTGTGATATAACCAAATATACCGCCTCACCGACCAGCCTGTCCCACTGCGATATCACCAAATATACCGCCTCACCGAGCCAGCCTATCCCACTGTGATATAACCAAATATACCACCTCACCGAGCCAGCCTGTCCCACTGCTTTATAAACAAATATACCGCCTCACTGAGCCAGCCTGTCCCACTGCGATATAACCAAATATACCGCCTGACCGAGCCAGCCTGTCCCACTGTGATATAACCAAATATACCACCTCACCGAGCCAGCCTGTCCCACTGTGATATAACCAAATATATCCCCTGACCGAGCCAGCCTGTCCCACTGTGATATAACCAAATATACCGCCTCACCGAGCCAGCCTGTCCCACTGCGATATAACCAAATATACCACCTCACAGAGCCAGCATGTCCCACTGCTTTATAACCAAATATACCGCCTCACCGAGCCAGCCTGTCCCACTGTGATATAACCAAATGTACCGCCTCGCCCAGCCAGCCTGTCCCACTGCGACATAACCAAATATACCGCCTCACCGAGCCAGCCTGTCCCACTGTGATATAACCAAATATACCGCCTCACCGAGCCAGCCTGTCCCACTATGATATAATCAAATATACCGCCTCACTGAGCCAGACTGTCCCACTGCGATACAACCAAATATACCACCTCACCGAGCCAGCCTGTCCCACTGTGATATAACCAAATATACCGCCTCACCGAGCCAACCTGTCCCACTGTGATACAACCAAATATACCGCCTGACCGAGCCAGCCTGTCCCACTGTGATACAACCAAATATACCGCCTCACCGAGCCAGCCTGTCCCACTGTGATACAACCAAATATACCACCTCACAGAGCCAGCATGTCCCAATGCTTTATAACCAAATATAACGCCTCACCGAGCCAGCCTGTCCCACTGTGATATAACCAAATGTACCGCCTCACCGAGCCAGCCTGTCCCACTGCGATATAACCAAATATACCGCCTCACCGAACCAGCCTGTCCCACTGTGATATAACCAAAGATACCGCCTCACCGAGCCAGCCTGTCCCACTGTGATATAACCAAATATACCACCTCACACAGCCAGCATGACCCACTGCGATATAACCAAATATACCGCCTCACCGAGCCAGCCTGTCCCACTGTGATATAACCAAATATACCGCCTCACCGAGCCTACCTGTCGCACTGTGATATAACAAAATATATCGCCTGACCGAGCCAGCCTGTCCCACTGTGATATAACCAAATATACCGCCTCGCCGAGCCAGCCTTTCCCACTATGATATAATCAAATATACCGCCTCACTGAGCCAGCCTATCCCACTGTGATATAACCAAATATACCGCCTCACCGAGCCAGACTGTCCCACTGTGATATAACCAAACATACCACCTCACTGACCAGCCTGTCCCACTGTGATATAACCAAATATACCGCCTCACCGAGCCAGCCTGTCCCACTGTGATATAACCAAATGTACCGCCTCACCGAGCCAGCCTGTCCCACTGCGATATAACCAAATATACCGCCTCACCGAACCAACCTGTCCCACTGTGATATAACCAAATATATCGCCTCACCGACCAGCCTGTCCCACTGCGACATAACCAAATATACCGCCTCACCGAGCCAGCCTATCCCACTGTGATATAACCAAATATACCACCTCACCGAGCCAGCCTGTCCCACTGCTTTATAACCAAATATACCGCCTCACTGAGCCAGCCTGTCCCACTGCGATATAACCAAATATACCGCCTCACCGAGCCAGCCTGTCCCACTGTGAAATAACCAAATATACCGCCTCACCGAGCCAGCCTGGCCCACTGTGATATAACCAAATATACCGCCTGACCGAGCCAGCCTGTCCCACTGTGATAGAACCAAATATACCACCTCACCGAGCCAGCCTGTCCCACTGTGATATAACCAAATGTATCGCCTGACCGAGCCAGCCTGTCCCACTCTGATATAACCAAATATATCGCCTCACCGAGCCAGCATGTCCCACTGTGATATAACCAAATATACCACCTCACAGAGCCAGCATGTCCCACTGCTTTATAACCAAATATACCGCCTCACCGAGCCAGCCTGTCCCACTGTGATATAACCAAATATACCGCCTCACCGAGCCAGCCTATCCCACTGTGATATAACCAAATATACCGCCTCACCGAGCCAGCTTGACCCACTGTGATATAACCAAATATATCGCCTCACAGAGCCAGCCTGTCCCACTGCGTTATAACCAAATATACCGCCTCACTGAGCCAGCCTGTCCCACTGCGATATAACCAAATATACCGCCTCACCGAGCCAGCCTGTCCCACTGTGATATAACCAAATATACCGCCTCACCGAGCCAGCCTGTCCCACTGCGATATAACCAAATATACCACCTCACAGAGCCTGCATGTCCCACTGTGATATAACCAAATGTACCGCCTCGCCCAGCCAGCCTGTCCCACTGCGACATAACCAAATATACCGCCTCACCGAGCCAGCCTGTCCCACTGTGATATAACCAAATATACCGCCTCACCGAGCCAGCCTGTCCCACTATGATATAATCAAATATACCGCCTCACTGAGCCAGCCTATCCCACTGTGATAAAACCAAATATACCGCCTCACTGAGCCAGACTGTCCCACTGCGATACAACCAAATATACCGCCTCACCGAGCCAGCCTGTCCCACTGTGATACAACCAAATATACCGCCTCACCGAGCCAACCTGTCGCACTGTGATATAACAAAATATACCGCCTCACCGAGCCAGCCTGTCCCACTGCGATACAACCAAATATACCGCCTCACCGAGCCAGCCTGTCCCACTGTGATACAACCAAATATACCGCCTCACCGAGCCAACCTGTCGCACTGTGATATAACAAAATATACCGCCTCACCGAGCCAGCCTGTCCCACTGTGATATAACCAAATGTACCGCCTCACCGAGCCAGCCTGTCCCACTGCGATATAACCAAATATACCGCCTCACCAAACCAGCCTGTCCCACTGCGATATAACCAAAGATACCGCCTCACCGAGCCAACCTGTCCCACTGTGATATAAACAAATATATCGCTTGACCTAGCCAGGCTGTCCCACTGTGATATAACCAAACATACCTTCTCACCGAGCCAGCCTGTACCACTGTGATATAACCAAACATACCGCCTGACCGAGCCCGCCTGTCCCACTGTGATATAACCAAATATACCGCCTGACCGAGCCAGCCTTTCCCACTGTGATATAACCAAATATACCGCCTGACCAAGCCAGCCTGTCCCTCTGTGATATAACCAAATATACCGTCTCACCGAGCCAGCCTGTCCCACTGTGATATAAACAAATATACCGCCTGACCGAGCCAGCCTGTCCCTCTGTGATATAACCAAATATACCGTCTCACCGAGCCAGCCTGTCCCACTGTGATATAACCAAATATACCGCCTCACCGAGCCAGCCTGTCCCACTGCGATATAACCAAATATACCGCCTCACCGAGCCAGCTTGTCCCACTGTGATATAACCAAATATACCACCTCACCGAGCCAGCCTGTCCCACTGTGATATAAACAACTATATCGCCTGACCGAGCCACCTGTCCCACTGTGATATAACCAAACATACCTCCTCACCGAGCCAGACTGTCCCACTGTGCTATAACCAAATATACCACCTCACCGAGCCAGCCTGTCCCACTGTGATATAACCAAATATACCGCCTCACTGAGCCTGCCTGTCCCACTATGATATAACCAAATATACCGCCTCACCGAGCCAGCCTATCCCACTGTGATATAACCAAATATACCGCCTCACCGAGCCAGCTTGACCCACTGTGATATAACCAAACATACCACCTCACCGACCAGCCTTTCCCACTGTGATTTAACCAAATATATCGCCTCACCGAGCCAGCCTGTCCCACTGTGATATAACCAAATATATCACCTCACCGAGCCAGCCTGTCCCACTGTGATATAACCAAATATACCGCCTCACCGACCAGCCTGTCCCACTGCGATATAACCAAATATACCGCCTCACCGAGCCAGCCTGTCCCACTGTGATATAACCAAATATACCACCTCACCGAGCCAGCCTGTCCCACTGCTTTATAACGAAATATACCGCCTCACTGAGCCAGCCTGTCCCACTGTGAAATAACCAAATATACCGCCTCACCGAGCCAGCCTGTCCCACTGTGATATAACCAAATATACCACCTCACCGAGCCAGCCTGTCCCACTGTGATATAACCAAATATACCGCCTGACCGAGCCAGCCTGTCCCACTGTGATATAACCAAATATACCACCTCACCGAGCCAGCCTGTCCCACTGTGATACAACCAAATATATCGCCTGACCGAGCCAGCCTGTCCCACTGTGATATAACCAAATATACCGCCTCACCGAGCCAGCCTGTCCCACTGTGATATAACCAAATATACCACCTCACAGAGCCAGCATGACCCACTGCTTTATAACCAAAGATACCGCCTCACCGAGCCAGCCTGTCCCACTGTGATATAACCAAATATACCGCCTCGCCGAGCCAGCCTGTCCCACTGCGATATAACCAAATATACCGCCTCACCGAGCCAGCCTGTCCCACTGTGATATAACCAAATATACCGCCTCACCGAGCCTACCTGTCGCACTGTGATATAACAAAATATATCGCCTGACCGAGCCAGCCTGTCCCACTGTGATATAACCAAATATACCGCCTCACCGAGCCAGCCTTTCCCACTATGATATAATCAAATATACCGCCTCACTGAGCCAGCCTATCCCACTGTGATATAACCAAATATACCGCCTCACCGAGCCAGACTGTCCCACTGTGATATAACCAAACATACCACCTCACTGACCAGCCTGTCCCACTGTGATATAACCAAATATACCGCCTCACCGAGCCAGCCTGTCCCACTGTGATATAACCAAATGTACCGCCTCACCGAGCCAGCCTGTCCCACTGCGATATAACCAAATATACCGCCTCACCGAACCAACCTGTCCCACTGTGATATAACCAAATATACCGCCTCACCGACCAGCCTGTCCTACTGCGACATAACCAAATATACCGCCTCACCGAGCCAGCCTATCCCACTGTGATATAACCAAATATACCACCTCACTGAGCCAGCCTGTCCCACTGCTTTATAACCAAATATACCGCCTCACTGAGCCAGCCTGTCCCACTGCGATATAACCAAATATACGGCCTCACCGAGCCAGCCTGTCCCACTGTGAAATAACCAAATATACCGCCTCACCGAGCCAGCCTGGCCCACTGTGATATAACCAAATATACCGCCTGACCGAGCCAGCCTGTCCCACTGTGATAGAACCAAATATACCACCTCACCGAGCCAGCCTGTCCCACTGTGATATAACCAAATACATCGCCTGACCGAGCCAGCCTGTCCCACTCCGATATAACCAAATATACTGCCTCACCGAGCCAGCATGTCCCACTGTGATATAACCAAATATACCACCTCACAGAGCCAGCATGTCCCACTGCTTTATAACCAAATATACCGCCTCACCGAGCCAGCCTATCCCACTGTGATATAACCAAATATACCGCCTCACCGAGCCAGCTTGACCCACTGTGATATAACCAAACATACCATCTCACCGACCAGCCTGTCCCACTGTGATATAACCAAATATACCGCCTCACCGACCAGCCTGTCCCACTGCGATATAACCAAATATACCGCCTCACCAAGCCAGCCTGTCCCACTGTGATATAACCAAATATACCGCCTCACCGAGCCAGCCTGTCCCTCTGTAATATAACCAAATATACCGCCTCACCGAGCCAGCCTGTCCCACTGTGAGATAACCAAATATATCGCCTGACCGAGCCAGCATGTCCCACTGTGATATAACCAAATATACCGCCTCACCGAGCCAGCCTGTCCCACTGTGATATAACCAAATATACCGCCTCACCGAGCCAGCCTGTGCCACTCTGATATAACCAAATATATCGCCTGACCGAGCCAGCCTGTCCCACTGTGATATAAACAAATATATCGCCTCACAGAGCCAGCCTGTCCCACTGCGTTATAACCAAATATACCGCCTCACTGAGCCAGCCTGTCCCACTGCGATATAACCAATTATACCGCCTGACCGAGCTAGACTGTCCCACTGTGATATAACCAAATATACCGCCTCACCGAGCCAACCTGTCGCACTGTGATATAACAAAATATACCGCCTCACCGAGCCAGCCTGTCCCACTGTGATACAACCAAATATACCGCCTGACCGAGCCAGCCTGTCCCACTGTGATACAACCAAATATACCGCCTCACCGAGCCAGCCTGTCCCACTGTGATACAACCAAATATACCACCTCACAGAGCCAGCATGTCCCAATGCTTTATAACCAAATATAACGCCTCACCGAGCCAGCCTGTCCCACTGTGATATAACCAAATGTACCGCCTCACCGAGCCAGCCTGTCCCACTGCGATATAACCAAATATACCGCCTCACCGAACCAGCCTGTCCCACTGTGATATAACCAAAGATACCGCCTCACCGAGCCAGCCTGTCCCACTGTGATATAACCAAATATACCACCTCACAGAGCCAGCATGACCCACTGCGATATAACCAAATATACCGCCTCACCGAGCCAGCCTGTCCCACTGTGATATAACCAAATATACCGCCTCACCGAGCCTACCTGTCGCACTGTGATATAACAAAATATATCGCCTGACCGAGCCAGCCTGTCCCACTGTGATATAACCAAATATACCGCCTCACCGAGCCAGCCTTTCCCACTATGATATAATCAAATATACCGCCTCACTGAGCCAGCCTATCCCACTGTGATATAACCAAATATACCGCCTCACCGAGCCAGACTGTCCCACTGTGATATAACCAAACATACCACCTCACTGACCAGCCTGTCCCACTGTGATATAACCAAATATACCGCCTCACCGAGCCAGCCTGTCCCACTGTGATATAACCAAATGTACCGCCTCACCGAGCCAGCCTGTCCCACTGCGATATAACCAAATATACCGCCTCACCGAACCAACCTGTCCCACTGTGATATAACCAAATATGTCGCCTCACCGACCAGCCTGTCCCACTGCGACATAACCAAATATACCGCCTCACCGAGCCAGCCTATCCCACTGTGATATAACCAAATATACCACCTCACCGAGCCAGCCTGTCCCACTGCTTTATAACCAAATATACCGCCTCACTGAGCCAGCCTGTCCCACTGCGATATAACCAAATATACCGCCTCACCGAGCCAGCCTGTCCCACTGTGAAATAACCAAATATACCGCCTCACCGAGCCAGCCTGGCCCACTGTGATATAACCAAATATACCGCCTGACCGAGCCAGCCTGTCCCACTGTGATAGAACCAAATATACCACCTCACCGAGCCAGCCTGTCCCACTGTGATATAACCAAATGTATCGCCTGACCGAGCCAGCCTGTCCCACTCTGATATAACCAAATATATCGCCTCACCGAGCCAGCATGTCCCACTGTGATATAACCAAATATACCACCTCACAGAGCCAGCATGTCCCACTACTGTATAACCAAATATACCGCCTCACCGAGCCAGCCTGTCCCACTGCGACATAACCAAATATACCGCCTCACCGAGCCAGCCTATCCCACTGTGATATAACCAAATATACCACCTCACCGAGCCAGCCTGTCCCACTGCTTTATAACCAAATATACCGCCTCACTGAGCCAGCCTGTCCCACTGCGATATAACCAAATATACCGCCTCACCGAGCCAGCCTGTCCCACTGTGAAATAACCAAATATACCGCCTCACTGAGCCAGCCTGGCCCACTGTGATATAACCAAATATACCGCCTGACCGAGCCAGCCTGTCCCACTGTGATAGAACCAAATATACCACCTCACCGAGCCAGCCTGTCCCACTGTGATATAACCAAATGTATCGCCTGACCGAGCCAGCCTGTCCCACTCTGATATAACCAAATATATCGCCTCACCGAGCCAGCATGTCCCACTGTGATATAACCAAATATACCACCTCACAGAGCCAGCATGTCCCACTGCTGTATAACCAAATATACCGCCTCACCGAGCCAGCCTGTCCCACTGTGATATAACCAAATATACCGCCTCACCGAGCCAGCTTGACCCACTGTGATATAACCAAATATATCGCCTCACAGAGCCAGCCTGTCCCACTGCGTTATAACCAAATATACCGCCTCACTGAGCCAGCCTGTCCCACTGCGATATAACCAAATATACCGCCTGACCGAGCTAGACTGTCCCACTGTGATATAACCAAATATACCGCCTCACCGAGCCAGCATGTCCCACTGTGATTTAACCAAATATACCACCTCACCGAGCCAGCCTGTCCCACTGCGTTATAACCAAATATACCGCCTCACTGAGCCAGCCTGTCCCAATGCGATATAACCAAATATACCGCCTCACCGAGCCAGCCTGCCCCGTGAAATAACCAAACATACCGCCTCACCGAGCCAGCCTGTCCCACTGTGATATAACCAAATATACCGCCTGACCGAGCCAGCCTGTCCCACTGTGATATAACCAAATATATCGCCTGACCGAGCCAGCCTGTCCCACTGTGATATACCCAAATATACCGCCTCACCGAGCCAGCCTGTCCCACTGTGATATAACCAAATATACCGCCTCACCGAGCCAGCCTATCCCACTGTGATATAACCAAATATATCACCTCACCGAGCCAGCCTGTCCCACTGTGATATAACCAAATATACCGCCTCACCGACCAGCCTGTCCCACTGCGATATCACCAAATATACCGCCTCACCGAGCCAGCCTATCCCACTGTGATATAACCAAATATACCACCTCACCGAGCCAGCCTGTCCCACTGCTTTATAAACAAATATACCGCCTCACTGAGCCAGCCTGTCCCACTGCGATATAACCAAATATACCGCCTTACCGAGCCAGCCTGTCCCACTGTGAAATAACCAAATATACCGCCTCACCGAGCCAGCCTGTCCCACTGTGATATAACCAAATATACCACCTCCCCGAGCCAGCCTGTCCCACTGTGATATAACCAAATATACCGCCTGACCGAGCCAGCCTGTCCCACTGTGATATAACCAAATATATCGCCTGACCGAGCCAGCCTGTCCCACTGTGATATAACCAAATATACCGCCTCACCGAGCCAGCCTGTCCCACTGCGATATAACCAAATATACCACCTCACAGAGCCTGCATGTCCCACTGTGATATAACCAAATGTACCGCCTCGCCCAGCCAGCCTGTCCCACTGCGACATAACCAAATATACCGCCTCACCGAGCCAGCCTGTCCCACTGTGATATAACCAAATATACCGCCTCACCGAGCCAGCCTGTCCCACTATGATATAATCAAATATACCGCTTCACTGAGCCAGCCTATCCCACTGTGATAAAACCAAATATACCGCCTCACTGAGCCAGACTGTCCCACTGCGATACAACCAAATATACCGCCTCACCGAGCCAGCCTGTCCCACTGTGATACAACCAAATATACCGCCTCACCGAGCCAACCTGTCGCACTGTGATATAACAAAATATACCGCCTCACCGAGCCAGCCTGTCCCACTGTGATATAACCAAATGTACCGCCTCACCGAGCCAGCCTGTCCCACTGCGATATAACCAAATATACCGCCTCACCAAACCAGCCTGTCCCACTGCGATATAACCAAAGATACCGCCTCACCGAGCCAACCTGTCCCACTGTGATATAAACAAATATATCGCTTTACCTAGCCAGGCTGTCTCACTGTGATATAACCAAACATACCTTCTCACCGAGCCAGCCTGTACCACTGTGATATAACCAAACATACCGCCTGACCGAGCCCGCCTGTCCCACTGTGATATAACCAAATATACCGCCTGACCGAGCCAGCCTTTCCCACTGTGATATAACCAAATATACCGCCTGACCAAGCCAGCCTGTCCCTCTGTGATATAACCAAATATACCGTCTCACCGAGCCAGCCTGTCCCACTGTGATATAAACAAATATACCGCCTGACCGAGCCAGCCTGTCCCTCTGTGATATAACCAAATATACCGTCTCACCGAGCCAGCCTGTCCCACTGTGATATAACCAAATATACCGCCTCACCGAGCCAGCCTGTCCCACTGCGATATAACCAAATATACCGCCTCACCGAGCCAGCTTGTCCCACTGTGATATAACCAAATATACCACCTCACCGAGCCAGCATGTCCCACTGTGATATAACCAAATATACCACCTCACAGAGCCAGCATGTCCCACTGCTTTATAACCAAATATACCGCCTCACTGAGCCAGCCTATCCCACTGTGATATAACCAAATATACCGCCTCACCGAGCCAGCTTGACCCGTGATATAACCAAACATACCATCTCACCGACCAGCCTGTCCCACTGTGATATAACCAAATATACCGCCTCACCGACCAGCCTGTCCCACTGCGATATAACCAAATATACCGCCTCACCAAGCCAGCCTGTCCCACTGTGATATAACCAAATATACCGCCTCACCGAGCCAGCCTGTCCCTCTGTAATATAACCAAATATACCGCCTCACCGAGCCAGCCTGTCCCACTGTGAGATAACCAAATATATCGCCTGACCGAGCCAGCCTGTCCCACTGTGATATAACCAAATATACCGCCTCACCGAGCCAGCCTGTCCCACTGTGATATAACCAAATATACCGCCTCACCGAGCCAGCCTGTGCCACTCTGATATAACCAAATATATCGCCTGACCGAGCCAGCCTGTCCCACTGTGATATAAACAGATATATCGCCTCACAGAGCCAGCCTGTCCCACTGCGTTATAACCAAATATACCGCCTCACTGAGCCAGCCTGTCCCACTGCGATATAACCAAATATACCGCCTGACCGAGCTAGACTGTCCCACTGTGATATAACCAAATATACCGCCTCACCGAGCCAGCCTGTCCCACTGCGATATAACCAAATATACCACCTCACAGAGCCTGCATGTCCCACTGTGATATAACCAAATGTACCGCCTCGCCCAGCCAGCCTGTCCCACTGCGACATAACCAAATATACCGCCTCACCGAGCCAGCCTGTCCCACTGTGATATAACCAAATATACCGCCTCACCGAGCCAGCCTGTCCCACTATGATATAATCAAATATACCGCCTCACTGAGCCAGCCTATCCCACTGTGATAAAACCAAATATACCGCCTCACTGAGCCAGACTGTCCCACTGCGATACAACCAAATATACCGCCTCACCGAGCCAGCCTGTCCCACTGTGATACAACCAAATATACCGCCTCACCGAGCCAACCTGTCGCACTGTGATATAACAAAATATACCGCCTCACCGAGCCAGCCTGTCCCACTGTGATATAACCAAATGTACCGCCTCACCGAGCCAGCCTGTCCCACTGCGATATAACCAAATATACCGCCTCACCGAGCCAACCTGTCCCACTGTGATATAAACAAATATATCGCTTGACCTAGCCAGGCTGTCCCACTGTGATATAACCAAACATACCTTCTCACCGAGCCAGCCTGTACCACTGTGATATAACCAAACATACCGCCTGACCGAGCCCGCCTGTCCCACTGTGATATAACCAAATATACCGCCTGACCGAGCCAGCCTTTCCCACTGTGATATAACCAAATATACCGCCTGACCAAGCCAGCCTGTCCCTCTGTGATATAACCAAATATACCGTCTCACCGAGCCAGCCTGTCCCACTGTGATATAAACAAATATACCGCCTGACCGAGCCAGCCTGTCCCTCTGTGATATAACCAAATATACCGTCTCACCGAGCCAGCCTGTCCCACTGTGATATAACCAAATATACCGCCTCACCGAGCCAGCCTGTCCCACTGCGATATAACCAAATATACCGCCTCACCGAGCCAGCTTGTCCCACTGTGATATAACCAAATATACCACCTCACCGAGCCAGCCTGTCCCACTGTGATATAAACAACTATATCGCCTGACCGAGCCACCTGTCCCACTGTGATATAACCAAACATACCTCCTCACCGAGCCAGACTGTCCCACTGTGCTATAACCAAATATACCACCTCACCGAGCCAGCCTGTCCCACTGTGATATAACCAAATATACCGCCTCACTGAGCCTGCCTGTCCCACTATGATATAACCAAATATACCGCCTCACCGAGCCAGCCTATCCCACTGTGATATAACCAAATATACCGCCTCACCGAGCCAGCTTGACCCACTGTGATATAACCAAACATACCACCTCACCGACCAGCCTTTCCCACTGTGATTTAACCAAATATATCGCCTCACCGAGCCAGCCTGTCCCACTGTGATATAACCAAATATATCACCTCACCGAGCCAGCCTGTCCCACTGTGATATAACCAAATATACCGCCTCACCGACCAGCCTGTCCCACTGCGATATAACCAAATATACCGCCTCACCGAGCCAGCCTGTCCCACTGTGATATAACCAAATATACCACCTCACCGAGCCAGCCTGTCCCACTGCTTTATAACCAAATATACCGCCTCACTGAGCCAGCCTGTCCCACTGTGAAATAACCAAATATACCGCCTCACCGAGCCAGCCTGTCCCACTGTGATATAACCAAATATACCACCTCACCGAGCCAGCCTGTCCCACTGTGATATAACCAAATATACCGCCTGACCGAGCCAGCCTGTCCCACTGTGATATAACCAAATATACCACCTCACCGAGCCAGCCTGTCCCACTGTGATACAACCAAATATATCGCCTGACCGAGCCAGCCTGTCCCACTGTGATATAACCAAATATACCGCCTCACCGAGCCAGCCTGTCCCACTGTGATATAACCAAATATACCACCTCACAGAGCCAGCATGACCCACTGCTTTATAACCAAAGATACCGCCTCACCGAGCCAGCCTGTCCCACTGTGATATAACCAAATATACCGCCTCGCCGAGCCAGCCTGTCCCACTGCGATATAACCAAATATACCGCCTCACCGAGCCAGCCTGTCCCACTGTGATATAACCAAATATACCGCCTCACCGAGCCTACCTGTCGCACTGTGATATAACAAAATATATCGCGTGACCGAGCCAGCCTGTCCCACTGTGATATAACCAAATATACCGCCTCACCGAGCCAGCCTTTCCCACTATGATATAATCAAATATACCGCCTCACTGAGCCAGCCTATCCCACTGTGATATAACCAAATATACCGCCTCACCGAGCCAGACTGTCCCACTGTGATATAACCAAACATACCACCTCACTGACCAGCCTGTCCCACTGTGACATAACCAAATATACCGCCTCACCGAGCCAGCCTGTCCCACTGTGATATAACCAAATGTACCGCCTCACCGAGCCAGCCTGTCCCACTGCGATATAACCAAATATACCGCCTCACCGAACCAACCTGTCCCACTGTGATATAACCAAATATACCGCCTCACCGACCAGCCTGTCCTACTGCGACATAACCAAATATACCGCCTCACCGAGCCAGCCTATCCCACTGTGATATAACCAAATATACCACCTCACCGAGCCAGCCTGTCCCACTGCTTTATAACCAAATATACCGCCTCACTGAGCCAGCCTGTCCCACTGCGATATAACCAAATATACGGCCTCACCGAGCCAGCCTGTCCCACTGTGAAATAACCAAATATACCGCCTCACCGAGCCAGCCTGGCCCACTGTGATATAACCAAATATACCGCCTGACCGAGCCAGCCTGTCCCACTGTGATAGAACCAAATATACCACCTCACCGAGCCAGCCTGTCCCACTGTGATATAACCAAATATATCGCCTGACCGAGCCAGCCTGTCCCACTCCGATATAACCAAATATACTGCCTCACCGAGCCAGCATGTCCCACTGTGATATAACCAAATATACCACCTCACAGAGCCAGCATGTCCCACTGCTTTATAACCAAATATACCGCCTCACCGAGCCAGCCTATCCCACTGTGATATAACCAAATATACCGCCTCACCGAGCCAGCTTGACCCACTGTGATATAACCAAACATACCATCTCACCGACCAGCCTGTCCCACTGTGATATAACCAAATATACCGCCTCACCGACCAGCCTGTCCCACTGCGATATAACCAAATATACCGCCTCACCAAGCCAGCCTGTCCCACTGTGATATAACCAAATATACCGCCTCACCGAGCCAGCCTGTCCCTCTGTAATATAACCAAATATACCGCCTCACCGAGCCAGCCTGTCCCACTGTGAGATAACCAAATATATCGCCTGACCGAGCCAGCCTGTCTCACTGTGATATAACCAAATATACCGCCTCACCGAGCCAGCCTGTCCCACTGTGATATAACCAAATATACCGCCTCACCGAGCCAGCCTGTGCCACTCTGATATAACCAAATATATCGCCTGACCGAGCCAGCCTGTCCCACTGTGATATAAACAAATATATCGCCTCACAGAGCCAGCCTGTCCCACTGCGTTATAACCAAATATACCGCCTCACTGAGCCAGCCTGTCCCACTGCGATATAACCAAATATACCGCCTGACCGAGCTAGACTGTCCCACTGTGATATAACCAAATATACCGCCTCACCGAGCCAGCATGTCCCACTGTGATTTAACCAAATATACCACCTCACCGAGCCAGCCTGTCCCACAGCGTTATAACCAAATATACCGCCTCACTGAGCCAGCCTGTCCCAATGCGATATAACCAAATATACCGCCTCACCGAGCCAGCCAGCCCCCTGTGAAATAACCAAACATACCGCCTCACCGAGCCAGCCTGTCCCACTGTGATATAACCAAATATACCACCTGACCGAGCCAGCCTGTCCCACTGTGATATAACCAAATATACCACCTCACCGAGCCAGCCTGTCCCACTGTGATATAACCAAATATACCACCTCACAGAGCCAGCATGTCCCACTGCTTTATAACCAAATATACCGCCTCACCCAGCCAGCCTGTCCCACTGTGTTATAACCAAATATACCGCCTCGCCGAGCCAGCCTGTCCCACTGCGATATAACCAAATATAGCGCCTCACTGAGCCAGCCTGTCCCACTGTGATATAACCAAATATACCGCCTCACCGAGCCAACCTGTCGCACTGTGATATAACCAA
Organism: Somniosus microcephalus; assembly: GCF_052327205.1. Classification (NCBI taxonomy): domain Eukaryota; kingdom Metazoa; phylum Chordata; class Chondrichthyes; order Squaliformes; family Somniosidae; genus Somniosus; species Somniosus microcephalus. Next base: position 94,564,615 of record NC_140999.1, on the reverse strand, counting down.
ATATACCACCTCACTGAGCCAGGCTGTCCCACTGTGATATAAACAAATATATCGCCTGACCGAGCCAGCCTGTCCCACTGTGATATAACCAAATATACCGCCTCAACGAGCCAGACTGCCCCACTGTGATATAACCAAATATACCACCTCACAGAGCCAGCCTGTCCCACTGTGATATAACCAAATATACCGCCTCACCGAGACAGCCTGTCCAACTGTGATATAACCAAATATAGCGCCTCACCGAAACAGCCTGTCCCACTGTGATATAGCCAAATAAACCGCCTCACCGAGCCAGAATGTCCCACTGTGATATAACCAAATATACCGCCTCACCGAGCCAGCCTGTCCCACTGTGATATAACCAAATATACCGCCTCACCAAGCCAGCCTTTCCCACTGTGATATAACCAAATATACCACCTGACCGAGCCAGCCTGTCCCTCTGTAATATAACCAAATATACCGCCTCACCGAGCCAGCCTGTCCCACTGTGATATAACCAAATATATCGCCTGTCCGAGCCAGCCTGTCCCACTGTGATATAACCAAATATATCGCCTGACCAAGCCAGCCTGTCCCACTGTGATACAACCAAATATACCACCTCACCGAGCCAGCCTGTCCCACTGTGATATAACCAAATATACCATCTCACCGAGCCAGCATGTCCCACTGCTTTATAACCAAATATACCGCCTCACTGAGCCAGCCTGTCCCACTGTGAAATAACCAAATATACCGCCTCACCGAGCCAGCCTGTCCCACTGTGATATAACCAAATATACCACCTCACCGAGCCAGCCTGTCCCACTGTGATATAACCAAATATACCGCCTGACGGAGCCAGCCTGTCCCACTGTGATATAACCAAATATACCACCTCACCGAGCCAGCCTGTCCCACTGTGATACAACCAAATATATCGCCTGACCGAGCCAGCCTGTCCCACTGTGATATAACCAAATATACCGCCTCACCGAGCCAGCCTGTCCCACTGTGATATAACCAAATATACCACCTCACAGAGCCAGCATGACCCACTGCTTTATAACCAAAGATACCGCCTCACCGAGCCAGCCTGTCCCACTGTGATATAACCAAATATACCGCCTCGCCGAGCCAGCCTGTCCCACTGCGATATAACCAAATATACCGCCTCACCGAGCCTACCTGTCGCACTGTGATATAACAAAATATATCGCCTGACCGAGCCAGCCTGTCCCACTGTGATATCATCAAATATACCGCCTCACTGAGCCAGCCTATCCCACTGTGATATAACCAAATATACCGCCTCACCGAGCCAGCCTGTCCCACTGTGAAATAACCAAATATACCGCCTCACCGAGCCAGCCTGGCCCACTGTGATATAACCAAATATACCGCCTGACCGAGCCAGCCTGTCCCACTGTGATAGAACCAAATATACCACCTCACCGAGCCAGCCTGTCCCACTGTGATATAACCAAATATATCGCCTGACCGAGCCAGCCTGTCCCACTCCGATATAACCAAATATACTGCCTCACCGAGCCAGCATGTCCCACTGTGATATAACCAAATATACCACCTCACAGAGCCAGCATGTCCCACTGCTTTATAACCAAATATACCGCCTCACCGAGCCAGCCTATCCCACTGTGATATAACCAAATATACCGCCTCACTGAGCCAGCCTGTCCCAATGCGATATAACCAAATATACCGCCTCACCGAGCCAGCCAGCCCCCTGTGAAATAACCAAACATACCGCCTCACCGAGCCAGCCTGTCCCACTGTGATATAACCAAATATACCACCTGACCGAGCCAGCCTGTCCCACTGTGATATAACCAAATATACCACCTCACCGAGCCAGCCTGTCCCACTGTGATATAACCAAATATACCACCTCACAGAGCCAGCATGTCCCACTGCTTTATAACCAAATATACCGCCTCACCCAGCCAGCCTGTCCCACTGTGTTATAACCAAATATACCGCCTCGCCGAGCCAGCCTGTCCCACTGCGATATAACCAAATATAGCGCCTCACTGAGCCAGCCTGTCCCACTGTGATATAACCAAATATACCGCCTCACCGAGCCAACCTGTCGCACTGTGATATAACCAAATATACCACCTCACTGAGCCAGGCTGTCCCACTGTGATATAAACAAATATATCGCCTGACCGAGCCAGCCTGTCCCACTGTGATATAACCAAATATACCGCCTCAACGAGCCAGACTGCCCCACTGTGATATAACCAAATATACCACCTCACAGAGCCAGCCTGTCCCACTGTGATATAACCAAATATACCGCCTCACCGAGACAGCCTGTCCAACTGTGATATAACCAAATATAGCGCCTCACCGAAACAGCCTGTCCCACTGTGATATAGCCAAATAAACCGCCTCACCGAGCCAAAATGTCCCACTGTGATATAACCAAATATACCGCCTCACCGAGCCAGCCTGTCCCACTGTGATATAACCAAATATACCGCCTCACCGAGCCAGCCTTTCCCACTGTGATATAACCAAATATACCACCTGACCGAGCCAGCCTGTCCCTCTGTAATATAACCAAATATACCGCCTCACCGAGCCAGCCTGTCCCACTGTGATATAACCAAATATATCGCCTGTCCGAGCCAGCCTGTCCCACTGTGATATAACCAAATATATCGCCTGACCAAGCCAGCCTGTCCCACTGTGATACAACCAAATATACCACCTCACCGAGCCAGCCTGTCCCACTGTGATATAACCAAATATACCATCTCACCGAGCCAGCATGTCCCACTGCTTTATAACCAAATATACCGCCTCACTGAGCCAGCCTGTCCCACTGTGAAATAACCAAATATACCGCCTCACCGAGCCAGCCTGTCCCACTGTGATATAACCAAATATACCACCTCACCGAGCCAGCCTGTCCCACTGTGATATAACCAAATATACCGCCTGACGGAGCCAGCCTGTCCCACTGTGATATAACCAAATATACCACCTCACCGAGCCAGCCTGTCCCACTGTGATACAACCAAATATATCGCCTGACCGAGCCAGCCTGTCCCACTGTGATATAACCAAATATACCACCTCACAGAGCCAGCATGACCCACTGCTTTAGAACCAAAGATACCGCCTCACCGAGCCAGCCTGTCCCACTGTGATATAACCAAATATACCGCCTCGCCGAGCCAGCCTGTCCCACTGCGATATAACCAAATATACCGCCTCACCGAGCCTACCTGTCGCACTGTGATATAACAAAATATATCGCCTGACCGAGCCAGCATGTCCCACTGTGATATCATCAAATATACCGCCTCACTGAGCCAGCCTATCCCACTGTGATATAACCAAATATACCGCCTCACCGAGCCAGCCTGTCCCACTGTGAAATAACCAAATATACCGCCTCACCGAGCCAGCCTGGCCCACTGTGATATAACCAAATATACCGCCTGACCGAGCCAGCCTGTCCCACTGTGATAGAACCAAATATACCACCTCACCGAGCCAGCCTGTCCCACTGTGATATAACCAAATATATCGCCTGACCGAGCCAGCCTGTCCCACTCCGATATAACCAAATATACTGCCTCACCGAGCCAGCATGTCCCACTGTGATATAACCAAATATACCACCTCACAGAGCCAGCATGTCCCACTGCTTTATAACCAAATATACCGCCTCACCGAGCCAGCCTATCCCACTGTGATATAACCAAATATACCGCCTCACCGAGCCAGCTTGACCCACTGTGATATAACCAAACATACCATCTCACCGACCAGCCTGTCCCACTGTGATATAACCAAATATACCGCCTCACCGACCAGCCTGTCCCACTGCGATATAACCAAATATACCGCCTCACCAAGCCAGCCTGTCCCACTGTGATATAACCAAATATACCGCCTCACCGAGCCAGCCTGTCCCTCTGTAATATAACCAAATATACCGCCTCACCGAGCCAGCCTGTCCCACTGTGAGATAACCAAATATATCGCCTGACCGAGCCAGCCTGTCCCACTGTGATATAACCAAATATACCGCCTCACCGAGCCAGCCTGTCCCACTGTGATATAACCAAATATACCGCCTCACCGAGCCAGCCTGTGCCACTCTGATATAACCAAATATATCGCCTGACCGAGCCAGCCTGTCCCACTGTGATATAAACAAATATATCGCCTCACAGAGCCAGCGTGTCCCACTGCGTTATAACCAAATATACCGCCTCACTGAGCCAGCCTGTCCCACTGCGATATAACCAAATGTACCGCCTGACCGAGCTAGACTGTCCCACTGTGATATAACCAAATATACCGCCTCACCGAGCCAGCATGTCCCACTGTGATTTAACCAAATATACCACCTCACCGAGCCAGCCTGTCCCACTGCGTTATAACCAAATATACCGCCTCACCGAGCCAGCCAGCCCCCTGTGAAATAACCAAACATACCGCCTCACCGAGCCAGCCTGTCCCACTGTGATATAACCAAATATACCACCTGACCGAGCCAGCCTGTCCCACTGTGATATAACCAAATATACCACCTCACCGAGCCAGCCTGTCCCACTGTGATCTAACCAAATATACCACCTCACAGAGCCAGCATGTCCCACTGCTTTATAACCAAATATACCGCCTCACCCAGCCAGCCTGTCCCACTGTGTTATAACCAAATATACCGCCTCGCCGAGCCAGCCTGTCGCACTGCGATATAACCAAATATAGCGCCTCACTGAGCCAGCCTGTCCCACTGTGATATAACCAAATATACCGCCTCACCGAGCCAACCTGTCGCACTGTGATATAACCAAATATACCACCTCACTGAGCCAGGCTGTCCCACTGTGATATAAACAAATATATCGCCTGACCGAGCCAGCCTGTCCCACTGTGATATAACCAAATATACCGCCTCAACGAGCCAGACTGCCCCACTGTGATATAACCAAATATACCACCTCACAGAGCCAGCCTGTCCCACTGTGATATAACCAAATATACCGCCTCACCGAGACAGCCTGTCCAACTGTGATATAACCAAATATAGCGCCTCACCGAAACAGCCTGTCCCACTGTGATATAGCCAAATAAACCGCCTCACCGAGCCAGAATGTCCCACTGTGATATAACCAAATATACCGCCTCACCGAGCCAGCCTGTCCCACTGTGATATAACCAAATATACCGCCTCACCGAGCCAGCCTTTCCCACTGTGATATAACCAAATATACCGCCTCACTGAGCCAGCCTGTCCCAATGCGATATAACCAAATATACCGCCTCACCGAGCCAGCCAGCCCCCTGTGAAATAACCAAACATACCGCTTCACCGAGCCAGCCTGTCCCACTGTGATATAACCAAATATACCACCTGACCGAGCCAGCCTGTCCCACTGTGATATAACCAAATATACCACCTCACCGAGCCAGCCTGTCCCACTGTGATATAACCAAATATACCACCTCACAGAGCCAGCATGTCCCACTGCTTTATAACCAAATATACCGCCTCACCCAGCCAGCCTGTCCCACTGTGTTATAACCAAATATACCGCCTCGCCGAGCCAGCCTGTCCCACTGTGATATAACCAAATATACCACCTCACCGAGCCAACCTGTCGCACTGTGATATAACCAAATATACCACCTCACTGAGCCAGGCTGTCCCACTGTGATATAAACAAATATATCGCCTGACCGAGCCAGCCTGTCCCACTGTGATATAACCAAATATACCGCCTCAACGAGCCAGACTGCCCCACTGTGATATAACCAAATATACCACCTCACAGAGCCAGCCTGTCCCACTGTGATATAACCAAATATACCGCCTCACCGAGACAGCCTGTCCAACTGTGATATAACCAAATATAGCGCCTCACCGAAACAGCCTGTCCCACTGTGATATAGCCAAATAAACCGCCTCACCGAGCCAGAATGTCCCACTGTGATATAACCAAATATACCGCCTCACCGAGCCAGCCTGTCCCACTGTGATATAACCAAATATACCGCCTCACCGAGCCAGCCTTTCCCACTGTGATATAACCAAATATACCACCTGACCGAGCCAGCCTGTCCCTCTGTAATATAACCAAATATACCGCCTCACCGAGCCAGCCTGTCCCACTGTGATATAACCAAATATATCGCCTGTCCGAGCCAGCCTGTCCCACTGTGATATAACCAAATATATCGCCTGACCAAGCCAGCCTGTCCCACTGTGATACAACCAAATATACCACCTCACCGAGCCAGCCTGTCCCACTGTGATATAACCAAATATACCATCTCACCGAGCCAGCATGTCCCACTGCTTTATAACCAAATATACCGCCTCACTGAGCCAGCCTGTCCCACTGTGAAATAACCAAATATACCGCCTCACCGAGCCAGCCTGTCCCACTGTGATATAACCAAATATACCACCTCACCGAGCCAGCCTGTCCCACTGTGATATAACCAAATATACCGCCTGACGGAGCCAGCCTGTCCCACTGTGATATAACCAAATATACCACCTCACCGAGCCAGCCTGTCCCACTGTGATACAACCAAATATATCGCCTGACCGAGCCAGCCTGTCCCACTGTGATATAACCAAATATACCGCCTCACCGAGCCAGCCTGTCCCACTGTGATATAACCAAATATACCACCTCACAGAGCCAGCATGACCCACTGCTTTATAACCAAAGATACCGCCTCACCGAGCCAGCCTGTCCCACTGTGATATAACCAAATATACCGCCTCGCCGAGCCAGCCTGTCCCACTGCGATATAACCAATTATACCGCCTCACCGAGCCTACCTGTCGCACTGTGATATAACAAAATATATCGCCTGACCGAGCCAGCCTGTCCCACTGTGATATCATCAAATATACCGCCTCACTGAGCCAGCCTATCCCACTGTGATATAACCAAATATACCGCCTCACCGAGCCAGACTGTCCCTCTGTAATATAACCAAATATACCGCCTCACCGAGCCAGCCTGTCCCACTGTGATATAACCAAATATATCGCCTGACCGAGCCAGCCTGTCCCACTGTGATATAACCAAATATACCGCCTCACCGAGCCAGCCTGTCCCACTGTGATATAACCAAATATACCGCCTCACCGAGCCAGCCTGTGCCACTCTGATATAACCAAATATATCGCCTGACCGAGCCAGCCTGTCCCACTGTGATATAAACAAATATATCGCCTCACAGAGCCAGCCTGTCCCACTGCGTTATAACCAAATATACCGCCTCACTGAGCCAGCCTGTCCCACTGCGATATAACCAAATATACCGCCTGACCGAGCTAGACTGTCCCACTGTGATATAACCAAATATACCGCCTCACCGAGCCATCATGTCCCACTGTGATTTAACCAAATATACCACCTCACCGAGGCAGCCTGTCCCACTGCGTTATAACCAAATATACCGCCTCACTGAGCCAGCCTGTCCCAATGCGATATAACCAAATATACCGCCTCACCGAGCCAGCCTGCCCCCTGTGAAATAACCAAACATACCGCCTCACCGAGCCAGGCTGTCCCACTGTGATATAACCAAATATACCGCCTGACCGAGCCAGCCTATCCCACTGTGATATAACCAAATATACCACCTCACCGAGCCAGCCTGTCCCACTGTGATATAACCAAATATACCACCTCACAGAGCCAGCATGTCCCACTGCTTTATAACCAAATATACCGCCTCACCCAGCCAGCCTGTCCCACTGTGTTATAACCAAATATACCGCCTCGCCGAGCCAGCCTGTCCCACTGCGATATAACCAAATATACCGCCTCACTGAGCCAGCCTGTCCTACTGTGATATAACCAAATATACCGCCTCACCGAGCCAACCTGTCGCACTGTGATATAACCAAATATACCACCTCACTGAGCCAGTCTGTCCCACTGTGATATATACAAATATATCGCCTGACCGAGCCAGCCTGTCCCACTGTGATATAACCAAATATACCGCCTCAACGAGCCAGACTGCCCCACTGTGATATAACCAAATATACCACCTCACCGAGACACCCTGTCCAACTGTGATATAACCAAATATAGCGCCTCACCGAACCAGCCTGTCCCACTGTGATATAGCCAAATATACCGCCTCACTGAGCCAGAATGTCCCACTGTGATATAACCAAATATACCGCCTCACCGAGCCAGCCTGTCCCACTGTGATATAACCAAATATACCGCCTCACCGAGCCAGCCTTTCCCACTGTGATATAACCAAATATACCACCTGACCGAGCCAGCCTGTCCCTCTGTAATATAACCAAATATACCGCCTCACCGAGCCAGCCTGTCCCACTGTGATATAACCAAATATATCGCCTGTCCGAGCCAGCCTGTCCCACTGTGATATAACCAAATATATCGCCTGACCAAGCCAGCCTGTCCCACTGTGATACAACCAAATATACCACCTCACCGAGCCAGCCTGTCCCACTGTGATATAACCAAATATACCATCTCACCGAGCCAGCATGTCCCACTGCTTTATAACCAAATATACCGCCTCACTGAGCCAGCCTGTCCCACTGTGAAATAACCAAATATACCGCCTCACCGAGCCAGCCTGTCCCACTGTGATATAACCAAATATACCACCTCACCGAGACAGCCTGTCCCACTGTGATATAACCAAATATACCGCCTGACCGAGTCAGCCTGTCCCACTGTGATATAACCAAATATACCACCTCACCGAGCCAGCCTGTCCCACTGTGATACAACCAAATATATCGCCTGACCGAGCCAGCCTGTCCCACTGTGATATAACCAAATATACCGCCTCACCGAGCCAGCCTGTCCCACTGTGATATAACCAAATATACCACCTCACAGAGCCAGTATGACCCACTGCTTTATAACCAAAGATACAGCCTCACCGAGCCTGCCTGTCCCACTGTGATATAACCAAATATACCGCCTCGCCGAGCCAGCCTGTCCCACTGCGATATAACCAAATATACCGCCTCACCGAGCCAGCCTGTCCCACTGTTATATAACCAAATATACCGCCTCACCGAGCCTACCTGTCGCACTGTGATATAACAAAATATATCGCCTGACCGAGCCAGCCTGTCCCACTGTGATATAACCAAATATACCGCCTCACCGAGCCAGCCTTTCCCACTATGATATGATCAAATATACCGCCTCACTGAGCCAGCCTTTCCCACTGTGATATAACCAAATATACCGCCTCACCGAGCCAGACTGTCCCACTGTGATATAACCAAACATACCACCTCACTGACCAGCCTGTCCCACTGTGATATAACCAAATATACCGCCTCACCGAGCCAGCCTGTCCCACTGTGATATAACCAAATGTACCGCCTCACCGAGCCAGCCTGTCCCACTGCGATATAACCAAATATACCGCCTCACCGAACCAACCTGTCCCACTGTGATATAACCAAATATACCGCCTCACCGACCTGCCTGTCCTACTGCGACATAACCAAATATACCGCCTCACCGAGCCAGCCTATCCCACTGTGATATAACCAAATATACCACCTCACCGAGCCAGCCTGTCCCACTGCTTTATAACCAAATATACCGCCTCACTGAGCCAGCCTGTCCCACTGCGATATAACCAAATATACCGCCTCACCGAGCCAGCCTGTCCCACTGTGATATAACCAAATATACCGCCTCGCCGAGCCAGCCTGTCCCACTGTGATATAACCAAATATACCGCCTCACCGAGCCAGCCTGTCCCACTGTGATATAACAAAATATATCGCCTGACCGAGCCAGCCTGTCCCACTGCGATATAACCAAATATACCGCCTCACCGAGCCTACCTGTCGCACTGTGATATAACAAAATATATCGCCTGACCGAGCCAGCCTGTCCCACTGTGATATAACCAAATATACCGCCTCACCGAGCCAGCCTTTCCCACTATGATATAATCAAATATACCGCCTCACTGAGCCAGCCTATCCCACTGTGATATAACCAAATATACCGCCTCACCGAGCCAGACTGTCCCACTGTGATATAACCAAACATACCACCTCACTGACCAGCCTGTCCCACTGTGATATAACCAAATATACCGCCTCACCGAGCCAGCCTGTCCCACTGTGATATAACCAAATGTACCGCCTCACCGAGCCAGCCTGTCCCACTGCGATATAACCAAATATACCGCCTCACCGAACCAACCTGTCCCACTGTGATATAACCAAATATACCGCCTCACCGACCAGCCTGTCCTACTGCGACATAACCAAATATACCGCCTCACCGAGCCAGCCTATCCCACTGTGATATAACCAAATATACCACCTCACCGAGCCAGCCTGTCCCTCTGTAATATAACCAAATATACCGCCTCACCGAGCCAGCCTGTCCCACTGTGATATAACCAAATATATCGCCTGACCGAGCCAGCCTGTCCCACTGTGATATAACCAAATATACCGCCTCACCGAGCCAGCCTGTCCCACTGTGATATAACCAAATATACCGCCTCACCGAGCCAGCCTGTGCCACTCTGATATAACCAAATATATCGCCTGACCGAGCCAGCCTGTCCCACTGTGATATAAACAAATATATCGCCTCACAGAGCCAGCCTGTCCCACTCCGATATAACCAAATATACCGCCTCACCGAGCCAGCATGTCCCACTGTGATATAACCAAATATACCACCTCACAGAGCCAGCATGTCCCACTGCTTTATAACCAAATATACCGCCTCACCGAGCCATCATGTCCCACTGTGATTTAACCAAATATACCACCTCACCGAGGCAGCCTGTCCCACTGCGTTATAACCAAATATACCGCCTCACTGAGCCAGCCTGTCCCAATGCGATATAACCAAATATACCGCCTCACCGAGCCAGCCTGCCCCCTGTGAAATAACCAAACATACCACCTCACCGAGCCAGCCTGTGCCACTGTGATATAACCAAATATACCGCCTGACCGAGCCAGCCTGTCCCACTGTGATATAACCAAATATACCACCTCACCGAGCCAGCCTGTCCCACTGTGATATAACCAAATATACCGCCTGACGGAGCCAGCCTGTCCCACTGTGATATAACCAAATATACCACCTCACCGAGCCAGCCTGTCCCACTGTGATACAACCAAATATATCGCCTGACCGACCCAGCCTGTCCCACTGTGATATAACCAAATATACCGCCTCACCGAGCCAGCCTGTCCCACTGTGATATAACCAAATAAACCACCTCACAGAGCCAGCATGACCCACTGCTTTATCACCAAAGATACCGCCTCACCGAGCCAGCCTGTCCCACTGTGATATAACCAAATATACCGCCTCGCCGAGCCAGCCTGTCCCACTGCGATATAACAAAATATATCGCCTGACCGAGCCAGCCTGTCCCACTGTGATATAACCAAATATACCACCTCACCGAGCCAGCCTTTCCCACTATGATATAATCAAATATACCGCCTCACTGAGCCAGCCTGTCCCACTGTGATATAACCAAATATACCGCCTCACCGAGCCAGACTGTCCCACTGTGATATAACCAAACATACCACCTCACTGACCAGCCTGTCCCACTGTGATATAACCAAATATACCGCCTCACCGAGCCAGCCTGTCCCACTGTGATATAACCAAATGTACCGCCTCACCGAGCCAGCCTGTCCCACTGCGATATAACCAAATATACCGCCTCACCGAACCAACCTGTCCCACTGTGATATAACCAAATATACCGCCTCACCGACCAGCCTGTCCTACTGCGACATAACCAAATATACCACCTCACCGAGCCAGCCTATCCCACTGTGATATAACCAAATATACCACCTCACCGAGCCAGCCTGTCCCACTGCTTTATAACCAAATATACCGCCTCACCGAGCCAGCCTGTCCCACTGTGAAATAACCAAATATACCGCCTCACCGAGCCAGCTTGACCCACTGTGATATAACCAAATATACCGCCTGACCGAGCCAGCCTGTCCCACTGTGATATAACCAAATATACCGCCTCACCGACCAGCCTGTCCCACTGCGATATAACCAACTATACCGCCTCACCAAGCCAGCCTGTCCCACTGTGATATAACCAAATATACCGCCTCACCGAGCCAGCCTGTCCCTCTGTAATATAACCAAATATACTGCCTTACCGAGCCAGCCTGTCCCACTGTGATATAACCAAATATATTGCCTGACCGAGCCAGCCTGTCCCACTGTGATATAACCAAATATACCGCCTCACCGAGCCAGCCTGTCCCACTGTGATATAACCAAATATACCGCCTCACCGAGCCAGCCTGTGCCACTCTGATATAACCAAATATATCGCCTGACCGAGCCAGCCTGTCCCACTGTGATATAAACAAATATATCGCCTCACAGAGCCAGCCTGTCCCACTGCGTTATAACCAAATATACCGCCTCACTGAGCCAGCCTGTCCCACTGCGATATAACCAAATATACCGCCTGACCGAGCTAGACTGTCCCACTGTGATATAAACAAATATACCGCCTCACCGAGCCAGCATGTCCCACTGTGATTTAACCAAATATACCACCTCACCGAGCCAGCCTGTCCCACTGCGTTATAACCAAATATACCGCCTCACTGAGCCAGCCTGTCCCAATGCGATATAACCAAATATACCGCCTCACCGAGCCAGCCTGCCCCCTGTGAAATAACCAAACATACCGCCTCACCGAGCCAGCCTGTCCCACTGTGATATAACCAAATATACCGCCTGACCGAGCCAGCCTGTCCCACTGTGATATAACCAAATATACCACCTCACCGAGCCAGCCTGTCCCACTGTGATATAACCAAATATACCATCTCACAGAGCCAGCATGTCCCACTGCTTTATAACCAAATATACCGCCTCACCGAGCCAGCCTATCCCACTGTGATATAACCAAATATACCGCCTCACCGAGCCAGCTTGACCCACTGTGATATAACCAAACATACCACCTCACCGACCAGCCTGTCCCACTGTGATATAACCAAATATACCGCCTCACCGACCAGCCTGTCCCACTGCGATATAACCAAATATACCACCTCACCAAGCCAGCCTGTCCCACTGTGATATAACCAAATATACCGCCTCACCGAGCCAGCCTGTCCCTCTGTAATATAACCAAATATACCGCCTCACCGAGCCAGCCTGTCCCACTGTGATATAACCAAATATATCGCCTGACCGAGCCAGCCTGTCCCACTGTGATATAAACAAATAGATCGCCTCACAGAGCCAGCCTGTCCCACTGCGTTATAACCAAATATACCGCCTCACTGAGCCAGCCTGTCCCAATGCGATATAACCAAATATACCGCCTCACCGAGCTAGACTGTCCCCTGTGAAATAACCAAACATACCGCCTCACCGAGCCAGCCTGTCCCACTGTGATATAACCAAATATACCGCCTGAACGAGCCAGCCTGTCCCACTGTGATATAACCAAACATACCACCTCACCGAGCCAGCCTGTCCCACTGTGATATAACCAAATATACCACCTCACAGAGCCAGCATGTCCCACTGCTTTATAACCAAATATACCGCCTCACCCAGCCAGCCTGTCCCACTGTGTTATAACCAAATATACCGCCTCGCCGAGCCAGCCTGTCCCACTGCGATATAACCAAATATACCGCCTCACTGAGCCAGCCTGTCCCACTGTGATATAACCAAATATACCGCCTCACCGAGCCAACCTGTCGCTCTGTGATATAACCAAATATACCACCTCACTGAGCCAGTCTGTCCCACTGTGATATAAACAAATATATCGCCTGACCGAGCCAGCCTGTCCCACTGTGATATAACCAAATATACCGCCTCAACGAGCCAGACTGCCCCACTGTGATATAACCAAATATACCACCTCACAGAGCCAGCCTGTCCCACTGTGATATAACCAAATATACCGCCTCACCGAGACAGCCTGTCCAACTGTGATATAACCAAATATAGCGCCTCACCGAACCAGCCTGTCCCACTGTGATATAGCCAAATATACCGCCTCACTGAGCCAGAATGTCCCACTGTGATATAACCAAATATACCGCCTCACCGAGCCAGCCTGTCCCACTGTGATATAACCAAATATACCGCCTCACCGAGCCAGCCTTTCCCACTGTGATATAACCAAATATACCACCTGACCGAGCCAGCCTGTCCCTCTGTAATATAACCAAATATACCGCCTCACCGAGCCAGCCTGTCCCACTGTGATATAACCAAATATACCGCCTGACCGAGTCAGCCTGTCCCACTGTGATATAACCAAATATACCACCTCACCGAGCCAGCCTGTCCCACTGTGATACAACCAAATATATCGCCTGACCAAGCCAGCCTGTCCCACTGTGATACAACCAAATATACCACCTCACCGAGCCAGCCTGTCCCACTGTGATATAACCAAATATACCATCTCACCGAGCCAGCATGTCCCACTGCTTTATAACCAAATATACCGCCTCACTGAGCCAGCCTGTCCCACTGTGAAATAACCAAATATACCGCCTCACCGAGCCAGCCTGTCCCACTGTGATATAACCAAATATACCACCTCACCGAGACAGCCTGTCCCACTGTGATATAACCAAATATACCGCCTGACCGAGTCAGCCTGTCCCACTGTGATATAACCAAATATACCACCTCACCGAGCCAGCCTGTCCCACTGTGATACAACCAAATATATCGCCTGACCGAGCCAGCCTGTCCCACTGTGATATAACCAAATATACCGCCTCACCGAGCCAGCCTGTCCCACTGTGATATAACCAAATATACCACCTCACAGAGCCAGTATGTCCCACTGCGATATAACCAAATATACCGCCTCACCGAGCCAGCCTGTCCCACTGTTATATAACCAAATATACCGCCTCACCGAGCCTACCTGTCGCACTGTGATATAACAAAATATATCGCCTGACCGAGCCAGCCTGTCCCACTGTGATATAACCAAATATACCGCCTCACCGAGCCAGCCTTTCCCACTATGATATGATCAAATATACCGCCTCACTGAGCCAGCCTATCCCACTGTGATATAACCAAATATGCCGCCTCACCGAGCCAGACTGTCCCACTGTGATATAACCAAACATACCACCTCACTGACCAGCCTGTCCCACTGTGATATAACCAAATATACCGCCTCACCGAGCCAGCCTGTCCCACTGTGATATAACCAAATGTACCGCCTCACCGAGCCAGCCTGTCCCACTGCGATATAACCAAATATACCGCCTCACCGAACCAACCTGTCCCACTGTGATATAACCAAATATACCGCCTCACCGACCAGCCTGTCCTACTGCGACATAACCAAATATACCGCCTCACCGAGCCAGCCTATCCCACTGTGATATAACCAAATATACCACCTCACCGAGCCAGCCTGTCCCACTGCTTTATAACCAAATATACCGCCTCACTGAGCCAGCCTGTCCCACTGCGATATAACCAAATATACCGCCTCACCGAGCCAGCATGTCCCACTGCTTTATAACCAAATATACCGCCTCACTGAGCCAGCCTGTCCCACTGTGAAATAACCAAATATACCGCCTCACCGAGCCAGCCTGTCCCACTGTGATATAACCAAATATACCACCTCACCGAGCCAGCCTGTCCCACTGTGATCTAACCAAATATACCGCCTGACCGAGCCAGCCTGTCCCACTGTGATATAACCAAATATACCACCTCACCGAGCCAGCCTGTCCCACTGTGATACAACCAAATATATCGCCTGACCGAGCCAGCCTGTCCCACTGTGATATAACCAAATATACCGCCTCACCGAGCCAGCCTGTCCCACTGTGATATAACCAAATATACCACCTCACAGAGCCAGTATGACCCACTGCTTTACAACCAAAGATACCGCCTCACCGAGCCAGCCTGTCCCACTGTGATATAACCAAATATACCGCCTCGCCGAGCCAGCCTGTCCCACTGCGATATAACCAAATATACCGCCTCACCGAGCCAGCCTGTCCCACTGTGATATAACCAAATATACCGCCTCACCGAGCCTACCTGTCGCACTGTGATATAACAAAATATATCGCCTGACCGAGCCAGCCTGTCCCACTGTGATATAACCAAATATACCGCCTCACCGAGCCAGCCTTTCCCACTATGATATAATCAAATATACCGCCTCACTGAGCCAGCCTATCCCACTGTGATATAACCAAATATACCGCCTCACCGAGCCAGACTGTCCCACTGTGATATAACCAAACATACCACCTCACTGACCAGCCTGTCCCACTGTGATATAACCAAATATACCGCCTCACCGAGCCAGCCTGTCCCACTGTGATATAACCAAATGTACCGCCTCACCGAGCCAGCCTGTCCCACTGCGATATAACCAAATATACCGCCTCACCGAACCAACCTGTCCCACTGTGATATAACCAAATATACCGCCTCACCGACCAGCCTGTCCTACTGTGACATAACCAAATATACCGCCTCACCGAGCCAGCCTATCCCACTGTGATATAACCAAATATACCACCTCACCGAGCCAGCCTGTCCCACTGCTTTATAACCAAATATACCGCCTCACTGAGCCAGCCTGTCCCACTGCGATATAACCAAATATACCGCCTCACCGAGCCAGCCTGTCCCACTGTGAAATAACCAAATATACCGCCTCACCGAGCCAGCCTGGCCCACTGTGATATAACCAAATATACCGCCTGACCGAGCCAGCCTGTCCCACTGTGATAGAACCAAATATACCACCTCACCGAGCCAGCCTGTCCCTCTGTGATATAACCAAATATATCGCCTGACCGAGCCAGCCTGTCCCACTCCGATATAACCAAATATACCGCCTCACCGAGCCAGCATGTCCCACTGTGATATAACCAAATATACCACCTCACAGAGCCAGCATGTCCCACTGCTTTATAACCAAATATACCGCCTCACCGAGCCAGCCTATCCCACTGTGATATAACCAAATATACCGCCTCACCGAGCCAGCTTGACCCACTGTGATATAACCAAACATACCACCTCACCGACCAGCCTGTCCCACTGTGATATAACCAAATATACCGCCTCACCGACCAGCCTGTCCCACTGCGATATAACCAAATATACGGCCTCACCGAGCCAGCCTGTGCCACTGTGAAATAACCAAATATACCGCCTCACCGAGCCAGCCTGGCCCACTGTGATATAACCAAATATACCGCCTGACCGAGCCAGCCTGTCCCACTGTGATAGAACCAAATATACCACCTCACCGAGCCAGCCTGTCCCACTGTGATATAACCAAATATATCGCCTGACCGAGCCAGCCTGTCCCACTCCGATATAACCAAATATACCGCCTCACCGAGCCAGCATGTCCCACTGTGATATAACCAAATATACCACCTCACAGAGCCAGCATGTCCCACTGCTTTATAACCAAATATACCGCCTCACCGAGCCAGCCTATCCCACTGTGATATAACCAAATATACCGCCTCACCGAGCCAGCTTGACCCACTGTGATATAACCAAACATACCATCTCACCGACCAGCCTGTCCCACTGTGATATAACCAAATATACCGCCTCACCGACCAGCCTGTCCCACTGCGATATAACCAAATATACCGCCTCACCAAGCCAGCCTGTCCCACTGTGATATAACCAAATATACCGCCTCACCGAGCCAGCCTGTCCCTCTGTAATATAACCAAATATACCGCCTCACCGAGCCAGCCTGTCCCACTGTGATATAACCAAATATACCGCCTCACCGAGCCAGCCTGTCCCACTGTGATATAACCAAATATACCGCCTCACCGAGCCAGCCTGTGCCACTCTGATATAACCAAATATATCGCCTGACCGAGCCAGCCTGTCCCACTGTGATATAAACAAATATATCGCCTCACAGAGCCAGCCTGTCCCACTGCGTTATAACCAAATATACCGCCTCACTGAGCCAGCCTGTCCCACTGCGATATAACCAAATATACCGCCTGACCGAGCTAGACTGTCCCACTGTGATATAACCAAATATACCGCCTCACCGAGCCAGCATGTCCCACTGTGATTTAACCAAATATACCACCTCACCGAGCCAGCCTGTCCCACTGCGTTATAACCAAATATACCGCCTCACTGAGCCAGCCTGTCCCAATGCGATATAACCAAATATACCGCCTCACCGAGCCAGCTAGCCCCCTGTGAAATAACCAAACATACCGCCTCACCGAGCCAGCCTGTCCCACTGTGATATAACCAAATATACCACCTGACCGAGCCAGCCTGTCCCACTGTGATATAACCAAATATACCACCTCACCGAGCCAGCCTGTCCCACTGCTTTATAACCAAATATACCGCCTCACCCAGCCAGCCTGTCCCACTGTGTTATAACCAAATATACCGCCTCGCCGAGCCAGCCTGTCCCACTGCGATATAACCAAATATAGCGCCTCACTGAGCCAGACTGTCCCACTGTGATATAACCAAATATACCGCCTCACCGAGCCAACCTGTCGCACTGTGATATAACCAAATATACCACCTCACTGAGCCAGGCTGTCCCACTGTGATATAAACAAATATATCGCCTGACCGAGCCAGCCTGTCCCACTGTGATATAACCAAATATACCGCCTCAACGAGCCAGACTGCCCCACTGTGATATAACCAAATATACCACCTCACAGAGCCAGCCTGTCCCACTGTGATATAACCAAATATACCGCCTCACCGAGACAGCCTGTCCAACTGTGATATAACCAAATATAGCGCCTCACCGAACCAGCCTGTCCCACTGTGATATAGCCAAATAAAGCGCCTCACCGAGCCAGAATGTCCCACTGTGATATAACCAAATATACCGCCTCACCGAGCCAGCCTGTCCCACTGTGATATAACCAAATATACCGCCTCACCGAGCCAGCCTTTCCCACTGTGATATAACCAAATATACCACCTGACCGAGCCAGCCTGTCCCACTGTGATATAACCAAATATACCACCTCACCGAGCCAGCCTGTCCCACTGCTTTATAAGCAAATATACCGCCTCACCCAGCCAGCCTGTCCCACTGTGTTATAACCAAATATACCGCCTCGCCGAGCCAGCCTGTCCCACTGCGATATAACCAAATATAGCGCCTCACTGAGCCAGACTGTCCCACTGTGATATAACCAAATATACCGCCTCACCGAGCCAACCTGTCGCACTGTGATATAACCAAATATACCACCTCACTGAGCCAGGCTGTCCCACTGTGATATAAACAAATATATCGCCTGACCGAGCCAGCCTGTCCCACTGTGATATAACCAAATATACCGCCTCAACGAGCCAGACTGCCCCACTGTGATATAACCAAATATACCACCTCACAGAGCCAGCCTGTCCCACTGTGATATAACCAAATATACCGCCTCACCGAGACAGCCTGTCCAACTGTGATATAACCAAATATAGCGCCTCACCGAACCACCCTGTCCCACTGTGATATAGCCAAATAAAGCGCCTCACCGAGCCAGAATGTCCCACTGTGATATAACCAAATATACCGCCTCACCGAGCCAGCCTGCCCCACTGTGATATAACCAAATATACCGCCTCACCGAGCCAGCCTTTCCCACTGTGATATAACCAAATATACCACCTGACCGAGCCAGCCTGTCCCTCTGTAATATAACCAAATATACCGCCTCACCGAGCCAGCCTGTGCCACTGTGATATAACCAAATATATCGCCTGTCCGAGCCAGCCTGTCCCACTGTGATATAACCAAATATATCGCCTGACCAAGCCAGCCTGTCCCACTGTGATACAACCAAATATACCACCTCACCGAGCCAGCCTGTCCCACTGTGATATAACCAAATATACCATCTCACCAAGCCAGCATGTCCCACTGCTTTATAACCAAATATACCGCCTCACTGAGCCAGCCTGTCCCACTGTGAAATAACCAAATATACCGCCTCACCGAGCCAGCCTGTCCCACTGTGATATAACCAAATATACCACCTCACCGAGCCAGCCTATCCCACTGTGATATAACCAAATATACCGCCTGACCGAGCCAGCCTGTCCCACTGTGATATAACCAAATATACCACCTCACCGAGCCAGCCTGTCCCACTGTGATACAACCAAATATATCGCCTGACCGAGCCAGCCTGTCCCACTGTGATATAACCAAATATATCGCCTCACCGAGCCAGCCTGTCCCACTGTGATATAACCAAATATACCACCTCACAGAGCCAGCATGACCCACTGTGATATAACCAAATATACCGCCTCACCGAGCCAACCTGTCGCACTGTGATATAACCAAATATACCACCTCACTGAGCCAGGCTGTCCCACTGTGATATAAACAAATATATCGCCTGACCGAGCCAGCCTGTCCCACTGTGATATAACCAAATATACCGCCTCAACGAGCCAGACTGCCCCACTGTGATATAACCAAATATACCACCTCACAGAGCCAGCCTGTCCCACTGTGATATAACCAAATATACCGCCTCACCGAGACAGCCTGTCCAACTGTGATATAACCAAATATAGCGCCTCACCGAACCAGCCTGTCCCACTGTGATATAGCCAAATAAAGCGCCTCACCGAGCAGAATGTCCCACTGTGATATAACCAAATATACCACCTCACCGAGCCAGCCTGTCCCACTGTGATATAACCAAATATACCGCCTGACCGAGCCAGCCTGTCCCACTGTGATATAACCAAATATACCACCTCACCGAGCCAGCCTGTCCCACTGTGATACAACCAAATATACCACCTCACCGAGCCAGCCTGTCCCACTGTGATATAACCAAATATACCATCTCACCAAGCCAGCATGTCCCACTGCTTTATAACCAAATATACGCCTCACTGAGCCAGCCTGTCCCACTGTGAAATAACCAAATATACCGCCTCACCGAGCCAGCCTGTCCCACTGTGATATAACCAAATATACCACCTCACCGAGCCAGCCTGTCCCACTGTGATATAACCAAATATACCGCCTGACCGAGCCAGCCTGTCCCACTGTGATATAACCAAATATACCACCTCACCGAGCCAGCCTGTCCCACTGTGATACAACCAAATATATCGCCTGACCCGAGCCAGCCTGTCCCACTGTGATATAACCAAATATATCGCCTCATCGAGCCAGCCTGTCCCACTGTGATATAACCAAATATACCACCTCACAGAGCCAGCATGACCACTGCTTTATAACCAAAGATACCGCCTCACCGAGCCAGCCTGTCCCACTGCGATATAACCAAATATACCGCCTCGCCGAGCCAGCCTGTCCCACTGCGATATAACCAAATATACCGCCTCACCGAGCCAGCCTGTCCACTGTGATATAACCAAATATACCGCCTCACCGAGCCTACCTGTCGCACTGTGATATAACAAAATATATCGCCTGACCGAGCCAGCCTGTCCCACTGTGATATAACCAAATATACCGCCTCACCGAGCCAGCCTTTCCCACTATGATATAATCAAATATACCGCCTCACTGAGCCAGCCTGTCCCACTGTGATATCACCAAATATACCGCCTCACCGAGCCAGCCTGTCCCACTGTGATATAACCAAATGTACCGCCTCACCGAGCCAGCCTGTCCCACTGCGATATAACCAAATATACCGCCTCACCGAACCAACCTGTCCCACTGTGATATAACCAAATATACCGCCTCACCGACCAGCCTGTCCTACTGCGACATAACCAAATATACCACCTCACCGAGCCAGCCTATCCCGCTGTGATATAACCAAATATACCACCTCACCGAGCCAGCCTGTCCCACTGCTTTATAACCAAATATACCGCCTCACTGAGCCAGCCTGTCCCACTGCGATATAACCAAATATACCGCCTCACCGAGCCAGCCTGTCCCACTGTGAAATAACCAAATATACCGCCTCACCGAGCCAGCTTGACCCACTGTGATATAACCAAATATACCGCCTGACCGAGCCAGCCTGTCCCACTGTGATATAACCAAATATACCGCCTCACCGACCAGCTTGTCCCACTGCGATATAACCAACTATACCGCCTCACCAAGCCAGCCTGTCCCACTGTGATATAACCAAATATACCGCCTCACCGAGCCAGCCTGTCCCTCTGTAATATAACCAAATATACCGCCTCACCGAGCCAGCCTGTCCCACTGTGATATAACCAAATATATCGCCTGACCGAGCCAGCCTGTCCAACTGTGATATAACCAAATATACCGCCTCACCGAGCCAGCCTGTCCCACTGTGATATAACCAAATATACCGCCTCACCGAGCCAGCCTGTGCCACTCTGATATAACCAAATATATCGCCTGACCGAGCCAGCCTGTCCCACTGTGATATAAACAAATATATCGCCTCACAGAGCCAGCCTGTCCCACTGCGTTATAACCAAATATACCGCCTCACTGAGCCAGCCTGTCCCACTGCGATATAACCAAATATACCGCCTGACCGAGCTAGACTGTCCCACTGTGATATAACCAAATATACCGCCTCACCGAGCCAGCATGTCCCACTGTGATTTAACCAAATATACCACCTCACCGAGCCAGCCTGTCCCACTGCGTTATAACCAAATATACCGCCTCACTGAGCCAGCCTGTCCCAATGCGATATAACCAAATATACCTCCTCACCGAGCCAGCCTGCCCCCTGTGAAATAACCAAACATACCGCCTCACCGAGCCAGCCTGTCCCACTGTGATATAACCAAATATACCGCCTGACCGAGCCAGCCTGTCCCACTGTGATATAACCAAATATACCACCTCACCGAGCCAGCCTGTCCCACTGTGATATAACCAAATATACCACCTCACAGAGCCAGCATGTCCCACTGCTTTATAACCAAATATACCGCCTCACCCAGCCAGCCTGTCCCACTGCGATATAACCAAATATACCGCCTCACTGAGCCAGCCTGTCCCACTGTGATATAACCAAATATACCGCCTCACCGAGCCAACCTGTCGCACTGTGATATAACCAAATATACCACCTCACTGAGCCAGTCTGTCCCACTGTGATATAAACAAATATATCGCCTGACCGAGCCAGCCTGTCCCACTGTGATATAACCAAATATACCGCCTCAACGAGCCAGACTGCCCCACTGTGATATAACCAAATATACCGCCTCACCGAGACAGCCTGTCCAACTGTGATATAACCAAATATAGCGCCTCACCGAACCAGCCTGTCCCACTGTGATATAGCCAAATATACCGCCTCACCGAGCCAGAATGTCCCACTGTGATATAACCAAATATACCGCCTCACCGAGCCAGCCTGTCCCACTGTGATATAACCAAATATAACGCCTCACCGAGCCAGCCTTTCCCACTGTGATATAACCAAATATACCACCTGACCGAGCCAGCCTGTCCCTCTGTAATGTAACCAAATATACCGCCTCACCGAGCCACCCTGTCCGACTGTGATATAACCAAATATATCGCCTGTCCGATCCAGCCTGTCCCACTGTGATATAACCAAATATATCGCCTGACCAAGCCAGCCTGTCCCACTGTGATACAACCAAATATACCACCTCACCGAGCCAGCCTGTCCCACTGTGATATAACCAAATATACCATCTCACCGAGCCAGCATGTCCCACTGCTTTATAACCAAATATACCGCCTCACCGAGCCAGCCTGTTCCACTGTGATATAACCAAATATATCGCCTCGCCGAGCCAGCCTGTCCCACTGTGAGACAACCAAATATACCACCTCACCGACCCAGCATGTCCCACTGCTTTATAACCAAATATTTCGCCTCGCCGAGCCAGCCTGTCCCACTGTGATATAACCAAATATACCGCCTCACCGAGCCAGCCTGTCGCACTGTGATATAACTAAATATACCACCTCACTGAGCCAGTCTGTCCCACTGTGATATAAACAAATATATCGCCTGAACGAGCCAGCCTGTCCCACTGTGATATAACCAAACATACCGCCTCAACGAGCCAGACTGTCTCACTGCGTTATAACCAAATATACCGCCTCACTGAGCCAGCCTGTCCCACTGCGATATAACCAAATATACCGCCTCACCGAGCCAGCCTGCCCCCTGTGAAATATCCAAACATACCGCCTCACCGAGCCAGCCTGTCCCACTGTGATATAACCAAATATACCGCCTGACCGAGCCAGCCTGTCCCACTGTGATATAACCAAATATACCACCTCACCGAGCCAGCCTGTCCCACTGTGATATAACCAAATATATCGCCTGACCGAGCCAGCCTGTCCCACTGTGATATAACCAAATATACCGCCTCACCGAGCCAGCCTGTCCCACTGTGATATAACCAAATATACCACCTCACCCAGCCAGCCTGTCCCAGATTTATAACCAAATATACCGCCTCACCGAGCCAACCTGTCGCACTGTGATATAACCAAATATACCACCTCACCGAGCCAGTCTGTCCCACTGTGATATAACCAAATATACCGCCTCAACGAGCCAGACTGTCCCAGTGTGATATAACCAAATATACCACCTCACAGAGCCAGCCTGTCCCACTGCGACATAACCAAATATAGCGCCTCACCGAGCCAGCCTGTCGCACTGTGACATAACCAAATATACCGCCTGACCGCGCCATGCTGTCCCACTGTGACATAACCAAATATACCATCTCACCGAGCCAGCCTTTCCCACTGTGATATAACCAAATATACCGCCTCACCGAGCCAGAATGTCCCACTGTGATATAACCAAATATACCGCCTCACCGAGCCAGCCTGTCCAACTCTGATATAACCAAATATACCGGCTCACGGAGCCAGCCTGTACCACTGAGATATAACCAAATATACCGCCTCGCCGAGCCAGAATGTCCCACTGTGATATATCCAAATATACCACCTCACCGAGCCAGCCTGTCCCACTGCTTTATAACCAAATATACCGCCTCATTGAGCCAGCCTGTCCCACTGTGATATAACCAAATATACCGCCTCAGCGAGCCAGCCTGTCCCACTGCGATATAACCAAATATAGCGCCTCACCGAGCCAGCCTGTCCCACTGTGATATAACCAAATATACCGCCTGACCGTGCCAGCCTGTCCCACTGTGACATAACCAAATATACCATCTCACCGAGCCAGCCTTTCCCACTGTGATATAACCAAATATACCGCCTCACCGAGCCAGCCTGTCCCACTGTGATATAACCAAATATACCGCCTCACCGAGCCAGCCTGTCCCTCTGTAATAAAGCCAAATATACCGCCTCACCGAGCCAGCCTGTCCCACTGTGATATAACCAAATATATCGCCTGACCGAGCCAGCCTGTCCCACTGTGATATAACCAAATATACCGCCTCACCGAGCCAGCCTGTCCCACTGTGATATAACCAAATATACCGCCTCACCAAGCCAGACTGTCCCACTGTGATTTAACCAAATATACCGCCTCACCGAGCCAGCATGTCCCACTGTGATATAACCAAATATACCGCCTCACCGACCAGCCTGTCCCACTGCGATATAACCAAATATAGCTCCTCACCGTGCCAGTCTATCCCACTGTGATTTAACCAAATATACCACCTCACCGAGCCAGCCTGTCCCACTGCGTTATAACCAAGTATCCCGCCTCACTGAGCCAGCCTGTCCCACTGCGATATAACCAAATATACCGCCTCAGCGAGCCAGCCTGTCCCACTGCGATATAACCAAATATAGTGCCTCACCGAGCCAGCCTGTCCCACTGTGATATAAACAAATATACCGCCTGACCGTGCCAACCTGTCCCACTGTGATATAACCAAATATACCACCTCACCGAGCCAACCTGTCGCACTGTGATATAACCAAATATACCACCTCGCCGAGCCAGTCTGTCCCACTGTGATATAAACAAATATATCGCCTGATCGAGCCAACCTGTCCCACTGTGATATAACCAAATATACCGCCTCAACGAGCCAGACTGTCCCACTGTGATATAACCAAATATACCACCTCACAGAGCCAGCCTGTCCTACTGTGATATAACCAAATATACCGCCTCACCGAGACAGCCTGTCCAACTGTGATATAACCAAATATACCGCCTCACCGAGCCAGAATGTCCCACTGTGATATAACCAAATATACCGCCTCACCGAGCCAGCCTGTCCAACTGTGATATAACCAAATATACCGGCTCACGGAGCCAGCCTGTCCCACTGAGATATAACCAAATATACCGCCTCGCCGAGCCAGAATGTCCCACTGTGATATAACCAAATATACCACCTCACCGAGCCAGCCTGTCCCACTGCTTTATAACCAAATATACCGCCTCACTGAGCCAGCCTGTCCCACTGTGATATAACCAAATATACCGCCTCAACGAGCCAGCCTGTCCCACTGCGAAAAAACCAAATATAGCGCCTCACCGAGCCAGCCTGTCCCACTGTGATATAACCAAATATACCGCCTGACCGTGCCAGCCTGTCCCACTGTGATAAAACCAAATATACCACGTCACTGAGCCAGCCTGTCCCACTGTGATATAACCAAATATATCGCCTGACCAAGCCAGCCTGTCCCACTGTGATATAACCAAATATACCGCCTCAACGAGCCAGACTGTCCCACTGTGATATAACCAAATATACCACCTCACAGAGCCAGCCTGTCCCACTGTGATATAACCAAATATACCGCCTCACCGAGACAGCCTGTCCAACTGTGATATAACCAAATATACCGCCTCACCGAGCCAGAATGTCCCACTGTGATATAACCAAATATACCGGCTCACGGAGCCAGCCTGTCCAACTGAGATATAACCAAATATACCGCCTCGCCGAGCCAGAATGTCCCACTGTGATATAACCAAATATACCACCTCACCGAGCCAGCCTGTCCCACTGCTTTATAACCAAATATACCGCCTCACTGAGCCAGCCTGTCCCACTGTGATATAACCAAATATACCGCCTCAACGAGCCAGCCTGTCCCACTGCGATATAACCAAATATAGCGCCTCACCGAGCCAGCCTGTCCCACTGTGATATAACCAAATATACCGCCTGACCGTGCCAGCCTGTCCCACTGTGATATAACCAAATATACCACCTCACTGAGCCAGCCTGTCCCACTGTGATATAACCAAATATATCGCCTGACCAAGCCAGCCTGTCCCACTGTGATATAACCAAATATACCGCCTCACCGAGCCAGCCTGTCCCACTGTGATATAACCAAATATACCACCTCACCGAGCCAGCATGTCCCACTGCTTTATAACCAAATATACCGCCTCACCGAGCCAGCCTGTCCCACTGTGATATAACCAAATATACCACCTCGCCGAGCCAGCCTGTCCCACTGCGATATAACCAAATATACCGTCTCACCGAGCCAGCCTGTCCCACTGTGATATAACCAAATATACCGCCTCGCCGAGCCAGCCTGTCGCACTGTGATATAACCAAACATACCACCTCACTGAGCCAGTCTGTCCCACTATGATATAACCAAATATACCGCCTCACTGAGCCAGCCTGTCCCACTGCGATATAACCAAATATACCGCCTCACCGAGCCAGCCTGTCCCACTGTGAAATAACCAAATATACCGCCTCACCGAGCCAGCCTGGCCCACTGTGATATAACCAAATATACCGCCTGACCGAGCCAGCCTGTCCCACTGTGATAGAACCAAATATGCCACCTCACCGAGCCAGCCTGTCCCACTGTGATATAACCAAATATATCGCCTGACCGAGCCAGCCTGTCCCACTCTGATATAACCAAATATACCGCCTCACCGAGCCAGCATGTCCCACTGTGATATAACCAAATATACCACCTCACAGAGCCAGCATGTCCCACTGCTTTATAACCAAATATACCGCCTCACCGAGCCAGCCTGTCCCACTGTGATATAACCAAATATACCGCCTCACCGAGCCAGCCTATCCCACTGTGATATAACCAAATATACCACCTCACCGAGCCAGCTTGACCCACTGTGATATAACCAAACATACCACCTCACCGACCAGACTGTCCCACTGTGATATAACCAAATATACCGCCTCACCGACCAGCCTGTCCCACTGCGACATAACCAAATATACCGCCTCACCAAGCCAGCCTGTCCCAATGTGATATAACCAAATATACCGCCTCACCGAGCCAGCCTGTCCCTCTGTAATATAACCAAATATACCGCCTCACCGAGCCAGCCTGTCCCACTGTGATATAACCAAATATATCGCCTGACCGAGCCAGCCTGTCCCACTGTGATATAACCAAATATACCGCCTCACCGAGCCAGCCTGTCCCACTGTGATATAACCAAATATACCGCCTCACCGAGCCAGCCTGTGCCACTCTGATATAACCAAATATATCGCCTGACCGAGCCAGCCTGTCCCACTGTGATATAAACAAATATATCGCCTCACAGAGCCAGCCTGTCCCACTGCGTTATAACCAAATATACCGCCTCACTGAGCCAGCCTGTCCCACTGCGATATAACCAAATATACCGCCTGACCGAGCTAGACTGTCCCACTGTGATATAACCAAATATACCGCCTCACCGAGCCAGCATGTCCCACTGTGATTTAACCAAATATACCACCTCACCGAGCCAGCCTGTCCCACTGCGTTATAACCAAATATACCACCTCACAGAGCCAGCCTGTCCCACTGTGATATAACCAAATATACCACCTCACCGAGACAGCCTGTCCAACTGTGATATAACCAAATATACCGCCTCACCGAGCCAGAATGCCCCACTGTGAAAAACCAAATATACCGCCTCACCGAGCCAGCCTGTCCAACTGTGATATAACCAAATATACCGGCTCACGGAGCCAGCCTGTCCCACTGAGATATAACCAAATATACCGCCTCGCAGAGCCAGAATGTCCCACTGTGATATAACCAAATATACCACCTCACCGAGCCAGCCTGTCCCACTGCTTTATAACCAAATATACCGCCTCACTGAGCCAGCCTGTCCCACTGTGATATAACCAAATATACCGCCTCAACGAGCCAGCCTGTCCCACTGCGATATAACCAAATATAGCGCCTCACCGAGCCACCTTGTCCCACTGTGATATAACCAAATATACCGCCTGACCGTGCCAGCCTGTCCCACTGTGATATAACCAAATATACCACCTCACTGAGCCAGCCTGTCCCACTGTGATATAACCAAATATATCGCCTGACCAAGCCAGCCTGTCCCACTGTGATATAACCAAATATACCACCTCACCGAGCCAGCCTGTCCCACTGTGATATAACCAAATATACCACCTCACCGAGCCACCATGTCCCACTGCTTTATAACCAAATATACCGCCTCACCGAGCCAGCCTGTCCCACTGTGATATAACCAAATATACCACCTCGCCGAGCCAGCCTGTCCCACTGCGATATAACCAAATATACCGCCTCACCGAGCCAGCCTGTCCCACTGTGATATAACCAAATATACCGCCTCGCCGAGCCAGCCTGTCGCACTGTGATATAACCTAACATACCACCTCACTGAGCCAGTCTGTCCCACTATGATATAAACAGGGAAATCGCCTGAACGAGCCAGCCTGTCCCACTGTGATATAAGCAAATATACCACCTCACCGAGCCAGCCTGTCCCACTGTGATATCACCAAATGTACCGCCTCACCGAGCCAGCCTGTCCCACTAAGATAGAACCAAATATACCACCTAACCGAGCCAGCCGATCCCACTGTGATATAACCAAATATACCGCCTCACCGAGCCAGACTGTCCCACTGTGATATAACCAAACACACCACCTCACCGACTAGCCTGTCCCACTGTGATATAACCAAATATGTCGCCTGACCGAGCCAGCCTGTCCCACTATGATATAACCAAATATACCACCTCACCGACCAGCCTGTCCCACTGTGATATAACCAAATATATCGCCTGACCGAGCCAGCCTGTCCCACTGTGACATAACCAAATATACCGTCTCACCGAGCCAGCCTTTCCCACTGTGATGTAACCAAATATATCGCCTGACCAAGCCAGCCTGTCCCACTGTGATACAACCAAATATACCACCTCACCGAGCCAGCCTGTCCCACTGTGATATAACCAAATATACCATCTCACCGAGCCAGCATGTCCCACTGCTTTATAACCAAATATACCGCCTCACCGAGCCAGCCTGTTCCACTGTGATATAACCAAATATATCGCCTCGCCGAGCCAGCCTGTCCCACTGTGAGACAACCAAATATACCACCTCACCGACCCAGCATGTCCCACTGCTTTATAACCAAATATATCGCCTCGCCGAGCCAGCCTGTCCCACTGTGATATAACAAAATATACCGCCTCACCGAGCCAGCCTGTCGCACTGTGATATAACTAAATATACCACCTCACTGAGCCAGTCTGTCCCACTGTGATATAAACAAATATATCGCCTGAACGAGCCAGCCTGTCCCACTGTGATATAACCAAACATACCGCCTCAACGAGCCAGACTGTCTCACTGCGTTATAACCAAATATACCGCCTCACTGAGCCAGCCTGTCCCACTGCGATATAACCAAATATACCGCCTCACCGAGCCAGCCTGCCCCCTGTGAAATAACCAAACATACCGCCTCACCGAGCCAGCCTGTCCCACTGTGATATAACCAAATATACCGCCTGACCGAGCCAGCCTGTCCCACTGTGATATAACCAAATATACCACCTCACCGAGCCAGCCTGTCCCACTGTGATATAACCAAATATATCGCCTGACCGAGCCAGCCTGTCCCACTGTGATATAACCAAATATACCGCCTCACCGAGCCAGCCTGTCCCACTGTGATATAACCAAATATACCACCTCACCCAGCCAGCCTGTCCCAGATTTATAACCAAATATACCGCCTCACCGAGCCAACCTGTCGCACTGTGATATAACCAAATATACCACCTCACCGAGCCAGTCTGTCCCACTGTGATATAACCAAATATACCGCCTCAACGAGCCAGACTGTCCCAGTGTGATATAACCAAATATACCACCTCACAGAGCCAGCCTGTACCACTGCGATATAACCAAATATAGCGCCTCACCGAGCCAGCCTGTCGCACTGTGACATAACCAAATATACCGCCTGACCGCGCCATGCTGTCCCACTGTGACATAACCAAATATACCATCTCACCGAGCCAGCCTTTCCCACTGTGATATAACCAAATATACCGCCTCACCGAGCCAGAATGTCCCACTGTGATATAACCAAATATACCGCCTCACCGAGCCAGCCTGTCCAACTGTGATATAACCAAATATACCGGCTCACGGAGCCAGCCTGTCCCACTGAGATATAACCAAATATTCCGCCTCGCCGAGCCAGAATGTCCCACTGTGATATATCCAAATATACCACCTCACCGAGCCAGCCTGTCCCACTGCTTTATAACCAAATATACCGCCTCATTGAGCCAGCCTGTCCCACTGTGATATAACCAAATATACCGCCTCAGCGAGCCAGCCTGTCCCACTGCGATATAACCAAATATAGCGCCTCACCGAGCCAGCCTGTCCCTCTGTAATATAACCAAATATACCGCCTCACCGAGCCAGCCTGTCCCACTGTGATATAAACAAATATACCGCCTGACCGAGTCAGCCTTTCCCACTGTGATATAACCAAATATACCACCTCACCGAGCCAGCCTGTCCCACTGTGATACAACCAAATATATCGCCTGACCGAGCCAGCCTGTCCCACTGTGATATAACCAAATATACCGCCTCACCGAGCCAGCCTGTCCCACTGTGATATAACCAAATATACCACCTCACAGAGCCAGTATGACCCACTGCTTTATAACCAAAGATACCGCCTCACCGAGCCAGCCTGTCCCACTGTGATATAACCAAATATACCGCCTCGCCGAGCCAGCCTGTCCCACTGCGATATAACCAAATATACCGCCTCACCGAGCCAGCCTGTCCCACTGTTATATAACCAAATATACCGCCTCACCGAGCCTACCTGTCGCACTGTGATATAACAAAATATATCGCCTGACCGAGCCAGCCTGTCCCACTGTGATATAACCAAATATACCGCCTCACCGAGCCAGCCTTTCCCACTATGATATAATCAAATATACCGCCTCACTGAGCCAGCCTATCCCACTGTGATATAACCAAATATACCGCCTCACCGAGCCAGACTGTCCCACTGTGATATAACCAAACATACCACCTCACTGACCAGCCTGTCCCACTGTGATATAACCAAATATACCGCCTCACCGAGCCAGCCTGTCCCACTGTGATATAACCAAATGTACCGCCTCACCGAGCCAGCCTGTCCCACTGCGATATAACCAAATATACCGCCTCACCGAACCAACCTGTCCCACTGTGATATAACCAAATATACCGCCTCACCGACCAGCCTGTCCTACTGCGACATAACCAAATATACCGCCTCACCGAGCCAGCCTATCCCACTGTGATATAACCAAATATACCACCTCACCGAGCCAGCCTGTCCCACTGCTTTATAACCAAATATACTGCCTCACTGAGCCAGCCTGTCCCACTGCGATATAACCAAATATACCGCCTCACCGAGCCAGCATGTCCCACTGCTTTATAACCAAATATACCGCCTCACTGAGCCAGCCTGTCCCACTGTGAAATAACCAAATATACCGCCTCACCGAGCCAGCCTGTCCCACTGTGATATAACCAAATATGCCACCTCACCGAGCAAGCCTGTCCCACTGTGATCTAACCAAATATACCGCCTGACCGAGCCAGCCTGTCCCACTGTGATATAACCAAATATACCACCTCACCGAGACAGCCTGTCCCACTGTGATACAACCAAATATATCGCCTGACCGAGCCAGCCTGTCCCACTGTGATATAACCAAATATACCGCCTCACCGAGCCAGCCTGTCCCACTGTGATATAACCAAATATACCACCTCACAGAGCCAGTATGACCCACTGCTTTACAACCAAAGATACCGCCTCACCGAGCCAGCCTGTCCCACTGTAATATAACCAAATATACCGCCTCGCCGAGCCAGCCTGTCCCACTGCGATATAACCAAATATACCGCCTCACCGAGCCAGCCTGTCCCACTGTGATATAACCAAATATACCGCCTCACCGAGCCTACCTGTCGCACTGTGATATAACAAAATATATCGCCTGACCGAGCCAGCCTGTCCCACTGTGATATAACCAAATATACCGCCTCACCGAGCCAGCCTTTCCCACTATGATATAATCAAATGTACCGCCTCACTGAGCCAGCCTATCCCACTGTGATATAACCAAATATACCGCCTCACCGAGCCAGACTGTCCCACTGTGATATAACCAAACATACCACCTCACTGACCAGCCTGTCCCACTGTGATATAACCAAATATACCGCCTCACCGAGCCAGCCTGTCCCACTGTGATATAACCAAATGTACCGCCTCACCGAGCCAGCCTGTCCCACTGCGATATAACCAAATATACCGCCTCACCGAACCAACCTGTCCCACTGTGATATAACCAAATATACCGCCTCACCGACCAGCCTGTCCTACTGCGACATAACCAAATATACCGCCTCACCGAGCCAGCCTATCCCACTGTGATATAACCAAATATACCACCTCACCGAGCCAGCCTGTCCCACTGCTTTATAACCAAATATACCGCCTCACTGAGCCAGCCTGTCCCACTGCGATATAACCAAATATACCGTCTCACCGAGCCAGCCTGTCCCACTGTGAAATAACCAAATATACCGCCTCACCGAGCCAGCCTGGCCCACTGTGATATAACCAAATATACCGCCTGACCGAGCCAGCCTGTCCCACTGTGATAGAACCAAATATACCACCTCACCGAGCCAGCCTGTCCCTCTGTGATATAACCAAATATATCGCCTGACCGAGCCAGCCTGTCCCACTCCGATATAACCAAATATACCGCCTCACCGAGCCAGCATGTCCCACTGTGATATAACCAAATATACCACCTCACAGAGCCAGCATGTCCCACTGCTTTATAACCAAATATACCGCCTCACCGAGCCAGCCTATCCCACTGTGATATAACCAAATATACCGCCTCACCGAGCCAGCTTGACCCACTGTGATATAACCAAACATACCACCTCACCGACCAGCCTGTCCCACTGTGATATCACCAAATATACCGCCTCACCGACCAGCCAGTCCCACTGCGATATAACCAAATATACCGCCTCACCAAGCCAGCCTGTCCCACTGTGATATAACCAAATATACCGCCTCACCGAGCCAGCCTGTCCCTCTGTAATATAACCAAATATACCGCCTCACCGAGCCAGCCTGTCCCACTGTGATATAACCAAATATATCGCCTGACCGAGGCAGCCTGTCCCACTGTGATATAACCAAATATACCGCCTCACCGAGCCAGCCTGTCCCACTGTGATATAACCAAATATACCGCCTCACCGAGCCAGCCTGTGCCACTCTGATATAACCAAATATATCGCCTGACCGAGCCAGCCTGTCCCACTGTGATATAAACAAATATATCGCCTCACAGAGCCAGCCTGTCCCACTGCGTTATAACCAAATATACCGCCTCACTGAGCCAGCCTGTCCCACTGCGATATAACCAAATATACCGCCTGACCGAGCTAGACTGTCCCACTGTGATATAACCAAATATACCGCCTCACCGAGCCAGCATGTCCCACTGTGATTTAACCAAATATACCACCTCACCGAGCCAGCCTGTCCCACTGCGTTATAACCAAATATACCGCCTCACTGAGCCAGCCTGTCCCAATGCGATATAACCAAATATACCGCCTCACCGAGCCAGCCTGCCCCTTGTGAAATAACCAAACATACCGCCTCACCGAGCCAGCCTGTCCCACTGTGATATAACCAAATATACCGCCTGACCGAGCCAGCCTGTCCCACTGTGATATAACCAAATATACCACCTCACCGAGCCAGCCTGTCCCACTGTGATATAACCAAATATACCACCTCACAGAGCCAGCATGTCCCACTGCTTTATAACCAAATATACCGCCTCACCCAGCCAGCCTGTCCCACTGCGATATAACCAAATATACCGCCTCACTGAGCCAGCCTGTCCCACTGTGATATAACCAAATATACCGCCTCACCGAGCCAACCTGTCGCACTGTGATATAACCAAATATACCACCTCACTGAGCCAGTCTGTCCCACTGTGATATAAACAAATATATCGCCTGACCGAGCCAGCCTGTCCCACTGTGATATAACCAAATATACCGCCTCAACGAGCCAGACTGCCCCACTGTGATATAACCAAATATACCGCCTCACCGAGACAGCCTGTCCAACTGTGATATAACCAAATATAGCGCCTCACCGAACCAGCCTGTCCCACTGTGATATAGCCAAATATACCGCCTCACCGAGCCAGAATGTCCCACTGTGATATAACCAAATATACCGCCTCACCGAGCCAGCCTGTCCCACTGTGATATAACCAAATATAACGCCTCACCGAGCCAGCCTTTCCCACTGTGATATAACCAAATATACCACCTGACCGAGCCAGCCTGTCCCTCTGTAATGTAACCAAATATACCGCCTCACCGAGCCACCCTGTCCGACTGTGATATAACCAAATATATCGCCTGTCCGATCCAGCCTGTCCCACTGTGATATAACCAAATATATCGCCTGACCAAGCCAGCCTGTCCCACTGTGATACAACCAAATATACCACCTCACCGAGCCAGCCTGTCCCACTGTGATATAACCAAATATACCATCTCACCGAGCCAGCATGTCCCACTGCTTTATAACCAAATATACCGCCTCACCGAGCCAGCCTGTTCCACTGTGATATAACCAAATATATCGCCTCGCCGAGCCAGCCTGTCCCACTGTGAGACAACCAAATATACCACCTCACCGACCCAGCATGTCCCACTGCTTTATAACCAAATATTTCGCCTCGCCGAGCCAGCCTGTCCCACTGTGATATAACCAAATATACCGCCTCACCGAGCCAGCCTGTCGCACTGTGATATAACTAAATATACCACCTCACTGAGCCAGTCTGTCCCACTGTGATATAAACAAATATATCGCCTGAACGAGCCAGCCTGTCCCACTGTGATATAACCAAACATACCGCCTCAACGAGCCAGACTGTCTCACTGCGTTATAACCAAATATACCGCCTCACTGAGCCAGCCTGTCCCACTGCGATATAACCAAATATACCGCCTCACCGAGCCAGCCTGCCCCCTGTGAAATATCCAAACATACCGCCTCACCGAGCCAGCCTGTCCCACTGTGATATAACCAAATATACCGCCTGACCGAGCCAGCCTGTCCCACTGTGATATAACCAAATATACCACCTCACCGAGCCAGCCTGTCCCACTGTGATATAACCAAATATATCGCCTGACCGAGCCAGCCTGTCCCACTGTGATATAACCAAATATACCGCCTCACCGAGCCAGCCTGTCCCACTGTGATATAACCAAATATACCACCTCACCCAGCCAGCCTGTCCCAGATTTATAACCAAATATACCGCCTCACCGAGCCAACCTGTCGCACTGTGATATAACCAAATATACCACCTCACCGAGCCAGTCTGTCCCACTGTGATATAACCAAATATACCGCCTCAACGAGCCAGACTGTCCCAGTGTGATATAACCAAATATACCACCTCACCGAGCCAGAATGTCCCACTGTGATATAACCAAATATACCGCCTCACCGAGCCAGCCTGTCCAACTGTGATATAACCAAATATACCGGCTCACGGAGCCAGCCTGTCCCACTGAGATATAACCAAATATACCGCCTCGCCGAGCCAGAATGTCCCACTGTGATATATCCAAATATACCACCTCACCGAGCCAGCCTGTCCCACTGCTTTATAACCAAATATACCGCCTCATTGAGCCAGCCTGTCCCACTGTGATATAACCAAATATACCGCCTCAGCGAGCCAGCCTGTCCCACTGCGATATAACCAAATATAGCGCCTCACCGAGCCAGCCTGTCCCACTGTGATATAACCAAATATACCGCCTGACCGTGCCAGCCTGTCCCACTGTGACATAACCAAATATACCATCTCACCGAGCCAGCCTTTCCCACTGTGATATAACCAAATATACCGCCTCACCGAGCCAGCCTGTCCCACTGTGATATAACCAAATATACCGCCTCACCGAGCCAGCCTGTCCCTCTGTAATAAAGCCAAATATACCGCCTCACCGAGCCAGCCTGTCCCACTGTGATATAACCAAATATATCGCCTGACCGAGCCAGCCTGTCCCACTGTGATATAACCAAATATACCGCCTCACCGAGCCAGCCTGTCCCACTGTGATATAACCAAATATACCGCCTCACCAAGCCAGACTGTCCCACTGTGATTTAACCAAATATACCGCCTCACCGAGCCAGCATGTCCCACTGTGATATAACCAAATATACCGCCTCACCGACCAGCCTGTCCCACTGCGATATAACCAAATATAGCTCCTCACCGTGCCAGTCTATCCCACTGTGATTTAACCAAATATACCACCTCACCGAGCCAGCCTGTCCCACTGCGTTATAACCAAGTATCCCGCCTCACTGAGCCAGCCTGTCCCACTGCGATATAACCAAATATACCGCCTCAGCGAGCCAGCCTGTCCCACTGCGATATAACCAAATATAGTGCCTCACCGAGCCAGCCTGTCCCACTGTGATATAAACAAATATACCGCCTGACCGTGCCAACCTGTCCCACTGTGATATAACCAAATATACCACCTCACCGAGCCAACCTGTCGCACTGTGATATAACCAAATATACCACCTCGCCGAGCCAGTCTGTCCCACTGTGATATAAACAAATATATCGCCTGATCGAGCCAACCTGTCCCACTGTGATATAACCAAATATACCGCCTCAACGAGCCAGACTGTCCCACTGTGATATAACCAAATATACCACCTCACAGAGCCAGCCTGTCCTACTGTGATATAACCAAATATACCGCCTCACCGAGACAGCCTGTCCAACTGTGATATAACCAAATATACCGCCTCACCGAGCCAGAATGTCCCACTGTGATATAACCAAATATACCGCCTCACCGAGCCAGCCTGTCCAACTGTGATATAACCAAATATACCGGCTCACGGAGCCAGCCTGTCCCACTGAGATATAACCAAATATACCGCCTCGCCGAGCCAGAATGTCCCACTGTGATATAACCAAATATACCACCTCACCGAGCCAGCCTGTCCCACTGCTTTATAACCAAATATACCGCCTCACTGAGCCAGCCTGTCCCACTGTGATATAACCAAATATACCGCCTCAACGAGCCAGCCTGTCCCACTGCGAAAAAACCAAATATAGCGCCTCACCGAGCCAGCCTGTCCCACTGTGATATAACCAAATATACCGCCTGACCGTGCCAGCCTGTCCCACTGTGATAAAACCAAATATACCACGTCACTGAGCCAGCCTGTCCCACTGTGATATAACCAAATATATCGCCTGACCAAGCCAGCCTGTCCCACTGTGATATAACCAAATATACCGCCTCAACGAGCCAGACTGTCCCACTGTGATATAACCAAATATACCACCTCACAGAGCCAGCCTGTCCCACTGTGATATAACCAAATATACCGCCTCACCGAGACAGCCTGTCCAACTGTGATATAACCAAATATACCGCCTCACCGAGCCAGAATGTCCCACTGTGATATAACCAAATATACCGGCTCACGGAGCCAGCCTGTCCAACTGAGATATAACCAAATATACCGCCTCGCCGAGCCAGAATGTCCCACTGTGATATAACCAAATATACCACCTCACCGAGCCAGCCTGTCCCACTGCTTTATAAACAAATATACCGCCTCACTGAGCCAGCCTGTCCCACTGTGATATAACCAAATATACCGCCTCAACGAGCCAGCCTGTCCCACTGCGATATAACCAAATATAGCGCCTCACCGAGCCAGCCTGTCCCACTGTGATATAACCAAATATACCGCCTGACCGTGCCAGCCTGTCCCACTGTGATATAACCAAATATACCACCTCACTGAGCCAGCCTGTCCCACTGTGATATAACCAAATATATCGCCTGACCAAGCCAGCCTGTCCCACTGTGATATAACCAAATATACCGCCTCACCGAGCCAGCCTGTCCCACTGTGATATAACCAAATATACCACCTCACCGAGCCAGCATGTCCCACTGCTTTATAACCAAATATACCGCCTCACCGAGCCAGCCTGTCCCACTGTGATATAACCAAATATACCACCTCGCCGAGCCAGCCTGTCCCACTGCGATATAACCAAATATACCGTCTCACCGAGCCAGCCTGTCCCACTGTGATATAACCAAATATACCGCCTCGCCGAGCCAGCCTGTCGCACTGTGATATAACCAAACATACCACCTCACTGAGCCAGTCTGTCCCACTATGATATAACCAAATATACCGCCTCACTGAGCCAGCCTGTCCCACTGCGATATAACCAAATATACCGCCTCACCGAGCCAGCCTGTCCCACTGTGAAATAACCAAATATACCGCCTCACCGAGCCAGCCTGGCCCACTGTGATATAACCAAATATACCGCCTGACCGAGCCAGCCTGTCCCACTGTGATAGAACCAAATATGCCACCTCACCGAGCCAGCCTGTCCCACTGTGATATAACCAAATATATCGCCTGACCGAGCCAGCCTGTCCCACTCTGATATAACCAAATATACCGCCTCACCGAGCCAGCATGTCCCACTGTGATATAACCAAATATACCACCTCACAGAGCCAGCATGTCCCACTGCTTTATAACCAAATATACCGCCTCACCGAGCCAGCCTGTCCCACTGTGATATAACCAAATATACCGCCTCACCGAGCCAGCCTATCGCACTGTGATATAACCAAATATACCACCTCACCGAGCCAGCTTGACCCACTGTGATATAACCAAACATACCACCTCACCGACCAGACTGTCCCACTGTGATATAACCAAATATACCGCCTCACCGACCAGCCTGTCCCACTGCGACATAACCAAATATACCGCCTCACCAAGCCAGCCTGTCCCAATGTGATATAACCAAATATACCGCCTCACCGAGCCAGCCTGTCCCTCTGTAATATAACCAAATATACCGCCTCACCGAGCCAGCCTGTCCCACTGTGATATAACCA
Organism: Somniosus microcephalus; assembly: GCF_052327205.1. Lineage (NCBI taxonomy): Eukaryota > Metazoa > Chordata > Chondrichthyes > Squaliformes > Somniosidae > Somniosus > Somniosus microcephalus. The sequence continues at coordinate 94,524,240 of NC_140999.1, read as the reverse complement.
AATATATCGCCTGACCGAGCCAGCCTGTCCCACTGTGATATAACCAAATATACCGCCTCACCGAGCCAGCCTGTCCCACTGTGATATAACCAAATATACCGCCTCACCGAGCCAGCCTGTGCCACTCTGATATAACCAAATATATCGCCTGACCGAGCCAGCCTGTCCCACTGTGATATAAACAAATATATCGCCTCACAGAGCCAGCCTGTCCCACTGCGTTATAACCAAATATACCGCCTCACTGAGCCAGCCTGTCCCACTGCGATATAACCAAATATACCGCCTGACCGAGCTAGACTGTCCCACTGTGATATAACCAAATATACCGCCTCACCGAGCCAGCATGTCCCACTGTGATTTAACCAAATATACCACCTCACCGAGCCAGCCTGTCCCACTGCGTTATAACCAAATATACCACCTCACAGAGCCAGCCTGTCCCACTGTGATATAACCAAATATACCACCTCACCGAGACAGCCTGTCCAACTGTGATATAACCAAATATACCGCCTCACCGAGCCAGAATGCCCCACTGTGAAAAACCAAATATACCGCCTCACCGAGCCAGCCTGTCCAACTGTGATATAACCAAATATACCGGCTCACGGAGCCAGCCTGTCCCACTGAGATATAACCAAATATACCGCCTCGCAGAGCCAGAATGTCCCACTGTGATATAACCAAATATACCACCTCACCGAGCCAGCCTGTCCCACTGCTTTATAACCAAATATACCGCCTCACTGAGCCAGCCTGTCCCACTGTGATATAACCAAATATACCGCCTCAACGAGCCAGCCTGTCCCACTGCGATATAACCAAATATAGCGCCTCACCGAGCAACCTTGTCCCACTGTGATATAACCAAATATACCGCCTGACCGTGCCAGCCTGTCCCACTGTGATATAACCAAATATACCACCTCACTGAGCCAGCCTGTCCCACTGTGATATAACCAAATATATCGCCTGACCAAGCCAGCCTGTCCCACTGTGATATAACCAAATATACCACCTCACCGAGCCAGCCTGTCCCACTGTGATATAACCAAATATACCACCTCACCGAGCCACCATGTCCCACTGCTTTATAACCAAATATACCGCCTCACCGAGCCAGCCTGTCCCACTGTGATATAACCAAATATACCACCTCGCCGAGCCAGCCTGTCCCACTGCGATATAACCAAATATACCGCCTCACCGAGCCAGCCTGTCCCACTGTGATATAACCAAATATACCGCCTCGCCGAGCCAGCCTGTCGCACTGTGATATAACCTAACATACCACCTCACTGAGCCAGTCTGTCCCACTATGATATAAACAGGGAAATCGCCTGAACGAGCCAGCCTGTCCCACTGTGATATAAGCAAATATACCACCTCACCGAGCCAGCCTGTCCCACTGTGATATCACCAAATGTACCGCCTCACCGAGCCAGCCTGTCCCACTAAGATAGAACCAAATATACCACCTAACCGAGCCAGCCGATCCCACTGTGATATAACCAAATATACCGCCTCACCGAGCCAGACTGTCCCACTGTGATATAACCAAACACACCACCTCACCGACTAGCCTGTCCCACTGTGATATAACCAAATATGTCGCCTGACCGAGCCAGCCTGTCCCACTATGATATAACCAAATATACCACCTCACCGACCAGCCTGTCCCACTGTGATATAACCAAATATATCGCCTGACCGAGCCAGCCTGTCCCACTGTGACATAACCAAATATACCGTCTCACCGAGCCAGCCTTTCCCACTGTGATATAACCAAATATATCGCCTGACCAAGCCAGCCTGTCCCACTGTGATACAACCAAATATACCACCTCACCGAGCCAGCCTGTCCCACTGTGATATAACCAAATATACCATCTCACCGAGCCAGCATGTCCCACTGCTTTATAACCAAATATACCGCCTCACCGAGCCAGCCTGTTCCACTGTGATATAACCAAATATATCGCCTCGCCGAGCCAGCCTGTCCCACTGTGAGACAACCAAATATACCACCTCACCGACCCAGCATGTCCCACTGCTTTATAACCAAATATATCGCCTCGCCGAGCCAGCCTGTCCCACTGTGATATAACAAAATATACCGCCTCACCGAGCCAGCCTGTCGCACTGTGATATAACTAAATATACCACCTCACTGAGCCAGTCTGTCCCACTGTGATATAAACAAATATATCGCCTGAACGAGCCAGCCTGTCCCACTGTGATATAACCAAACATACCGCCTCAACGAGCCAGACTGTCTCACTGCGTTATAACCAAATATACCGCCTCACTGAGCCAGCCTGTCCCACTGCGATATAACCAAATATACCGCCTCACCGAGCCAGCCTGCCCCCTGTGAAATAACCAAACATACCGCCTCACCGAGCCAGCCTGTCCCACTGTGATATAACCAAATATACCGCCTGACCGAGCCAGCCTGTCCCACTGTGATATAACCAAATATACCACCTCACCGAGCCAGCCTGTCCCACTGTGATATAACCAAATATATCGCCTGACCGAGCCAGCCTGTCCCACTGTGATATAACCAAATATACCGCCTCACCGAGCCAGCCTGTCCCACTGTGATATAACCAAATATACCACCTCACCCAGCCAGCCTGTCCCAGATTTATAACCAAATATACCGCCTCACCGAGCCAACCTGTCGCACTGTGATATAACCAAATATACCACCTCACCGAGCCAGTCTGTCCCACTGTGATATAACCAAATATACCGCCTCAACGAGCCAGACTGTCCCAGTGTGATATAACCAAATATACCACCTCACAGAGCCAGCCTGTCCCACTGCGATATAACCAAATATAGCGCCTCACCGAGCCAGCCTGTCGCACTGTGACATAACCAAATATACCGCCTGACCGCGCCATGCTGTCCCACTGTGACATAACCAAATATACCATCTCACCGAGCCAGCCTTTCCCACTGTGATATAACCAAATATACCGCCTCACCGAGCCAGAATGTCCCACTGTGATATAACCAAATATACCGCCTCACCGAGCCAGCCTGTCCAACTGTGATATAACCAAATATACCGGCTCACGGAGCCAGCCTGTCCCACTGAGATATAACCAAATATTCCGCCTCGCCGAGCCAGAATGTCCCACTGTGATATATCCAAATATACCACCTCACCGAGCCAGCCTGTCCCACTGCTTTATAACCAAATATACCGCCTCATTGAGCCAGCCTGTCCCACTGTGATATAACCAAATATAGCGCCTCACCGAGCCAGCCTGTCCCACTGTGACATAACCAAATATACCATCTCACCGAGCCAGCCTTTCCCACTGTGATATAACCAAATATACCGCCTCACCGAGCCAGCCTGTCCCACTGTGATATAACCAAATATACCGCCTCACCGAGCCAGCCTGTCCCTCTGTAATAAAGCCAAATATACCGCCTCACCGAGCCAGCCTGTCCCACTGTGATATAACCAAATATATCGCCTGACCGAGCCAGCCTGTCCCACTGTGATATAACCAAATATACCACCTCACCGAGCCAGCCTGTCCCACTGTGATATAACCAAATATACCGCCTCACCGAGCCAGACTGTCCCACTGTGATATAACCAAATATACCGCCTCACCGAGCCAGCATGTCCCACTGTGATATAACCAAATATACCGCCTCACCGACCAGCCTGTCCCACTGCGATATAACCAAATATAGCTCCTCACCGTGCCAGTCTATCCCACTGTGATTTAACCAAATATACCACCTCACCGAGCCAGCCTGTCCCACTGCGTTATAACCAAGTATCCCGCCTCACTGAGCCAGCCTGTCCCACTGCGATATACCCAAATATACCGCCTCAGCGAGCCAGCCTGTCCCACTGCGATATAACCAAATATAGTGCCTCACCGAGCCAGCCTGTCCCACTGTGATATAAACAAATATACCGCCTGACCGTGCCAACCTGTCCCACTGTGATATAACCAAATATACCACCTCACCGAGCCAACCTGTCGCACTGTGATATAACCAAATATACCACCTCGCCGAGCCAGTCTGTCCCACTGTGATATAAACAAATATATCGCCTGACCGAGCCAACCTGTCCCACTGTGATATAACCAAATATACCGCCTCAACGAGCCAGACTGTCCCACTGTGATATAACCAAATATACCACCTCACAGAGCCAGCCTGTCCTACTGTGATATAACCAAATATACCGCCTCACCGAGACAGCCTGTCCAACTGTGATATAACCAAATATACCGCCTCACCGAGCCAGAATGTCCCACTGTGATATAACCAAATATACCGCCTCACCGAGCCAGCCTGTCCAACTGTGATATAACCAAATATACCGGCTCACGGAGCCAGCCTGTCCCACTGAGATATAACCAAATATACCGCCTCGCCGAGCCAGAATGTCCCACTGCTTTATAACCAAATATACCGCCTCACTGAGCCAGCCTGTCCCACTGTGATATAACCAAATATACCGCCTCAACGAGCCAGCCTGTCCCACTGCGAAAAAACCAAATATAGCGCCTCACCGAGCCAGCCTGTCCCACTGTGATATAACCAAATATACCGCCTGACCGTGCCAGCCTATCCCACTGTGATATAACCAAATATACCACGTCACTGAGCCAGCCTGTCCCACTGTGATATAACCAAATATATCGCCTGACCAAGCCAGCCTGTCCCACTGTGATATAACCAAATATACCGCCTCAACGAGCCAGACTGTCCCACTGTGATATAACCAAATATACCACCTCACAGAGCCAGCCTGTCCCACTGTGATATAACCAAATATACCGCCTCACCGAGACAGCCTGTCCAACTGTGATATAACCAAATATACCGCCTCACCGAGCCAGAATGTCCCACTGTGATATAACCAAATATACCGCCTCACCGAGCCAGCCTGTCCAACTGTGATATAACCAAATATACCGGCTCACGGAGCCAGCCTGTCCCACTGAGATATAACCAAATATACCGCCTCGCCGAGCCAGAATGTCCCACTGTGATATAACCAAATATACCACCTCACCGAGCCAGCCTGTCCCACTGCTTTATAACCAAATATACCGCCTCACTGAGCCAGCCTGTCCCACTGTGATATAACCAAATATACCGCCTCAACGAGCCAGCCTGTCCCACTGCGATATAACCAAATATAGCGCCTCACCGAGCCAGCCTGTCCCACTGTGATATAACCAAATATACCGCCTGACCGTGCCAGCCTGTCCCACTGTGATATAACCAAATATACCACCTCACTGAGCCAGCCTGTCCCACTGTGATATAACCAAATATATCGCCTGACCAAGCCAGCCTGTCCCACTGTGATATAACCAAATATACCGCCTCACCGAGCCAGCCTGTCCCACTGTGATATAACCAAATATACCACCTCACCGAGCCAGCATGTCCCACTGCTTTATAACCAAATATACCGCCTCACCGAGCCAGCCTGTCCCACTGTGATATAACCAAATATACCACCTCGCCGAGCCAGCCTGTCCCACTGCGATATAACCAAATATACCGCCTCACCGAGCCAGCCTGTCCCACTGTGATATAACCAAATATACCGCCTCGCCGAGCCAGCCTGTCGCACTGTGATATAACCAAACATACCACCTCACTGAGCCAGTCTGTCCCACTATGATATAACCAAATATACCGCCTCACTGAGCCAGCCTGTCCCACTGCGATATAACCAAATATACCGCCTCACCGAGCCAGCCTGTCCCACTGTGAAATAACCAAATATACCGCCTCACCGAGCCAGCCTGGCCCACTGTGATATAACCAAATGTACCGCCTGACCGAGCCAGCCTGTCCCACTGTGATAGAACCAAATATGCCACCTCACCGAGCCAGCCTGTCCCACTGTGATATAACCAAATATATCGCCTGACCGAGCCAGCCTGTCCCACTCTGATATAACCAAATATACCGCCTCACCGAGCCAGCATGTCCCACTGTGATATAACCAAATATACCACCTCACAGAGCCAGCATGTCCCACTGCTTTATAACCAAATATACCGCCTCACCGAGCCAGCCTGTCCCACTGTGATATAACCAAATATACCGCCTCACCGAGCCAGCCTATCCCACTGTGATATAACCAAATATACCACCTCACCGAGCCAGCTTGACCCACTGTGATATTACCAAACATACCACCTCACCGACCAGACTGTCCCACTGTGATATAACCAAATATACCGCCTCACCGACCAGCCTGTCCCACTGCGATATAACCAAATATACCGCCTCACCAAGCCAGCCTGTCCCAATGTGATATAACCAAATATACCGCCTCACCGAGCCAGCCTGTCCCTTCGTAATATAACCAAACATACCGCCTCACCGAGCCAGCCTGTCCCACTGTGATATAACCAAATATATCGCCTGACCGAGCCAGCCTGTCCCACTGTGATATAACCAAATATACCGCCTCACCGAGCCAGCCTGTCCCACTGTGATATAACCAAATATACCGCCTCACCGAGCCAGCCTGTGCCACTCTGATATAACCAAATATATCGCCTGACCGAGCCAGCCTGTCCCACTGTGATATAAACAAATATATCGCCTCACAGAGCCAGCCTGTCCCACTGCGTTATAACCAAATATACCGCCTCACTGAGCCAGCCTGTCCCACTGCGATATAACCAAATATACCGCCTGACCGAGCTAGACTGTCCCACTGTGATATAACCAAATATACCGCCTCACCGAGCCAGCATGTCCCACTGTGATTTAACCAAATATACCACCTCACCGAGCCAGCCTGTCCCACTGCGTTATAACCAAATATACCACCTCACAGAGCCAGCCTGTCCCACTGTGATATAACCAAATATACCACCTCACCGAGACAGCCTGTCCAACTGTGATATAACCAAATATACCGCCTCACGGAGCCAGAATGCCCCACTGTGAAAAACCAAATATAGCGCCTCACCGAGCCAGCCTGTCCAACTGTGATATAACCAAATATACCGGCTCACGGAGCCAGCCTGTCCCACTGAGATATAACCAAATATACCGCCTCGCAGAGCCAGAATGTCCCACTGTGATATAACCAAATATACCACCTCACCGAGCCAGCCTGTCCCACTGCTTTATAACCAAATATACCGCCTCACTGAGCCAGCCTGTCCCACTGTGATATAACCAAATATACCGCCTCAACGAGCCAGCCTGTCCCACTGCGATATAACCAAATATAGCGCCTCACCGAGCCACCTTGTCCCACTGTGATATAACCAAATATACCGCCTGACCGTGCCAGCCTGTCCCACTGTGATATAACCAAATATACCACCTCACTGAGCCAGCCTGTCCCACTGTGATATAACCAAATATATCGCCTGACCAAGCCAGCCTGTCCCACTGTGATATAACCAAATATACCACCTCACCGAGCCAGCCTGTCCCACTGTGATATAACCAAATATACCACCTCACCGAGCCACCATGTCCCACTGCTTTATAACCAAATATACCGCCTCACCGAGCCAGCCTGTCCCACTGTGATATAACCAAATATACCACCTCGCCGAGCCAGCCTGTCCCACTGCGATATAACCAAATATACCGCCTCACCGAGCCAGCCTGTCCCACTGTGATATAACCAAATATACCGCCTCGCCGAGCCAGCCTGTCGCACTGTGATATAACCTAACATACCACCTCACTGAGCCAGTCTGTCCCACTATGATATAAACAGGGAAATCGCCTGAACGAGCCAGCCTGTCCCACTGTGATATAACCAAATATACCACCTCACCGAGCCAGCCTGTCCCACTGTGATATCACCAAATGTACCGCCTCACCGAGCCAGCCTGTCCCACTAAGATAGAACCAAATATACCACCTAACCGAGCCAGCCGATCCCACTGTGATATAACCAAATATACCGCCTCACCGAGCCAGACTGTCCCACTGTGATATAACCAAACACACCACCTCACCGACTAGCCTGTCCCACTGTGATATAACCAAATATACCGCCTCACCGAGCCAGCCTGTCCCACTGTGATATAACCAAATATGTCGCCTGACCGAGCCAGCCTGTCCCACTATGATATAACCAAATATACCACCTCACCGACCAGCCTGTCCCACTGTGATATAACCAAATATATCGCCTGACCGAGCCAGCCTGTCCCACTGTGACATAACCAAATATACCGTCTCACCGAGCCAGCCATTCCCACTGTGATATAACCAAATATACCGCCTCACCGAGCCAGCCTGTCCCACTGTGATATAACCAAATATACCGCCTCACCGAGCAAGCATGTCCCACTGTGATATAACAAAATGCTCCGCCTCACCGAGCCAGCCTGTCCCACTGTGATATAACCAAATATACCGCCTCACCGAGCCAGCCTGTCCCAGTGAGATATAACCAAATATACCACCTCACCGAGCCAACCTGTCCCACTGTGATATAACCAAATATACCACCTCACCGAGCCAGCCTGTCCCACTGTGATATAACCAAATGTACCGCCTCACCGAGCCAGCCTGTCCAACTGTGATATAACCAAATATACCGGCTCACCGAACCAGCCTGTCCCACTGTGATATAACCAAATATACCGCCTCACCGAGCCAGCCTGTCCAACTGTGATATAACCAAATATACCGGCTCACGGAGCCAGCCTGTCCCACTGTGATATAACCAAATATACCGCCTCGCCGAGCCAGAATGTCCCACTGTGATATAACCAAATATACCGGCTCACCGAGCCAGCCTTTCCCACTGTGATATAACCAAATATACCATCTCACCGAGCCAGCCTGTCCCACTGTGATATAACCAAATATACCATCTCACCGAGTCAGCCTGTCCCACTGTGATATAACCAAACATAACACCTCACCGACCAGCCTGTCCCACTGTGATATAACCAAATATATTGCCTCACCGAGCCAGCCTGTCCCACTGTGATATAACCAAATATACCGCCTCACCGAGACAGCCTGTCCAACTGTGATATAACCAAATATACCGCCTCACCAAACCAGCCTGTCCCACTGTGATATAAGCAAATATACCGCCTCACCGAGCCAGAATGTCCCACTGTGATATAACCAAATATACCGCCTCACCGAGCCAGCCTGTCCAACTGTGATATAACCAAATATACCGGCTCACGGAGCCAGCCTGTCCCACTGTGATATAACCAAATATACCGCCTCGCCGAGCCAGAATGTCCCACTGTGATATAACCAAATATACCACCTCACCGAGCCAGCCTGTCCCACTGCTTTATAACCAAATATACCGCCTCACTGAGCCAGCCTGTCCCACTGTGATATAACCAAATATACCGCCTCAACGAGCCAGCCTGTCCCACTGCGATATAACCAGATATAGAGCCACACCGAGACAGCCTGTCCCACTGAGATATAACCAAATATACCGCCTGACCGTGCCAGCCTGTCCCACTGTGATATAACCAAATATACCACCTCACTGAGCCAGCCTGTCCCACTGTGATATAACCAAATATATCGCCTGACCAAGCCAGCCTGTCCCACTGTGATATAACCAAATATACCGCCTCACTGAGCCAGCCTGTCCCACTGTGATATAACCAAATATACCACCTCACCGAGCCAGCATGTCCCACTGCTTTATAACCAAATATACTGCCTCACCGAGCCAGCCTGTTCCACTGTGATATAACCAAATATATCGCCTCGCCGAGCCAGCCTGTCCCACTGCGATATAACCAAATAAACCGCCTCACCGAGCCAGCCTGTCCCACTGCGATAAACCCAAATATAGCGCCTCACCGAGACAGCCTGTCCCACTGTGATATAACCAAATAAACCGCCTCACCGAGCCAGCCTGTCCCACTGCAATATAACCAAATATAGCGCCTCACCGAGACAGCCTGTCCCACTGCGATATAACCAAATAAACCGCCTCACCGAGCCAGCCTGTCCCACTGCGATATAACCAAATATAGCGCCTCACCGAGACAGCCTGTCCCACTGTGATATAACCAAATATACCGCCTCACCGAGCCAGCCTGTCGCACTGTGATATAACCAAATATACCACCTCACTGAGCCAGTCTGTCCCACTGTGATATAAACAAATATATCGCCTGAACGAGCCAGCCTGTCCCACTGCGATATAACCAAACATACCGCCTCAACGAGCCAGACTGTCCCACTGTGATATAACCAAATATACCACCTCACCGAGCCAGCCTATCCCACTGTGATATAACCAAATATACCGCCTCACCGAGCCAGACTGTCCCACTGTGATATAACCAAACATACCACCTCACCGACCAGCCTGTCCCACTGTGATATAACCAAATATACCGCCTCACCGAGCCAGCCTGTCCCACTGTGATATAACCAAATATACCGCCTGACCGTGCCAGCCTGTCCCACTGTGATATAACCAAATATACCACCTCACTGAGCCAGCCTGTCCCACTGTGATATAACCAAATATATCGCCTGACCAAGTCAGCCTGTCCCACTGTGATATAACCAAATATACCACCTCACCGAGCCAGCCTGTCCCACTGTGATATAACCAAATATACCACCTCACCGAGCCACCATGTCCCACTGCTTTATAACCAAATATACCGCCTCACCGAGCCAGCCTGTCCCACTGTGATATAACCAAATATACCACCTCGCCGAGCCAGCCTGTCCCACTGCGATATAACCAAATATACCGCCTCACCGAGCCAGCCTGTCCCACTGTGATATAACCAAATATACCGCCTCGCCGAGCCAGCCTGTCGCACTGTGATATAACCTAACATACCACCTCACTGAGCCAGTCTGTCCCACTATGATATAAACAGGGAAATCGCCTGAACGAGCCAGCCTGTCCCACTGTGAAATAACCAAATATACCACCTCACCGAGCCAGCCTGTCCCACTGTGATATAACCAAATGTACCGCCTCACCGAGCCAGCCTGTCCCACTAAGATAGAACCAAATATACCACCTAACCGAGCCAGCCGATCCCACTGTGATATAACCAAATATACCGCCTCACCGAGCCAGACTGTCCCACTGTGATATAACCAAACACACCACCTCACCGACTAGCCTGTCCCACTGTGATATAACCAAATATACCGCCTCACCGAGCCAGCCTGTCCCACTGTGATATAACCAAATATGTCGCCTGACCGAGCCAGCCTGTCCCACTATGATATAACCAAATATACCACCTCACCGACCAGCCTGTCCCACTGTGATATAACCAAATATATCGCCTGACCGAGCCAGCCTGTCCCACTGTGACATAACCAAATATACCGTCTCACCGAGCCAGCCTTTCCCACTGTGATATAACCAAATATACCGCCTCACCGAGCCAGCCTGTCCCACTGTGATATAACCAAATATACCGCCTCACCGAGCAAGCATGTCCCACTGTGATATAACAAAATGCTCCGCCTCACCGAGCCAGCCTGTCCCACTGTGATATAACCAAATATACCGCCTCACCGAGCCAGCCTGTCCCAGTGAGATATAACCAAATATACCACCTCACCGAGCCAACCTGTCCCACTGTGATATAACCAAATATACCACCTCACCGAGCCAGCCTGTCCCACTGTGATATAACCAAATGTACCGCCTCACCGAGCCAGCCTGTCCAACTGTGATATAACCAAATATACCGGCTCACCGAACCAGCCTGTCCCACTGTGATATAACCAAATATACGGCCTCACCGAGCCAGCCTGTCCAACTGTGATATAACCAAATATACCGGCTCACGGAGCCAGCCTGTCCCACTGTGATATAACCAAATATACCGCCTCGCCGAGCCAGAATGTCCCACTGTGATATAACCAAATATACCGGCTCACCGAGCCAGCCTTTCCCACTGTGATATAACCAAATATACCATCTCACCGAGCCAGCCTGTCCCACTGTGATATAACCAAACATAACACCTCACCGACCAGCCTGTCCCACTGTGATATAACCAAATATATTGCCTCACCGAGCCAGCCTGTCCCACTGTGATATAACCAAATATACCGCCTCACCGAGACAGCCTGTCCAACTGTGATATAACCAAATATACCGCCTCGCCGAGCCAGAATGTCCCACTGTGATATAACCAAATATACCGGCTCACCGAGCCAGCCTTTCCCACTGTGATATAACCAAATATACCATCTCACCGAGCCAGCCTGTCCCACTGTGATATAACCAAACATAACACCTCACCGACCAGCCTGTCCCACTGTGATATAACCAAATATATTGCCTCACCGAGCCAGCCTGTCCCACTGTGATATAACCAAATATATTGCCTCACCGAGCCAGCCTGTCCCACTGTGATATAACCAAATATACCGCCTCACCGAGACAGCCTGTCCAACTGTGATATAACCAAATATACCGCCTCACCAAACCAGCCTGTCCCACTGTGATATAAGCAAATATACCGCCTCACCGAGCCAGAATGTCCCACTGTGATATAACCAAATATACCGCCTCACCGAGCCAGCCTGTCCAACTGTGATATAACCAAATATACCGGCTCACGGAGCCAGCCTGTCCCACTGTGATATAACCAAATATACCGCCTCGCCGAGCCAGAATGTCCCACTGTGATACAACCAAATATACCACCTCACCGAGCCAGCCTGTCCCACTGCTTTATAACCAAATATACCGCCTCACTGAGCCAGCCTGTCCCACTGTGATATAACCAAATATACCGCCTCAACGAGCCAGCCTGTCCCACTGCGATATAACCAGATATAGAGCCACACCGAGACAGCCTGTCCCACTGAGATATAACCAAATATACCGCCTGACCGTGCCAGCCTGTCCCACTGTGATATAACCAAATATACCACCTCACTGAGCCAGCCTGTCCCACTGTGATATAACCAAATATATCGCCTGACCAAGCCAGCCTGTCCCACTGTGATATAACCAAATATACCGCCTCACTGAGCCAGCCTGTCCCACTGTGATATAACCAAATATACCACCTCACCGAGCCAGCATGTCCCACTGCTTTATAACCAAATATACTGCCTCACCGAGCCAGCCTGTTCCACTGTGATATAACCAAATATATCGCCTCGCCGAGCCAGCCTGTCCCACTGCGATATAACCAAATAAACCGCCTCACCGAGCCAGCCTGTCCCACTGCGATAAACCCAAATATAGCGCCTCACCGAGACAGCCTGTCCCACTGTGATATAACCAAATAAACCGCCTCACCGAGCCAGCCTGTCCCACTGCAATATAACCAAATATAGCGCCTCACCGAGACAGCCTGTCCCACTGCGATATAACAAAATAAACCGCCTCACCGAGCCAGCCTGTCCCACTGCGATATAACCAAATATAGCGCCTCACCGAGACAGCCTGTCCCACTAAGATATAACCAAATATATCGCCTCGCCGAGCCAGCCTGTCCCACTGCGATATAACCAAATAAACCGCCTCACCGAGCCAGCCTGTCCCACTGCGATATAACCAAATATAGCGCCTCACCGAGACAGCCTGTCCCACTGTGATATAACCAAATATACCGCCTCACCGAGCCAGCCTGTCGCACTGTGATATAACCAAATATACCACCTCACTGAGCCAGTCTGTCCCACTGTGATATAAACAAATATATCGCCTGAACGAGCCAGCCTGTCCCACTGCGATATAACCAAACATACTGCCTCAACGAGCCAGACTGTCCCACTGTGATATAACCAAATATACCACCTCACCGAGCCAGCCTATCCCACTGTGATATAACCTAATATACCGCCTCACCGAGCCAGACTGTCCCACTGTAATATAACCAAACATACCACCTCACCGACCAGCCTGTCCCACTGTGATATAACCAAATATACCGCCTCACCGAGCCAGCCTGTCCCACTGTGATATAACCAAATATGTCGCCTGACCGAGCCAGCCTGTCCCATTATGATATAACCAAATATACCACCTCACCGACCAGCCTGTCCCACTGTGATATAACCAAATATATCGCCTGACCAAGCCAGCCTGTCCCACTGTGATATAACCAAATATACCGTCTCACCAAGCCAGCCTTTCCCACTGTGATATAACCAAATATACCGCCTCACCGAGCCAGCCTGTCCCACTGTGATATAACCAAATATACCACCTCACCGAGCCAGCCTGTCCCACTGTGATATAACCAAATATATCACCTGACCAAGCCAGCCTGTCCCACTGTGATATAACCAAATATACCACCTCACGGAGCCAGCATGTCCCACTGCTTTATAACCAAATATACCGTCTCACCGAGCCAGCCTGTTCCACTGTGATATAACCAAATATACCGCCTCACTGAGCCAGCCTGTCCCACTGTGATATAACCAAATATACCGCCTCAACGAGCCAGCCTGTCCCACTGCGATATAACCAGATATAGAGCCACACCGAGACAGCCTGTCCCACTGTGATATAACCAAATATACCGCCTGACCGTGCCAGCCTGTCCCACTGTGATATAACCAAATATACCACCTCACTGAGCCAGCCTGTCCCACTGTGATATAACCAAATATATCGCCTGACCAAGCCAGCCTGTCCCACTGTGATATAACCAAATATACCACCTCACTGAGCCAGCCTGTCCCACTGTGATATAACCAAATATACCACCTCACCGAGCCAGCCTGTTCCACTGTGATATAACTAAATTTATCGCCTCGCCGAGCCAGCCTGTCCCACTGCGATATAACCAAATAAACCGCCTCACCGAGCCAGCCTGTCCCACTGCGATATAACCAAATATAGCGCCTCACCGAGACAGCCTGTCCCACTGTGATATAACCAAATATACCGCCTCACCGAGCCAGCCTGTCCCACTGTGATATAACCAAATATACCGCCTCACCGAGCCAGCCTGTCGCACTGTGATATAACCAAATATACCACCTCACTGAGCCAGTCTGTCCCACTGTGATATAAACAAATATATCGCCTGAACGAGCCAGCCTGTCCCACTGTGACATTACCAAACATACCGCCTCAACGAGCCAGACTGTCTCACTGTGATATAACCAAATATACCACCTCACAGAGCCAGCCTATCCCACTGTGATATAAACAAATATACCGCCTCACCGAGACAGCCTGTCCCACTAAGATATAACCAAATATATCGCCTGACCGAGCCAGCCTGTCCCACTGTGATATAACCAAATATACCGCCTCACCGAGCCAGCCTGTCCCACTGTGATATAACCAAATATACCACCTCACCGAGCCAGCATGTCCCACTGCTTTATAACCAAATATACCGCCTCACCGAGCCAGCCTGTTCCACTGTGATATAACCAAATATATCGCCTCGCCGAGCCAGCCTGTCCCACTGTGATATAACCAAATATACCACCTCACCGAGCCAGCAGGTCCCACTGCTTTATAACCAAATATACCGCCTCACCGAGCCAGCCTGTTCCACTGTGATATAACCAAATATATCGCCTCGCCGAGCCAGCCTGTCCCACTGTGATATAACCAAATATACCGCCTCACCGAGCCAGCCTGTCCCACTGTGATATAACCAAATATGTCGCCTGACCGAGCCAGCCTGTCCCACTATGATATAACCAAATATACCACCTCACCGACCAGTCTGTCCCACTGTGATATAACCAAATATATCGCCTGACCGAGCCAGCCTGTCCCACTGTGACATAACCAAATATACCGTCTCACCGAGCCAGCCTTTCCCACTGTGATATAAGCAAATATACCGCCTCACCGAGCCAGAATGTCCCACTGTGATATAACCAAATATACCGCCTCAGCGAGCCAGCCTGTCCAACTGTGATATAACCAAATATACCGGCTCACGGAGCCAGCCTCTCCCACTGTGATATAACCAAATATACCGCCTCGCCGAGCCAGAATGTCCCACTGTGATATAACCAAATATACCACCTCACCGAGCCAGCCTGTCCCACTGCTTTATAACCAAATATACCGCCTCACTGAGCCAGCCTGTCCCACTGTGATATAACCAAATATACCGCCTCAAAGAGCCAGCATGTCCCACTGCGATATAACCAAATATAGCGCCTCACCGAGACAGCCTGTCCCACTGTGATATAACCAAATATACCGCCTGACCGTGCCAGCCTGTCCCACTGTGATATAACCAAATATACCGGCTCACGGAGCCAGCCTGTCCCACTGTGATATAACCAAATATACCGCCTCGCCGAGCCAGAATGTCCCACTGTGATATAACCAAATATACCACCCCACCGACCAGCCTGTCCCACTGTGATATAACCAAATATACCGCCTCACCGAGCCAGCCTGTCCCACTGTGATATAACCAAATATGTCGCCTGACCGAGCCAGCCTGTCCCACTATGATATAACCAAATATACCACCTCACCGAGCAGTCTGTCCCACTGTGATATAACCAAATATATCGCCTGACCGAGCCAGCCTGTCCCACTGTGACAAAACCAAATATACCGCCTCAACGAGCCAGACTGTCCCACTGTGATATAACCAAATATACCACCTCACAGAGCCAGCCTGTCCAACTGTGATATAACCAAATATACCGCCTCACCGAGCCAGAATGTCCCACTGTGATATAACCAAATATACCGCCTCACCGAGCCAGCCTGTCCAACTGTGATATAACCAAATATACCGGCTCACGGAGCCAGCCTGTCCCACTGAGATATAACCAAATATACCGCCTCCCCGAGCCAGCCTGTCCCACTGCTTTATAACCAAATATACCGCCTCACTGAGCCAGCTTGTCCCACTGTGATATAACCAAATATACCGCCTCAGCGAGCCAGCCTGTCCCACTGCGATATAACCAAATATAGCGCCTCACCGAGCCAGCCTGTCCCACTGTGATATAACCAAATATACCGCCTGACCGTGCCAGCCTGTCCCACTGTGATATAACCAAATATACCACCTCACCGAGCCAACCTGTCGCACTGTGATATAACCAAATATACCACCTCACCGAGCCAGTCTGTCCCACTGTGATATAACCAAACATACCACCTCACCGACCAGCCTGTCCCACTGTGACATAACCAAATATACCGCCTCACCGAGCCAGCCTGTCCCACTGTGATATAACCAAATATGTCGCCTGACCGAGCCAGCCTGTCCCACTATGATATAACCAAATATACCACCTCACCGACCAATCTGTCCCACTGTGATATAACCAAATATATCGCCTGACCGAGCCAGCCTGTCCCACTGTGACATAACCAAATATACCACCTCACCGAGCCAGCCTGTCCCACTGTGATATAACCAAATATACCGCCTCAGCGAGCCAGCCTGTCCCACTGTGATATAACCAAATATACCGCCTCAGCGAGCCAGCCTGTCCAACTGTGATATAACCAAATAAACCGGCTCACGGAGCCAGCCTGTCCCACTGTGATATAACCAAATATACCGCCTCGCCGAGCCAGAATGTCCCACTGTGATATAACCAAATATACCACCTCACCGAGCCAGCCTGTCCCACTGCTTTATAACCAAATATACCGCCTCACTGAGCCAGCCTGTCCCACTGTGATATAACCAAATATACCGCCTCAACGAGCCAGCCTGTCCCACTGCGATATAACCAAATATAGCGCCTCACCGAGCCAGACTGTCCCACTGTGATATAACCAAACATAACACCTCACCGACCAGCCTGTCCCACTGTGATATAACCAAATATACCGCCTCACCGTGCCAGCCTGTCCCACTATGATATAACCAAATATACCACCTCACCGACCAGTCTGTCCCACTGTGATATAACCAAATATATCGCCTGACCGAGCCAGCCTGTCCCACTGTGACATAACCAAATATACCGCCTCAACGAGCCAGACTGTCCCACTGTGATATAACCAAATATACCACCTCACAGAGCCAGCCTGTCCAACTGTGATATAACCAAATATACCGCCTCACCGAGCCAGAATGTCCCACTGTGATATAACCAAATATACCGCCTCACCGAGCCAGCCTGTCCAACTGTGATATAACCAAATATACCGGCTCACGGAGCCAGCCTGTCCCACTGAGATATAACCAAATATACCGCCTCGCCGAGCCAGAATGTCCCACTGTGATATAACCAAATATACCACCTCACCGAGCCAGCCTGTCCCACTGCTTTATAACCAAATATACCGCCTCACTGAGCCAGCCTGTCCCACTGTGATATAACCAAATATACCGCCTCAGCGAGCCAGCCTGTCCCACTGCGATATAACCAAATATAGCGCCTCACCGAGCCAGCCTGTCCCACTGTGATATAACCAAATATACCGCCTGACCGTGCCAGCCTGTCCCACTGTGATATAACCAAATATACCACCTCACCGAGCCAGCCTGTCCCACTAAGATATAACCAAATATACCGCCTCACCGAGCCAGCCTATCCCACTGTGATATAACCAAATATACCGCCTCACCGAGCCAGACTGTCCCACTGTGATATAACCAAACATACCACCTCACCGACCAGCCTGTCCCACTGTGACATAACCAAATATACCGCCTCACCGAGCCAGCCTGGCCCACTGTGATATAACCAAATATGTCGCCTGACTGAGCCAGCCTGTCCCACTATGATATAACCAAATATACCTTCTCACCGAGCCAGCCTTTCCCACTGTGATATAACCAAATATACCGCCTCACCGAGCCAGCCTGTCCCACTGTGATATAACCAAATATACCGCCTCAGCGAGCCAGCCTGTCCAACTGTGATATAACCAAATATACCGGCTCACGGAGCCAGCCTGTCCCACTGTGATATAACCAAATATACCGCCTCGCCGAGCCAGAATGTCCCACTGTGATATAACCAAATATACCACCTCACCGAGCCAGCCTGTCCCACTGCTTTATAACCAAATATACCGCCTCACTGAGCCAGCCTGTCCCACTGTGATATAACCAAATATACCGCCTCAACGAGCCAGCCTGTCCCACTGCGATATAACCAAATATAGCGCCTCACCGAGCCAGACTGTCCCACTGTGATATAACCAAACATAACACCTCACCGACCAGCCTGTCCCACTGTGATATAACCAAATATACCGCCTCACCGAGCCAGCCTGTCCCACTGTGATATAACCAAATATGTCGCCTGACCGAGCCAGCCTGTCCCACTATGATATAACCAAATATACCACCTCACCGACCAGTCTGTCCCACTGTGATATAACCAAATATATCGCCTGACCGAGCCAGCCTGTCCCACTGTGACATAACCAAATATACCGCCTCAACGAGCCAGACTGTCCCACTGTGATATAACCAAATATACCACCTCACAGAGCCAGCCTGTCCAACTGTGATATAACCAAATATACCGCCTCACCGAGCCAGAATGTCCCACTGTGATATAACCAAATATACCGCCTCACCGAGTGTGGTAAACCACTGTCATACCTGTCTGTGTCTGTATGTGTATTCCACTAGGTACAGGTCTGGACATGCCTCGGCTGACTCCTCCCACTATTCCAGGTATATAAGTGACTACCTCCCAGTCCCTTAGTATTCTGGACGGGTCGACCACTCGAGACAAGACCTTCATTCTTTAGTTAATAAAAGCCTGATTGTTACTCGCTCAACCTCAGTCTTTTGAGTAATTGATGGCGCATCACCGAGCCAGCCTGTCCAACTGTGATATAACCAAATATACCGGCTCACGGAGCCAGCCTGTCCCACTGAGATATAACCAAATATACCGCCTCGCCGAGCCAGAATGTCCCACTGTGATATAACCAAATATACCACCTCACCGAGCCAGCCTGTCCCACTGCTTTATAACCAAATATACCGCCTCACTGAGCCAGCCTGTCCCACTGTGATATAACCAAATATACCGCCTCAGCGAGCCAGCCTGTCCTACTGCGATATAACCAAATATAGCGCCTCACCGAGCCAGCCTGTCCCACTGTGATATAACCAAATATACCGCCTGACCGTGCCAGCCTGTCCCACTGTGATGTAACCAAATATACCACCTCACCGAGCCAACCTGTCGCACTGTGATATAACCAAATATACCACCTCACCGAGACAGTCTGTCCCACTGTGATATAACCAAATATACCACCTCACCGAGCCAGAATGTCCCACTGTGATATAACCAAATATACCACCTCACCGAGCCAGTCTGTCCCACTGTGATATAAACAAATATATCGCCTGAACCGAGCCAGCCTGTCCCACTGTGATATAACCAAATATACCGCCTCAACGAGCCAGACAGTCCCACTGTGATATAACCAAATATACCACCTCACCGAGCCAGAATGTCCCACTGTGATAT
The DNA here is from genome assembly GCF_052327205.1 of Somniosus microcephalus. Classification (NCBI taxonomy): domain Eukaryota; kingdom Metazoa; phylum Chordata; class Chondrichthyes; order Squaliformes; family Somniosidae; genus Somniosus; species Somniosus microcephalus. The sequence goes on along the minus strand of NC_140999.1, from coordinate 94,503,840 downwards.
AACCAAATATACCACCTCACCGAGCGGGCCTGTCCCACTGCTTTATAACCAAGTATACCGCCTCACTGAGCGAGCCTGTCCCACTGCGATATAACCAAATATAGCGCCTCACCGAGCCAGCCTGTCCCACTGTGATATAACCAAATATACCGCCTGACCGTGCCAGCCTGTCCCACTGTGACATAACCAAATATACCACCTCACCGAGCCAGCCTGTCCCACTGTGATATAACCAAATATATCGCCTGACCAAGCCAGCCTGTCCCACTGTGATATAACCAAATATACCGCCTCACCGAGCCAGCCTGTCCCAGTGATATAACCAAATATACCACCTCACCGAGCCAGCATGTCCCACTGCTTTATAACCAAATATACCGCCTCACCGAGCCAGCCTGTCCCACTGTGATATAACCAAATATACCGCCTCGCCGAGCCAGGCTGTCCCACTGCGACATAACCAAATATACCGCCTCACCGAGCCAGCCTGTCCCACTGTGATATAACCAAATATACCGCCTCGCCGAGCCAGCCTGTCCCACTGCGATATAACCAAATATACCGCCTCACTGAGCCAGCCTGTCCCACTGTGATATAACCAAATATACCGCCTCACCGAGCCAACCTGTCGCACTGTGATATAACCAAATATACCACCTCACCGAGCCAGTCTGTCCCACTGTGATATAAACAAATATATCGCCTGACCGAGCCAGCCTGTCCCACTGTGATATAACCAAATATACCGCCTCAACGAGCCAGACTGTCCCACTGTGATAGAACCAAATATACCACCTCACAGAGCCAGCCTGTCCAACTGTGATACAACCAAATATACCGCCTCACCGAGCCAGAATGTCCCACTGTGATATAACCAAATATACCGCCTCACCGAGCCAGCCTGTCCAACTGTGATATAACCAAATATACCGGCTCACGGAGCCAGCCTGTCCCACTGAAATATAACCAAATATACCGCCTCGCCGAGCCAGAATGTCCCACTGTAATATAACCAAATATACCACCTCACCGAGCCAGCCTGTCCCACTGCTTTATAACCAAATATACCGCCTCACTGAGCCAGCCTGTCCCACTGTGATATAACCAAATATACCGCCTCAGCGAGCCAGCCTGTCCCACTGCGATATAACCAAATATAGCGCCTCACCGAGCCAGCCTCTCCCACTGTGATATAACCAAATATACCGCCTCACCGAGCCAGTCTGTCCCACTGTGATATAAACAAATATATCGCCTGACCGAGCCAGCCTGTCCCACTGTGATATAACCAAATATACCGCCTCAACGAGCCAGACTGTCCCACTGTGATATAACCAAATATACCACCTCACAGATACAGCCTGTCCCACTGTGATATAACCAAATATACCGCCTCACCGAGCCAGTCTGTCCCACTGTGATATAAACAAATATATCGCCTGACCGAGCCAGCCTGTCCCACTGTGATATAACCAAATATACCGCCTCAACGAGCCAGACTGTCCCACTGTGATATAACCAAATATACCACCTCACAGATACAGCCTGTCCCACTGTGGTATAACCAAATATACCGCCTCACCGAGACAGCCTGTCCAACTGTGATATAACCAAATATACCGCCTCACCGAGCCAGAATGTCCCACTGTGATATAACCAAATATACCGGCTCACGGAGCCAGCCTGTCCCACTGAGATATAACCAAATATACCGCCTCGCTGAGCCAGAATGTCCCACTGTGATATAACCAAATATACCACCTCACCGAGCCAGCCTGTCCCACTGCTTTATAACCAAATATACCGCCTCACTGAGCCAGCCTGTCCCACTGTGATATAACCAAATATACCGCCTCGCCGAGCCAGCCTGTCCCACTGCGATATAACCAAATATACCGCCTCACTGAACCAGCCTGTCCCACTGTGATATAACCAAATATACCGCCTCGCCGAGCCAGCCTGTCGCACTGTGATATAACCAAATATACCACCTCACTGAGCAAGTCTGTCCCACTGTGATATAACCAAATATACCACCTCACCGAGCCAGCCTGTCCCACTGTGATATAACCAAATATACCGCCTCACCGAGCCAGCCTGTCCCACTAAGATATAACCAAATATACTGCCTGACCGAGCCAGCCTATCCCACTGTGATATAACCAAATATACCACCTCACCGAGCCAGACTGTCCCACTGTGATATAACCAAACATACCACCTCACCGACTAGCCTGTCCCACTGTGATATAACCAAATATACCGCCTCACCGAGCCAGCCTGTCCCACTGTGATATAACCAAATATGTCGCCTGACCGAGCCAGCCTGTCCCACTGTGACATAACCAAATATACCGTCTCACCGAGCTAGCCTTTCCCACTGTGATATAACCAAATATACCGCCTCACCGAGCCAGCCTGTCCCACTGTGATATAACCAAATATACCACCTCACCGAGCCAGCCTGTCCCACTGTGATATTACCAAATATATCGCCTGACCGAGCCATCCTGTCCCACTGTGATATAACCAAATATACTGCCTCACCGAGCCAGCCTGTCCCACTGTGATATAACCAAATATACCGCCTGACCGAGCCAGACTGTCCCACTGTGATATAACCAACTATACCGCCTCACCGAGCCAGCCTGTCCCACTGTGATATAACCAAATATATCGCCTCACCGAGCCAGCCTCTCCCACTGTGATATAACCAAATATACCGCCTGACCGAGCCAGCCTGTCCCACTGTGATATAATGAAATATACCGTCTCACCGAGCCAGCCTGTTCAACTGTGATATAACCAAATATACCGCCTCACCGAGCCAGCCTGTCCCACTGTGATATAACCAAATTTACCGCCTCACCGAGCCAGACTGTCCCACTGTGATATAACCAAATATATTGCCTGACCGAGCCAACCTGTCGTACTGTGATATAACCAAATATATCGCCTCACCGAGCCAACCTGTCCCACTGTGATATAACCAAATATACCGCCTCACCGAGCCAGCCTGTCCCACTGTGATATAACCAAATATACCGTCTCACCGAGCCAGCCTGTCCCTCTGTGATATAACCAAATATACCGTCTCACCAAGCCAGCCTGTCCCACTGTGATATAACCAAATATACTGCCTCACCGAGCCAGCCTGTCCCACTGTGATATAACCAAATATACCGCCTCACCGAGCCAGCCTGTCCCACTGTGATATAACCAAATATACCGTCTCACCGAGCCAGCCTGTCCCTCTGTGATATAACCAAATATACCGTCTCACCAAGCCAGCCTGTCCCACTGTGATATAACCAAATATACTGCCTCACCGAGCCAGCCTGTCCCACTGTGATATAGGCAAATATATCGCCTCATCAAATTGTGCAGGTTGCCTCTGATGATTTGGCAAGTGCACCCTAATGACATACCAGTATCATGACTGAATCACGTGCACGGTAGTGGGTGGGCCAAAACCCTCAAGTAAGGCGCCAATGTACTACACTCACCCAGCTACATGCTGACGCCATGAAGGTGCAGCGTGAATTCAACACCCAACTGCCTGTCACCGGCTAAGTGCCGCACACTCACTGCAGCCCTGTGTACTTGTGCAAGTGGGAAAAAGAAAGACTGTAATTATATAGCGCTTTTCACAACCTCGGGATGTTATCAATATTTTAGATGGAGTTAAGATACAGATCAGCCATGATCTCATTGAATGGCGGAACAGGCTCGAGGGGCTGAATGGCCTACTCCTGTTTCAATGTCCCAAACAAAACCAAGTCTTGTTGGGCACCAATCCTAACAAATCTGATCAGTTTAGGTTGGGATTACCAATGGCTGCTCAGAAACTGTACATCAGGATCCAGTAGAGTGAGATTAATATAAATACAAAAGCAAGATTTAAAAGCAAAATAGAAACTTCCTCCCAGTGCTCTGAGCTATTGTGCAGTAAGGTAAATGCACTCATAAAGAGAGAACGTGACCTTCAGCACTCCTTTTAAAGGGGGAGTCAATCTCCCATTAACACCTCATTTGAAAGGAAGTCTCATCATCTACTTTGAAAGAGGGTCTCACCATCAGGACAGACAAATCACCTGTCAGCAAGTCTTCCATTAGCACCTCAATCTGGAGCCTTTTAAAGAACCAATTCCCATTTGGACCCATCATAAAGAGGGAAAGCACCCTAACTGAATAATGTTCTTTCGTTTTGCTCTGTCTATACCTGTTGATTTATGTTTAAGCAGCGAGAAGTCGTGTAATTTGGTGGAAACTGGCTATCCAATATCTCCACTCCCCCTTCTTTTGTGAAGACAAATGCAAATGTAAGAGACACCAAAACCCTTCCCGGGAAGTAGTTTCACACTTACGGCTCTGTAGGAAAAGTGCCACCAGTGCCAAAGGTTGTTGGCGCCACTGGGAATTACATGGCATCCGCCATTTTGATTCTAGGCATAGGCAGTCAAATTTGAATACAGGTGGGGCCTTCTGACACACTGGTCAAGCTTTCAGAAGATACTTCAGGGCCTCCTCAGGACCCAGTCATCACTATAAAGGCTGCTGAAAGGTAACCACCTGACCAATACTGGCAGTTGGCTTCTTGGGTGTTAGCCAATCAATTTGTTATTTGTTTTCAGGATGTGGGCAATGCTGCCAAGGCTGCATTCATTGCCCAGGGCTGCATTCATTGCCCAAGGCTGCATTCATTACCCAAGGCTTCATTCATTGCCCAAGGCTGCATTCATTACCCAAGGCTGCATTCATTGCCCAAGGCTGCATTCATTGCCCAAGGCTGCATTCATTACCCAAGGCTGCATTCATTACCCAAGGCTGCATTCATTACCCAAGGCTGCATTCATTGCCCAAGGCTGCATTCATTGCCCAAGGCTGCATTCATTGCCCAAGGCTGCATTCATTACCCAAGGCTGCATTCATTACCCAAGGCTGCATTCATTACCCAAGGCTGCATTCATTGCCCAAGGCTGCATTCATTACCCAAGGCTGCATTCATTGCCCAAGGCTGCATTCATTACCCATCCCCAGTAACTCTGACAGCATTAAGCTTCAACAACAACAACTTGTATTTATATACCGCCTTTAACGTAGTAAAACGTCCCAAGGCCCTTCACAGGAGTGTTATAAAACAAAAATTTGAAGCCGAGCCACATAAGGAGATAATAGGGCAGATGACCAAAAACTTGGCGAACCGCATTGTGGCAAAGATCAGCTAACTCAGCACAGACTGAGACCAAACATGGGACCTACCTGGCCTATATGTCTCAGCCCACACTAGGCAGAAAATTTACCATCTGAGCCTTTAAGACACTAAATCACGTTGATTTTTTTAATTCATTGTCGGTATGTGTTTGTCGCTGACAAGGTCGGCATTTATTGGCTTTGTCCTGAGAAGGTGGTGGTGGGCCGCCTTCTTTGTAGCAGTTTGATACAACTGAGTGGCTTGCTAGGCCACTTCAGAGGGCAGTTAAGAGCTGGTGTGGGTCTGGAGTCACATTAGGATTGCCAACTGTTCCAGGAGGCATGATCTCTCACCTTCAACCACCCCGCCTCCAGCCTCCTGCCAATGGTCATCGACATCAATTTACATATTAATAAACAACACAGTAATCAATTTACATATCAAACAATACAGCAATCAACACAAATAAACAATAAATTAATCTACATATTCATAAACAATACATTAAGCAATTTAGATATCAGTAGATACATTAATCAAATCAAGTTAATAAATAATAGATAACTCAAGCAATTCACAGGTTATTAAACAATAGATATATGAATCAGTTTACAGATTAATTAATAAACAATTGCTAATCAATTTATAGACATTAATAAACATGAGATAATCAATTTGCAGATACATTCATAAAAATAGGTAAATTAATCAATTTACAGAAATTTAGCAAAAACAATTTTCAGATATATTAAAGAATAGGTAAATGATCAATTTACAGAGAAATTAAGAAACAATAGCCAATCAATCTACAGATACATTAATAAATAGATAACTTAATTTACAGTTACATTAATAAACAATAGGTAAATTAACCAAGTCACAGAACATTGTAAACAATAGTTAAATTAATATGCAGAAATGAATGTACGAATTAATCATTATTAATAGAAATAAATTAATCTATTTACAAAAATTAAACAATTGATAGATTAATCATATAAATTAATCAATCAATTTAAAGATAAATGAATAAACAGTAGATAAATTAAATAATTTGTGCTAGAAGTAAATTAAATTTTAAATAGATTTATAGTGCAAATGCACTATAATGTGGATAAATGTGAGGTTATCCACTTTGGTGGCAAAAACAGGAAGGCAGATTATGATTTGAATGGTAATAGATTGGGAGAAGGGGAAGTGCAAAGAGACCTGGGTGTTCTTGTGCACCAGTCGCTGAAGGTAAGCATGCAGGTGCAGCAGGCGGTTAAGAAGGCAAATGGTATGTTGGCCTTCGTAGCAAGAGGGTTCGAGTACAAGAACAAGGATGTCTTGCTGCAGTTGTACAGGGCCTTGGTGAGACCACACCTTGAGTATTGTGTGCAGTTTTGGTCGCCTTACCTGAGGAAGGACGTTCTTGCCATGGAAGGAGTGCAGCGAAGATTCACCAGGCTGATACCTGGAATGGCAGGAATGACGTATGAGGAGAGATTGTGTCGATTGGGCTTATACTCACTGGAGTTTAGAAGATTGAGATGGGATCTGATCGAAACCTATAAAATTCTCTCAGGCCTGGACAGACTAGATGCAGGAAGGATGTTTCTGATGGCCGGGGAGTCCAGAACCAGGGGTCATAGTCTTGTGGCGACACGCCACCACTGGACATAATCCGCTCACGGCGGCACAGACAGTCTAAGCAGAAGCCCCCAGCCAGGGGCCCTTTCCTCCAGCAACTTGTTTCCCGCAGGGACAGGCTGCCAGGAGCACTTCCTGTCTGGGAAGCATTTAAGTGGATGCGCGGGCTTTTCTCGTTCCTGTTTGTCATGTGGTTGGAATAAAGCAGTTGAGTTTTCAATAGCTCTGGTCTCGACTCCCACGTTTGCCGCGGTATCTCAACACTGGTGACCCCGACGCTCAGGACGAATCCTAAGCTAGCATGGCGGATACAAACACAGTCACGGTTAAATTACCAGACTTTTGGGAGAACCTCGCCGAAGCCTGGTTCGTTCAAGCTGAGTCCAGATTCCGGCTGAAAGGCATTACAGTCGACGCCACGAAGTACGACTACCTCGTCGCCTCGCTCACCTACGCTACAGTCCCCAAGGTTTGGGCAGCGCTGCAGAATCCACCAACGGAGGGCAAGTACGAACATCTGAAGGCTGCGCTACTTAAAAAATTTCAAACGTCCTCTTACCAGCGCCACTGCCAACTCCTGGACCTCCCCGGCCTTGGTGACGCTTCACCATCAGACCTGCTTTCCCACATGCTGTCCCTCTCAGACGACAAAAATCCCGGCGCCCTTTTTCGCACGCTTTTCATTCAGCAGCTCCCCGCCAGCATCCGCCCGCTCATTGTGGAGTCTGACTCCACGGACCTGAATGATATAGCCGAAAAGGCCGACCGGCTGCTCTCTGCACAGGCCGCTCGCGATGTCGCGCCCGACCTCACGGCAACGACCACGCGGTCTCCCCGGGCCGCTAGGCCCGACCGCCCTACCACTCCGGGTCATTGCTACTACCACACCCGTTTTGGCGCTAGGGCTCAACGCTACACGCCACCGTGTACCTTCAAACCACCCCCCCCGCACCGGCCCCCGCGATGGCCGCGGGGCAGAAGGAGCCCCTACTGTACGTCACTGACGACAGAACCAACCGCCGATTTCTGTGCGACACAGGGGCCCAGCACAGCATCACCCCCGCCTCCGCCCTCGAGATCCAACGCGGCACACGGGGTATCACACTGGCTGCAGCCAACGGCTCTGAAATCTGCACATATGGCACCCGCATGGTCACGCTCGACCACGCGGGCCGCCGCTACCGCTGGGAGTTCCTCACAGCCAAGGTCCTCTGCCCACTCATCGGCGCCGACTTCCTACGCGCCCACGGCCTCCTTGTCGACATTCCGAGGCACCGCCTCGTCGACATCAACACTATGGCCCCCATCCCCGGCGCCTTTACCCCGGCCCGTTCGGCCGGCCTGACGACCCACTGCCTTGCCAGAGCCACGGACGACTACTCGGCACTCCTAGCTGAGTTTCCCGCCCTCACTAACCCGACCTTTTCGGCCAAAGCCGCCAAGCACGGTGTGGAACACTATATCCCCACCACCGGCCCCCCAGTTTCTGCCCACGCCCGCAGACTCAACCCGGCCAAGCTGGAAATCGCACGGGCCGAGTTCACCAACATGGAACAACTCGGCATCATCCGCCGCTCCAGCAGCCCTTGGGCCTCGCCCCTCCACATCGCCCCCAAGCCCGGCGGAGGCTGGCGCCCTTGCGGGGACTACCGCCGCCTCAACGACGCCACCACCCCCGATCGATACCCGGTGCCACACATCCAGGACTTCTCGGCCCGACTGGCCGGACGAACCGTCTTTTCCAAAGTCGACCTGGTGCGCGGTTACCACCAAGTCCCCGTACACCCCGCGGACATCCCCAAAACGGCCGTCATCACCCCATTCGGCCTGTTCGAGTTCCTGAGGATGCCCTTCGGCCTCAAGAATGCAGCACAGGCTTTCCAGCGCCTTATGGACTCAGTCCTCCGGGACCTGAACTTCCTATTCGTCTATCTAGACGACATTCTCGTGGCCAGCTCCTCCAAACAGGAACACCACGAACACCTTCGCATCCTGTTCGGGCGCCTAGCCCAACACGGGCTCATCCTCAGCCCGGCGAAGTGCCAATTCGGCCTAACCGAGATCGATTTTCTCGGTCACCACATCACCCCTGCTGGGGCCGTCCCCCTGCCCAACAAGGTGCAGGCCGTCCAGCAATTCACCCGCCCCACAACCATCAAGGGCCTCCAGGAGTTCCTCGGGATGGTGAACTTCTACAACAGGTTCATCCCCAGAGCCGCAGCCCTCATGAAGCCCCTATACGACTCCCTCCGAGGAAAATCCGGCAAGATGGACGTAGCCTGGACCACTGACACGGCAGCCGCCTTTGACGCCACCAAAAACGCGCTCGCCGACGCCACTCTGCTCGCGCACCCGAGGGCCGATGCCCGGGTCACGCTCACCACCGACGCCTCCGACCACGCGGTCGGGGCCGTGTTCGAGCAGTGGGTCAATGGCGCGTGGCAGCCACTTGCCTTCTACAGCCGCCAACTGCGCCCCCCGGAGGTCAAATACTCCACTTTCGACCGCGAGCTTCTCACACTCCACCTGTCGGTCCGCCATTTCAGGTTCCTCCTGGAAGGCCGCCCCTTCACCGCGTATGTGGACCACAAGCCACTCACATACGCGATGGCCAAGCACACCGAACCCTGGTCCGCTAGGCAGCAACGCCAGCTCGCGGCCGTCTCCGAGTTTACTACGGACATTCAGCACGTCTCCGGTAGAGACAATGTGGTCGCCGACTGCCTTTCCCGTCCCGCCGTCTGTGCGAATCACCTCGCGGTCGACTACGCACAACTAGCAGCGGCCCAGCTCACGGACCCAGACCTCCTCTCGGCGGCTACCAGCCTGCCAGGGCTACGCCTAGCCAAGGTCGCGCACGGGCCCGAAGCCACGGCAGTCACGTGCGACGTCTCACTCGGCCAACCCAGGCCGGTCGTCCCTGAGACCTGGCGCCGCCGCGTCTTCGACGCGCTCCACGGGCTCTCTCACCCGGGTTCCCGCGCATCCGTCAAACTCCTCTCCAAGCGCTTCGTCTGGCGCGGCCTCAGCAGAGATGTTCGGACTTGGGCCACCTCCTGCCTCGCCTGCCAACGGGCTAAGGTACAGCTGCACACCAAAGCACCCCTGGGAGACTTCGAGGTACCCAGCCGCCGCTTCGACCACGTACACGTCGACATCGTCGGTCCCCTGCCGCCATCACAAGGCCAAACTTATCTCCTCACGATGGTCGCCCGCTACACACGCTGGCCTGAGGCAGTGCCGCTGACCTCCACCACCACAGCCGACATCGCCAGGGCGTTCGTTAACACCTGGGTTGCGAGGTTCGGCGTACCGGCCGACATAACCTCCGACAGAGGCGCCCAGTTCACCTCCGAACTCTGGACGGCCACAGCACGCAACCTCGGGGTGACGCTCCACCGCACCACGGCGTACCACCCGCAGGCCAACGGACTTTGTGAACGCTTCCACAGGTCACTCAAGGCCTCACTCCGCGCCGGCCTGCAGGACAGTACCTGGACTGACCGCCTACCGTGGGTGCTACTCGGCCTACGCACCGCGGTCAAGGAAGACCTCCAGTCCTCGGCAGCGGAGTTAGTCTACGGACAACCGCTGCGCGTCCCAGGCGAATTCCTTCCGGAGCCTACCAAGCCTTGGTCGTCCGAACAGCAGCGGCTCGACTCTTTCTCTTCCGCTCAGCAGTTCGCCCCACTTCCGGTCAACCGACACGGCGAACTCACACCTCACGTCCCGCCAAATTTACAGCAGGCGCGCTTCGTCTTCGTGCGACACGACGCGCACCGCGGGCCCCTGCGACCCCCGTACAACGGTCCGTACGAGGTACTACAATCCGGGGACAAGGTCTTCAAGCTGCGACTCGGCAACAGGGTCGAGACAGTCTCCATCGACCGGCTCAAACCAGCACACACAGAACCAGGGGAACAGGTCCCCGTGGCCCAGCCTCCAACTAGAGGCCGTCCCCCCGGCAAGCCAGCACAGCCGGCGGCGAACCGCCCGACCCAACCAACCAGACCGGCGACCACTCAGAGCCGCTGCGGCAGAACCATTAGACCACCGTCACGACTCGTCCACTCCTCCTAAGCGGATTCTGGGGGGAGCTCTGTGGCGACACGCCACCACTGGACATAATCCGCTCACGGCGGCACAGACAGTCTAAGCAGAAGCCCCCAGCTGGGGGCCCTTTCCTCCAGCAACTTGTTTCCCGCAGGGACAGGCTGCCAGGAGCACTTCCTGTCTGGGAAGTATTTAAGTGGATGCGCGGGCTTTTCTAGTTCCTGTTTGTCATGTGGTTGGAATAAAGCAGTTGAGTTTTCAATAGCTCTGGTCTCAACTCCCACGTTTGCCGCGGTATCTCAACAGTCTAAGGATAAGGGGTAAACCATTTAGGACTGAAATGAGGAGGAATTTCTTCACCCAGAGAGTGGTGAACCTGTGGAATTCTCTGCCACAGAGGGCGGTGGAGGCCAGTTCATTAAGTATATTCAAGAAAGAGTTGGATATATTTCTTAAGGCTAAAGGGATATGGGGAGAAGGCAGGGATCGGGTACTGAATTTGGATGATCAGCCATGATCTCATTGAATGGCGGAGCAGGCTCGAAGGGCCGAATGGCCTACTCCTGCTCCTATCTTCTATGTTTCTATGTTTCTATGCCTGTCGTACCATTTTCCCATGCCAATCAGAAAGTGAATAGACTCTTCGGGCTCAATTTTTACTCAGGTGCGGGATGGTGTCGTGTTATCCGAATTTCGTGTTTCCCACACGAATCTAAATGGATGTGGGAGATTGATGCAATTTTAACTTAAGTGGCCAATTGATTTCCAATGTGTGGGAAGCCTTTGCAAATGGGGTTCTCATGACTGAAAGTTCCCTCCGATGACATCATCATTGCTGCTGCATTTAAGGTCCACAGCAAGTCTTGCTTCTTCTGCAGGCTTCCAAGCTTTCTCCATTTGGTGTCAGAGGGACCTGCAGGAAAGATGGCAAGCGGGAGAGCAAGATCAGCTCCTCGCTTTGACGAGGCAGCAATGCAGGCATTAGTCGATGGGGTCAGGGCCAACAGGGAGGTCCTGTTCCCTTCATCAGGGAGGAAGAGGCCTCCCACTCAGACCAAGACAGTGTGGATGCAGGTGGCTGAGGAGGTCAACTCCTTGGGAGTCACCCGCAGAACCTGGATAAAGTGCCGGAAAAGATTTCATGACCTAGAGCGCACTGGAAAAGTGAGTATGAATTTCCCATCACCCTCAATCTGATCCCCATTGCCTTTCCTCACCAGCGCTCAGCTTTAGCAATCTCTTCCTCCACATCCCACTTGACACTGACATCCATGCACCCTTACCCATTCCCTCTCTCTCTATGTTCACATTCACATAACTATTCCACCATGCAGCCCTCACACTCCCTATCACTCTGATGCTTTGAACACAACTGACAACACACAGGGAGGGCCCTTGGTCTTGCAACCTCACTCCATCTTTGTCTCCTTCTAAGTATCTATGCTATGCAATCGCTATACTCACTCCTTCATTCTCACTCAACCTCCACTTGTCTCCCTCATTGCAGGAAAAGAGAGCTCACAACAAAAGAGAGCGAGCCAAGACAGGAGGAGGACCACCCTCAATAGCCCACCTGACCCCCTGGGAGGAGGCCGTCCTGGAAATTATGGTCATTGAGGATGATTTGCGCGTGGGGGATGGACAGATGGGTGCAACACAGCAAGCTGGTGACAGAAAAGTTTCCCATCTCTCTCTTTGACATTGCATGAGTCGCTGATAATGATTGTGAAACTGTAACAGATGCACTTATGAGCATCTGCAAAAAGCTATGTGCATGTAGCTTTTGCATCACATCTCTGACTCTTTCCTTTACACCCCCACAGGACCATCACAAGCATCCTTCCCCCCTAGCCAGGAAGAAGAGGCTGGGCAGCCAGACTCCTCAGAGGAAGCTGCAACCTCTGAGGGCGCAGCGTCACCAGAAATCTGCGCACCCAGCAACAGCACAGACACTTACACCTCGGTGGGACCTTTGGGACATAGAGTAGTGTTGTCACCTGGTGTATCATAGCTCACAAGTGAGCATCAGCAGATTGTGGAGACAGGGACAGCAGTGGAGAGTCCTAGTCGGAGGGCGCAGGACTCTGCCAGCTCAGCTCAGCAGCATGTCGACCCTCTGCCTCTGGGTCCATCCATAAGATCAGAGGTGATGGAACTCCAGGCACAGATGCAGGAGTCTCTGGCAGGTTTTGTCTCTCGGGTCGCTGCGAGTGTGGAGCGAATGGAGGAGTCCATAGCGAACATGAACAGAGCCTTTGTGGAGTCATTGGCGCATGAACGCATCACCACGGAAAGGATGGCTACCTCCGTGGAAACGCTTGCTACCTCCATGGTAAGGCTGGCTACCGTAGAGGAGAGGATGGCTATGGTAGAGGAGAGGAGGGCTATGGCCATGGAGGAGCTTAGTCGCCAGGGTATGGAAAACATGGTCATTGTTCAGAATAGAATGACATCTCTTGAGGAGCGATGGGCATCTATTGAACAGAGAAACCAGACCTTCATGGAAGTCCTTCTGAGTAGGACTGCCATTGCAGATACGGGTCCCGATGGCCCCCCTGATGTGCAGCAAGGTGCTGTCCAGCCACTTGCAGGCGCTGAGGGGGACCTGACCCATGAGAGGGAGGTTGGTGGCAGACCTCAAGGAAGTGGGGGCTCCTCTCCAAGCGCTCACACTTCCATGCCACTGCAGAGCCCTCGGTCAGAGCCCCACCGGAGTCCACACCCAAGTGAGATAGGTGTCTCAACCCCTGCACAGCCGCAGGAGCAGCAGACTGTTGACGAGCCCTCACAGGCTCGCAACCCCAGAGGACGCCCGCCAAAGGTTGTCGAGACAGGAGCAGCAGCAAAGTGAGCAAGGGGCCTCCACATCTGCTGAAGCCACAGGGGAAGCACTACATAGGAGCATGAGCAAGAGGAAGATAAAGCACAAGTAGTCACAAGGGTAGTCACTTGGGTGGAATTTTGTGTTTTGTGTAAAAATGCCATCACATCGTAATTGTGCATAAAAATTCTAATGGCAAATGTTGCAGTTGTGGCATCTGTCATTTTGCCATTGGGACTTCCACATTGAGGCCTTAGGAATACTTGCAACTGTCAGTATGGTGGTCAGAGTGATAGGAATCCTCTGGGTCTTGGACATTGTCAATGCTCTGGTAAGAAGCTGCGAGGCAAAAGTGTTTGATTGACTAGGCTAAGCAAATCTGGCCAGGATGAGTGCATTCCTTGCATCCCGGGCAGCAATGTTCTCGTGTAATGCTGCTGCTGGTTGATGGGCCTCTGCAGGATGTTCGTTTTGGCCCTCCTCCTCCTTCTCATCTGAGGAGGATATGTGAGGAGCCACTTGGTCCTCAGGAATCTGCAGGCCACGATGCTGTGCCATGTTGTGAAGTGCACAGCAAACCACGACGATTCTGGAGACCCTGGCTGCTGAGTACTGTAGGACTCCACCTGATCTATCCAGGCATCTGAAGCGCATCTTCAGCAAACCGATGGTTTGCTTGATAATGGATCTAGTGGAAATGTGGCTGGAGTTGTAGCGCTCCTCAGCTTCGTTGGCTGGCCTCCTCAACGGCGTCATTAGCCACGTCCTCAGGGGATAGCCCTTGTCTCCAAGTAGCCATCCGTTAAGTTGGTCTGGCAGACTGAATAACGGAGGCACACTAGACTGGCGCAGTATGAAGGAGTCATGGCAACTGCCAGGATACATGGCACAAACATGCAAAATTTCCTTCTTGTGGTCACATACCAGCTGAACGTTGAGGGAATGGAAGCCCTTGCGGTTGACAAAAATACCTGGATTGCGATGGGGTGCCTTAAGGGCCACATGTGTGCAGTCAACGATGCCCTGCACCCTTGGAAAGCCTGCCAGATGAGCTAATCCAACCGCTCGCGCCGTGACACTTGCGCGATCCTTGGTGAAATGGATGTGATTGTGCGCGAGGGCAAAGAGGGCATCGGTTACCTGCATGATGCAAGTGTGTGCGGCTGCCTGGGAGATGCTGCTAATGTCTGCTGTTGATCCCTGGAATGAGCCTGAGGAAAAAATTTGAGTGCAGTGGTGACTTTGACAGCCACTGCTAATGCTTGTCCACCTGGTCCTCTGGGCAGCAGGTCTTGCTGTAGCATTGCGCAGGTGTCAGTCACTACCTCTCGCGAAAGTTGGAGCCGCCTTTGGCACTGCTGCTCAGACATGTTGAGATAGGTGACCCTGCGTCTGTAGACCCTGTTTGGGGGGTATCTCCTGCGCTGACGGGCTTCCAGGCACTGGCCCCTTCTGGCCTGTGCAGCCTCAGGTGGGTGAGCAGCAGCCTGGCGCTCCTGCTGCTGCTGCTGTAGTTCCTGGTTCTGCTGCTGCCGCGGCTGGTGCTCAAGCTCCTCTAATGCCCAGATGGGAAGGAAATAGATGGCTCCCATGCTTCTGGTATATGCCTCCATTGAGGAAGCGCTGAGTGAAGGTGGCGAGGCTCCAACCTTCCACAGGTGTGGTTAAGCCTTGTAAAAGTTCCCCCAGACCTGAGACCACTACGTCCTGCCACCTGCAAATGATGGCTGATCAAATCTCCTCTTTAATGGTTGACCTGCAGTTGATAGCAATCCAATAGTGCTCCCGCCAGGTTTCACATTTGTGATTCCCATCAGGCGTGTTTTACGTGGGAAAAGGGTTAAATTTGCAAGGGCCTGTTAAAATAAGAACATAAGAAGTAGGAGCAGGAGTAGGTCATACGGCCCCTCGGGCCTGCTCCGCCATTCAATAGGATCATGGCTGATCCAAATCTAGACTCATGTCCACTTCCCTGCCCTCTCCCCGTAACCCCTAATTCCCTTGTCTGCTAGGAAACTGTCTATCTCTGTTTTAAATTTATTTAATGTTGCAGCTTCCACAGCTCTCTGGGGTAGCAAATTCCATAGATTTACTACTCTCTGAGTGAAGAAGTTTCTCCTCATCTCAGTTTTGAAAGGGCAGCCCCTTATTCTAAGATGATGCCCCCTAGTTCTAGTCTCACCCATCAGTGGAAACATCCTCACCGCATCCACCTGATCAAGACCCCTCACAATCTTATATGTTTCGATAAGATCGCCTCTCATTCTTCTGAACTCCAATGAGTAGAGGCCCAACCTACTCAACCTTTCCTCATACGTCAACCCCCTCATTTCCGGAATCAACCGAGTGAACCTTCTCTGAACCGCCTCGAGAGCAAGTATATCTTTCCTTAAATATGGAAACCAAAACTGCACGCAGTATTCCAGGTGTGGCCTCACCAATACCCTGTATAACTGCAAGAACTGTCAAACTCATGAAAACTCCAGGCGCCCAAACAGGACTTAAACTTGAAATAAAATGAACTATAAATAACTTTAAATAACAATTTTAAACAATAATTTAAATTTTTGAAAAAAATAATTTATAAAAAATCGGGGCTAAAAATACACTTACCTCACTGTAAAGTCTTTAAAAATAATAAACCTGTAGAAAAAAATTTCTAATTTTAATTAATAGACCACTTACCTTTTAAAATTAAGTCCTTATGTCTGCTTTTTTAAAGTGTAAAAAGTGGAGGCCTTCACGCACGGGCAAACCTGGAAAAAAAAGGAAGTTCAACGCGCACGCGCAGACTCCTGCGCACACGCGTTCGACCTCTGAACCCCTTGGTTCAGAGGATCGGAAATGCCTGTTTCCCGCGCATGCGTAGTGCATACAAGATTCCGGCACTTCCATCGGGTCCACGCATGAGTACTCCGTCCGTACTCACGCGTTGGGACCCGAATTTCTCGGCCAATAACTTGCTCTTTGATTTTTTCTGCCAAAGTGCATAACCTCACACTTACCAATATTATATTATTATATTCCATTTGCCAAACCTCTGCCCACTCACTTAGCCTGTCCATGACCTTTTGCAGGTTTTTTATGTCCTCCTCACTCATTGCTTTCCCTCCCATTTTTGTTTCGTCGGCAAACTTGGATACGTTGCACTCGGTCCCTTCCTCCAAATCGTTAATATAGATTGTAAAGAGTTGGGGTCCCAGCACTGACCCCTGCGGAACACCACTAGTTACTGATTGCCATCCTGAGAATGAACCATTTATCCCAACTCTTTGTTTTCTGTTAGATAGCCAATCTTCCACCCATGCCAGTATATTACCCCCAATCCTGTGATTTTTATCTTGATCAGTAATCTTTTGTGTGGAACCTTGTCAAATGCCTTTTGGAAGTCCAAATACACTACATCCACTGGTTCCCCTTTATCCACCCTGTATGTTATGTCCTCAAAGAATTCGAGCAAATCTTTCAAACATGACTTCCCCTTCATAAAACCATGCTGACTCGGTCCTATTAAATTATGTTTATCCAAATGCTCTGTTACTGTTTCCTTAATAATGGACTCCAACATTTTGCCAATCACAGATGTTAGGCTAACTGGTCTATAGTTTCCAGCTTTTTGTCTACTTCTCTTCTTAAATAAGGGTGTTACATTAGCAGTTTTCCAATCTGCCGGGACCTTTCCTGAGTCCAGGGAGCTTTGAAAAATAATCACCAATGCATCCACAATCCCTACCGCCACTTCTCTCAAGACCCTAGGATGTAGGCCATCAGGTCCGGGGGATTTATCCGCCTTAAGTCCCATTATTTTATCGAGTACCATCTCCTTCGTGATTTTAATCGTGTTTAGCTCCTCCCCCCCCCCCCCCCATTGCCCCCTGTTTGTCCAGTGTTGGGATATTTTTAGTGTCCTCTACTGTAAAGACTGATACAAAATATTTGTTCAGCGTCTTTGCCATCTCCATGTTCCCCACCACTAGTTTCCCGGTCTCATCCTCTAAGGGACCAACATTCACTTTAGCCACCCTTTTTCTTTTTATATAGCTGTAGAAACTCTTGCTGTCTGTTTTTATATTTTTTGCTAGTTTACTTTCATAATCTATCTCCCTTTCTTAATTAATCTTTCAGTTATTGTTTGCTGGCTTTTAAATGCTTCCCAATCTTCTATCCTCCCACTAGATTTGGCTACTTTATATGCCCTTGTTTTCAGTCGGATACTATCCTTTATTACTTTACTAAGCCACGGATGGCTGTCTTTTCTTTTATTCCCCTTTTTCCTCAGTGGAATATATTTATCTTGAAAGATGTGAAATAGCTCCTTGAATGTAGACCACTGCTCTTGTACCGTCTTACACTTTAATCTGTTTTCCCAGTCCACTTTAGTCAATTCTACTTTCATACCTTCATAGTCTCCTTTATTTAAGCTCAGTACGCTGGTTTGAGATCCAACTCTCTCACCCTCAAACTGAATTTGGAATTCAACCATATTATGGTCACTCATTCCAAGGGGATCCTTTACTAGGGCATTTTTTATTAATCCTGTCTCATTACACAGGACCAGATCTAAAATTGCCTGCCCCCTGGTTGGTTCAGTTACACACTGCTCAAGGAACCTGTCCCTAATACACTTTATGAACTCTTCCTCAAGGTTGCCATGCCCAATTTGATTAGTCCAGTCAATATGAAAGTTAAAATCCCCCATGATTATAGCTGTTCCCTTATTACAAGCCCCAACTATTTCCTGATTTATACTCCGACCAATAGAGTTGCAACTGTTAAGAGGCCTATAGACTACACCCACTAGTGACTTTTTCCCCTTATTATTCCTTATCTCCACCAAAACTGTTTCACTATCCTGATCCTTTGAGCCAATATCATTTCTGACTATTGCAGTGATTCCATCCTTGACTAACATAGCAACCCCACCTCCCTTTCCTTCCTGTCTGTCCTTCCTAATTGTCAAATACCCTTGTATGTTTAGTTCCCAGTCATGGTCATCTTGCAGCCATGTTTCCGTAATGGCCACCAGATCATACCCATGTGCAGTTATTTGTACTGTCAACTCGTCTATTTTGTTACGAATGCTGCGTGCATTCAGATAAAGAACTTTCAAACATGTTTTCTGACAATTTATTCCTGCTTTTACCCCTTTTACTACTTTACCTTTATCATTATACATTCTGTCCCTTCCTGACATGCTCTGGTTTTTAATTCCCCCACTGCTACCTTGCTCTATTGCCTTCTCCGCTGTCATTTTTATTTTTCGCTCTCTTAAAACCTCCCCCTCACTAATTAGTTTAAAGCCCACTCTACAGCCCTAGTTATTCGATTCGCCAAGATTCTAGTCCCAGCACTGGCCAAGTGAAGTCCGTCCCAACGGAACAGCTCTCTCCTGTCCCAGTACTGATGCCAGTGTCCCAAGAAGCAAAACCCATTTCTCCCACACCAGTCTTTGAGCCACGCATTTAACTCTCTAATTTTATTTACCCTAGCCAAATTTGCACGTGGCTCAGGTAGTAATCCAGAGATTATTACACTTGTGGTTCTGCTTTTTAATTTGGCCCCTAGCTGCTCAAACTCCCTCAGCAGAACCTCTTTCCTTGTCCTATCTATGTCGTTGGTACCAACATGGACCATGACAACTGGATCCTCCCCCTCCCACTCCAAGTTTCTCTCCAGCCCAGAGGAGATGTCCTTAACCCTGGCACCGGGCAGGCAACACAGCCTTCGGGACTCTCGCTCTCGGCTGCAAAGAACCCTATCTATCCCCCTAACGATACTATCCCCTACCACTACAACATTTCTTTTAACTCCCCCCACTTGAATGGCCCCCTGCTCCACGGTGCTGCGGCCAGGTTGCTCATCCTCCTCGCAGTCCCCGTTCCCATCCTCACAGGGAGTAAGAGCCTCAAACCTGTTGGACAAGAGCAAGGGCTGCGGCTCCTCCAACACTACCTCCTGGATCCCCGTACCTGCCTCACTTCTAGTCACACCATCCTGTCCCTGGCCACGGACTACATCTGAATTAATTACTCTAATTGGTGTGACTACCTCCTGAAACACAGAGTCCAGGTAACTCTCCCCCTCCCTGATGTGTCTCAGTGTTTGAAGCTCGGATTCCAGCTCATCAACACGGAGCCAGAATTCCTCGAGCAGCCAGCACTTACTGCAAATGTGATCACCGTAAGCATCAATGGTGTCCACCAGCTCCCACATATTGCAGCAGCAACACATCACCTGCTCTCCCATTCTATGTAATTAATTAAATTTATTAATATTATTATTAAATACCCTCTGCCCTGATTTTAGATGATGAATATCACACCTTAGAAACTATAAACCACAGAGTTTAAGTTTAAAAAGAGAGAAATACTCACCAACCAATCACTTACCTGCTTTCTGGTGACGTCACGCTTCGATTATTTTTTACGTCTCTCCTTCCCTTTGAGTTCCAAGTTCGGAGATTAGTACGCCTTACCTGGTCTCTGGAGCCTTTTATAGCCCCTCTCTGCCGCTCGAGTTTCCCACCGACGCTCTGAGGCCTTACCTGGTCTCTGGAGCCTTTTATAGCCCCGCTCTGCCGCTCGAGTTTCCCGCCGACGCTCTGAGGCCTTACCTGGTCTCTGGAGCCTCTTATAGCCCCGCTCTGCCGCTCGAGTTTCCCGCCGACGCTCTGAGGCCTTACCTGGTCTCTGGAGCCTTTTATAGCCCCGCTCTGCCGCTCGAGTTTCCCGCCGACGCTCTGAGGCCTTACCTGGTCTCTGGAGCCTTTTATAGCCCCGCTCTGCCGCTCGAGTTTCCCGCCGACGGATTATAGAGGCCATTTAGTGGTAATTAAGGGCCTTAAAGACCAGTCCCGTCTTTTGGATGTGGGACGGAGTCGGGACCATCAGACACGCCTAATTTAAAATTGCTCGGAGTCGGGAACCAGGCGGGGGGGGGTCCCGCCCGCCAGTTTTTGTGATTTTAACCCCCCGCACGCCTCCAAGCCCGACTCCACGGATCAGTGAAAATCGAGCCCTTCATTACCCGATAGGACAATTCTTCACTGTCGGTCAAACAGCCTTTTTTCCCTATGTCCAATATTTTTCTAACTAATAAACAAAAGCGTTCAACGATTTTTTTTTTGAAACAGTGGTTTTTGAATGCTATGGTTTTTCTCCTTGGTTGCTCACAGTAGTATCCGGGAGATTAGTCTTTAATCACTGGAGACTCATGGGCAATCCTGGAGAGTTGGCAACCCTAAGTCACATGTACCAGACTGGGTAGGGTCAGCAGATTACCCTAAAGGACATTAGTGAACCAATTGTGTTTTGTACAACAATCTGACAGCTTTCATTTTATCTGTTGCTAGCACATAAATGACCAGATTTACTGAATTAAATTTCCCAACTTGGTGTGGTGGGATTTGAACTCGCAACCTCTGGATTGCTAGTCCAGTACTATAACCCATTTTCGGTAGGCCATCACTGATAGTATTTATAGTGATGAGTGAGGCCAACAGATGACCTTGGAGATGTAAGTGACACATCTGAAAGCTTGGTCAATGTGTCAGACACGACAGTGACAGATAATCCACCTATATTGAAATTTAAGACAGAGATCGATAGATTTTTGAATATTAAGGGAATCAAGGGATATGGGGATAGTTCAGGAAAGTGGAGATGAGGTAGAAGATCAGTCTTGATCTTATTGAATGGTGGAACAGACTCGAAGGGCCAAATGGCCTACTCCTGCTCCTATTTCTTAAGTTCTTATGTTATGTTATTAGCGCCTCTTCAAGAATTATTTCATTTGTACATTCTCTAATGCACAAAATGTTGTACAATTGTTTCAGTGTTACCATATCCAGCCCACGGTACCTTTTCTTATTCATTCTCAGGATCTGGGCATCACTGGCAAGGTCAGAATTTATTGCCCACCTTGGTTCTCCGGAGAAGGTGGTGGCGGGCCTATATATATGTATATATATTATATAGCATACCTATGCTAAACCTATATAAAATACTAGTTTGGCCGCAGCTGGAGTATTGTGTCCAATTCTGGGCACCACACTTTAGGAAGGACATGGAGGCTTTGGAGAGGGTACAGAAGGGATTTACTAGAATGGTTCCAGGGTTGAGGGATTACAGTTACATGGAAAAACTTGAGAAGCTGGGGTTGTTCTCATTAGAGCAGAGAAGGCTAAGCGGACATTTGATAGAGGTGTTTAAAATCATGAAGGGTTTAGATAGAGTAAATGAAGAGAAACTGTTTCCAATGGCTGAAGGGTCGATAACCAGCAGGCACAGATTTAAGGTGATTGGCAAAAGAACCAGAGGCGGCGAGTTTACGCAACGAGTGGTTAGGATTTGGAATGCACTGCCTGATAGGTTGGTGGATACAGAGTCGATAGTAGCCTTCAAAAGGGAATTGGATAAATACTTGAAGGAGGAAAAATTGCACGGAAAAGGGGAAAGAGTGGGGAAGCGGGACTAACTGGATTGCTCTTCGAAAGAGCCAGCACAGACTCGATGGGCCGAATGGCCACCTTCTGTGCTTCACTATTCTATGATTCTACTTCTTGAACCGCTGCAGTTATGGTTTGATACAACTGAGTGGCTTGCTAGGCCACTTCAGAGGGCAGTTAAGAGTCAACCCCGTTGGTGTGGGACTGGAATCACATATATGCCGCCAGACCGGGTAAGGACGGCAGGTTTCCTTCCCTAAAGGTCATTAAAGTATGAACAGGGCAGATTCAGAATAAAAGAGCTAATACACACTATAGAACCACTTCCATTGGAAAAGCTCAGCTTTAAAAAGTTTGGTCAGATTTATTAATTCGGTACTGTACAGAACAACTCCACCCTGTCGGGGACACTGAGTCCCGACCACAGTCGTGTCCCTTTCCTTTAAGGAGACGATCTTCTGGCTGGTTCCCCACAGGGTTTGGTGAAAATGACACGAAGCTGTAAAAGCTGCTCTGGGAGCAGTTGATGGAGCGAGCCATGGGCTGGAGACACACGCAGCTGCAACCTGTGTTGTGTTAATAGTTTGGAACGTGCAGGCCTGCATTCCAGCTCGCTGGAAGCTTTCACTGGAACCTGGCCAAAGGTCAGTGTGAACATCCCACAGCCTCTCGCAGGAGCCACACTGAGCCCAGCAAACAGCTAGCTGGGCTGGTTTAACTTAAAAGGTTCAAATGCTTTTAGCTGTTCACTACATTTTCTTGTTCCGAAGCTCGGGCTCCAGCTGATTCAGGGCAGACTCACTCCATACTGTGCTTCGGAAGGTTGCAAAACCTGTCCCATATCACCACACATTTGATCTGGTGCCCATGCGCCAGTCTGGAACTGTGGGCAGGACAGCCTCTCAGTTTTCCCCTGTGGCTCCCTGTCACAAAGAAGGGGGAGGGGGGAAGGTTTACCAGCATTATGTCAGTTAACAGGAAGAGAAGAGTTTACTGAGAAACAACACAGAAACATTTCTGTGTACGGTATTCAACACACCACGTTACTGGGCTTCTGCATATATTGGCCCTGAAATTAGGATCGGGAGCTTGCCGCGCGTGCAAGCCCCCGATCTGCACTCACCCTGCGCGCCGACATCTGAAGCCCGGGCCTGCTCGCATTTCCTGTCACAGGCCCGGTTCAGCTGTCGGCGCGATGTGCTTACCTGATCCAGCGGCGTAGTTAGTGCGATGTGCTGGCTGGGATCAGGTGAGCACTGTGCAGCCAATCAGGGGAGGGGAAACTCATTCATGAGTTTGACAGTAAGAGCTGTCAAGCTCATGAAAAGTATGGGCTGCCAAAACACTACTTTAACTTTAAATAAAATTTTAAAAAACATCCCACTGATTATATTAACTATAAATAAGTTTAAAAAAATGTTTTAAACAATTAATCAATTTTTTGTAAAAAATAAATTTTTAAAAAATAGGGTCTAAAACTAAACTTACCTTCCTGTAAATTCTTTAAAAATAACAAACCTGTGCAAAAAAAAATTCTACATTGTACTAAAAGCCCACTTACCTGTAAAACTAAATACTTACGTCTGGTTTTTCCACACGTAAAAACCGGAGGCCTTTACACTCGGGCAACTGTGAAAAAAAAAAGGAATTTCACTGCGCACGCGCTGCCTGTGCAGTTGCGCGCGTTCTGCCTCTTAACCCCTTGGGTCAGAGGACAGGAAATGCCGGTTTTCAGCGCATGCGCTGTGCATGCTGAAAACCGGCAATTCCTCCGGGCACACACGTGAGTACCCCGTCCTTACTCACGCGTTGTGACAGGAATTACTGGGCCAATATAAAAGAGTCACTGGCCTGGAATTTCCTTGATGTGATTGACATCTTTAAAATAAGTGTTACATCCGCTGCTGTCCTCTAAAGGGTGATGCATGGAAGATTCCTGTGCATGCTAATTTGTATACCCATTGGTGTAAAACTAGTGTAAAACTGGTGCAAGCAACTGAACCAGTAAGAAACAGCCTCTTAATTGCACTGTCCAGTCTGCAGTATTCAGCAGAACACTGAGACACAAGAAGCTCCAATGCTCGGCTCATTCATTACTCTCGTTAATTCTTTCTATGCATGTCTCACCAATATATTTATTACATTGGACAAATACCAGCTGTGCCCAGAGGGCAGCAGGGCCAGGCACCAAACCAGTGAAGAATGAACAGCTTCACTCATTCAAGACTCCAAGGCCTCCTGGGTGTGAGTGTCACCAAGTTACCCAGAATTATCACTCATGGCACCTAGAGGGAGGTGGCACTTACACTGAGTGCCAACTGCTTCACCCTCCAGGACTGCAGAACAGTGCTGAAAATTCCACAGCCTCAGCAGGGCAGGCAAGGTAACACACTGGGCACCGCTCTCCTTCCTTACCCACCCTGGGCACCCGCACATTCTTCACCCTCTTAATCTTCACCCGTCTTTCGGATGAGATGTTAAACTGAGGCCGTGCCTGTCCTCTCAGATGGATGTAAAAGATCTCATGGCACTATTCGAAGAGTGGGGGAGTTCTCCTGGTGTCCAGGTCATTGCTGTTTGCGTGATCTTGCTGTGTGCAAATTGGCTGCCACATTTCCTATATTACAACAGTGACTACACGTCAAAAGTACTTCATTGGTTGCAAAGTGCTTTGGGATATCCTGAGGTCATGAAAGGCGCTACAGAAATACAAGTCACTTCCACAAACTAACCCTTTGAGGTTAAGGGCCTCTCCAACTCCCCATCCTGCAATGTGGCTACACAGTTTTCCTAACAGACAATGCCTTACAAGACCCCAAAATGCCTTCCTCCACTTTAACACCCTCACACCTATTAATTCACCTCTCCTACTCCACTTGCCACCCACTCTTTAACTGCCAGCCTCACCCTCAATTACTTATCTCTTTGCTAGAGAAATTGGTACAGGCTGCCCGCCAGAGGCAAACCAATGGAGGACACTTTCCCACCATTAAACCCCTCCGAGGTCAAGGCCAGGCAGCTCCTGGGGAGGTGCCGAGGTCAGTGGCACTGTGACTAAAAATACCTGGATATAAAGTAAAAGTGACCATGCGGCTGTCAGATTGTTGTAAAAACCCAATTGGTTCACTAATGTCCTTTAGGGAGGGAAACCTGCCAGTCTGGCCTATATGTGATTCCTGTCCCCACACCAATGTTATGGATTTTCAACTGCTGTCAGTTGGATCTGCACCTTCTCAGGGAAACTAGGGATGGGAAATAAATACCAGCATTGCCAGCGACGCCCACTTCCTGCGAATTAATCTTTTTTAATTGTCACAATTATTTCCTGTAGCAATTATTGATAACATTCCTGTTGTTATAGAACAGAGTGTCCTCTGACTCATCATGAACAATGCCAAGGGCAATGTGCTATTCAGACTATACAAACAGTAGGCCCAACAAACACAATTGGAGTGAATAAATGGTGTACATGGTTGTACTGTAACTGAATGGCATTGGTTTGATGGGCCTCATGGTCTACTCCTGTCCTTTTTCAATGTTCATATTTCCTCTCCATCACACTTCTTTCCTTCCATCTCTGTCACAATTCACCTGTAACCATTCTCTGTCACACTTCACCGGTCACCATTCACTGTCACACTTCACCAGATACCATTCTCTGTCACACTTCACCGGTCACCATTCACTGTCACACTTCACCGTCACCATTCTCTGTCACACTTCACCGGTCACCATTCTCTATCACACTTCACCGGTCACCATTCACTGTCACATTTCACTGGTCGCCATTCACTGTCATACTTCACCGGTCACCATTCTCTGTCACATTTCACCAGTCACTGGTCTGTCACACTTCACCGGTCACCATTCTCTGTCACACTTCACTGGTCACCATTCTCTGTCACACTTCACTGGTCAACATTCACTGTCACACTTCACCGGTCACCATTCTTTGTAACACTTCACCGGTCACTGGTCTATCACACTTCACCGGTCAAATTTCACTGTCACACATCTCCGGTCAGTGGTCTGTCACACTTCACCGGTCACTGGTCTGTCACACTTCACCAGTCACCATTCTCTTTCACACTTCACTGGTCACCATTCTCTGTCACACTTCACCGGTCACTGGTCTGTCACACTTCACTGGTCACTGGTCTGGCACACTACACCAGTCACCATTCTCTGTCACGCTTCACCTGTCACGCTTCAAGTGTCACCATTCTCTGTCACACTTCACCTGTCACCATTCCTTGTCACACTTCACCGGTCATCATTCACTGTCACACTACACCGGTCACCATTCTCTGTCACACTTCACCGGTTACCATTCTCTGTCATACTTCACTGGTCATCATTCACCGGTCACCATTCACTGTCACACTTCACCGGTCTCCATTCAATTTCTCACTTCACCGTTCACCATTCTCTGTCACACTTCACCTGTTACTGGTCTGTCACACTTCACCGGGCACCATTCTCTGTCACACTTCAATGGTCACCATTCTCTGTCACACTTCACCGGTCACCATTCACTGTCACACTTCACCTGTCACCATTCTCTGTCACACTTCACTGGTCACTGGTCTGTCACACTTCACTGGTCACTGGTCTGTCACACTACACCGGTCACCATTCTCTGTCATGCTTCACCTGTCACACTTCAAGTGTCACCATTCTCTGTCACACTTCACCTGTCACCATTCCTTGTCACACTTCACCGGTCATTATTCACTGTCACACTTCACCGGTCACCATTCTCTGTCACACTTCACCTGTCACCATTCTCTGTCACACTTCACCAGTCACCATTTTTTGTCACACTTCACCGGTCATCATTCACTGTCGCACTTCACCGGTCACCATTCACTGTCACACTTCACCGGTCACCATTCACTGTTACACTTCACCGGTCTCCATTCACTGTCACACTTCACCGGTTACCATTCACTGTCACACTTCATCGGACATCATTCACTGTCACACTTCAGCAGTCACTATTCTCTGGCACACTTCACCAGTCACCATTCACTGTCACACTTCACCGGTCACCTTTCACTGTCAGACTTCACCGGTCACCATTTACTGTCACACTTCATCGGTCATCATTCACTGTCACACTTCAACGGTCACCATTCTCTGTCACACTTCACCGGTCACCATTCACTGTCACACTTCACCGGTCACCATTCACTGTCACACTTCACCGGTCACCATTCACTGTCACACTTCACCGGTCACCATTCACTGTTACACTTCACCGCTCACCATTCTCTGTAACAATTCACCGGTCACTGGTCTATCACACTTCACCGGTCAGCTTTCACTGTCACACTTCACCGGTCACTGGTCTGTCACACTTCACCGGTCACTGGTCTGCCACACTTCACCAGTCACCATTCTCTTTCACACTTCAATGGTCACCATTCTCTGTCACACTTCATCGGTCACCATTCACTGTCACACTTCACCGGTCACGGTTCACTGTCACACGTCACTGGTCACGATTCACTGTCACTCTTCACCGACGATGATTCTCTGTCACACGTCACTGGTCTAACACACTACACCGGTCACTTCACTTGTCACCATTCTCTGTCACACTTCACCTGTCAACATTCTCTGTCACACTTCACCGGTCATTGGTCTGTCACACTTCACCGGTCACCATTCACTGTAACACTTCACCGGTCAACATTCACTGTTACATTTCACCGGTCATCATTCACTGTCACACTTCACCGGTCAACATTCACTGTCACACTTCACCGGAACCTTTTTCAATGTTCATATTTCCTATCCATCTCAATTGTTTCCTTCCATCTCTGTCACACTTCACCTGTAAGCATTCTGTGTATCACTTCAGCGGTCACCATTCTCTGTCACACTTCACCGGCCAGAATTCACTGTCACACTTAACCGGTCACCATTCTCTGTCACACTTCACCGGTCGCCACTGTTAAGTCTGTGTGTTATAATGAGAATTACCACACAGACCACAAGAGTAACTTTTAACAGGTCTTTACTAGTCGAAGGTCAGGGCGGAACTGCCCAATAAATCATTTCACAGCACTTATATACCGGTGTGGTCACCGTCGGTATTACAGTATACAGCAGCCAAGATAAAGTAGTGCAACTCTTAAAATAGTTCTCTTAAAGGTGGAACGGTTACTAAAATAGTTCTCTGAAAGATGGAACGGTTACATACACTACAATCCTCCCTTTTTAGCAGAACCAGCATTGCTGACTTCTAAAGGCTCGAGTACCTTGGGAAGTTTTTCTACTTCCAGACTGATTTGGCTCAGTTCGGAGGGACCACGTGCGTGACCTGGTAGGGGTGATAATGGTTCAGATGAGTCATCATCTTCAGCTTCTTCTCTATTGTCTTCTATTTCCTCCATCACTTCAGCTTTTGCCTCTGTCACCAATTCCCTGAGTGGCTTATTACTGCTGACACTGCTCACAAAAGGGTGCTCTTTCTTCTTAGCTTTCAACTGATCGATGAATTTGACATATTCCCTTTCTTGCTCAGCTTTGATTCGTTTGGCCTCATCGCGCAGACGGTTTGTGTGTTCCTGTTCCATTTTCTCAATCAGCTGCTTCTGCTGTCTTTCCAGAATCTCCCACTCTGTGTCAAAGAACTTTTTCGTTGCATTCATCTCTTGCTCAAAACGGCGAATCATTTGATCTAATTGCTGTTGTAGTTTGAGATTGAGTTGAGTTCGAGCCCGGTGTTCCTCAGAAATGTGCATGTCTGTAGACTGGACAGACTCAGAATTCTCTGTCAAACTACGTTGTTGTTGTTCAGTGGAATTCTGTTCTGATACTTTGTTCTCTTCTGAAGCATTTATGCACTCCTTCGTTTTTCCATCATTAGTCTGCAAGTCCATTTTAGACTTGTCTTTGGCACATGGGCTGGTCTTACCAGCATCAGTTCCAGAGTCTGAGCTGATTGTCTTCACCGAGTTCTCACTCTCTGCTTTGTCACTGTCACTGCTGTATATGCCCTCATCCAATATTCTGGACAATCGTGCAGGTTTAACATCTTTTCTTTTTCCGGAATCTACCTTCATTGCTTTTAGGGGGTGCCAGTCCATATTTATTTTCCTGATCCACTCCCGTCCCAGAAGTGGTGGACCTCCCTCAGGTAGTACATATAAGTCCATTCCTTGGTGTTCTTTGCCCTTGTGTCTCACCTTGACTTTTATCTTTCCGATGGGGTATACTTTTTGCCCCGTGTATGTCTGCAATACTATCTCTGTATCCCATAGGGGAATATGTGTGAATAACTTTTTGTAATCTTGCTTATTCATGACCGTCAACGCCGATCCGGTGTCCAATTCCATCTTCACGTGGACTCCTGCTATCTGCAGTGTGACCCAGATAGTTTGTCGGTCAGCTTCCTTACTCACATTGTGAATTCTCAGACTACCCAGTTCCTTGCTGTTGGAGTCTGAATCCGAATTCTGTTCATCCGAACTCTTCTCAGCCACCTTATGTACCTTTCTGCACTTTTCCTGTGGTGACTTTTTGTTGCTGGTCTTCTTTCCTGACCGGCATACTTTAGCTATGTGACCAAGCTTGCCACATTTTCTACATTCCTGGTTTTTAAACCAGCATTGGTTCTGGTCGTGTGTTGTCTTTCCACAACGATAACATTTCATTGTACCCAAAGCCATTTGATCTACGCTGAGTACCGCTGCCTTCTGCTGCATTTCCGCAGTGCCTCTCGCTGCGGCTTCGTGTGATGCTGCAATAGTGACAGCCTTATCCAATGTAAGATCATTCTCTTCAAGCAACCGCTTTTGTGTTCCTTCTTTCGACAATCCACACACGAATTTGTCTCTCAGTGCCTCTGTCAGTCTTTCCCCAAACTGACAGTATTTCGCTAGCTTACGCAGTTCAATTAAGTACTCCGCGTTGCTTTCCTCTTTCAGTTGCGTTCTCGCATAAAATTTAAATCGTTCCGCTAACATCAGCGGTGTGGGGTTCAAATGATTCTTCAGGACAGCAACAATATTAGCGAAAGTCTGATCCGCCGGTTTAGCTGGTGATAGAAGATGCTTCAATAGCCAGTATGTCTTCGCACCCATTGAGTTTAGTAAGGTTAGTGCTTTATCTTCATTTGATATTTTATTTGCCTTACAGTATATCTCTATGCGTTCTACATACGTGGCCCAATCTTCAACATCGGGATCGAAATCGTTGATGTTACCACGCTTAGGCATCCTCGCAATCTTCTTGAGAGACAAAAGAAATTTTTCTTTTCTTTTTTATTTTTTTCAAAATGGCGGTTTCCCGCGCTCGTCTTCTTCCCCCGCCTACGAAAATGGCGGCTTCCCGCACTCGTCTTTCTCCCCCGCTGGCTGTAATGGCGATTGCCGTATTGCTGCATTTGCCCTCCCCAGCGGTTTTCAAATCATGCCTCCCAGCCCCTCTTGCAGTCCGGTCCTTTCCCCCCCGGCTGCGGCTGAGTTCTCCGCGTTTTTTTTAATTTTCTCCCGCGCCTTACGATCGTCCCGGTCGCTGCGCCTCGCGGCCTCGGTAGCTGCCCGGCATTTTCACCGGTCGCGGTCGAGCTCTCTCTCGACGCTGTTGCGTCTTCCAGCCCGCTTGCAGCCCGGTCTCTCACACCGGCTGCGTTTGCATTCACCGCGGCTTCCGTGCCTTACGCTGCCCCAGTCTCAGCGCCTCTGGCCCAGACTTCTGTCCGGCTCTTTTCCCCGGCCGTGGTCGAGTTCTCCGCCCTTATATCCTCCGTTTTTTTTATTTTCTCTCCTACTCACAGTCAACGTGGCCGACTTGCTGCTCGTCGCTGATCGGCTTACCCACCACCGTGATAGAAGGGATGATCACTGCCTGTTGCTGATGGAAGGCTTCGTGTCAGAATTCTTCCTTTGCTCTGCAGACCCGAGTCTTTTCTCAGCAGAATGATGAGGGCGGATGCCTCTTCTCGACGCCCGTTAAACTGCCTTGGATGTATCTCTGCCGCAGGGTAAGATCATACTCGTCGCCACTGTTAAGTCTGTGTGTTATAATGAGAATTACCACACAGACCACAAGAGTAACTTTTAACAGGTCTTTACTAGTCGAAGGTCAGGGCGGAACTGCCCAATAAATCATGACACAGCACTTATATACCGGTGTGGTCACCGTCGGTATTACAGTATACAGCAGCCAAGATAAAGTAGTGCAACTCTTAAAATAGTTCTCTTAAAGGTGGAACGGTTACTAAAATAGTTCTCTGAAAGATGGAACAGTTACATACAATACAACCATTCTCTGTCACACTCCACCTGTCACCATTCTCTTTCACATTTCACCAGTCACCATTCCCTGTCACACTTCACTGGTCACCTTTCACTGTCACACTTCACCGCTCACCATTCACTTTCACACTTCGCCAGTCACCATAATCTGTCACACTTCACCGGTCACTGGTCTGTCATACTTCACCGGTCACCATTTCTGTCACACTTCACCAGTCACCATTCTCTGTCACACTTCACTGGTCACCATTCACTGTCACACTTCACCTGTCACCATTCTCTGTCACATTCACCAGTCACCATTCCCTGTCACGCTTCACCGGTCACCATTCTCTGTCACAATTCACCGGGCACCATATTCTGTCACACTTCACCGGTCAACATTCTCTGTCATACTTCACCAGTCATCATTCACTGTCACTCTTCACCAGTCACCATTCACTGTCACACTTCACCAGTCACCATTCACTGTAACACTTCACCAGTCACTGGTCTGTCACACTTCACCAGTCACCATTCACTGGCACACTTCACCGGTCACCATTCACTGTCACACTTCACCGGTCACTGGTCTGTCACACTTCACCGGTCACTGGTCTGTCACGCTACACCTGTCACCATTCTCTGTCACACTTCACCGGTCACCATTCTCTGTCACACATCACCGATCACCATTCTCTGTCACACTTCACCGGTCACCGTTCTCTGTCATACTTCACTGGTCATCATTCACTGTCACACTTCACCGGTCATCATTCACTGTCACACTTCACCGGTCACCATTCTCTGTCACACTTCACTGGTCAACATTCACTGTCACACTTCACCGTCACCATTCTCTGTCACATTTCACAGGTCACCATTCTCTATCACACTTCACCGGTCAACATTCACTGTCACCTTTAACTGGTCGCCATTCTCTGTCACACTTCACCGGTCACCATTCTCTGTCACAATTCACCGGTCACCATTCACTGTCACACTTCACCGGTCACTATTCACTGTCATACTTCACCGGTCACCATTCTCTGTCACACTTCACCAGTCACTGGTCTGTCACACTTCACCAGTCACTGGTCTGTCACACTTCACCGGTCACCATTCTCTGTCACACTTCACCGGTCACCTTTCTCTGTCACACTTCACCGGTCATCATTCACTGTCACTCTTCACCGGTGATGATTCTCTGTCACTCTACACTGGTCACCATTCTCTGTCGCATTTCACCGGTCACCATTCTCTGTCACAATTCACCTGTCACACTTCAAGTGTCACCATTCTCTGTCACACTTCACTTGTCACCATTCTCTGTCACACTTCACCGGTCAACATTCTCTGTCACAATTCACCGGTCACTGGTCTGTCACACTTCACCAGTCACCATTCTCTGTCACACTTCACCTATCACCATTCTCTGTCATACTCCACCGGTCATCATTCACTGTCGCACTTCACCGGTCATCATTCACTGTCGCACTTCACCGGTCACCATTCACTGTCGCACTTCACCGGTCACCAATCACTGTAACACTTCACTGGTCAACATTCACTGTCACACTTCACCGGAACCTTTTTCAATGGTCATGTTTCCTATCCATCACAATTCTTCCCTTCCATCTCTGTCACACTTCACCTGTAACCATTCTCTGTCACACTTCACCGGTCACCATTCTATGTCACACTTCACCGGCCACAATTCACTGTCACACTTAACCGATCACCATTCTCTGTCACACTTCACCGGTCACCATTCTCTGTCGCACTCCACCTGTCACCATTCTCTGTCACACTTCACCAGTCACCATTCTCTGTCACACTTCACTGGTCACTGATCTGTCATACTTCAGCGGTCACCATTTCTGTCACACTTCACCGGCCAGCATTCTCTGTCACACTTCACCGGTCACCATTCACTGTCACACTTCACCTGTCACCATTCTCTGTCACACTTCACCGGTCATCATTCACTGTCACCCTTCACCGGTCACCATTCACTGTCACACTTCACCAGTCACCATTCACTATCACACTTCACTGGCTGTCACACTTCACTGGTCACCACTTATTGGCACACTTCCCCAATCACCATTCACTGTCACACTTCACCGGTCACTGGTCTGTCACACTTCACTCGTCACTGGTCTGTCACACTACACCGGTCACCATTCTCTGTCACACTTCAACGGTCACCATTCTCTGTCACTCTTCACCGATCACTATTCTCTGTCACACTTCACCGGTCACCATTCTCTGTCATATTTCACAGGTCATCATTCACTGTCACACTTCACCGGTCACCATTCACTGTCACACTTCACCGGTCACCATTCAATTTCTCACTTCACCGGTTACCATTCTCTGTCACACTTCACCGGTCACCATTCACTGTCACACTTCACCTGTCGCCATTCTCTGTCACACTTCACAGGTCACTGGTCTGTCAAACCTCACCGGTCACTGGTCTGTCACACTACACCAGTCACCATTCTCTGTCATGCTTCACCTGTCACACTTCAAGTGTCACCATTCTCTGTCACAATTCACCTGTCACCATTCCTTGTCACACTTCACCGGTCATTATTCACTGTCACATTTCACCGGTCACCATTCTCTGTCACACCTCACCAGTCACCATTCTCTGTCACACTTCACCAGTCACCATTCTTTGTCACTCTTCACCGGTCATCATTCATGGTCACACTTCACCGGTCACCATTCTCTGTCACACTACAAGGGTCACCATTCTCTGTCACACTTCACCAGTCACCATTCTTTGTCACACTTCACCGGTCATCATTCACTGTCAACATCACCGGTCACCATTCATTGTCACACTTCACCGGTCTCCATTCACTGTCACACTTCACCGGTTACCATTCACTGTCACACTTCATCGGTCATCATTCACTGTCACACTTCAGCAGTCACCATTCTCTGGCACAGTTCACCAGTCACCATTCACTGTCCCACTTCACCGGTCACCATTCACTGTCACACTTCACCGGTCACCATTCACTGTCACACTTCATCGGTCATCATTCTCTGTCACACTTCAGCGGTCACCATTCTCTGTCACAATTCACCGGTCACCATTCACTGTCACACTTCACCGGTCACCATTCACTGTCACACTTCACCGGTCACCATTCACTGTCACACTTTACTGGTCACCATTCTCTGTCACAATTCACCGGTCACTGGTCTCCCACACTTCACCGGTCACCATTCACTGTCGCACTTCACCGGTCACTGGTCTGTCACACTTCACCGGTCACTGGTCTGTCACACTTCAGTGGTCACCATTCTCTGTCACACTTCACTGGTCACCATTCTGTGTTACACTTCACCGGTCACCATTCTGTGTTACACTTCACCGGTCACCATTCACTGTCACACTTCACCATTCACGATTCACTGTCACACGTCACCAGTCACGATTCACTGTCACACGTCACCGGTCACCTTTCTCTGTCACACTTCACCGGTCATCATTCACTGTCACTCTTCACCGGTGATGATTCTCTGTCACACTACACTGGTCACCATTCTCTGTCGCATTTCACCGGTCACCATTCTCTGTCACAATTCACCTGTCACACTTCAAGTGTCACCATTCTCTGTCACACTTCACTTGTCACAATTCTGTGTCACACTTCACCGGTCAACATTCTCTGTCACACTTCACCGGTCACTGGTCTGTCACACTTCACCGGTCACCATTCTCTGTCACACTTCACCGGTCAACAGTCTCTGTCACACTTCACCTATCACCATTCTCTGTCATACTTCACCGGTCATCATTCACTGTCGCACTTCACCGATCATCATTCACTGTCGCACTTCACCGGTCACCATTCACTGTCGCACTTCACCGGTCACCATTCACTGTCACACTTCACCGGTCAACATTCACTGTCACACTTCACCGGAATCTTTTTCAATGATCATATTTCCTATCCATCACAATTCTTCCCTTCCATCTCTGTCACACTTCACCTGTAACCATTCTCTGTCACACTTCACCGGTCACCATTCTCTGTCACACTTCACCGGTCACCATTCTCTGTCGCACTCCACCTGTCACCATTCTCTGTCACACTTCACCAGTCACCATTCTCTGTCACACTTCACTGGTCACTGGTCTGTCATACTTCAGCGGTCACCATTTCTGTCACACTTCACCGGTCACCATATTCTGTCACACTTAACCGGTCACCATTCTCTGTCATACTTCACCAGTCATCATTCACTTTCACCCTCCACCAGTCATCATTCACTGTCACACTTCACCAGTCACTGGTCTGTCACACTTCACCGGTCACCATTCACTGTCACACTTCACCGGTCACTGGTCTGTCACACTTCACCGGTCACTGGTCTGTCACGCTACACCGGTCACCATTCTCTGTCACACTTCACCGGTCACCATTCTCTGTCGCACTCCACCTGTCACCATTCTCTGTCACACTTCACCAGTCACCATTCTCTGTCACACTTCACTGGTCACTGATCTGTCATACTTCAGCGGTCACCATTTCTGTCACACTTCACCGGCCAGCATTCTCTGTCACACTTCACCGGTCACCATTCACTGTCACACTTCACCTGTCACCATTCTCTGTCACACTTCACCGGTCATCATTCACTGTCACCCTTCACCAGTCACCATTCACTGTCACACTTCACCAGTCACCATTCACTGTCACACTTCACTGGCCTGTCACACTTCACTGGTCACCACGTATTGGCACACTTCCCCAATCACCATTCACTGTCACACTTCACCGGTCACTGATCTGTCACACTTCACTCGTCACTGGTCTGTCACACTACACCGGTCACCATTCTCTGTCACACTTCAACGGTCACCATTCTCTGTCACTCTTCACCGATCACTATTCTCTGTCACACTTCACCGGTCACCATTCACTGTCACACTTCACCGGTCACCATTCAATTTCTCACTTCACCGGTTACCATTCTCTGTCACACTTCACCGGTCACCATTCACTGTCACACTTCACCTGCCACCATTCTCTGTCACACGTCACCCGTCACTGGTCTGTCAAACTTCACCGGTCACTGGTCTGTCACACTACACCGGTCACCATTCTCTGTCATGCTTCACCTGTCACACTTCAAGTGTCACCATTCCCTGTCACACTTCACCTGTCGCCATTCCTTGTCACACTTCACCGGTCATTATTCACTGTCACATTTCACCGGTCACCATTCTCTGTCACACTTCACCTGTCACCATTTTCTGTCACACTTCACAGGTCACTGGTCTGTCAAACTTCACCGGTCACTGGTCTGTCACACTACACCAGTCACCATTCTCTGTCATGCTTCACCTGTCACACTTCAAGTGTCACCATTCTCTGTCACAATTCACCTGTCACCATTCCTTGTCACACTTCACCGGTCATTATTCACTGTCACATTTCACCGGTCACCATTCTCTGTCACACCTCACCAGTCACCATTCTCTGTCACACTTCACCAGTCACCATTCTTTGTCACTCTTCACCGGTCATCATTCATGGTCACACTTCACCGGTCACCATTCTCTGTCACACTACAAGGGTCACCATTCTCTGTCACACTTCACCAGTCACCATTCTTTGTCACACTTCACCGGTCATCATTCACTGTCAACATCACCGGTCACCATTCATTGTCACACTTCACCAGTCTCCATTCACTGTCACACTTCACCGGTTACCATTCACTGTCACACTTCATCGGTCATCATTCACTGTCACACTTCAGCGGTCACCATTCTCTGGCACAGTTCACCAGTCACCATTCACTGTCCCACTTCACCGGTCACCATTCACTGTCACACTTCACCGGTCACCATTCACTGTCACACTTCATCGGTCATCATTCTCTGTCACACTTCAGCGGTCACCATTCTCTGTCACAATTCACCGGTCACCATTCACTGTCACACTTCACCGGTCACCATTCACTGTCACACTTCACCGGTCACCATTCACTGTCACACTTTACTGGTCACCATTCTCTGTCACAATTCACCGGTCACTGGTCTCCCACACTTCACCGGTCACCATTCACTGTCGCACTTCACCGGTCACTGGTCTGTCACACTTCACCGGTCACTGGTCTGTCACACTTCAGCGGTCACCATTCTCTGTCACACTTCACTGGTCACCATTCTGTGTTACACTTCACCGGTCACCATTCTCTGTCATACTTCACCGGTCATCATTCACTGTCACACTTCACCGGTCACCATTCACTGTCACACTTCACCATTCACGATTCACTGTCACACGTCACCAGTCACGATTCACTGTCACACGTCACCGGTCACCTTTCTCTGTCACACTTCACCGGTCATCATTCACTGTCACTCTTCACCGGTGATGATTCTCTGTCACACTACACTGGTCACCATTCTCTGTCGCATTTCACTGGTCACCATTCTCTGTCACAATTCACCTGTCACACTTCAAGTGTCACCATTCTCTGTCACACTTCACTTGTCACAATTCTGTGTCACACTTCACCGGTCAACATTCTCTGTCACACTTCACCGGTCACTGGTCTGTCACACTTCACCGGTCACCATTCTCTGTCACACTTCACCGGTCAACAGTCTCTGTCACACTTCACCTATCACCATTCTCTGTCATACTTCACCGGTCATCATTCACTGTCGCACTTCACCGATCATCATTCACTGTCGCACTTCACCGGTCACCATTCACTGTCGCACTTCACCGGTCAACATTCACTGTCACACTTCACCGGAATCTTTTTCAATGATCATATTTCCTATCCATCACAATTCTTCCCTTCCATCTCTGTCACACTTCACCTGTAACCATTCTCTGTCACACTTCACCGGTCACCATTCTCTGTCACACTTCACCGGTCACCATTCTCTGTCGCACTCCACCTGTCACCATTCTCTGTCACACTTCACCAGTCACCATTCTCTGTCACACTTCACTGGTCACTGGTCTGTCATACTTCAGCGGTCACCATTTCTGTCACACTTCACCGGCCAGCATTCTCTGTCACACTTCACCGGCCACCATTCACTGTCACAGTTCACCTGTCACCATTCTCTGTCACACTTCACCGGTCACCATTCCCTGTCAAACTTCACCGGTCACCATTCTCTGTCACATTTCACCGGTCACCATATTCTGTCACACTTAACCGGTCACCATTCTCTGTCATACTTCACCAGTCATCATTCACTTTCACCCTCCACCAGTCATCATTCACTGTCACACTTCACCAGTCACTGGTCTGTCACACTTCACCGGTCACCATTCACTGGCACACTTCACCGGTCACCATTCACTGTCACACTTCACCGGTCACTGGTCTGTCACACTTCACCGGTCACTGGTCTGTCACGCTACACCGGTCACCATTCTCTGTCACACTTCACCGGTCACCATTCTCTGTCGCACTCCACCTGTCACCATTCTCTGTCACACTTCACCAGTCACCATTCTCTGTCACACTTCACTGGTCACTGATCTGTCATACTTCAGCGGTCACCATTTCTGTCACACTTCACCGGCCAGCATTCTCTGTCACACTTCACCGGTCACCATTCACTGTCACACTTCACCTGTCACCATTCTCTGTCACACTTCACCGGTCATCATTCACTGTCACCCTTCACCAGTCACCATTCACTGTCACACTTCACCAGTCACCATTCACTGTCACACTTCACTGGCCTGTCACACTTCACTGGTCACCACGTATTGGCACACTTCCCCAATCACCATTCACTGTCACACTTCACCGGTCACTGATCTGTCACACTTCACTCGTCACTGGTCTGTCACACTACACCGGTCACCATTCTCTGTCACACTTCAACGGTCACCATTCTCTGTCACTCTTCACCGATCACTATTCTCTGTCACACTTCACCGGTCACCATTCACTGTCACACTTCACCGGTCACCATTCAATTTCTCACTTCACCGGTTACCATTCTCTGTCACACTTCACCGGTCACCATTCACTGTCACACTTCACCTGTCACCATTCTCTGTCACACGTCACCCGTCACTGGTCTGTCAAACTTCACCGGTCACTGGTCTGTCACACTACACCGGTCACCATTCTCTGTCATGCTTCACCTGTCACACTTCAAGTGTCACCATTCCCTGTCACACTTCACCTGTCGCCATTCCTTGTCACACTTCACCGGTCATTATTCACTGTCACATTTCACCGGTCACCATTCTCTGTCGCACTTCACCTGTCACCATTCTCTGTCACACTTCACCAGTCACCATTCTTTGTCACACTTCACCGGTCATCATTGATGGTCACACTTCACCGGTCACCATTCTCTGTCACACTACAAGGGTCACCATTCTCTGTCACACTTCACCAGTCACCATTCTTTGTCACACTTCACCGGTCATCATTCACTGTCACACATCACCGGTCACCATTCATTGTCACACTTCACCGGTCTCCATTCACTGTCACACTTCACCGGTTACCATTCACTGTCACACTTCATCGGTCATCATTCACTGTCACACTTCAGCGGTCACCATTCACTGTCACACTTCATCGGTCATCATTCTCTGTCACACTTCAGCGGTCAGCATTCTCTGTCACAATTCACCGGTCAACATTCACTGTCACACTTCACCGGTCACCATTCACTGTCACACTTCACCGGTCACTGGTCTCTCACACTTCAGCGGTCACCATTCAGTGTCACACTTCACCGGTCACTGGTCTGTCACACTTCACCGGTCACTGGTCTGTCACACTTCAGCGGTCATCATTCTCTGTCACACTTCACTGGTCACCATTCTCTGTCACACTTCACCGGTCACCATTCTCTGTCATACTTCACCGGTCATCATTCACTGTCACACTTCACCGGTCACCATTCACTGTCACACTTCACCATTCACGGTTCACTGTCACACGTCACCGGTCACCTTTCTCTGTCACACTTCACCGGTCATCATTCACTGTCACTCTTCACCGGTGATGATTCTCTGTCACACTACACTGGTCACCATTCTCTGTCGCATTTCACCGGTCACCATTCTCTGTCACAATTCACCTGTCACACTGCAAGTGTCACCATTCTCTGTCACACTTCACTTGTCACAATTCTCTGCCACACTTCACCGGTCAACATTCTCTGTCACACTTCACCGGTCACTGGTCTGTCACACTTCACCGGTCACCATTCTCTGTCACACTTCACTGGTCAACAATCTCTGTCACACTTCACCTATCACCATTCTCTGTCATACTTCACCGGTCATCATTCACTGTCACACTTCACCGATCATCATTCACTGTCGCACTTCACCGGTCACCATTCACTGTCGCACTTCACCGGTCACCATTCACTGTCACACTTCACCGGTCAACATTCACTGTCACACTTCACCGGAACCTTTTTCAATGTTCATATTTCCTATCCATCACAATTCTTCCCTTCCATCTCTGTCACACTTCACCTGTAACCATTCTCTGTCACATTTCACCGGTCACCATTCTCTGTCACACTTCACCGGTCACCATTCTCTGTCGCACTCCATCTGTCACCATTCTCTGTCACACTTCACCAGTCACCATTCTCTGTCACACTTCACTGGTCACTGGTCTGTCATACTTCAGCGGTCACCATTTCTGTCACACTTCACCGGCCAGCATTCTCTGTCACACTTCACCGGCCACCATTCACTGTCACAGTTCACCTGTCACCATTCTCTGTCACACTTCACCAGTCACCATTCCCTGTCAAACTTCACCGGTCACCATTCTCTGTCACATTTCACCGGTCACAATATTTTGTCACACTTAACCGGTCACCATTCTCTGTCATACTTCACCAGTCATCATTCACTGTCACCCTCCACCAGTCATCATTCACTGTCACACTTCACCAGTCACTGGTCTGTCACACTTCACCGGTCACTGGTCTGTCACACTTCACCGGTCACTGGTCTGTCACGCTACACCGGTCACCATTCTCTGTCACACTTCACCGGTCACCATTCTCTGTCACACTTCACCGGTCATCATTCTCTGTCCCACTTCACCGATCACCATTCTCTGTCACGCTTCACCGGTCACCATTCTCTGTCACACTTCACTGGTCACCATTCTCTGTCCCACTTCACCGGTCACCATTCACTGTCACACTTCACCGGTCACCATTCACTTTCACACTTCACCGGTCACCATTCTCTGTCACACTTCACCGGACATCATTCAATGTCACGCTTCACCAGTCTCCATTCTCTGTCACACTTCACCGGTTACTGGTCTGTCACACTTGACCGATCACCATTCTCTGTCACACTTCAATGGTCACCATTCTCTGTCACTCTTCTCTGGTCACCATTCACTGTCACACTTCACCTGTCACCATTCTCTGTCACACTTCACCAGTCACTGGTCTGTCTCACTTCACTGGTCACTGGTCTGTCACACTACACCGGTCACCATTCTCTGTCACACTTCACCTGTCACACTTCAAGTGTCACCATTTTCTGTCACACTTCACCTGTCACCATTCTTTGTCACACTTCACCGGTCATCATTCACTGTCACAATTCACCGGTCACCATTCACGGTCTCACTTCACCAGTTACCATTCACTGTCACATTTCACCGGCCACCATTCACTGTCATACTTCATCGGTCACCATTCACTGTCACAATTCACCGGTAAACATTCACTGTCACACATCACCAATCACCACTCACTGTCACACTTCACCTGTCAAAATTCTCTGTCACACTTCACTGGTCACTGGTCTGTCACACTTCACCGGTCACCATTCTCTGTCACACTACAAGGGTCACCATTCTCTGTCACACTTCACCTGTCACCATTCCTTGTCACAATTCACCGGTCATTATTCACTGTCACATTTCACCGGTCACCATTCTCTGTCACACCTCACCAGTCACCATTCTCTGTCACACTTCACCAGTCACCATTCTTTGTCACTCTTCACCGGTCATCATTCATGGTCACACTTCACCGGTCACCATTCTCTGTCACACTACAAGGGTCACCATTCTCTGTCACACTTCACCAGTCACCATTCTTTGTCACACTTCACCGGTCATCATTCACTGTCAACATCACCGGTCACCATTCATTGTCACACTTCACCGGTCTCCATTCACTGTCACACTTCACCGGTTACCATTCACTGTCACACTTCATCGGTCATCATTCACTGTCACACATCAGCGGTCACCATTCTCTGGCACAGTTCACCAGTCACCATTCACTGTCCCACTTCACCGGTCACCATTCACTGTCACACTTCACCGGTCACCATTCACTGTCACACTTCATCGGTCATCATTCTCTGTCACACTTCAGCGGTCACCATTCTCTGTCACAATTCACCGGTCACCATTCACTGTCACACTTCACCGGTCACCATTCACTGTCACACTTCACCGGTCACCATTCACTGTCACACTTTACTGGTCACCATTCTCTGTCACAATTCACCGGTCACTGGTCTCCCACACTTCACCGGTCACCATTCACTGTCGCACTTCACCGGTCACTGGTCTGTCACACTTCACCGGTCACTGGTCTGTCACACTTCAGCGGTCACCATTCTCTGTCACACTTCACTGGTCACCATTCTGTGTTACACTTCACCGGTCACCATTCTCTGTCATACTTCACCGGTCATCATTCACTGTCACACTTCACCGGTCACCATTCACTGTCACACGTCACCAGTCACGATTCACTGTCACACGTCACCGGTCACCTTTCTCTGTCACACTTCACCGGTCATCATTCACTGTCACTCTTCACCGGTGATGATTCTCTGTCACACTACACTGGTCACCATTCTCTGTCGCATTTCACCGGTCACCATTCTCTGTCACAATTCACCTGTCACACTTCAAGTGTCACCATTCTCTGTCACACTTCACTTGTCACAATTCTGTGTCACACTTCACCGGTCAACATTCTCTGTCACACTTCACCGGTCACTGGTCTGTCACACTTCACCGGTCACCATTCTCTGTCACACTTCACCGGTCAACAGTCTCTGTCACACTTCACCTATCACCATTCTCTGTCATACTTCACCGGTCATCATTCACTGTCGCACTTCACCGATCATCATTCACTGTCGCACTTCACCGGTCACCATTCACTGTCGCACTTCACCGGTCACCATTCACTGTCACACTTCACAGGTCAACATTCACTGTCACACTTCACCGGAATCTTTTTCAATGATCATATTTCCTATCCATCACAATTCTTCCCTTCCATCTCTGTCACACTTCACCTGTAACCATTCTCTGTCACACTTCACCGGTCACCATTCTCTGTCACACTTCACCGGTCACCATTCTCTGTCGCACTCCACCTGTCACCATTCTCTGTCACACTTCACCAGTCACCATTCTCTGTCACACTTCACTGGTCACTGGTCTGTCATACTTCAGCGGTCACCATTTCTGTCACACTTCACCGGCCAGCATTCTCTGTCACACTTCACCGGCCACCATTCACTGTCACAGTTCACCTGTCACCATTCTCTGTCACACTTCACCGGTCACCATTCCCTGTCAAACTTCACCGGTCACCATTCTCTGTCACATTTCACCGGTCACCATATTCTGTCACACTTAACCGGTCACCATTCTCTGTCATACTTCACCAGTCATCATTCACTTTCATCCTCCACCAGTCATCATTCACTGTCACACTTCACCAGTCACTGGTCTGTCACACTTCACCGGTCACCATTCACTGGCACACTTCACCGGTCACCATTCACTGTCACACTTCATCGGTCACTGGTCTGTCACACTTCACCGGTCACTGGTCTGTCACACTTCACCGGTCACCATTCTCTGTCGCACTCCACCTGTCACCATTCTCTGTCACACTTCACCAGTCACCATTCTCTGTCACACTTCACTGGTCACTGATCTGTCATACTTCAGCGGTCACCATTTCTGTCACACTTCACCGGCCAGCATTCTCTGTCACACTTCACCGGTCACCATTCACTGTCACACTTCACCTGTCACCATTATCTGTCACACTTCACCGGTCATCATTCACTGTCACCATTCACTGTCACACTTCACCAGTCACCATTCACTGTCACACTTCACTGGCCTGTCACACTTCACTGGTCACCACGTATTGGCACACTTCCCCAATCACCATTCACTGTCACACTTCACCGGTCACTGATCTGTCACACTTCACTCGTCACTGGTCTGTCACACTACACCGGTCACCATTCTCTGTCACACTTCAACGGTCACCATTCTCTGTCACTCTTCACCGATCACTATTCTCTGTCACACTTCACCGGTCACCATTCACTGTCACACTTCACCGGTCACCATTCAATTTCTCACTTCACCGGTTACCATTCTCTGTCACACTTCACCGGTCACCATTCACTGTCACACTTCACCTGCCACCATTCTCTGTCACACGTCACCCGTCACTGGTCTGTCAAACTTCACCGGTCACTGGTCTGTCACACTACACCGGTCACCATTCTCTGTCATGCT
This sequence comes from Somniosus microcephalus, assembly GCF_052327205.1. Classification (NCBI taxonomy): domain Eukaryota; kingdom Metazoa; phylum Chordata; class Chondrichthyes; order Squaliformes; family Somniosidae; genus Somniosus; species Somniosus microcephalus. Next base: position 94,458,850 of record NC_140999.1, on the reverse strand, counting down.
TCACCTGTCACACTTCAAGTGTCACCATTCCCTGTCACACTTCACCTGTCGCCATTCCTTGTCACACTTCACCGGTCATTATTCACTGTCACATTTCACCGGTCACCATTCTCTGTCACACTTCACCTGTCACCATTTTCTGTCACACTTCACAGGTCACTGGTCTGTCAAACTTCACCGGTCACTGGTCTGTCACACTACACCAGTCACCATTCTCTGTCATGCTTCACCTGTCACACTTCAAGTGTCACCATTCTCTGTCACAATTCACCTGTCACCATTCCTTGTCACACTTCACTGGTCATTATTCACTGTCACATTTCACCGGTCACCATTCTCTGTCACACCTCACCAGTCACCATTCTCTGTCACACTTCACCGGTCATCATTCACTGTCAACATCACCGGTCACCATTCATTGTCACACTTCACCGGTCTCCATTCACTGTCACACTTCATCGGTCATCATTCACTGTCACACTTCAGCGGTCACCATTCTCTGGCACAGTTCACCAGTCACCATTCACTGTCCCACTTCACCGGTCACCATTCACTGTCACACTTCACCGGTCACCATTCACTGTCACACTTCATCGGTCATCATTCTCTGTCACACTTCAGCGGTCACCATTCTCTGTCACAATTCACCGGTCACCATTCACTGTCACACTTCACCGGTCACCATTCACTGTCACACTTCACCGGTCACCATTCACTGTCACACTTTACTGGTCACCATTCTCTGTCACAATTCACCGGTCACTGGTCTCCCACACTTCACCGGTCACCATTCACTGTCGCACTTCACCGGTCACTGGTCTGTCACACTTCACCGGTCACTGGTCTGTCACACTTCAGCGGTCACCATTCTCTGTCACACTTCACTGGTCACCATTCTGTGTTACACTTCACCGGTCACCATTCTCTGTCATACTTCACCGGTCATCATTCACTGTCACACTTCACCGGTCACCATTCACTGTCACACTTCACCATTCACGATTCACTGTCACACGTCACCAGTCACGATTCACTGTCACACGTCACCGGTCACCTTTCTCTGTCACAATTCACCGGTCATCATTCACTGTCACTCTTCACCGGTGATGATTCTCTGTCACACTACACTGGTCACCATTCTCTGTCGCATTTCACCGGTCACCATTCTCTGTCACAATTCACCTGTCACACTTCAAGTGTCACCATTCTCTGTCACACTTCACTTGTCACAATTCTGTGTCACACTTCACCGGTCAACATTCTCTGTCACACTTCACCGGTCACTGGTCTGTCACACTTCACCGGTCACCATTCTCTGTCACACTTCACCGGTCAACAGTCTCTGTCACACTTCACCTATCACCATTCTCTGTCATACTTCACCGGTCATCATTCACTGTCGCACTTCACCGATCATCATTCACTGTCGCACTTCACCGGTCACCATTCACTGTCGCACTTCACCGGTCAACATTCACTGTCACACTTCACCGGAATCTTTTTCAATGATCATATTTCCTATCCATCACAATTCTTCCCTTCCATCTCTGTCACACTTCACCTGTAACCATTCTCTGTCACACTTCACCGGTCACCATTCTCTGTCACACTTCACCGGTCACCATTCTCTGTCGCACTCCACCTGTCACCATTCTCTGTCACACTTCACCAGTCACCATTCTCTGTCACACTTCACTGGTCACTGGTCTGTCATACTTCAGCGGTCGCCATTTCTGTCACACTTCACCGGCCAGCATTCTCTGTCACAGTTCACCTGTCACCATTCTCTGTCACACTTCACCGGTCACCATTCCCTGTCAAACTTCACCGGTCACCATTCTCTGTCACATTTCACCGGTCACCATATTCTGTCACACTTAACCGGTCACCATTCTCTGTCATACTTCACCAGTCATCATTCACTTTCACCCTCCACCAGTCATCATTCACTGTCACACTTCACCAGTCACTGGTCTGTCACACTTCACCGGTCACCATTCACTGGCACACTTCACCGGTCACCATTCACTGTCACACTTCACCGGTCACTGGTCTGTCACACTTCACCGGTCACTGGTCTGTCACGCTACACCGGTCACCATTCTCTGTCACACTTCACCGGTCACCATTCTCTGTCGCACTCCACCTGTCACCATTCTCTGTCACACTTCACCAGTCACCATTCTCTGTCACACTTCACTGGTCACTGATCTGTCATACTTCAGCGGTCACCATTTCTGTCACACTTCACCGGCCAGCATTCTCTGTCACACTTCACCGGTCACCATTCACTGTCACACTTCACCTGTCACCATTCTCTGTCACACTTCACCGGTCATCATTCACTGTCACCCTTCACCAGTCACCATTCACTGTCACACTTCACCAGTCACCATTCACTGTCACACTTCACTGGCCTGTCACACTTCACTGGTCACCACGTATTGGCACACTTCCCCAATCACCATTCACTGTCACACTTCACCGGTCACTGATCTGTCACACTTCACTCGTCACTGGTCTGTCACACTACACCGGTCACCATTCTCTGTCACACTTCAACGGTCACCATTCTCTGTCACTCTTCACCGATCACTATTCTCTGTCACACTTCACCGGTCACCATTCACTGTCACACTTCACCGGTCACCATTCAATTTCTCACTTCACCGGTTACCATTCTCTGTCACACTTCACCGGTCACCATTCACTGTCACACTTCACCTGTCACCATTCTCTGTCACACGTCACCCGTCACTGGTCTGTCAAACTTCACCGGTCACTGGTCTGTCACACTACACCGGTCACCATTCTCTGTCATGCTTCACCTGTCACACTTCAAGTGTCACCATTCCCTGTCACACTTCACCTGTCGCCATTCCTTGTCACACTTCACCGGTCATTATTCACTGTCACATTTCACCGGTCACCATTCTCTGTCACACTTCACCTGTCACCATTCTCTGTCACACTTCACCAGTCACCATTCTTTGTCACACTTCACCGGTCATCATTGATGGTCACACTTCACCGGTCACCATTCTCTGTCACACTACAAGGGTCACCATTCTCTGTCACACTTCACCAGTCACCATTCTTTGTCACACTTCACCGGTCATCATTCACTGTCACACATCACCGGTCACCATTCATTGTCACACTTCACCGGTCTCCATTCACTGTCACACTTCACCGGTTACCATTCACTGTCACACTTCATCGGTCATCATTCACTGTCACACTTCAGCGGTCACCATTCACTGTCACAATTCACCGGTCACCATTCACTGTCACACTTCACCGGTCACCATTCACTGTCACACTTCACCGGTCACCATTCACTGTCACACTTTACTGGTCACCATTCTCTGTCACAATTCACCGGTCACTGGTCTCTCACACTTCAGCGGTCACCATTCAGTGTCACACTTCACCGGTCACTGGTCTGTCACACTTCACCGGTCACTGGTCTGTCACACTTCAGCGGTCATCATTCTCTGTCACACTTCACTGGTCACCATTCTCTGTCACACTTCACCGGTCACCATTCTCTGTCATACTTCACCGGTCATCATTCACTGTCACACTTCACCGGTCACCATTCACTGTCACACTTCACCATTCACGGTTCACTGTCACACGTCACCGGTCACCTTTCTCTGTCACACTTCACCGGTCATCATTCACTGTCACTCTTCACCGGTGATGATTCTCTGTCACACTACACTGGTCACCATTCTCTGTCGCATTTCACCGGTCACCATTCTCTGTCACAATTCACCTGTCACACTGCAAGTGTCACCATTCTCTGTCACACTTCACTTGTCACAATTCTCTGCCACACTTCACCGGTCAACATTCTCTGTCACACTTCACCGGTCACTGGTCTGTCACACTTCACCGGTCACCATTCTCTGTCACACTTCACTGGTCAACAATCTCTGTCACACTTCACCTATCACCATTCTCTGTCATACTTCACCGGTCATCATTCACTGTCACACTTCACCGATCATCATTCACTGTCGCACTTCACCGGTCACCATTCACTGTCGCACTTCACCGGTCACCATTCACTGTCACACTTCACCGGTCAACATTCACTGTCACACTTCACCGGAACCTTTTTCAATGTTCATATTTCCTATCCATCACAATTCTTCCCTTCCATCTCTGTCACACTTCACCTGTAACCATTCTCTGTCACATTTCACCGGTCACCATTCTCTGTCACACTTCACCGGTCACCATTCTCTGTCGCACTCCATCTGTCACCATTCTCTGTCACACTTCACCAGTCACCATTCTCTGTCACACTTCACTGGTCACTGGTCTGTCATACTTCAGCGGTCACCATTTCTGTCACACTTCACCGGCCAGCATTCTCTGTCACACTTCACCGGCCACCATTCACTGTCACAGTTCACCTGTCACCATTCTCTGTCACACTTCACCAGTCACCATTCCCTGTCAAACTTCACCGGTCACCATTCTCTGTCACATTTCACCGGTCACAATATTTTGTCACACTTAACCGGTCACCATTCTCTGTCATACTTCACCAGTCATCATTCACTGTCACCCTCCACCAGTCATCATTCACTGTCACACTTCACCAGTCACTGGTCTGTCACACTTCACCGGTCACCATTCACTGGCACACTTCACCGGTCACCATTCACTGTCACACTTCACCGGTCACTGGTCTGTCACACTTCACCGGTCACTGGTCTGTCACGCTACACCGGTCACCATTCTCTGTCACACTTCACCGGTCACCATTCTCTGTCACACTTCACCGGTCATCATTCTCTGTCCCACTTCACCGATCACCATTCTCTGTCACGCTTCACCGGTCACCATTCTCTGTCACACTTCACTGGTCACCATTCTCTGTCCCACTTCACCGGTCACCATTCACTGTCACACTTCACCGGTCACCATTCACTTTCACACTTCACCGGTCACCATTCTCTGTCACACTTCACCGGACATCATTCAATGTCACGCTTCACCAGTCTCCATTCTCTGTCACACTTCACCGGTTACTGGTCTGTCACACTTGACCGATCACCATTCTCTGTCACACTTCAATGGTCACCATTCTCTGTCACTCTTCTCTGGTCACCATTCACTGTCACACTTCACCTGTCACCATTCTCTGTCACACTTCACCAGTCACTGGTCTGTCTCACTTCACTGGTCACTGGTCTGTCACACTACACCGGTCACCATTCTCTGTCACACTTCACCTGTCACACTTCAAGTGTCACCATTTTCTGTCACACTTCACCTGTCACCATTCTTTGTCACACTTCACCGGTCATCATTCACTGTCACAATTCACCGGTCACCATTCACGGTCTCACTTCACCAGTTACCATTCACTGTCACATTTCACCGGCCACCATTCACTGTCATACTTCATCGGTCACCATTCACTGTCACAATTCACCGGTAAACATTCACTGTCACACATCACCAATCACCACTCACTGTCACACTTCACCTGTCAAAATTCTCTGTCACACTTCACTGGTCACTGGTCTGTCACACTTCACCGGTCACCATTCTCTGTCACACTACAAGGGTCACCATTCTCTGTCACACTTCACCTGTCACCATTCCTTGTCACACTTCACCGGTCATTATTCACTGTCACATTTCACCGGTCACCATTCTCTGTCACACCTCACCAGTCACCATTCTCTGTCACACTTCACCAGTCACCATTCTTTGTCACTCTTCACCGGTCATCATTCATGGTCACACTTCACCGGTCACCATTCTCTGTCACACTACAAGGGTCACCATTCTCTGTCACACTTCACCAGTCACCATTCTTTGTCACACTTCACCGGTCATCATTCACTGTCAACATCACCGGTCACCATTCATTGTCACACTTCACCGGTCTCCATTCACTGTCACACTTCACCGGTTACCATTCACTGTCACACTTCATCGGTCATCATTCACTGTCACACATCAGCGGTCACCATTCTCTGGCACAGTTCACCAGTCACCATTCACTGTCCCACTTCACCGGTCACCATTCACTGTCACACTTCACCGGTCACCATTCACTGTCACACTTCATCGGTCATCATTCTCTGTCACACTTCAGCGGTCACCATTCACTGTCACACTTCACCGGTCACCATTCACTGTCACACTTCACCGGTCACCATTCACTGTCACACTTTACTGGTCACCATTCTCTGTCACAATTCACCGGTCACTGGTCTCCCACACTTCACCGGTCACCATTCACTGTCGCACTTCACCGGTCACTGGTCTGTCACACTTCACCGGTCACTGGTCTGTCACACTTCAGCGGTCACCATTCTCTGTCACACTTCACTGGTCACCATTCTGTGTTACACTTCACCGGTCACCATTCTCTGTCATACTTCACCGGTCATCATTCACTGTCACACTTCACCGGTCACCATTCACTGTCACACTTCACCATTCACGATTCACTGTCACACGTCACCAGTCACGATTCACTGTCACACGTCACCGGTCACCTTTCTCTGTCACACTTCACCGGTCATCATTCACTGTCACTCTTCACCGGTGATGATTCTCTGTCACACTACACTGGTCACCATTCTCTGTCGCATTTCACCGGTCACCATTCTCTGTCACAATTCAGCTGTCACACTTCAAGTGTCACCATTCTCTGTCACACTTCACTTGTCACAATTCTGTGTCACACTTCACCGGTCAACATTCTCTGTCACACTTCACCGGTCACTGGTCTGTCACACTTCACCGGTCACCATTCTCTGTCACACTTCACCGGTCAACAGTCTCTGTCACACTTCACCTATCACCATTCACTGTCACAATTCACCGGTCACCATTCACGGTCTCACTTCACCAGTTACCATTCACTGTCACATTTCACCGGCCACCATTCACTGTCATACTTCATCGGTCACCATTCACTGTCACACTTCACCGGTCACTGATCTGTCACACTTCACTCGTCACTGGTCTGTCACACTACACCGGTCACCATTCTCTGTCACACTTCAACGGTCACCATTCTCTGTCACTCTTCACCGATCACTATTCTCTGTCACACTTCACCGGTCACCATTCACTGTCACACTTCACCGGTCACCATTCAATTTCTCACTTCACCGGTTACCATTCTCTGTCACACTTCACCGGTCACCATTCACTGTCACACTTCACCTGCCACCATTCTCTGTCACACGTCACCCGTCACTGGTCTGTCAAACTTCACCGGTCACTGGTCTGTCACACTACACCGGTCACCATTCTCTGTCATGCTTCACCTGTCACACTTCAAGTGTCACCATTCCCTGTCACACTTCACCTGTCGCCATTCCTTGTCACACTTCACCGGTCATTATTCACTGTCACATTTCACCGGTCACCATTCTCTGTCACACTTCACCTGTCACCATTTTCTGTCACACTTCACAGGTCACTGGTCTGTCAAACTTCACCGGTCACTGGTCTGTCACACTACACCAGTCACCATTCTCTGTCATGCTTCACCTGTCACACTTCAAGTGTCACCATTCTCTGTCACAATTCACCTGTCACCATTCCTTGTCACACTTCACCGGTCATTATTCACTGTCACATTTCACCGGTCACCATTCTCTGTCACACCTCACCAGTCACCATTCTCTGTCACACTTCACCAGTCACCATTCTTTGTCACTCTTCACCGGTCACCATTCTCTGTCACACTACAAGGGTCACCATTCTCTGTCACACTTCACCAGTCACCATTCTTTGTCACACTTCACCGGTCATCATTCACTGTCAACATCACCGGTCACCATTCATTGTCACACTTCACCGGTCTCCATTCACTGTCACACTTCATCGGTCATCATTCACTGTCACACTTCAGCGGTCACCATTCTCTGGCACAGTTCACCAGTCACCATTCACTGTCCCACTTCACCGGTCACCATTCACTGTCACACTTCACCGGTCACCATTCACTGTCACACTTCATCGGTCATCATTCTCTGTCACACTTCAGCGGTCACCATTCTCTGTCACAATTCACCGGTCACCATTCACTGTCACACTTCACCGGTCACCATTCACTGTCACACTTTACTGGTCACCATTCTCTGTCACAATTCACCGGTCACTGGTCTCCCACACTTCACCGGTCACCATTCACTGTCGCACTTCACCGGTCACTGGTCTGTCACACTTCACCGGTCACTGGTCTGTCACACTTCAGCGGTCACCATTCTCTGTCACACTTCACTGGTCACCATTCACTGTCACACTTCACCGGTCACCATTCACTGTCACACTTCACCATTCACGATTCACTGTCACACGTCACCAGTCACGATTCACTGTCACACGTCACCGGTCACCTTTCTCTGTCACACTTCACCGGTCATCATTCACTGTCACTCTTCACCGGTGATGATTCTCTGTCACACTACACTGGTCACCATTCTCTGTCGCATTTCACCGGTCATCATTCTCTGTCACACTTCAGCGGTCAGCATTCTCTGTCACAATTCACCGGTCACCATTCACTGTCACACTTCACCGGTCACCATTCACTGTCACACTTCACCGGTCACCATTCACTGTCACACTTTACTGGTCACCATTCTCTGTCACAATTCACCGGTCACTGGTCTCTCACACTTCAGCGGTCACCATTCAGTGTCACACTTCACCGGTCACTGGTCTGTCACACTTCACCGGTCACTGGTCTGTCACACTTCAGCGGTCATCATTCTCTGTCACACTTCACTGGTCACCATTCTCTGTCACACTTCACCGGTCACCATTCTCTGTCATACTTCACCGGTCATCATTCACTGTCACACTTCACCGGTCACCATTCACTGTCACACTTCACCATTCACGGTTCACTGTCACACGTCACCGGTCACCTTTCTCTGTCACACTTCACCGGTCATCATTCACTGTCACTCTTCACCGGTGATGATTCTCTGTCACACTACACTGGTCACCATTCTCTGTCGCATTTCACCGGTCACCATTCTCTGTCACAATTCACCTGTCACACTGCAAGTGTCACCATTCTCTGTCACACTTCACTTGTCACAATTCTCTGCCACACTTCACCGGTCAACATTCTCTGTCACACTTCACCGGTCACTGGTCTGTCACACTTCACCGGTCACCATTCTCTGTCACACTTCACTGGTCAACAATCTCTGTCACACTTCACCTATCACCATTCTCTGTCATACTTCACCGGTCATCATTCACTGTCACACTTCACCGATCATCATTCACTGTCGCACTTCACCGGTCACCATTCACTGTCGCACTTCACCGGTCACCATTCACTGTCACACTTCACCGGTCAACATTCACTGTCACACTTCACCGGAACCTTTTTCAATGTTCATATTTCCTATCCATCACAATTCTTCCCTTCCATCTCTGTCACACTTCACCTGTAACCATTCTCTGTCACATTTCACCGGTCACCATTCTCTGTCACACTTCACCGGTCACCATTCTCTGTCGCACTCCATCTGTCACCATTCTCTGTCACACTTCACCAGTCACCATTCTCTGTCACACTTCACTGGTCACTGGTCTGTCATACTTCAGCGGTCACCATTTCTGTCACACTTCACCGGCCAGCATTCTCTGTCACACTTCACCGGCCACCATTCACTGTCACAGTTCACCTGTCACCATTCTCTGTCACACTTCACCAGTCACCATTCCCTGTCAAACTTCACCGGTCACCATTCTCTGTCACATTTCACCGGTCACAATATTTTGTCACACTTAACCGGTCACCATTCTCTGTCATACTTCACCAGTCATCATTCACTGTCACCCTCCACCAGTCATCATTCACTGTCACACTTCACCAGTCACTGGTCTGTCACACTTCACCGGTCACCATTCACTGGCACACTTCACCGGTCACCATTCACTGTCACACTTCACCGGTCACTGGTCTGTCACACTTCACCGGTCACTGGTCTGTCACGCTACACCGGTCACCATTCTCTGTCACACTTCACCGGTCACCATTCTCTGTCACACTTCACCGGTCATCATTCTCTGTCCCACTTCACCGATCAACATTCTCTGTCACGCTTCACCGGTCACCATTCTCTGTCACACTTCACTGGTCACCATTCTCTGTCCCACTTCACCGGTCACCATTCACTGTCACACTTCACCGGTCACCATTCACTTTCACACTTCACCGGTCACCATTCTCTGTCACACTTCACCGGACATCATTCAATGTCACGCTTCACCAGTCTCCATTCTCTGTCACACTTCACCGGTTACTGGTCTGTCACACTTGACCGATCACCATTCTCTGTCACACTTCAATGGTCACCATTCTCTGTCACTCTTCTCTGGTCACCATTCACTGTCACACTTCACCTGTCACCATTCTCTGTCACACTTCACCAGTCACTGGTCTGTCTCACTTCACTGGTCACTGGTCTGTCACACTACACCGGTCACCATTCTCTGTCACACTTCACCTGTCACACTTCAAGTGTCACCATTTTCTGTCACACTTCACCTGTCACCATTCTTTGTCACACTTCACCGGTCATCATTCACTGTCACAATTCACCGGTCACCATTCACGGTCTCACTTCACCAGTTACCATTCACTGTCACATTTCACCGGCCACCATTCACTGTCATACTTCATCGGTCACCATTCACTGTCACAATTCACCGGTAAACATTCACTGTCACACATCACCAATCACCACTCACTGTCACACTTCACCTGTCAAAATTCTCTGTCACACTTCACTGGTCACTGGTCTGTCACACTTCACCGGTCACCATTCTCTGTCACACTACAAGGGTCACCATTCTCTGTCACACTTCACCTGTCACCATTCCTTGTCACACTTCACCGGTCATTATTCACTGTCACATTTCACCGGTCACCATTCTCTGTCACACCTCACCAGTCACCATTCTCTGTCACACTTCACCAGTCACCATTCTTTGTCACTCTTCACCGGTCATCATTCATGGTCACACTTCACCGGTCACCATTCTCTGTCACACTACAAGGGTCACCATTCTCTGTCACACTTCACCAGTCACCATTCTTTGTCACACTTCACCGGTCATCATTCACTGTCAACATCACCGGTCACCATTCTTTGTCACACTTCACCGGTCTCCATTCACTGTCACACTTCACCGGTTACCATTCACTGTCACACTTCATCGGTCATCATTCACTGTCACACATCAGCGGTCACCATTCTCTGGCACAGTTCACCAGTCACCATTCACTGTCCCACTTCACCGGTCACCATTCACTGTCACACTTCACCGGTCACCATTCACTGTCACACTTCATCGGTCATCATTCTCTGTCACACTTCAGCGGTCACCATTCACTGTCACACTTCAGCGGTCACCATTCACTGTCACACTTCACCGGTCACCATTCACTGTCACACTTTACTGGTCACCATTCTCTGTCACAATTCACCGGTCACTGGTCTCCCACACTTCACCGGTCACCATTCACTGTCGCACTTCACCGGTCACTGGTCTGTCACACTTCACCGGTCACTGGTCTGTCACACTTCAGCGGTCACCATTCTCTGTCACACTTCACTGGTCACCATTCTGTGTTACACTTCACCGGTCACCATTCTCTGTCATACTTCACCGGTCATCATTCACTGTCACACTTCACCGGTCACCATTCACTGTCACACTTCACCATTCACGATTCACTGTCACACGTCACCAGTCACGATTCACTGTCACACGTCACCGGTCACCTTTCTCTGTCACACTTCACCGGTCATCATTCACTGTCACTCTTCACCGGTGATGATTCTCTGTCACACTACACTGGTCACCATTCTCTGTCGCATTTCACCGGTCACCATTCTCTGTCACAATTCAGCTGTCACACTTCAAGTGTCACCATTCTCTGTCACACTTCACTTGTCACAATTCTGTGTCACACTTCACCGGTCAACATTCTCTGTCACACTTCACCGGTCACTGGTCTGTCACACTTCACCGGTCACCATTCTCTGTCACACTTCACCGGTCAACAGTCTCTGTCACACTTCACCTATCACCATTCACTGTCACCATTCACGGTCTCACTTCACCAGTTACCATTCACTGTCACATTTCACCGGCCACCATTCACTGTCATACTTCATCGGTCACCATTCACTGTCACACTTCACCGGTCACTGATCTGTCACACTTCACTCGTCACTGGTCTGTCACACTACACCGGTCACCATTCTCTGTCACACTTCAACGGTCACCATTCTCTGTCACTCTTCACCGATCACTATTCTCTGTCACACTTCACCGGTCACCATTCACTGTCACACTTCACCGGTCACCATTCAATTTCTCACTTCACCGGTTACCATTCTCTGTCACACTTCACCGGTCACCATTCACTGTCACACTTCACCTGCCACCATTCTCTGTCACACGTCACCCGTCACTGGTCTGTCAAACTTCACCGGTCACTGGTCTGTCACACTACACCGGTCACCATTCTCTGTCATGCTTCACCTGTCACACTTCAAGTGTCACCATTCCATGTCACACTTCACCTGTCGCCATTCCTTGTCACACTTCACCGGTCATTATTCACTGTCACATTTCACCGGTCACCATTCTCTGTCACACTTCACCTGTCACCATTTTCTGTCACACTTCACAGGTCACTGGTCTGTCAAACTTCACCGGTCACTGGTCTGTCACACTACACCAGTCACCATTCTCTGTCATGCTTCACCTGTCACACTTCAAGTGTCACCATTCTCTGTCACAATTCACCTGTCACCATTCCTTGTCACACTTCACCGGTCATTATTCACTGTCACATTTCACCGGTCACCATTCTCTGTCACACCTCACCAGTCACCATTCTCTGTCACACTTCACCAGTCACCATTCTTTGTCACTCTTCACCGGTCACCATTCTCTGTCACACTACAAGGGTCACCATTCTCTGTCACACTTCACCAGTCACCATTCTTTGTCACACTTCACCGGTCATCATTCACTGTCAACATCACCGGTCACCATTCATTGTCACACTTCACCGGTCTCCATTCACTGTCACACTTCATCGGTCATCATTCACTGTCACACTTCAGCGGTCACCATTCTCTGGCACAGTTCACCAGTCACCATTCACTGTCCCACTTCACCGGTCACCATTCACTGTCACACTTCACCAGTCACCATTCACTGTCACACTTCATCGGTCATCATTCTCTGTCACACTTCAGCGGTCACCATTCTCTGTCACAATTCACCGGTCACCATTCACTGTCACACTTCACCGGTCACCATTCACTGTCACACTTTACTGGTCACCATTCTCTGTCACAATTCACCGGTCACTGGTCTCCCACACTTCACCGGTCACCATTCACTGTCGCACTTCACCGGTCACTGGTCTGTCACACTTCACCGGTCACTGGTCTGTCACACTTCAGCGGTCACCATTCTCTGTCACACTTCACTGGTCACCATTCACTGTCACACTTCACCGGTCACCATTCACTGTCACACTTCACCATTCACGATTCACTGTCACACGTCACCAGTCACGATTCACTGTCACACGTCACCGGTCACCTTTCTCTGTCACACTTCACCGGTCATCATTCACTGTCACTCTTCACCGGTGATGATTCTCTGTCACACTACACTGGTCACCATTCTCTGTCGCATTTCACCGGTCACCATTCTCTGTCACAATTCACCTGTCACACTTCAAGTGTCACCATTCTCTGTCACACTTCACTTGTCACAATTCTGTGTCACACTTCACCGGTCAACATTCTCTGTCACACTTCACCGGTCACTGGTCTGTCACACTTCACCGGTCACCATTCTCTGTCACACTTCACCGGTCAACAGTCTCTGTCACACTTCACCTATCACCATTCTCTGTCATACTTCACCGGTCATCATTCACTGTCGCACTTCACCGATCATCATTCACTGTCGCACTTCACCGGTCACCATTCACTGTCGCACTTCACCGGTCAACATTCACTGTCACACTTCACCGGAATCTTTTTCAATGATCATATTTCCTATCCATCACAATTCTTCCCTTCCATCTCTGTCACACTTCACCTGTAACCATTCTCTGTCACACTTCACTGGTCACCATTCTCTGTCACACTTCACCGGTCACCATTCTCTGTCGCACTCCACCTGTCACCATTCTCTGTCACACTTCACCAGTCACCATTCTCTGTCACACTTCACTGGTCACTGGTCTGTCATACTTCAGCGGTCGCCATTTCTGTCACACTTCACCGGCCAGCATTCTCTGTCACACTTCACCGGCCACCATTCACTGTCACAGTTCACCTGTCACCATTCTCTGTCACACTTCACCGGTCACCATTCCCTGTCAAACTTCACCAGTCATCATTCACTTTCACCCTCCACCAGTCATCATTCACTGTCACACTTCACCAGTCACTGGTCTGTCACACTTCACCGGTCACCATTCACTGGCACACTTCACCGGTCACCATTCACTGTCACACTTCACCGGTCACTGGTCTGTCACACTTCACCGGTCACTGGTCTGTCACGCTACACCGGTCACCATTCTCTGTCACACTTCACCGGTCACCATTCTCTGTCGCACTCCACCTGTCACCATTCTCTGTCACACTTCACCAGTCACCATTCTCTGTCACACTTCACTGGTCACTGATCTGTCATACTTCAGCGGTCACCATTTCTGTCACACTTCACCGGCCAGCATTCTCTGTCACACTTCACCGGTCACCATTCACTGTCACACTTCACCTGTCACCATTCTCTGTCACACTTCACCGGTCATCATTCACTGTCACCCTTCACCAGTCACCATTCACTGTCACACTTCACCAGTCACCATTCACTGTCACACTTCACTGGCCTGTCACACTTCACTGGTCACCACGTATTGGCACACTTCCCCAATCACCATTCACTGTCACACTTCACCGGTCACTGATCTGTCACACTTCACTCGTCACTGGTCTGTCACACTACACCGGTCACCATTCTCTGTCACACTTCAACGGTCACCATTCTCTGTCACTCTTCACCGATCACTATTCTCTGTCACACTTCACCGGTCACCATTCACTGTCACACTTCACCGGTCACCATTCAATTTCTCACTTCACCGGTTACCATTCTCTGTCACACTTCACCGGTCACCATTCACTGTCACACTTCACCTGTCACCATTCTCTGTCACACGTCACCCGTCACTGGTCTGTCAAACTTCACCGGTCACTGGTCTGTCACACTACACCGGTCACCATTCTCTGTCATGCTTCACCTGTCACACTTCAAGTGTCACCATTCCCTGTCACACTTCACCTGTCGCCATTCCTTGTCACACTTCACCGGTCATTATTCACTGTCACATTTCACCGGTCACCATTCTCTGTCACACTTCACCTGTCACCATTCTCTGTCACACTTCACCAGTCACCATTCTTTGTCACACTTCACCGGTCATCATTGATGGTCACACTTCACCGGTCACCATTCTCTGTCACACTACAAGGGTCACCATTCTCTGTCACACTTCACCAGTCACCATTCTTTGTCACACTTCACCGGTCATCATTCACTGTCACACATCACCGGTCACCATTCATTGTCACACTTCACCGGTCTCCATTCACTGTCACACTTCACCGGTTACCATTCACTGTCACACTTCATCGGTCATCATTCACTGTCACACTTCAGCGGTCACCATTCACTGTCACACTTCATCGGTCATCATTCTCTGTCACACTTCAGCGGTCAGCATTCTCTGTCACAATTCACCGGTCACCATTCACTGTCACACTTCACCGGTCACCATTCACTGTCACACTTCACCGGTCACCATTCACTGTCACACTTTACTGGTCACCATTCTCTGTCACAATTCACCGGTCACTGGTCTCTCACACTTCAGCGGTCACCATTCAGTGTCACACTTCACCGGTCACTGGTCTGTCACACTTCACCGGTCACTGGTCTGTCACACTTCAGCGGTCATCATTCTCTGTCACACTTCACTGGTCACCATTCTCTGTCACACTTCACCGGTCACCATTCTCTGTCATACTTCACCGGTCATCATTCACTGTCACACTTCACCGGTCACCATTCACTGTCACACTTCACCATTCACGGTTCACTGTCACACGTCACCGGTCACCTTTCTCTGTCACACTTCACCGGTCATCATTCACTGTCACTCTTCACCGGTGATGATTCTCTGTCACACTACACTGGTCACCATTCTCTGTCGCATTTCACCGGTCACCATTCTCTGTCACAATTCACCTGTCACACTGCAAGTGTCACCATTCTCTGTCACACTTCACTTGTCACAATTCTCTGCCACACTTCACCGGTCAACATTCTCTGTCACACTTCACCGGTCACTGGTCTGTCACACTTCACCGGTCACCATTCTCTGTCACACTTCACTGGTCAACAATCTCTGTCACACTTCACCTATCACCATTCTCTGTCATACTTCACCGGTCATCATTCACTGTCACACTTCACCGATCATCATTCACTGTCGCACTTCACCGGTCACCATTCACTGTCGCACTTCACCGGTCACCATTCACTGTCACACTTCACCGGTCAACATTCACTGTCACACTTCACCGGAACCTTTTTCAATGTTCATATTTCCTATCCATCACAATTCTTCCCTTCCATCTCTGTCACACTTCACCTGTAACCATTCTCTGTCACATTTCACCGGTCACCATTCTCTGTCACACTTCACCGGTCACCATTCTCTGTCGCACTCCATCTGTCACCATTCTCTGTCACACTTCACCAGTCACCATTCTCTGTCACACTTCACTGGTCACTGGTCTGTCATACTTCAGCGGTCACCATTTCTGTCACACTTCACCGGCCAGCATTCTCTGTCACACTTCACCGGCCACCATTCACTGTCACAGTTCACCTGTCACCATTCTCTGTCACACTTCACCAGTCACCATTGCCTGTCAAACTTCACCGGTCACCATTCTCTGTCACATTTCACCGGTCACAATATTTTGTCACACTTAACCGGTCACCATTCTCTGTCATACTTCACCAGTCATCATTCACTGTCACCCTCCACCAGTCATCATTCACTGTCACACTTCACCAGTCACTGGTCTGTCACACTTCACCGGTCACCATTCACTGGCACACTTCACCGGTCACCATTCACTGTCACACTTCACCGGTCACTGGTCTGTCACACTTCACCGGTCACTGGTCTGTCACGCTACACCGGTCACCATTCTCTGTCACACTTCACCGGTCACCATTCTCTGTCACACTTCACCGGTCATCATTCTCTGTCCCACTTCACCGATCACCATTCTCTGTCACGCTTCACCGGTCACCATTCTCTGTCACACTTCACTGGTCACCATTCTCTGTCCCACTTCACCGGTCACCATTCACTGTCACACTTCACCGGTCACCATTCACTTTCACACTTCACCGGTCACCATTCTCTGTCACACTTCACCGGACATCATTCAATGTCACGCTTCACCAGTCTCCATTCTCTGTCACACTTCACCGGTTACTGGTCTGTCACACTTGACCGATCACCATTCTCTGTCACACTTCAATGGTCACCATTCTCTGTCACTCTTCTCTGGTCACCATTCACTGTCACACTTCACCTGTCACCATTCTCTGTCACACTTCACCAGTCACTGGTCTGTCTCACTTCACTGGTCACTGGTCTGTCACACTACACCGGTCACCATTCTCTGTCACACTTCACCGGTCACCATTCACTGTCACACTTTACTGGTCACCATTCTCTGTCACAATTCACCGGTCACTGGTCTCCCACACTTCACCGGTCACCATTCACTGTCGCACTTCACCGGTCACTGGTCTGTCACACTTCACCGGTCACTGGTCTGTCACACTTCAGCGGTCACCATTCTCTGTCACACTTCACTGGTCACCATTCTGTGTTACACTTCACCGGTCACCATTCTCTGTCATACTTCACCGGTCATCATTCACTGTCACACTTCACCGGTCACCATTCACTGTCACACTTCACCATTCACGATTCACTGTCACACGTCACCAGTCACGATTCACTGTCACACGTCACCGGTCACCTTTCTCTGTCACACTTCACCGGTCATCATTCACTGTCACTCTTCACCGGTGATGATTCTCTGTCACACTACACTGGTCACCATTCTCTGTCGCATTTCACCGGTCACCATTCTCTGTCACAATTCAGCTGTCACACTTCAAGTGTCACCATTCTCTGTCACACTTCACTTGTCACAATTCTGTGTCACACTTCACCGGTCAACATTCTCTGTCACACTTCACCGGTCACTGGTCTGTCACACTTCACCGGTCACCATTCTCTGTCACACTTCACCGGTCAACAGTCTCTGTCACACTTCACCTATCACCATTCACTGTCACAATTCACCGGTCACCATTCACGGTCTCACTTCACCAGTTACCATTCACTGTCACATTTCACCGGCCACCATTCACTGTCATACTTCATCGGTCACCATTCACTGTCACACTTCACCGGTCACTGATCTGTCACACTTCACTCGTCACTGGTCTGTCACACTACACCGGTCACCATTCTCTGTCACACTTCAACGGTCACCATTCTCTGTCACTCTTCACCGATCACTATTCTCTGTCACACTTCACCGGTCACCATTCACTGTCACACTTCACCGGTCACCATTCAATTTCTCACTTCACCGGTTACCATTCTCTGTCACACTTCACCGGTCACCATTCACTGTCACACTTCACCTGCCACCATTCTCTGTCACACGTCACCCGTCACTGGTCTGTCAAACTTCACCGGTCACTGGTCTGTCACACTACACCGGTCACCATTCTCTGTCATGCTTCACCTGTCACACTTCAAGTGTCACCATTCCCTGTCACACTTCACCTGTCGCCATTCCTTGTCACACTTCACCGGTCATTATTCACTGTCACATTTCACCGGTCACCATTCTCTGTCACACTTCACCTGTCACCATTCTCTGTCACACTTCACCAGTCACCATTCTTTGTCACACTTCACCGGTCATCATTGATGGTCACACTTCACCGGTCACCATTCTCTGTCACACTACAAGGGTCACCATTCTCTGTCACACTTCACCAGTCACCATTCTTTGTCACACTTCACCGGTCATCATTCACTGTCACACATCACCGGTCACCATTCATTGTCACACTTCACCAGTCTCCATTCACTGTCACACTTCACCGGTTACCATTCACTGTCACACTTCATCGGTCATCATTCACTGTCACACTTCAGCGGTCACCATTCACTGTCACACTTCATCGGTCATCATTCTCTGTCACACTTCAGCGGTCAGCATTCTCTGTCACAATTCACCGGTCACCATTCACTGTCACACTTCACCGGTCACCATTCACTGTCACACTTCACCGGTCACCATTCACTGTCACACTTTACTGGTCACCATTCTCTGTCACAATTCACCGGTCACTGGTCTCTCACACTTCAGCGGTCACCATTCAGTGTCACACTTCACCGGTCACTGGTCTGTCACACTTCACCGGTCACTGGTCTGTCACACTTCAGCGGTCATCATTCTCTGTCACACTTCACTGGTCACCATTCTCTGTCACACTTCACCGGTCACCATTCTCTGTCATACTTCACCGGTCATCATTCACTGTCACACTTCACCGGTCACCATTCACTGTCACACTTCACCATTCACGGTTCACTGTCACACGTCACCGGTCACCTTTCTCTGTCACACTTCACCGGTCATCATTCACTGTCACTCTTCACCGGTGATGATTCTCTGTCACACTACACTGGTCACCATTCTCTGTCGCATTTCACTGGTCACCATTCTCTGTCACAATTCACCTGTCACACTGCAAGTGTCACCATTCTCTGTCACACTTCACTTGTCACAATTCTCTGCCACACTTCACCGGTCAACATTCTCTGTCACACTTCACCGGTCACTGGTCTGTCACACTTCACCGGTCACCATTCTCTGTCACACTTCACTGGTCAACAATCTCTGTCACACTTCACCTATCACCATTCTCTGTCATACTTCACCGGTCATCATTCACTGTCACACTTCACCGATCATCATTCACTGTCGCACTTCACCGGTCACCATTCACTGTCGCACTTCACCGGTCACCATTCACTGTCACACTTCACCGGTCAACATTCACTGTCACACTTCACCGGAACCTTTTTCAATGTTCATATTTCCTATCCATCACAATTCTTCCCTTCCATCTCTGTCACACTTCACCTGTAACCATTCTCTGTCACATTTCACCGGTCACCATTCTCTGTCACACTTCACCGGTCACCATTCTCTGTCGCACTCCATCTGTCACCATTCTCTGTCACACTTCACCAGTCACCATTCTCTGTCACACTTCACTGGTCACTGGTCTGTCATACTTCAGCGGTCACCATTTCTGTCACACTTCACCGGCCAGCATTCTCTGTCACACTTCACCGGCCACCATTCACTGTCACAGTTCACCTGTCACCATTCTCTGTCACACTTCACCAGTCACCATTCCCTGTCAAACTTCACCGGTCACCATTCTCTGTCACATTTCACCGGTCACAATATTTTGTCACACTTAACCGGTCACCATTCTCTGTCATACTTCACCAGTCATCATTCACTGTCACTCTCCACCAGTCATCATTCACTGTCACACTTCACCAGTCACTGGTCTGTCACACTTCACCGGTCACCATTCACTGGCACACTTCACCGGTCACCATTCACTGTCACACTTCACCGGTCACTGGTCTGTCACACTTCACCGGTCACTGGTCTGTCACGCTACACCGGTCACCATTCTCTGTCACACTTCACCGGTCACCATTCTCTGTCACACTTCACCGGTCATCATTCTCTGTCCCACTTCACCGATCACCATTCTCTGTCACGCTTCACCGGTCACCATTCTCTGTCACACTTCACTGGTCACCATTCTCTGTCCCACTTCACCGGTCACCATTCACTGTCACACTTCACCGGTCACCATTCACTTTCACACTTCACCGGTCACCATTCTCTGTCACACTTCACCGGACATCATTCAATGTCACGCTTCACCAGTCTCCATTCTCTGTCACACTTCACCGGTTACTGGTCTGTCACACTTGACCGATCACCATTCTCTGTCACACTTCAATGGTCACCATTCTCTGTCACTCTTCTCTGGTCACCATTCACTGTCACACTTCACCTGTCACCATTCTCTGTCACACTTCACCAGTCACTGGTCTGTCTCACTTCACTGGTCACTGGTCTGTCACACTACACCGGTCACCATTCTCTGTCACACTTCACCGGTCACCATTCACTGTCACACTTTACTGGTCACCATTCTCTGTCACAATTCACCGGTCACTGGTCTCCCACACTTCACCGGTCACCATTCACTGTCGCACTTCACCGGTCACTGGTCTGTCACACTTCACCGGTCACTGGTCTGTCACACTTCAGCGGTCACCATTCTCTGTCGCACTTCACCGGTCACCATTCACTGTCGCACTTCACCGGTCACCATTCACTGTCACACTTCACCGGTCAACATTCACTGTCACACTTCACCGGAACCTTTTTCAATGTTCATATTTCCTATCCATCACAATTCTTCCCTTCCATCTCTGTCACACTTCACCTGTAACCATTCTCTGTCACATTTCACCGGTCACCATTCTCTGTCACACTTCACCGGTCACCATTCTCTGTCGCACTCCATCTGTCACCATTCTCTGTCACACTTCACCAGTCACCATTCTCTGTCACACTTCACTGGTCACTGGTCTGTCATACTTCAGCGGTCACCATTTCTGTCACACTTCACCGGCCAGCATTCTCTGTCACACTTCACCGGCCACCATTCACTGTCACAGTTCACCTGTCACCATTCTCTGTCACACTTCACCAGTCACCATTCCCTGTCAAACTTCACCGGTCACCATTCTCTGTCACATTTCACCGGTCACAATATTTTGTCACACTTAACCGGTCACCATTCTCTGTCATACTTCACCAGTCATCATTCACTGTCACCCTCCACCAGTCATCATTCACTGTCACACTTCACCAGTCACTGGTCTGTCACACTTCACCGGTCACCATTCACTGGCACACTTCACCGGTCACCATTCACTGTCACACTTCACCGGTCACTGGTCTGTCACACTTCACCGGTCACTGGTCTGTCACGCTACACCGGTCACCATTCTCTGTCACACTTCACCGGTCACCATTCTCTGTCACACTTCACCGGTCATCATTCTCTGTCCCACTTCACCGATCACCATTCTCTGTCACGCTTCACCGGTCACCATTCTCTGTCACACTTCACTGGTCACCATTCTCTGTCCCACTTCACCGGTCACCATTCACTGTCACACTTCACCGGTCACCATTCACTTTCACACTTCACCGGTCACCATTCTCTGTCACACTTCACCGGACATCATTCAATGTCACGCTTCACCAGTCTCCATTCTCTGTCACACTTCACCGGTTACTGGTCTGTCACACTTGACCGATCACCATTCTCTGTCACACTTCAATGGTCACCATTCTCTGTCACTCTTCTCTGGTCACCATTCACTGTCACACTTCACCTGTCACCATTCTCTGTCACACTTCACCAGTCACTGGTCTGTCTCACTTCACTGGTCACTGGTCTGTCACACTACACCGGTCACCATTCTCTGTCACACTTCACCGGTCACCATTCACTGTCACACTTTACTGGTCACCATTCTCTGTCACAATTCACCGGTCACTGGTCTCCCACACTTCACCGGTCACCATTCACTGTCGCACTTCACCGGTCACTGGTCTGTCACACTTCACCGGTCACTGGTCTGTCACACTTCAGCGGTCACCATTCTCTGTCACACTTCACTGGTCACCATTCTGTGTTACACTTCACCGGTCACCATTCTCTGTCATACTTCACCGGTCATCATTCACTGTCACACTTCACCGGTCACCATTCACTGTCACACTTCACCATTCACGATTCACTGTCACACGTCACCAGTCACGATTCACTGTCACACGTCACCGGTCACCTTTCTCTGTCACACTTCACCGGTCATCATTCACTGTCACTCTTCACCGGTGATGATTCTCTGTCACACTACACTGGTCACCATTCTCTGTCGCATTTCACCGGTCACCATTCTCTGTCACAATTCAGCTGTCACACTTCAAGTGTCACCATTCTCTGTCACACTTCACTTGTCACAATTCTGTGTCACACTTCACCGGTCAACATTCTCTGTCACACTTCACCGGTCACTGGTCTGTCACACTTCACCGGTCACCATTCTCTGTCACACTTCACCGGTCAACAGTCTCTGTCACACTTCACCTATCACCATTCACTGTCACAATTCACCGGTCACCATTCACGGTCTCACTTCACCAGTTACCATTCACTGTCACATTTCACCGGCCACCATTCACTGTCATACTTCATCGGTCACCATTCACTGTCACACTTCACCGGTCACTGATCTGTCACACTTCACTCGTCACTGGTCTGTCACACTACACCGGTCACCATTCTCTGTCACACTTCAACGGTCACCATTCTCTGTCACTCTTCACCGATCACTATTCTCTGTCACACTTCACCGGTCACCATTCACTGTCACACTTCACCGGTCACCATTCAATTTCTCACTTCACCGGTTACCATTCTCTGTCACACTTCACCGGTCACCATTCACTGTCACACTTCACCTGCCACCATTCTCTGTCACACGTCACCCGTCACTGGTCTGTCAAACTTCACCGGTCACTGGTCTGTCACACTACACCGGTCACCATTCTCTGTCATGCTTCACCTGTCACACTTCAAGTGTCACCATTCCCTGTCACACTTCACCTGTCGCCATTCCTTGTCACACTTCACCGGTCATTATTCACTGTCACATTTCACCGGTCACCATTCTCTGTCACACTTCACCTGTCACCATTTTCTGTCACACTTCACAGGTCACTGGTCTGTCAAACTTCACCGGTCACTGGTCTGTCACACTACACCAGTCACCATTCTCTGTCATGCTTCACCTGTCACACTTCAAGTGTCACCATTCTCTGTCACAATTCACCTGTCACCATTCCTTGTCACACTTCACCGGTCATTATTCACTGTCACATTTCACCGGTCACCATTCTCTGTCACACCTCACCAGTCACCATTCTTTGTCACTCTTCACCGGTCACCATTCTCTGTCACACTACAAGGGTCACCATTCTCTGTCACACTTCACCAGTCACCATTCTTTGTCACACTTCACCGGTCATCATTCACTGTCAACATCACCGGTCACCATTCATTGTCACACTTCACCGGTCTCCATTCACTGTCACACTTCATCGGTCATCATTCACTGTCACACTTCAGCGGTCACCATTCTCTGGCACAGTTCACCAGTCACCATTCACTGTCCCACTTCACCGGTCACCATTCACTGTCACACTTCACCGGTCACCATTCACTGTCACACTTCATCGGTCATCATTCTCTGTCACACTTCAGCGGTCACCATTCTCTGTCACAATTCACCGGTCACCATTCACTGTCACACTTCACCGGTCACCATTCACTGTCACACTTTACTGGTCACCATTCTCTGTCACAATTCACCGGTCACTGGTCTCCCACACTTCACCGGTCACCATTCACTGTCGCACTTCACCGGTCACTGGTCTGTCACACTTCACCGGTCACTGGTCTGTCACACTTCAGCGGTCACCATTCTCTGTCACACTTCACTGGTCACCATTCACTGTCACACTTCACCGGTCACCATTCACTGTCACACTTCACCATTCACGATTCACTGTCACACGTCACCAGTCACG
This sequence comes from Somniosus microcephalus, assembly GCF_052327205.1. Classification (NCBI taxonomy): domain Eukaryota; kingdom Metazoa; phylum Chordata; class Chondrichthyes; order Squaliformes; family Somniosidae; genus Somniosus; species Somniosus microcephalus. Next base: position 94,433,840 of record NC_140999.1, on the reverse strand, counting down.
ATTCACTGTCACACGTCACCGGTCACCTTTCTCTGTCACACTTCACCGGTCATCATTCACTGTCACTCTTCACCGGTGATGATTCTCTGTCACACTACACTGGTCACCATTCTCTGTCGCATTTCACCGGTCACCATTCTCTGTCACAATTCACCTGTCACACTTCAAGTGTCACCATTCTCTGTCACACTTCACTTGTCACAATTCTGTGTCACACTTCACCGGTCAACATTCTCTGTCACACTTCACCGGTCACTGGTCTGTCACACTTCACCGGTCACCATTCTCTGTCACACTTCACCGGTCAACAGTCTCTGTCACACTTCACCTATCACCATTCTCTGTCATACTTCACCGGTCATCATTCACTGTCGCACTTCACCGATCATCATTCACTGTCGCACTTCACCGGTCACCATTCACTGTCGCACTTCACCGGTCAACATTCACTGTCACACTTCACCGGAATCTTTTTCAATGATCATATTTCCTATCCATCACAATTCTTCCCTTCCATCTCTGTCACACTTCACCTGTAACCATTCTCTGTCACACTTCACCGGTCACCATTCTCTGTCACACTTCACCGGTCACCATTCTCTGTCGCACTCCACCTGTCACCATTCTCTGTCACACTTCACCAGTCACCATTCTCTGTCACACTTCACTGGTCACTGGTCTGTCATACTTCAGCGGTCGCCATTTCTGTCACACTTCACCGGCCAGCATTCTCTGTCACACTTCACCGGCCACCATTCACTGTCACAGTTCACCTGTCACCATTCTCTGTCACACTTCACCGGTCACCATTCCCTGTCAAACTTCACCAGTCATCATTCACTTTCACCCTCCACCAGTCATCATTCACTGTCACACTTCACCAGTCACTGGTCTGTCACACTTCACCGGTCACCATTCACTGGCACACTTCACCGGTCACCATTCACTGTCACACTTCACCGGTCACTGGTCTGTCACACTTCACCGGTCACTGGTCTGTCACGCTACACCGGTCACCATTCTCTGTCACACTTCACCGGTCACCATTCTCTGTCGCACTCCACCTGTCACCATTCTCTGTCACACTTCACCAGTCACCATTCTCTGTCACACTTCACTGGTCACTGATCTGTCATACTTCAGCGGTCACCATTTCTGTCACACTTCACCGGCCAGCATTCTCTGTCACACTTCACCGGTCACCATTCACTGTCACACTTCACCTGTCACCATTCTCTGTCACACTTCACCGGTCATCATTCACTGTCACCCTTCACCAGTCACCATTCACTGTCACACTTCACCAGTCACCATTCACTGTCACACTTCACTGGCCTGTCACACTTCACTGGTCACCACGTATTGGCACACTTCCCCAATCACCATTCACTGTCACACTTCACCGGTCACTGATCTGTCACACTTCACTCGTCACTGGTCTGTCACACTACACCGGTCACCATTCTCTGTCACACTTCAACGGTCACCATTCTCTGTCACTCTTCACCGATCACTATTCTCTGTCACACTTCACCGGTCACCATTCACTGTCACACTTCACCGGTCACCATTCAATTTCTCACTTCACCGGTTACCATTCTCTGTCACACTTCACCGGTCACCATTCACTGTCACACTTCACCTGTCACCATTCTCTGTCACACGTCACCCGTCACTGGTCTGTCAAACTTCACCGGTCACTGGTCTGTCACACTACACCGGTCACCATTCTCTGTCATGCTTCACCTGTCACACTTCAAGTGTCACCATTCCCTGTCACACTTCACCTGTCGCCATTCCTTGTCACACTTCACCGGTCATTATTCACTGTCACATTTCACCGGTCACCATTCTCTGTCACACTTCACCTGTCACCATTCTCTGTCACACTTCACCAGTCACCATTCTTTGTCACACTTCACCGGTCATCATTGATGGTCACACTTCACCGGTCACCATTCTCTGTCACACTACAAGGGTCACCATTCTCTGTCACACTTCACCAGTCACCATTCTTTGTCACACTTCACCGGTCATCATTCACTGTCACACATCACCGGTCACCATTCATTGTCACACTTCACCGGTCTCCATTCACTGTCACACTTCACCGGTTACCATTCACTGTCACACTTCATCGGTCATCATTCACTGTCACACTTCAGCGGTCACCATTCACTGTCACACTTCATCGGTCATCATTCTCTGTCACACTTCAGCGGTCAGCATTCTCTGTCACAATTCACCGGTCACCATTCACTGTCACACTTCACCGGTCACCATTCACTGTCACACTTCACCGGTCACCATTCACTGTCACACTTTACTGGTCACCATTCTCTGTCACAATTCACCGGTCACTGGTCTCTCACACTTCAGCGGTCACCATTCAGTGTCACACTTCACCGGTCACTGGTCTGTCACACTTCACCGGTCACTGGTCTGTCACACTTCAGCGGTCATCATTCTCTGTCACACTTCACTGGTCACCATTCTCTGTCACACTTCACCGGTCACCATTCTCTGTCATACTTCACCGGTCATCATTCACTGTCACACTTCACCGGTCACCATTCACTGTCACACTTCACCATTCACGGTTCACTGTCACACGTCACCGGTCACCTTTCTCTGTCACACTTCACCGGTCATCATTCACTGTCACTCTTCACCGGTGATGATTCTCTGTCACACTACACTGGTCACCATTCTCTGTCGCATTTCACCGGTCACCATTCTCTGTCACAATTCACCTGTCACACTGCAAGTGTCACCATTCTCTGTCACACTTCACTTGTCACAATTCTCTGCCACACTTCACCGGTCAACATTCTCTGTCACACTTCACCGGTCACTGGTCTGTCACACTTCACCAGTCACCATTCTCTGTCACACTTCACTGGTCAACAATCTCTGTCACACTTCACCTATCACCATTCTCTGTCATACTTCACCGGTCATCATTCACTGTCACACTTCACCGATCATCATTCACTGTCGCACTTCACCGGTCACCATTCACTGTCGCACTTCACCGGTCACCATTCACTGTCACACTTCACCGGTCAACATTCACTGTCACACTTCACCGGAACCATTTTCAATGTTCATATTTCCTATCCATCACAATTCTTCCCTTCCATCTCTGTCACACTTCACCTGTAACCATTCTCTGTCACATTTCACCGGTCACCATTCTCTGTCACACTTCACCGGTCACCATTCTCTGTCGCACTCCATCTGTCACCATTCTCTGTCACACTTCACCAGTCACCATTCTCTGTCACACTTCACTGGTCACTGGTCTGTCATACTTCAGCGGTCACCATTTCTGTCACACTTCACCGGCCAGCATTCTCTGTCACACTTCACCGGCCACCATTCACTGTCACAGTTCACCTGTCACCATTCTCTGTCACACTTCACCAGTCACCATTCCCTGTCAAACTTCACCGGTCACCATTCTCTGTCACATTTCACCGGTCACAATATTTTGTCACACTTAACCGGTCACCATTCTCTGTCATACTTCACCAGTCATCATTCACTGTCACCCTCCACCAGTCATCATTCACTGTCACACTTCACCAGTCACTGGTCTGTCACACTTCACCGGTCACCATTCACTGGCACACTTCACCGGTCACTGGTCTGTCACACTTCACCGGTCACTGGTCTGTCACGCTACACCGGTCACCATTCTCTGTCACACTTCACCGGTCACCATTCTCTGTCACACTTCACCGGTCATCATTCTCTGTCCCACTTCACCGATCACCATTCTCTGTCACGCTTCACCGGTCACCATTCTCTGTCACACTTCACTGGTCACCATTCTCTGTCCCACTTCACCGGTCACCATTCACTGTCACACTTCACCGGTCACCATTCACTTTCACACTTCACCGGTCACCATTCTCTGTCACACTTCACCGGACATCATTCAATGTCACGCTTCACCAGTCTCCATTCTCTGTCACACTTCACCGGTTACTGGTCTGTCACACTTGACCGATCACCATTCTCTGTCACACTTCAATGGTCACCATTCTCTGTCACTCTTCTCTGGTCACCATTCACTGTCACACTTCACCTGTCACCATTCTCTGTCACACTTCACCAGTCACTGGTCTGTCTCACTTCACTGGTCACTGGTCTGTCACACTACACCGGTCACCATTCTCTGTCACACTTCACCTGTCACACTTCAAGTGTCACCATTTTCTGTCACACTTCACCTGTCACCATTCTTTGTCACACTTCACCGGTCATCATTCACTGTCACAATTCACCGGTCACCATTCACGGTCTCACTTCACCAGTTACCATTCACTGTCACATTTCACCGGCCACCATTCACTGTCATACTTCATCGGTCACCATTCACTGTCACAATTCACCGGTAAACATTCACTGTCACACATCACCAATCACCACTCACAGTCACACTTCACCTGTCAAAATTCTCTGTCACACTTCACTGGTCACTGGTCTGTCACACTTCACCGGTCACCATTCTCTGTCACACTACAAGGGTCACCATTCTCTGTCACACTTCACCTGTCACCATTCCTTGTCACACTTCACCGGTCATTATTCACTGTCACATTTCACCGGTCACCATTCTCTGTCACACCTCACCAGTCACCATTCACTGTCACACTTCACCGGTTACCATTCACTGTCACACTTCATCGGTCATCATTCACTGTCACACATCAGCGGTCACCATTCTCTGGCACAGTTCACCAGTCACCATTCACTGTCCCACTTCACCGGTCACCATTCACTGTCACACTTCATCGGTCATCATTCTCTGTCACACTTCAGCGGTCACCATTCACTGTCACACTTCACCGGTCACCATTCACTGTCACACTTCACCGGTCACCATTCACTGTCACACTTTACTGGTCACCATTCTCTGTCACAATTCACCGGTCACTGGTCTCCCACACTTCACCGGTCACCATTCACTGTCGCACTTCACCGGTCACTGGTCTGTCACACTTCACCGGTCACTGGTCTGTCACACTTCAGCGGTCACCATTCTCTGTCACACTTCACTGGTCACCATTCTGTGTTACACTTCACCGGTCACCATTCTCTGTCATACTTCACCGGTCATCATTCACTGTCACACTTCACCGGTCACCATTCACTGTCACACTTCACCATTCACGATTCACTGTCACACGTCACCAGTCACGATTCACTGTCACACGTCACCGGTCACCTTTCTCTGTCACACTTCACCGGTCATCATTCACTGTCACTCTTCACCGGTGATGATTCTCTGTCACACTACACTGGTCACCATTCTCTGTCGCATTTCACCGGTCACCATTCTCTGTCACAATTCAGCTGTCACACTTCAAGTGTCACCATTCTCTGTCACACTTCACTTGTCACAATTCTGTGTCACACTTCACCGGTCAACATTCTCTGTCACACTTCTCCGGTCACTGGTCTGTCACACTTCACCGGTCACCATTCTCTGTCACACTTCACCGGTCAACAGTCTCTGTCACACTTCACCTATCACCATTCACTGTCACAATTCACCGGTCACCATTCACGGTCTCACTTCACCAGTTACCATTCACTGTCACATTTCACCGGCCACCATTCACTGTCATACTTCATCGGTCACCATTCACTGTCACACTTCACCGGTCACTGATCTGTCACACTTCACTCGTCACTGGTCTGTCACACTACACCGGTCACCATTCTCTGTCACACTTCAACGGTCACCATTCTCTGTCACTCTTCACCGATCACTATTCTCTGTCACACTTCACCGGTCACCATTCACTGTCACACTTCACCGGTCACCATTCAATTTCTCACTTCACCGGTTACCATTCTCTGTCACACTTCACCGGTCACCATTCACTGTCACACTTCACCTGCCACCATTCTCTGTCACACGTCACCCGTCACTGGTCTGTCAAACTTCACCGGTCACTGGTCTGTCACACTACACCGGTCACCATTCTCTGTCATGCTTCACCTGTCACACTTCAAGTGTCACCATTCCCTGTCACACTTCACCTGTCGCCATTCCTTGTCACACTTCACCGGTCATTATTCACTGTCACATTTCACCGGTCACCATTCTCTGTCACACTTCACCTGTCACCATTTTCTGTCACACTTCACAGGTCACTGGTCTGTCAAACTTCACCGGTCACTGGTCTGTCACACTACACCAGTCACCATTCTCTGTCATGCTTCACCTGTCACACTTCAAGTGTCACCATTCTCTGTCACAATTCACCTGTCACCATTCCTTGTCACACTTCACCGGTCATTATTCACTGTCACATTTCACCGGTCACCATTCTCTGTCACACCTCACCAGTCACCATTCTCTGTCACACTTCACCAGTCACCATTCTTTGTCACTCTTCACCGGTCACCATTCTCTGTCACACTACAAGGGTCACCATTCTCTGTCACACTTCACCAGTCACCATTCTTTGTCACACTTCACCGGTCATCATTCACTGTCAACATCACCGGTCACCATTCATTGTCACACTTCACCGGTCTCCATTCACTGTCACACTTCATCGGTCATCATTCACTGTCACACTTCAGCGGTCACCATTCTCTGGCACAGTTCACCAGTCACCATTCACTGTCCCACTTCACCGGTCACCATTCACTGTCACACTTCACCGGTCACCATTCACTGTCACACTTCATCGGTCATCATTCTCTGTCACACTTCAGCGGTCACCATTCTCTGTCACAATTCACCGGTCACCATTCACTGTCACACTTCACCGGTCACCATTCACTGTCACACTTCACCGGTCACCATTCACTGTCACACTTTACTGGTCACCATTCTCTGTCACAATTCACCGGTCACTGGTCTCCCACACTTCACCGGTCACCATTCACTGTCGCACTTCACCGGTCACTGGTCTGTCACACTTCACCGGTCACTGGTCTGTCACACTTCAGCGGTCACCATTCTCTGTCACACTTCACTGGTCACCATTCACTGTCACACTTCACCGGTCACCATTCACTGTCACACTTCACCATTCACGATTCACTGTCACACGTCACCAGTCACGATTCACTGTCACACGTCACCGCTCACCTTTCTCTGTCACACTTCACCGGTCATCATTCACTGTCACTCTTCACCGGTGATGATTCTCTGTCACACTACACTGGTCACCATTCTCTGTCGCATTTCACCGGTCACCATTCTCTGTCACAATTCACCTGTCACACTTCAAGTGTCACCATTCTCTGTCACACTTCACTTGTCACAATTCTGTGTCACACTTCACCGGTCAACATTCTCTGTCACACTTCACCGGTCACTGGTCTGTCACACTTCACCGGTCACCATTCTCTGTCACACTTCACCGGTCAACAGTCTCTGTCACACTTCACCTATCACCATTCTCTGTCATACTTCACCGGTCATCATTCACTGTCGCACTTCACCGATCATCATTCACTGTCGCACTTCACCGGTCACCATTCACTGTCGCACTTCACCGGTCAACATTCACTGTCACACTTCACCGGAATCTTTTTCAATGATCATATTTCCTATCCATCACAATTCTTCCCTTCCATCTCTGTCACACTTCACCTGTAACCATTCTCTGTCACACTTCACCGGTCACCATTCTCTGTCACACTTCACCGGTCACCATTCTCTGTCGCACTCCACCTGTCACCATTCTCTGTCACACTTCACCAGTCACCATTCTCTGTCACACTTCACTGGTCTGTCATACTTCAGCGGTCGCCATTTCTGTCACACTTCACCGGCCAGCATTCTCTGTCACACTTCACCGGCCACCATTCACTGTCACAGTTCACCTGTCACCATTCTCTGTCACACTTCACCGGTCACCATTCCCTGTCAAACTTCACCGGTCACCATTCTCTGTCATACTTCACCGGTCACCATATTCTGTCACACTTAACCGGTCACCATTCTCTGTCATACTTCACCAGTCATCATTCACTTTCACCCTCCACCAGTCATCATTCACTGTCACACTTCACCAGTCACTGGTCTGTCACACTTCACCGGTCACCATTCACTGGCACACTTCACCGGTCACCATTCACTGTCACACTTCACCGGTCACTGGTCTGTCACACTTCACCGGTCACTGGTCTGTCACGCTACACCGGTCACCATTCTCTGTCACACTTCACCGGTCACCATTCTCTGTCGCACTCCACCTGTCACCATTCTCTGTCACACTTCACCAGTCACCATTCTCTGTCACACTTCACTGGTCACTGATCTGTCATACTTCAGCGGTCACCATTTCTGTCACACTTCACCGGCCAGCATTCTCTGTCACACTTCACCGGTCACCATTCACTGTCACACTTCACCTGTCACCATTCTCTGTCACACTTCACCGGTCATCATTCACTGTCACCCTTCACCAGTCACCATTCACTGTCACACTTCACCAGTCACCATTCACTGTCACACTTCACTGGCCTGTCACACTTCACTGGTCACCACGTATTGGCACACTTCCCCAATCACCATTCACTGTCACACTTCACCGGTCACTGATCTGTCACACTTCACTCGTCACTGGTCTGTCACACTACACCGGTCACCATTCTCTGTCACACTTCAACGGTCACCATTCTCTGTCACTCTTCACCGATCACTATTCTCTGTCACACTTCACCGGTCACCATTCACTGTCACACTTCACCGGTCACCATTCAATTTCTCACTTCACCGGTTACCATTCTCTGTCACACTTCACCGGTCACCATTCACTGTCACACTTCACCTGTCACCATTCTCTGTCACACGTCACCCGTCACTGGTCTGTCAAACTTCACCGGTCACTGGTCTGTCACACTACACCGGTCACCATTCTCTGTCATGCTTCACCTGTCACACTTCAAGTGTCACCATTCCCTGTCACACTTCACCTGTCGCCATTCCTTGTCACACTTCACCGGTCATTATTCACTGTCACATTTCACCGGTCACCATTCTCTGTCACACTTCACCTGTCACCATTCTCTGTCACACTTCACCAGTCACCATTCTTTGTCACACTTCACCGGTCATCATTGATGGTCACACTTCACCGGTCACCATTCTCTGTCACACTACAAGGGTCACCATTCTCTGTCACACTTCACCAGTCACCATTCTTTGTCACACTTCACCGGTCATCATTCACTGTCACACATCACCGGTCACCATTCATTGTCACACTTCACCGGTCTCCATTCACTGTCACACTTCACCGGTTACCATTCACTGTCACACTTCATCGGTCATCATTCACTGTCACACTTCAGCGGTCACCATTCACTGTCACACTTCATCGGTCATCATTCTCTGTCACACTTCAGCGGTCAGCATTCTCTGTCACAATTCACCGGTCACCATTCACTGTCACACTTCACCGGTCACCATTCACTGTCACACTTCACCGGTCACCATTCACTGTCACACTTTACTGGTCACCATTCTCTGTCACAATTCACCGGTCACTGGTCTCTCACACTTCAGCGGTCACCATTCAGTGTCACACTTCACCGGTCACTGGTCTGTCACACTTCACCGGTCACTGGTCTGTCACACTTCAGCGGTCATCATTCTCTGTCACACTTCACTGGTCACCATTCTCTGTCACACTTCACCGGTCACCATTCTCTGTCATACTTCACCGGTCATCATTCACTGTCACACTTCACCGGTCACCATTCACTGTCACACTTCACCATTCACGGTTCACTGTCACACGTCACCGGTCACCTTTCTCTGTCACACTTCACCGGTCATCATTCACTGTCACTCTTCACCGGTGATGATTCTCTGTCACACTACACTGGTCACCATTCTCTGTCGCATTTCACCGGTCACCATTCTCTGTCACAATTCACCTGTCACACTGCAAGTGTCACCATTCTCTGTCACACTTCACTTGTCACAATTCTCTGCCACACTTCACCGGTCAACATTCTCTGTCACACTTCACCGGTCACTGGTCTGTCACACTTCACCGGTCACCATTCTCTGTCACACTTCACTGGTCAACAATCTCTGTCACACTTCACCTATCACCATTCTCTGTCATACTTCACCGGTCATCATTCACTGTCACACTTCACCGATCATCATTCACTGTCGCACTTCACCGGTCACCATTCACTGTCGCACTTCACCGGTCACCATTCACTGTCACACTTCACCGGTCAACATTCACTGTCACACTTCACCGGAACCTTTTTCAATGTTCATATTTCGTATGCATCACAATTCTTCCCTTCCATCTCTGTCACACTTCACCTGTAACCATTCTCTGTCACATTTCACCGGTCACCATTCTCTGTCACACTTCACCGGTCACCATTCTCTGTTGCACTCCATCTGTCACCATTCTCTGTCACACTTCACCAGTCACCATTCTCTGTCACACTTCACTGGTCACTCGTCTGTCATACTTCAGCGGTCACCATTTCTGTCACACTTCACTGGTCACTGATCTGTCATACTTCAGCGGTCACCATTTCTGTCACACTTCACCGGCCAGCATTCTCTGTCACACTTCACCGGTCACCATTCACTGTCACACTTCACCTGTCACCATTCTCTGTCACACTTCACCGGTCATCATTCACTGTCACCCTTCACCGGTCACCATTCACTGTCACACTTCACCAGTCACCATTCACTATCACACTTCACTGCCTGTCACACTTCACTGGTCACCACTTATTGGCAGACTTCCCCAATCACCATTCACTGTCACACTTCACCGGTCACCATTCACTGTCACACTTCACCGGTCACCATTCAATTTCTCACTTCACCGGTTACCATTCTCTGTCACACTTCACCGGTCACCATTCACTGTCACACTTCACCTGTCACCATTCTCTGTCACACTTCACAGGTCACTGGTCTGTCAAACCTCACCGGTCACTGGTCTGTCACACTACACCAGTCACCATTCTCTGTCATGCTTCACCTGTCACACTTCAAGTGTCACCATTCTCTGTCACAATTCACCTGTCACCATTCCTTGTCACACTTCACCGGTCATTATTCACTGTCACATTTCACCGGTCACCATTCTCTGTCACACCTCACCAGTCACCATTCTCTGTCACACTTCACCAGTCACCATTCTTTGTCACTCTTCACCGGTCATCATTCATGGTCACACTTCACCGGTCACCATTCTCTGTCACACTACAAGGGTCACCATTCTCTGTCACACTTCACCAGTCACCATTCTTTGTCACACTTCACCGGTCATCATTCACTGTCAACATCACCGGTCACCATTCATTGTCACACTTCACCGGTCTCCATTCACTGTCACACTTCACCGGTTACCATTCACTGTCACACTTCATCGGTCATCATTCACTGTCACACTTCAGCGGTCACCATTCTCTGGCACAGTTCACCAGTCACCATTCACTGTCCCACTTCACCGGTCACCATTCACTGTCACACTTCACCGGTCACCATTCACTGTCACACTTCATCGGTCATCATTCTCTGTCACACTTCAGCGGTCACCATTCTCTGTCACAATTCACCGGTCACCATTCACTGTCACACTTCACCGGTCACCATTCACTGTCACACTTCACCGGTCACCATTCACTGTCACACTTTACTGGTCACCATTCTCTGTCACAATTCACCGGTCACTGGTCTCCCACACTTCACCGGTCACCATTCACTGTCGCACTTCACCGGTCACTGGTCTGTCACACTTCACCGGTCACTGGTCTGTCACACTTCAGCGGTCACCATTCTCTGTCACACTTCACTGGTCACCATTCTGTGTTACACTTCACCGGTCACCATTCTCTGTCATACTTCACCGGTCATCATTCACTGTCACACTTCACCGGTCACCATTCACTGTCACACGTCACCAGTCACGATTCACTGTCACACGTCACCGGTCACCTTTCTCTGTCACACTTCACCGGTCATCATTCACTGTCACTCTTCACCGGTGATGATTCTCTGTCACACTACACTGGTCACCATTCTCTGTCGCATTTCACCGGTAACCATTCTCTGTCACAATTCACCTGTCACACTTCAAGTGTCACCATTCTCTGTCACACTTCACTTGTCACAATTCTGTGTCACACTTCACCGGTCAACATTCTCTGTCACACTTCACCGGTCACTGGTCTGTCACACTTCACCGGTCACCATTCTCTGTCACACTTCACCGGTCAACAGTCTCTGTCACACTTCACCTATCACCATTCTCTGTCATACTTCACCGGTCATCATTCACTGTCGCACTTCACCGATCATCATTCACTGTCGCACTTCACCGGTCACCATTCACTGTCGCACTTCACCGGTCAACATTCACTGTCACACTTCACCGGAATCTTTTTCAATGATCATATTTCCTATCCATCACAATTCTTCCCTTCCATCTCTGTCACACTTCACCTGTAACCATTCTCTGTCACACTTCACCGGTCACCATTCTCTGTCACACTTCACCGGTCACCATTCTCTGTCGCACTCCACCTGTCACCATTCTCTGTCACACTTCACCAGTCACCATTCTCTGTCACACTTCACTGGTCACTGGTCTGTCATACTTCAGCGGTCACCATTTCTGTCACACTTCACCGGCCAGCATTCTCTGTCACACTTCACCGGCCACCATTCACTGTCACAGTTCACCTGTCACCATTCTCTGTCACACTTCACCGGTCACCATTCCCTGTCAAACTTCACCGGTCACCATTCTCTGTCACATTTCACCGGTCACCATATTCTGTCACACTTAACCGGTCACCATTCTCTGTCATACTTCACCAGTCATCATTCACTTTCACCCTCCACCAGTCATCATTCACTGTCACACTTCACCAGTCACTGGTCTGTCACACTTCACCGGTCACCATTCACTGGCACACTTCACCGGTCACCATTCACTGTCACACTTCACCGGTCACTGGTCTGTCACACTTCACCGGTCACTGGTCTGTCACGCTACACCGGTCACCATTCTCTGTCACACTTCACCGGTCACCATTCTCTGTCGCACTCCACCTGTCACCATTCTCTGTCACACTTCACCAGTCACCATTCTCTGTCACACTTCACTGGTCACTGATCTGTCATACTTCAGCGGTCACCATTTCTGTCACACTTCACCGGCCAGCATTCTCTGTCACACTTCACCGGTCACCATTCACTGTCACACTTCACCTGTCACCATTCTCTGTCACACTTCACCGGTCATCATTCACTGTCACCCTTCACCAGTCACCATTCACTGTCACACTTCACCAGTCACCATTCACTGTCACACTTCACTGGCCTGTCACACTTCACTGGTCACCACGTATTGGCACACTTCCCCAATCACCATTCACTGTCACACTTCACCGGTCACTGATCTGTCACACTTCACTCATCACTGGTCTGTCACACTACACCGGTCACCATTCTCTGTCACACTTCAACGGTCACCATTCTCTGTCACTCTTCACCGATCACTATTCTCTGTCACACTTCACCAGTTACCATTCTCTGTCACACTTCACCGGTCACCATTCACTGTCACACTTCACCTGTCACCATTCTCTGTCACACGTCACCCGTCACTGGTCTGTCAAACTTCACCGGTCACTGGTCTGTCACACTACACCGGTCACCATTCTCTGTCATGCTTCACCTGTCACACTTCAAGTGTCACCATTCCCTGTCACACTTCACCTGTCGCCATTCCTTGTCACACTTCACCGGTCATTATTCACTGTCACATTTCACCGGTCACCATTCTCTGTCACACTTCACCTGTCACCATTCTCTGTCACACTTCACCGGTCATCATTGATGGTCACACTTCACCGGTCACCATTCTCTGTCACACTACAAGGGTCACCATTCTCTGTCACACTTCACCAGTCACCATTCTTTGTCACACTTCACCGGTCATCATTCACTGTCACACATCACCGGTCACCATTCATTGTCACACTTCACCGGTCTCCATTCACTGTCACACTTCACCGGTTACCATTCACTGTCACACTTCATCGGTCATCATTCACTGTCACACTTCAGCGGTCACCATTCACTGTCACACTTCATCGGTCATCATTCTCTGTCACACTTCAGCGGTCAGCATTCTCTGTCACAATTCACCGGTCACCATTCACTGTCACACTTCACCGGTCACCATTCACTGTCACACTTCACCGGTCACCATTCACTGTCACACTTTACTGGTCACCATTCTCTGTCACAATTCACCGGTCACTGGTCTCTCACACTTCAGCGGTCACCATTCAGTGTCACACTTCACCGGTCACTGGTCTGTCACACTTCACCGGTCACTGGTCTGTCACACTTCAGCGGTCATCATTCTCTGTCACACTTCACTGGTCACCATTCTCTGTCACACTTCACCGGTCACCATTCTCTGTCATACTTCACCGGTCATCATTCACTGTCACACTTCACCGGTCACCATTCACTGTCACACTTCACCATTCACGGTTCACTGTCACACGTCACCGGTCACCTTTCTCTGTCACACTTCACCGGTCATCATTCACTGTCACTCTTCACCGGTGATGATTCTCTGTCACACTACACTGGTCACCATTCTCTGTCGCATTTCACCGGTCACCATTCTCTGTCACAATTCACCTGTCACACTGCAAGTGTCACCATTCTCTGTCACACTTCACTTGTCACAATTCTCTGCCACACTTCACCGGTCAACATTCTCTGTCACACTTCACCGGTCACTGGTCTGTCACACTTCACCGGTCACCATTCTCTGTCACACTTCACTGGTTAACAATCTCTGTCACACTTCACCTATCACCATTCTCTGTCATACTTCACCGGTCATCATTCACTGTCACACTTCACCGATCATCATTCACTGTCGCACTTCACCGGTCACCATTCACTGTCGCACTTCACCGGTCACCATTCACTGTCACACTTCACCGGTCAACATTCACTGTCACACTTCACCGGAACCTTTTTCAATGTTCATATTTCGTATGCATCACAATTCTTCCCTTCCATCTCTGTCACACTTCACCTGTAACCATTCTCTGTCACATTTCACCGGTCACCATTCTCTGTCACACTTCACCGGTCACCATTCTCTGTCGCACTCCATCTGTCACCATTCTCTGTCACACTTCACCAGTCACCATTCTCTGTCACACTTCACTGGTCACTGGTCTGTCATACTTCAGCGGTCACCATTTCTGTCACACTTCACTGGTCACTGATCTGTCATACTTCAGCGGTCACCATTTCTGTCACACTTCACCGGCCAGCATTCTCTGTCACACTTCACCGGTCACCATTCACTGTCACACTTCACCTGTCACCATTCTCTGTCACACTTCACCGGTCATCATTCACTGTCACCCTTCACCGGTCACCATTCACTGTCACACTTCACCAGTCACCATTCACTATCACACTTCACTGCCTGTCACACTTCACTGGTCACGACTTATTGGCACACTTCCCCAATCACCATTCACTGTCACACTTCACCGGTCACCATTCACTGTCACACTTCACCGGTCACCATTCAATTTCTCACTTCACCGGTTACCATTCTCTGTCACACTTCACCGGTCACCATTCACTGTCACACTTCACCTGTCACCATTCTCTGTCACACTTCACCGGTCATCATTCACTGTCACCCTTCACCGGTCACCATTCACTGTCACACTTCACCAGTCACCATTCACTATCACACTTCACTGCCTGTCACACTTCACTGGTCACCACTTATTGGCACACTTCCCCAATCACCATTCACTGTCACACTTCACCGGTCACCATTCACTGTCACACTTCACCGGTCACCATTCAATTTCTCACTTCACCGGTTACCATTCTCTGTCACACTTCACCGGTCACCATTCACTGTCACACTTCACCTGTCACCATTCTCTGTCACACTTCACAGGTCACTGGTCTGTCAAACCTCACCGGTCACTGGTCTGTCACACTACACCAGTCACCATTCTCTGTCATGCTTCACCTGTCACACTTCAAGTGTCACCATTCTCTGTCACAATTCACCTGTCACCATTCCTTGTCACACTTCACCGGTCATTATTCACTGTCACATTTCACCGGTCACCATTCTCTGTCACACCTCACCAGTCACCATTCTCTGTCACACTTCACCAGTCACCATTCTTTGTCACTCTTCACCGGTCATCATTCATGGTCACACTTCACCGGTCACCATTCTCTGTCACACTACAAGGGTCACCATTCTCTGTCACACTTCACCAGTCACCATTCTTTGTCACACTTCACCGGTCATCATTCACTGTCAACATCACCGGTCACCATTCATTGTCACACTTCACCGGTCTCCATTCACTGTCACACTTCACCGGTTACCATTCACTGTCACACTTCATCGGTCATCATTCACTGTCACACTTCAGCGGTCACCATTCTCTGGCACAGTTCACCAGTCACCATTCACTGTCCCACTTCACCGGTCACCATTCACTGTCACACTTCACCGGTCACCATTCACTGTCACACTTCATCGGTCATCATTCTCTGTCACACTTCAGCGGTCACCATTCTCTGTCACAATTCACCGGTCACCATTCACTGTCACACTTCACCGGTCACCATTCACTGTCACACTTCACCGGTCACCATTCACTGTCACACTTTACTGGTCACCATTCTCTGTCACAATTCACCGGTCACTGGTCTCCCACACTTCACCGGTCACCATTCACTGTCGCACTTCACCGGTCACTGGTCTGTCACACTTCACCGGTCACTGGTCTGTCACACTTCAGCGGTCACCATTCTCTGTCACACTTCACTGGTCACCATTCTGTGTTACACTTCACCGGTCACCATTCTCTGTCATACTTCACCGGTCATCATTCACTGTCACACTTCACCGGTCACCATTCACTGTCACACTTCACCATTCACGATTCACTGTCACACGTCACCAGTCACGATTCACTGTCACACGTCACCGGTCACCTTTCTCTGTCACACTTCACCGGTCATCATTCACTGTCACTCTTCACCGGTGATGATTCTCTGTCACACTACACTGGTCACCATTCTCTGTCGCATTTCACCGGTCACCATTCTCTGTCACAATTCACCTGTCACACTTCAAGTGTCACCATTCTCTGTCACACTTCACTTGTCACAATTCTGTGTCACACTTCACCGGTCAACATTCTCTGTCACACTTCACCGGTCACTGGTCTGTCACACTTCACCGGTCACCATTCTCTGTCACACTTCACCGGTCAACAGTCTCTGTCACACTTCACCTATCACCATTCTCTGTCATACTTCACCGGTCATCATTCACTGTCGCACTTCACCGATCATCATTCACTGTCGCACTTCACCGGTCACCATTCACTGTCGCACTTCACCGGTCACCATTCACCGTCACACTTCACCGGACAACATTCACTGTCACACTTCACCGGAATCTTTTTCAATGATCATATTTCCTATCCATCACAATTCTTCCCTTCCATCTCTGTCACACTTCACCTGTAACCATTCTCTGTCACACTTCACCGGTCACCATTCTCTGTCACACTTCACCGGTCACCATTCTCTGTCGCACTCCACCTGTCACCATTCTCTGTCACACTTCACCAGTCACCATTCTCTGTCACACTTCACTGGTCACTGGTCTGTCATACTTCAGCGGTCACCATTTCTGTCACACTTCACCGGCCAGCATTCTCTGTCACACTTCACCGGCCACCATTCACTGTCACAGTTCACCTGTCACCATTCTCTGTCACACTTCACCGGTCACCATTCCCTGTCAAACTTCACCGGTCACCATTCTCTGTCACATTTCACCGGTCACCATATTCTGTCACACTTAACCGGTCACCATTCTCTGTCATACTTCACCAGTCATCATTCACTTTCACCCTCCACCAGTCATCATTCACTGTCACACTTCACCAGTCACTGGTCTGTCACACTTCACCGGTCACCATTCACTGGCACACTTCACCGGTCACCATTCACTGTCACACTTCACCGGTCACTGGTCTGTCACACTTCACCGGTCACTGGTCTGTCACGCTACACCGGTCACCATTCTCTGTCACACTTCACCGGTCACCATTCTCTGTCGCACTCCACCTGTCACCATTCTCTGTCACACTTCACCAGTCACCATTCTCTGTCACACTTCACTGGTCACTGATCTGTCATACTTCAGCGGTCACCATTTCTGTCACACTTCACCGGCCAGCATTCTCTGTCACACTTCACCGGTCACCATTCACTGTCACACTTCACCTGTCACCATTCTCTGTCACACTTCACCGGTCATCATTCACTGTCACCCTTCACCAGTCACCATTCACTGTCACACTTCACCAGTCACCATTCACTGTCACACTTCACTGGCCTGTCACACTTCACTGGTCACCACGTATTGGCACACTTCCCCAATCACCATTCACTGTCACACTTCACCGGTCACTGATCTGTCACACTTCACTCGTCACTGGTCTGTCACACTACACCGGTCACCATTCTCTGTCACACTTCAACGGTCACCATTCTCTGTCACTCTTCACCGATCACTATTCTCTGTCACACTTCACCGGTCACCATTCACTGTCACACTTCACCGGTCACCATTCAATTTCTCACTTCACCGGTTACCATTCTCTGTCACACTTCACCGGTCACCATTCACTGTCACACTTCACCTGCCACCATTCTCTGTCACACGTCACCCGTCACTGGTCTGTCAAACTTCACCGGTCACTGGTCTGTCACACTACACCGGTCACCATTCTCTGTCATGCTTCACCTGTCACACTTCAAGTGTCACCATTCCCTGTCACACTTCACCTGTCGCCATTCCTTGTCACACTTCACCGGTCATTATTCACTGTCACATTTCACCGGTCACCATTCTCTGTCACACTTCACCGGTCACCATTTTCTGTCACACTTCACAGGTCACTGGTCTGTCAAACTTCACCGGTCACTGGTCTGTCACACTACACCAGTCACCATTCTCTGTCATGCTTCACCTGTCACACTTCAAGTGTCACCATTCTCTGTCACAATTCACCTGTCACCATTCCTTGTCACACTTCACCGGTCATTATTCACTGTCACATTTCACCGGTCACCATTCTCTGTCACACCTCACCAGTCACCATTCTCTGTCACACTTCACCAGTCACCATTCTTTGTCACTCTTCACCGGTCACCATTCTCTGTCACACTACAAGGGTCACCATTCTCTGTCACACTTCACCAGTCACCATTCTTTGTCACACTTCACCGGTCATCATTCACTGTCAACATCACCGGTCACCATTCATTGTCACACTTCACCGGTCTCCATTCACTGTCACACTTCACCGGTTACCATTCACTGTCACACTTCATCGGTCATCATTCACTGTCACACTTCAGCGGTCACCATTCTCTGGCACAGTTCACCAGTCACCATTCACTGTCCCACTTCACCGGTCACCATTCACTGTCACACTTCACCGGTCACCATTCACTGTCACACTTCATCGGTCATCATTCTCTGTCACACTTCAGCGGTCACCATTCTCTGTCACAATTCACCGGTCACCATTCACTGTCACACTTCACCGGTCACCATTCACTGTCACACTTCACCGGTCACCATTCACTGTCACACTTTACTGGTCACCATTCTCTGTCACAATTCACCGGTCACTGGTCTCCCACACTTCACCGGTCACCATTCACTGTCGCACTTCACCGGTCACTGGTCTGTCACACTTCACCGGTCACTGGTCTGTCACACTTCACCGGTCATCATTCACTGTCACACTTCACCGGTCACCATTCACTGTCACACTTCACCATTCACGATTCACTGTCACACGTCACCAGTCACGATTCACTGTCACACGTCACCGGTCACCTTTCTCTGTCACACTTCACCGGTCATCATTCACTGTCACTCTTCACCGGTGATGATTCTCTGTCACACTACACTGGTCACCATTCTCTGTCGCATTTCACCGGTCACCATTCTCTGTCACAATTCACCTGTCACACTTCAAGTGTCACCATTCTCTGTCACACTTCACTTGTCACAATTCTGTGTCACACTTCACCGGTCAACATTCTCTATCACACTTCACCGGTCACTGGTCTGTCACACTTCACCGGTCACCATTCTCTGTCACACTTCACCGGTCAACAGTCTCTGTCACACTTCACCTATCACCATTCTCTGTCATACTTCACCGGTCATCATTCACTGTCGCACTTCACCGATCATCATTCACTGTCGCACTTCACCGGTCACCATTCACTGTCGCACTTCAGCGGTCAACATTCACTGTCACACTTCACCGGAATCTTTTTCAATGATCATATTTCCTATCCATCATAATTCTTCCCTTCCATCTCTGTCACACTTCACCTGTAACCATTCTCTGTCACACTTCACCGGTCACCATTCTCTGTCACACTTCACCGGTCACCATTCTCTGTCGCACTCCACCTGTCACCATTCTCTGTCACACTTCACCAGTCACCATTCTCTGTCACACTTCACTGGTCACTGGTCTGTCATACTTCAGCGGTCACCATTTCTGTCACACTTCACCGGCCAGCATTCTCTGTCACACTTCACCGGCCACCATTCACTGTCACAGTTCACCTGTCACCATTCTCTGTCACACTTCACCGGTCACCATTCCCTGTCAAACTTCACCGGTCACCATTCTCTGTCACATTTCACCGGTCACCATATTCTGTCACACTTAACCGGTCACCATTCTCTGTCATACTTCACCAGTCATCATTCACTTTCACCCTCCACCAGTCATCATTCACTGTCACACTTCACCAGTCACTGGTCTGTCACACTTCACCGGTCACCATTCACTGGCACACTTCACCGGTCACCATTCACTGTCACACTTCACCGGTCACTGGTCTGTCACACTTCACCGGTCACTGGTCTGTCACGCTACACCGGTCACCATTCTCTGTCACACTTCACCGGTCACCATTCTCTGTCGCACTCCACCTGTCACCATTCTCTGTCACACTTCACCAGTCACCATTCTCTGTCACACTTCACTGGTCACTGATCTGTCATACTTCAGCGGTCACCATTTCTGTCACACTTCACCGGCCAGCATTCTCTGTCACACTTCACCGGTCACCATTCACTGTCACACTTCACCTGTCACCATTCTCTGTCACACTTCACCGGTCATCATTCACTGTCACCCTTCACCAGTCACCATTCACTGTCACACTTCACCAGTCACCATTCACTGTCACACTTCACTGGCCTGTCACACTTCACTGGTCACCACGTATTGGCACACTTCCCCAATCACCATTCACTGTCACACTTCACCGGTCACTGATCTGTCACACTTCACTCGTCACTGGTCTGTCACACTACACCGGTCACCATTCTCTGTCACACTTCAACGGTCACCATTCTCTGTCACTCTTCACCGATCACTATTCTCTGTCACACTTCACCGGTCACCATTCACTGTCACACTTCACCGGTCACCATTCAATTTCTCACTTCACCGGTTACCATTCTCTGTCACACTTCACCGGTCACCATTCACTGTCACACTTCACCTGTCACCATTCTCTGTCACACGTCACCCGTCACTGGTCTGTCAAACTTCACCGGTCACTGGTCTGTCACACTACACCGGTCACCATTCTCTGTCATGCTTCACCTGTCACACTTCAAGTGTCACCATTCCCTGTCACACTTCACCTGTCGCCATTCCTTGTCACACTTCACCGGTCATTATTCACTGTCACATTTCACCGGTCACCATTCTCTGTCACACTTCACCTGTCACCATTCTCTGTCACACTTCACCAGTCACCATTCTTTGTCACACTTCACCGGTCATCATTGATGGTCACACTTCACCGGTCACCATTCTCTGTCACACTACAAGGGTCACCATTCTCTGTCACACTTCACCAGTCACCATTCTTTGTCACACTTCACCGGTCATCATTCACTGTCACACATCACCGGTCACCATTCATTGTCACACTTCACCGGTCTCCATTCACTGTCACACTTCACCGGTTACCATTCACTGTCACACTTCATCGGTCATCATTCACTGTCACACTTCAGCGGTCACCATTCACTGTCACACTTCATCGGTCATCATTCTCTGTCACACTTCAGCGGTCAGCATTCTCTGTCACAATTCACCGGTCACCATTCACTGTCACACTTCACCGGTCACCATTCACTGTCACACTTCACCGGTCACCATTCACTGTCACACTTTACTGGTCACCATTCTCTGTCACAATTCACCGGTCACTGGTCTCTCACACTTCAGCGGTCACCATTCAGTGTCACACTTCACCGGTCACTGGTCTGTCACACTTCACCGGTCACTGGTCTGTCACACTTCAGCGGTCATCATTCTCTGTCACACTTCACCAGTCACCATTCTTTGTCACACTTCACCGGTCATCATTCACTGTCACACATCACCGGTCACCATTCATTGTCACACTTCACCGGTCTCCATTCACTGTCACACTTCACCGGTTACCATTCACTGTCACACTTCATCGGTCATCATTCACTGTCACACTTCAGCGGTCACCATTCACTGTCACACTTCATCGGTCATCATTCTCTGTCACACTTCAGCGGTCAGCATTCTCTGTCACAATTCACCGGTCACCATTCCCTGTCAAACATCACCGGTCACCATTCTCTGTCACATTTCACCGGTCACCATATTCTGTCACACTTAACCGGTCACCATTCTCTGTCATACTTCACCAGTCATCATTCACTTTCACCCTCCACCAGTCATCATTCACTGTCGCACTTCACTGGACATCATTCACTGTCGCACTTCACCGGTCACCATTCACTGTCGCACTTCACCGGTCAACATTCGCTGTCACACTTAAGCGGAACCTTTTTCAATGTTCATGTTTCCTATCCATCACAATTCTTCCCTTCCATCTCTGTCACACTTCACCTGTAACCATTCTCTGTCACACTTCACCGGCCACAATTCACTGTCACACTTAACCGATCACCATTCTCTGTCACATTTCACCGGTCACCATTCTCTGTCGCACTCCACCTGTCACCATTCTCTGTCACACTTCACCAGTCACCATTCTTTGTCACACTTCACTGGTCACTGGTCTGTCATGCTTCAGCGGTCACCATTTCTGTCACACTTCACCGGCCAGCATTCTCTGTCACACTTCACCGGTCACCATTCACTGTCACACTTCACCTGTCACACTTCACCTGTCACCATTCTCTGTCACACTTCACCGGTCATCATTCACTGTCACCCTTCACCGGTCACCATTCACTGTCACACTTCACCATTCATGGTTTACTGTCACACGTCACCAGTCACGATTCACTGTCACACGTCACCGGTCACCTTTCTCTGTCACACTTCACCGGTCATCATTCACTGTCACTCTTCACCGGTGATGATTCTCTGTCACACTACACTGGTCACCATCCTGTGTCGCATTTCACCGGTCACCATTCTCTGTCACAATTCACCTGTCACACTTCAAGTGTCACCATTCTCTGTCACACTTCACTTGTCACCATTCTCTGTCACACTTCACCGGTCAACATTCTCTGTCACACTTCACCGGTCACTTGTCTGTCACACTTCACCGGTCACCATTCTCTGTCACACTTCACCGGTCAACAGTCTCTGTCACACTTCACCTATCACCATTCTCTGTCATACTTCACCTGTCATCATTCACTGCCGCACTTCACCGGTCATCATTCACTGTCGCACTTCACCGGTCACCATTCTCTGTCGCACTTCACCGGTCACCATTCGCTGTCACACTTCACCGGTCACCATTCCCTGTCAAACTTCACGGGTCACCATTCTCTGTCACATTTCACCGGTCACCATTCACTGTCACACTTCACCGGTCACCATTCACTTTTACACTTCACCGGTCACCATTCTCTGTCACACTTCACCGGACATCATTCACTGTCACGCTTCACCAGTCTCCATTCTCTGTCACACTTCACCGGTTACTGGTCTGTCACACTTGACCGATCACCATTCTCTGTCACACGTCAATGGTCACCATTCTCTGTCACTCTTCTCTGGTCACCATTCACTGTCACACTTCACCTGTCACCATTCTCTGTCACACTTCACCAGTCACTGGTCTGTCTCACTTCACTGGTCACTGGTCTGTCACACTACACCGGTCACCATTCTCTATCACACTTCACCTGTCACACTTCAAGTGTCACCATTTTCTGTCACACTTCACCTGTCACCATTCTTTGTCACACTTCACCGGTCATCATTCACTGTCACAATTCACCGGTCACCATTCACGGTCTCACTTCACCAGTTACCATTCACTGTCACATTTCACCGGCCACCATTCACTGTCATACTTCACCGGTCACCATTCACTGTCACAATTCACCGGTCAACATTCACTGTCACACATCACCAATCACCATTCACTGTCACACTTCACCTGTCAAAATTATCAGTCACACTTCACTGGTCACTGGTCTGTCATACTTCACTGGTCACCATTTTCTGTCACACATCACCGGTCACAATTCTCTGTCACACTTCACCGGTCACCATTCCCTGTCAAACTTCACCAGTCACCATTCTCTGTCACACTTCACTGGTCACCATATTCTGTCACACTTCACCGGTCACCATTCTCTGTCATACTTCACCAGTCATCATTCACTGTCACCCTCCACCGGTCACCATTCACTGTCACAGATCACCAGTCACCATTCACTGTCACACTTCACCAGTCACTGGTCTGTCATACTTCACCGGTCACCATTCACTGGCACACTTCACCGGTCACCATTCACTGTCACACATCACCGGTCACTGGTCTGTCACACTTCACCGGTCACAGGTCTGTCACGCTACACCGGTCACCATTCTCTGTCACACTTCACCGGTCACCATTTTCTGCCACACTTCACCGGTCACCATCCTCTGTCACACTTCACCGGTTACCATTCACTGTCACACTTCACCGGTCACCATTCACTGTCACACTTCACCGGTCACCATTCACTTTCACACTTCACCGGTCACCATTCTCTGTCACACTTCACCGGTCATGATTCACTGTCACACTTCACCTGTCTCCATTCTCTGTCACACTTCACCGGTTACTGGCCTGTCACACTTCACCGGTCACCATTCTGTGTCACACATCAACGGTCACCATTCTCTGTCACTCTTCACCGGTCACCATTCACTCTCACAATTCACCTGTCACCATTCTCTGTCACACTTCACCAGTCACTGGTCTGTCTCACTTCATTGGTCACTGGTCTGTCACACTACACCGGTCACCATTCTCTGTCACACTTCACCTGTCACACTTCAAGTGTCACCATTTTCTGTCACACTTCACCTGTCACCATTCTTTGTCACACTTCACCGGTCATCATTCACCGTCACAATTCACCGGTCACCATTCACGGTCTCACTTCACCAGTTACCATTCACTGTCACATTTCACCGGCCACCATTCACTGTCATACTTCACCGGTCACCATTCACTGTCACAATTCACCGGTCAACATTCACTGTCACACATCACCAATCACCATTCACTGTCACACTTCACCTGTCAAAATTATCAGTCACACTTCACTGGTCACTGGTCTGTCATACTTCACTGGTCACCATTTTCTGTCACACATCACCGGTCACCATTCTCTGTCACACTTCACCAATCACCATTCTCTGTCACACTTCACCGGTCACAATTCTCTGTCACACTTCACCGGTCACCATTCCCTGTCAAACTTCACCAGTCACCATTCTCTGTCACACTTCACTGGTCACCATATTCTGTCACACTTCACCGGTCACCATTCTCTGTCATACTTCACCAGTCATCATTCACTGTCACCCTCCACCGGTCACCATTCACTGTCACAGATCACCAGTCACCATTCACTGTCACACTTCACCAGTCACTGGTCTGTCATACTTCACCGGTCACCATTCACTGGCACACTTCACCGGTCACCATTCACTGTCACACATCACCGGCCACTGGTCTGTCACACTTCACCGGTCACAGGTCTGTCACGCTACACCGGTCACCATTCTCTGTCACACTTCACCGGTCACCATTCTCTGTCACACTTCACCGGTCACCATCCTCTGTCACACTTCACCGGTCACCATTCACTGTCACACTTCACCGGTCTCCATTCACTGTCACACTTCACCGGTCACCATTCACTTTCACACTTCACCGGTCACCATTCTCTGTCACACTTCACCGGTCATGATTCACTGTCACACTTCACCTGTCTCCATTCTCTGTCACACTTCACCGGTTACTGGCCTGTCACACTTCACCGGTCACCATTCTGTGTCACACATCAACGGTCACCATTCTCTGTCACTCTTCACCGGTCACCATTCACTGTCACAATTCACCTGTCACCATTCTCTGTCACACTTCACCAGTCACTGGTCTGTCTCACTTCACTGGTCACTGGTCTGTCACACTACTCCGGTCAACATTCACTGTCACACATCACCGTCACCATTCTCTGTCACACTTCACTGGTCACTGGTCTGTCATACTTCACCGGTCACCATTTTCTGTCACACTTCACCGGTCACCATTCTCTGTCACACTTCACCAATCACCATTCACTGTCACACTTCACCTGTCAAAATTCTCTGTCACACTTCACCGGTCACCATTCCATGTCACACTTCACCGGTCACCATTCTCTGTCACACTTCACCGGTCACCATATTCTGTCACACTTCACCGATCACCATTATCTGTCATACTTCACCGGCCACAATTAACTGTCACACTTAACCGGACACCATTCTCTGTCACACTTCACCAGTCACCATTCTCTGTCACATTTCACCAGTCACCATTCTCTGTCACAATTCACCTGTAACCATTCGCTGTCACACTTCACCGGTCACCATTCTCTGTCACACTTCACCAGCCACTATTCACTGTCACACTTCACCAGTCACCATATTCTGTCACCCTTCACCTATCACCATTCACTGTCACATTTCACCAGTCTCCATTCACTGTCACACTTCACCGGTCACCATTCACTTTCACACTTCACCGGTCACCATTCCCTGTCACACTTCACCGGTCATGATTCAGTGGCACACTTCACCGGTCACCATTCACTTTCACACTTCACCGGTCACCATTCTCTGTCACACTTCACCGGTCATGATTCACTGTCACACTTCACCTGTCTCCATTCTCTGTCACACTTCACCGGTTACTGGCCTGTCACACTTCACCGGTCACCATTCTGTGTCACACATCAACGGTCACCATTCTCTGTCACTCTTCACCGGTCACCATTCACTGTCACAATTCACCTGTCACCATTCTCTGTCACACTTCACCAGTCGCTGGTCTGTCGCATTTCACCGGTCACCATTCACTGTCGCACTTCACCGGTCATCATTCACTATCGCACTTCACCGGTCACCATTCACTGTCGCACTTCACCGGTCACCATTCACTGTCACACTTCACCGGTCTACATTCACTGTCACACTTCACCGGAACCTTTTTCAATGTTCATATTTCCTATCCATCACAATTCTTCCCTTCCATCTCTGTCACACTTCACCTGTAACCATTCTCTGTCACACTTCACTGGTCACCATTCTGTGTCACACTTCACCGGTCACCATTCTCTGTCATACTTCACCGGTCATCATTCACTGTCACACTGCACCGGTCACCATTCACTGTCACACTTCACCATTCACGGTTCACTGTCACACGTCACCAGTCACGATTCACTGTCACACGTCACCGGTCACCTTTCTCTGTCACACTTCACCGGTCATCATTCACTGTCAATCTTCACCGGTGATGATTCTCTGTCACACTACACTGGTCACCATTCTCTGTCGCATTTCACCGGTCACCATTCTCTGTCACAATTCACCTGTCACACTTCAAGTGTCACCATTCTCTGTCACACTTCACTTGTCACCATTCTCTGTCACACTTCACCGGTCACTGGTCTGTCACACTTCACCGGTCACCATTCTCTGTCACACTTCACCGGTCAACAGTCTCTGTCACACTTCACCTATCACCATTCTCTGTCATACTTCACCGGTCATCATTCACTGTCGCACTTCACTGGACATCATTCACTGTCGCACTTCACCGGTCACCATTCACTGTCGCACTTCACCGGTCAACATTCGCTGTCACACTTAAGCGGAACCTTTTTCAATGTTCATGTTTCCTATCCATCACAATTCTTCCCTTCCATCTCTGTCACACTTCACCTGTAACCATTCTCTGTCACACTTCACCGGCCACAATTCACTGTCACACTTAACCGATCACCATTCTCTGTCACATTTCACCGGTCACCATTCTCTGTCGCACTCCACCTGTCACCATTCTCTGTCACACTTCACCAGTCACCATTCTTTGTCACACTTCACTGGTCACTGGTCTGTCATGCTTCAGCGGTCACCATTTCTGTCACACTTCACCGGCCAGCATTCTCTGTCACACTTCACCGGTCACCATTCACTGTCACACTTCACCTGTCACCATTCTCTGTCACACTTCACCGGTCATCATTCACTGTCACCCTTCACCGGTCACCATTCACTGTCACACTTCACCATTCATGGTTTACTGTCACACGTCACCAGTCACGATTCACTGTCACACATCACCGGTCACCTTTCTCTGTCACACTTCACCGGTCATCATTCACTGTCACTCTTCACCGGTGATGATTCTCTGTCACACTACACTGGTCACCATCCTGTGTCGCATTTCACCGGTCACCATTCTCTGTCACAATTCACCTGTCACACTTCAAGTGTCACCATTCTCTGTCACACTTCACTTGTCACCATTCTCTGTCACACTTCACCGGTCACTGGTCTGTCACACTTCACCGGTCACCATTCTCTGTCACACTTCACCGGTCAACAGTCTCTGTCATACTTCACCTATCACCATTCTCTGTCATACTTCACCTGTCATCATTCACTGCCGCACTTCACCTGTCATCATTCACTGTCGCACTTCACCGGTCACCATTCTCTGTCGCACTTCACCGGTCACCATTCGCTGTCACACTTCACCGGTCACCATTCCCTGTCAAACTTCACGGGTCACCATTCTCTGTCACATTTCACCGGTCACCATATTCTGTCACACTTAACCGGTCACCATTCTCTATCATACTTCACCAGTCATCATTCACTGTCATACTTCACCAGTCATCATTCACTGTCACCCTCCACCGGTCACCATTCACTGTCCCACTTCACCGGTCACCATTCACTGTCACACTTCACCGGTCACCATTCACTTTCACACTTCACCGGTCACCATTCTCTGTCACACTTCACCGGACATCATTCACTGTCACGCTTCACCAGTCTCCATTTTCTGTCACACTTCACCGGTTACTGGTCTGTCACACTTGACCGATCACCATTCTCTGTCACAAGTCAACGGTCACCATTCTCTGTCACTCTTCTCTGGTCACCATTCACTGTCACACTTCACCTGTCACCATTCTCTGTCACACTTCACCAGTCACTGGTCTGTCTCACTTCACTGGTCACTGGTCTGTCACACTACACCGGTCACCATTCTCTGTCACACTTCACCTGTCACACTTCAAGTGTCACCATTTTCTGTCACACTTCATCTGTCACCATTCTTTGTCACACTTCACCGGTCATCATTCACTGTCACAATTCACCGGTCACCATTCACGGTCTCACTTCACCAGTTACCATTCACTGTCACATTTCACCGGCCACCATTCACTGTCATACTTCACCGGTCACCATTCACTGTCACAATTCACCGGTCAACATTCACTGTCACACATCACCAATCACCATTCACTGTCACACTTCACGTGTCAAAATTATCAGTCACACTTCACTGGTCACTGGTCTGTCATACTTCACTGGTCACCATTTTCTGTCACACATCACCGGTCACCATTCTCTGTCACACTTCACCAATCACCATTCTCTGTCACACTTCACCGGTCACAATTCTCTGTCACACTTCACCGGTCACCATTCCCTGTCAAACTTCACCAGTCACCATTCTCTGTCACACTTCACTGGTCACCATATTCTGTCACACTTCACCGGTCACCATTCTCTGTCATAGTTCACCAGTCATCATTCACTGTCACCCTCCACCGGTCACCATTCACTGTCACAGATCACCAGTCACCATTCACTGTCACACTTCACCAGTCACTGGTCTGTCATACTTCACCGGTCACCATTCACTGGCACACTTCACCAGTCACCATTCACTGTCACACATCACCGGTCACTGGTCTGTCACACTTCACCGGTCACAGGTCTGTCACGCTACACCGGTCACCATTCTCTGTCACACTTCACCGGTCACCATTCTCTGTCACACTTCACCGGTCACCATCCTCTGTCACACTTCACCGGTCACCATTCACTGTCACACTTCACCGGTCACCATTCACTGTCACACTTCACCGGTCACCATTCACTTTCACACTTCACCGGTCACCATTCTCTGTCACACTTCACTGGTCTTGATTCACTGTCACACTTCACCTGTCTCCATTCTCTGTCACACTTCACCGGTTACTGGCCTGTCACACTTCACCGGTCACCATTCTGTGTCACACATCAACGGTCACCATTCTCTGTCACTCTTCACCGGTTACCATTCACTGTCACAATTCACCTGTCACCATTCTCTGTCACACTTCACCAGTCACTGGTCTGTCTCACTTCATTGGTCACTGGTCTGTCACACTACTCCGGTCAACATTCACTGTCACACATCACCGTCACCATTCTCTGTCACACTTCACTGGTCACTGGTCTGTCATACTTCACCGGTCACCATTTTCTGTCACACTTCACCGGTCACCATTCTCTGTCACACTTCACCAATCACCATTCACTGTCACACTTCACCTGTCAAAATTCTCTGTCACACTTCACCGGTCACCATTCCATGTCACACTTCACCGGTCACCATTCTCTGTCACACTTCACCAGTCACCATATTCTGTCACACTTCACCGATCACCATTCTCTGTCACACTTCACCGGCCACAATTAACTGTCACACTTAACCGGACACCATTCTCTGTCACACTTCACCAGTCACCATTCTCTGTCACACTTCACCAGTCACCATATTCTGTCACCCTTCACCGGTCACCATTCACTGTCACATTTCACCAGTCACCATTCTCTGTCACACTTCACCTGTAACCATTCGCGGTCACACTTCACCGGTCACCATTCTCTGTCACACTTCACCAGCCACTATTCACTGTCACACTTAACCGGACACCATTCTCTGTCACACTTCACCGGTCACCATTCCCTGTTAAACTTCACCAGTCACCATATTCTGTCACCCTTCACCTATCACCATTCACTGTCACATTTCACCAGTCTCCATTCACTGTCACACTTCACCGGTCACCATTCACTTTCACACTTCACCGGTCACCATTCCCTGTCACACTTCACCGGTCATGATTCAGTGGCACACTTCACCGGTCACCATTCACTGTCACACTTCACTGGTCACTGGTCTGTCACACTTCACCGGTCACTGGTCTGTCACACTACACCGGTCACCATTCTCTGTCGCACTTCACCGGTCACCATTCACTGGCACACTTCACCGGTCACCATTCACTGTCACACTTCACTGGTCACTGGTCTGTCACACTTCACCGGTCACTGGTCTGTCACACTACACCGGTCACCATTCTCTGTCACATTTCATCGGTCACCATTCTCTGTCACACTTCACCTGTCACCATTCTCTGTCACACTTCACCAGTCACCATTCTTTGTCACACTTCACCGGTCATCCTTCTTGGTCACACTTCACCGGTCACCATTCTCTGTCACACTACAAGGGTCACCATTCTCTGTCACACTTCACCAGTCACCATTCTTTGTCACACTTCACCAGTCATCATTCACGGTCACACATCACCGGTCACCATTCATTGTCACACTTCACCGGTCTCCATTCACTGTCACACTTCACCGGTTACCATTCACTGTCACACTTCATCGGTCATCATTCACTGTCACACTTCAGCGGTCACCATTCTCTGGCACAGTTCACGAGTCACCATTCACTGTCACACTTCACTGGTCACCATTCACTGTCACACTTCACCGGTCACAATTCACTGTCACACTTCATCGGTCATCATTCTCTGTCACACTTCAGCGGTCACCATTCTCTGTCACAATTCACCGGTCACCATTCACTGTCACACTTCACCAGTCACCATTCAATGTCACACTTCACCGGTTACCATGCACTGTCACACTTTACTGGTCACCATTCTCTGTCACAATTCACTGGTCACTGGTCTCTCACACTTCACCGGTCACCATTCACTGTCACACTTCACCGGTCACTGGTCTGTCACACTTCACCGGTCACTGGTCTGTCACACTTCAGCGGTCACCATACTCTGTCACACTTCACTGGTCACCATTCTGTGTCACACTTCACCGGTCACCATTGTCTGTCATATTTCACCGGTCATCATTCACTGTCATACTTCACCGGTCACCATTCACTGTCACACTTCACCATTCATGGTTTACTGTCACACGTCACCAGTCACGATTCACTGTCACACGTCACCGGACACCTTTCTCTGTCACAGTTCACCAGTCACCATATTCTGTCACCCTTCACCGGTCACCATTCACTGTCACATTTCACCAGTCACCATTCTCTGTCACACTTCACCTGTAACCATTCGCGGTCACACTTCACCGGTCACCATTCTCTGTCACACTTCACCAGCCACTAGTCACTGTCACACTTAACCGGACACCATTCTCTGTCACACTTCACCGGTCACCATTCCCTGTTAAACTTCACCAGTCACCATTCTCTGTCACACTTCACCAGTCACCATATTCTGTCACCCTTCACCATTCACTGTCACATTTCACCAGTCTCCATTCACTGTCACACTTCACCGGTCACCATTCACTTTCACACTTCACCGGTCACCATTCCCTGTCACACTTCACCGGTCATGATTCAGTGGCACACTTCACCGGTCACCATTCACTGTCACACTTCACTGGTCACTGGTCTGTCACACTTCACCGGTCACTGGTCTGTCACACTACACCGGTCACCATTCTCTGTCACACTTCACCGGTCACCATTCACTGGCACACTTCACCGGTCACCATTCACTGTCACACTTCACTGGTCACTGGTCTGTCACACTTCACCGGTCACTGGTCTGTCACACTACACCGGTCACCATTCTCTGTCACATTTCATCGGTCACCATTCTCTGTCACACTTCACCTGTCACCATTCTCTGTCACACTTCACCAGTCACCATTCTTTGTCACACTTCACCGGTCATCCTTCTTGGTCACACTTCACCGGTCACCATTCTCTGTCACACTACAAGGGTCACCATTCTCTGTCACACTTCACCGGCCACCATTCTTTGTCACACTTCACCGGTCATCATTCACTGTCACACATCACCGGTCACCATTCATTGTCACACTTCACCGGTCTCCATTCACTGCCACACTTCACCGGTTACCATTCACTGTCACACTTCATCGGTCATTGTTCACTGTCACACTTCAGCGGTCACCATTCTCTGGCACAGTTCACCAGTCACCATTCACTGTCACACTTCACTGGTCACCATTCACTGTCACACTTCACCGGTCACCATTCACTGTCACACTTCATCGGTCATCATTCTCTGTCACACTTCAGCGGTCACCATTCTCTGTCACAATTCACCGGTCACCATTCACTGTCACACTTCACCGGTCACCATTCAATGGCACACTTCACCGGTCACCATTCACTGTCACACTTTACTGGTCACCATTCTCTGTCACAATTCACTGGTCACTGGTCTCTCACACTTCACCGGTCACCATTCACTGTCACACTTCACCGGTCACTGGTCTGTCACACTTCACCGGTCACTGGTCTGTCACACTTCAGCTGTCACCATTCTCTGTCACACTTCACTGGTCACCATTCTGTGTCACACTTCACCGGTCACCATTGTCTGTCATATTTCACCGGTCATCATTCACTGTCATACTTCACCGGTCACCATTCACTGTCACACTTCACCATTCATGGTTTACTGTCACACGTCACCAGTCACGATTCACTGTCACACGTCACCGGACACCTTTCTCTGTCACACTTCACCGGTCATCATTCACTGTCACTCTTCACCGGTGATGATTCTCTGTCACACTACACTGGTCACCATTCTCTGTCACATTTCACCGGTCACCATTCTCTGTCAGAATTCACCTGTCACACTTCAAGTGTCACCATTCTCTGTCACACTTCACTTGTCACCATTCTCTGTCACACTTCACCGTCAACATTCTCTGTCACACTTCACCGGACATCATTCAATGTCACGCTTCACCAGTCTCCATTCTCTGTCACACTTCACCGGTTACTGGTCTGTCACACTTGACCGATCACCATTCTCTGTCACACTTCAACGGTCACCATTCTCTGTCACTCTTCTCTGGTCACCACTCACTGTCACACTTCACCTGTCACCATTCTCTGTCACACTTCACCAGTCACTGGTCTGTCTCACTTCACTGGTCACTGGTCTGTCACACTACACCGGTCACCATTCTCTGTCACACTTCACCTGTCACACTTCAAGTGTCACCATTTTCTGTCACACTTCACCTGTCACCATTCTTTGTCACACTTCACCGGTCATCATTCACTGTCACATTTCACCGGCCACCATTCACTGTCATACTTCACCGGTCACCATTCACTGTCACAATTCACCGGTCAACATTCACTGTCACACATCACCAATCACCATTCACTGTCACACTTCACCTGTCAAAATTATCTGTCACACTTCACTGGTCACTGGTCTGTCGTACTTCACTGGTCACCATTTTCTGTCACACATCACCGGTCACCATTCTCTGTCACACTTCACCAATCACCATTCTCTGTCACACTTCACCGGTCACAATTCTCTGTCACACTTCACCGGTCACCATTCCCTGTCAAACTTCACCAGTCACCATTCTCTGCCACACATCACTGGTCACCATATTCTGTCACAATTCACCGGTCACCATTCTCTGTCATACTTCACCAGTCATCATTCACTGTCACCCTCCACCGGTCACCATTCACTGTCACAGATCACCAGTCACCATTCACTGTCACACTTTACCAGTCACTGGTCTGTCATACTTCACCGGTCACCATTCACTGGCACACTTCACCGGTCACCATTCACTGTCACACATCACCGGTCACAGGTCTGTCACACTTCACCGGTCACAGGTCTGTCACGCTACACCGGTCACCATTTTCTGTCACACTTCACCGGTCACCATCCTCTGTCACACTTCACCGGTCACCATTCACTGTCACACTTCACCGATCACCATTCACTGTCACACTTCACCGGTCACCATTCACTTTCACACTTCACCGGTCACCATTCTCTGTCACACTTCACCGGTCATGATTCACTGTCACACTTCACCTGTCTCCATTCTCTGTCACACTTCACCGGTTACTGGCCTGTCACACTTCACCGGTCACCATTCTGTGTCACACATCAACGGTCACCATTCTCTGTCACTCTTCACCGGTCACCATTCACTGTCACAATTCACCTGTCACCATTCTCTGTCACACTTCACCAGTCACTGGTCTGTCTCACTTCACTGGTCACTGGTCTGTCACACTACACCGGTCAACATTCACTGTCACACATCACCGTCACCATTCTCTGTCACACTTCACTGGTCAGTCATACTTCACCGGTCACCATTTTCTGTCACACTTCACCGGTCACCATTCTCTGTCACACTTCACCAATCACCATTCACTGTCACACTTCACCTGTCAAAATTCTCTGTCACACTTCACCGGTCACCATTCCACGTCACACTTCACCGGTCACCATTCTCTGTCACACTTCACCGGTCACCATATTCTGTCACACTTCACCGATCACCATTCTCTGTCATACTTCACCGGCCACAATTCACTGTCACACTTAACCGGACACCATTCTCTGTCACACTTCACCAGTCACCATTCTCTGTCACACTTCACCAGTCACCATATTCTGTCACCCTTCACCTGTCACCATTCACTGTCACATTTCACCAGTCACCATTCTCTGTCACACTTCACCTGTAACCATTCGCTGTCACACTTCACCGGTCACCATTCTCTGTCACACTTCACCAGCCACTATTCACTGTCACACTTAACCGGACACCATTCTCTGTCACACTTCACCGGTCACCATTCCCTGTTAAACTTCACCAGTCACCATTCTCTGTCACACTTCACCAGTCACCATATTCTGTCACCCTTCACCGGTCACCATTCACTGTCACATTTCACCAGTCCCCATTCACTGTCACACTTCACCGGTCACCATTCACTTTCACACTTCACCGGTCACCATTC
This sequence comes from Somniosus microcephalus, assembly GCF_052327205.1. Taxonomy (NCBI): domain Eukaryota; kingdom Metazoa; phylum Chordata; class Chondrichthyes; order Squaliformes; family Somniosidae; genus Somniosus; species Somniosus microcephalus. Next base: position 94,397,176 of record NC_140999.1, on the reverse strand, counting down.
CCTGTCACACTTCACCGGTCATGATTCAGTGGCACACTTCACCGGTCACCATTCACTGTCACACTTCACTGGTCACTGGTCTGTCACACTTCACCGGTCACTGGTCTGTCACACTACACCGGTCACCATTCTCTGTCACACTTCACCGGTCACCATTCACTGGCACACTTCATCGGTCACCATTCACTGTCACACTTCACTGGTCACTGGTCTGTCACACTTCACCGGTCACTGGTCTGTCACACTACACCGGTCACCATTCTCTGTCACACTTCACCGGTCACCATTCTCTGTCACATTTCACCGGTCACCATTCTCTGTCACACTTCACCTGTCACCATTCTCTGTCACACTTCACCAGTCACCATTCTTTGTCACACTTCACCGGTCATCCTTCTTGGTCACACTTCACCGGTCACCATTCTCTGTCACACTACAAGGGTCACCATTCTATGTCACACTTCACCGGTCACCATTCTTTGTCACACTTCACCGGTCATCATTCACTGTCACACATCACCGGTCACCATTCATTGTCACACTTCACCGGTCTCCATTCACTGTCACACTTCACCGGTTACCATTCACTGTCACAATTCATCGGTCATCATTCACTGTCACACTTCAGCGGTCACCATTCTCTGGCACAGTTCACCAGTCACCATTCACTGTCACACTTCACCAGTCACCATATTCTGTCACCCTTCACCGGTCACCATTCACTGTCACATTTCACCAGTCCCCATTCACTGTCACACTTCACCGGTCACCATTCACTGGCACACTTCACCGGTCACCATTCACTGTCACACTTCACTGGTCACTGGTCTGTCACACTTCACCGGTCACTGGTCTGTCACACTACACCGGTCACCATTCTCTGTCACACTTCACCGGTTACCATTCACTGTCACAATTCATCGGTCATCATTCACTGTCACACTTCAGCGGTCACCATTCTCTGGCACAGTTCACCAGTCACCATTCACTGTCACACTTCACCAGTCACCATATTCTGTCACACTTGACCGATCACCATTCTCTGTCACACTTCAACGGTCACCATTCTCTGTCACTCTTCTCTGGTCACCACTCACTGTCACCATTCTCTGTCACACTTCACCAGTCACTGGTCTGTCTCACTTCACTGGTCACTGGTCTGTCACACTACACCGGTCACCATTCTCTGTCACACTTCACCTGTCACACTTCAAGTGTCACCATTTTCTGTCACACTTCACCTGTCACCATTCTTTGTCACACTTCACCGGTCATCATTCACTGTCACAATTCACCGGTCACCATTCACGGTCTCACTTCACCAGTTACCATTCACTGTCACATTTCACCGGCCACCATTCACTGTCATACTTCACCGGTCACCATTCACTGTCACAATTCACCGGCCAACATTCACTGTCACACATCACCAATCACCATTCACTGTCACACTTCACCTGTCAAAATTATCTGTCACACTTCACTGGTCACTGGTCTGTCGTACTTCACTGGTCACCATTTTCTGTCACACATCACCGGTCACCATTCTCTGTCACACTTCACCAATCACCATTCTCTGTCACACTTCACCGGTCACAATTCTCTGTCACACTTCACCGGTCACCATTCCCTGTCAAACTTCACCAGTCACCATTCTCTGCCACACTTCACTGGTCACCATATTCTGTCACAATTCACCGGTCACCATTCTCTGTCATACTTCACCAGTCATCATTCACTGTCACCCTCCACCGGTCACCATTCACTGTCACAGATCACCAGTCACCATTCACTGTCACACTTTACCAGTCACTGGTCTGTCATACTTCACCGGTCACCATTCACTGGCACACTTCACCGGTCACCATTCACTGTCACACATCACCGGTCACAGGTCTGTCACACTTCACCGGTCACAGGTCTGTCACGCTACACCGGTCACCATCCTCTGTCACACTTCACCGGTCACCATTCACTGTCACACTTCACCGGTCACCATTCACTGTCACACTTCACCGGTCACCATTCACTTTCACACTTCACCGGTCACCATTCTCTGTCACACTTCACCGGTCATGATTCACTGTCACACTTCACCTGTCTCCATTCTCTGTCACACTTCACCGGTTACTGGCCTGTCACACTTCACCGGTCACCATTCTGTGTCACACATCAACGGTCACCATTCTCTGTCACTCTTCAACGGTCACCATTCACTGTCACAATTCACCTGTCACCATTCTCTGTCACACTTCACCAGTCACTGGTCTGTCTCACTTCACTGGTCACTGGTCTGTCACACTACACCGGTCAACATTCACTGTCACACATCACCGTCACCATTCTCTGTCACACTTCACTGGTCAGTCATACTTCACCGGTCACCATTTTCTGTCACACTTCACCGGTCACCATTCTCTGTCACACTTCACCAATCACCATTCACTGTCACACTTCACCAGTCACCATATTCTGTCACCCTTCACCTGTCACCATTCACTGTCACATTTCACCAGTCACCATTCTCTGTCACACTTCACCTGTAACCATTCGCTGTCACACTTCACCGGTCACCATTCTCTGTCACACTTCACCAGCCACTATTCACTGTCACACTTAACCGGACACCATTCTCTGTCACACTTCACCGGTCACCATTCTCTGTTAAACTTCACCAGTCACCATTCTCTGTCACACTTCACCAGTCACCATATTCTGTCACCCTTCACCGGTCACCATTCACTGTCACATTTCACCAGTCCCCATTCACTGTCACACTTCACCGGTCACCATTCACTTTCACACTTCACCGGTCACCATTCCCTGTCACACTTCACCGGTCATGATTCAGTGGCACACTTCACCGGTCACCATTCACTGTCACACTTCACTGGTCACTGGTCTGTCACACTTCACCGGTCACTGGTCTGTCACACTACACCGGTCACCATTCTCTGTCACACTTCACCGGTCACCATTCACTGGCACACTTCATCGGTCACCATTCACTGTCACACTTCACTGGTCACTGGTCTGTCACACTTCACCGGTCACTGGTCTGTCACACTACACCGGTCACCATTCTCTGTCACACTTCACCGGTCACCATTCTCTGTCACATTTCACCGGTCACCATTCTCTGTCACACTTCACCTGTCACCATTCTCTGTCACACTTCACCAGTCACCATTCTTTGTCACACTTCACCGGTCATCCTTCTTGGTCACACTTCACCGGTCACCATTCTCTGTCACACTACAAGGGTCACCATTCTATGTCACACTTCACCGGTCACCATTCTTTGTCACACTTCACCGGTCATCATTCACTGTCACACATCACCGGTCACCATTCATTGTCACACTTCACCGGTCTCCATTCACTGTCACACTTCACCGGTTACCATTCACTGTCACAATTCATCGGTCATCATTCACTGTCACACTTCAGCGGTCACCATTCTCTGGCACAGTTCACCAGTCACCATTCACTGTCACACTTCACCAGTCACCATATTCTGTCACCCTTCACCGGTCACCATTCACTGTCACATTTCACCAGTCCCCATTCACTGTCACACTTCACCGGTCACCATTCACTGGCACACTTCACCGGTCACCATTCACTGTCACACTTCACTGGTCACTGGTCTGTCACACTTCACCGGTCACTGGTCTGTCACACTACACCGGTCACCATTCTCTGTCACACTTCACCGGTCACCATTCTCTGTCACATTTCACCGGTCACCATTCTCTGTCACACTTCACCTGTCACACTTCACCAGTCACCATTCTTTGTCACACTTCACCGGTCATCCTTCTTGGTCACACTTCACCGGTCACCATTCTCTGTCACACTACAAGGGTCACCATTCTCTGTCACACTTCACCGGTCACCATTCTTTGTCACACTTCACCGGTCATCATTCACTGTCACACATCACCGGTCACCATTCATTGTCACACTTCACCGGTCTCCATTCACTGTCACACTTCACCGGTTACCATTCACTGTCACAATTCATCGGTCATCATTCACTGTCACACTTCAGCGGTCACCATTCTCTGGCACAGTTCACCAGTCACCATTCACTGTCACACTTCACCAGTCACCATATTCTGTCACCCTTCACCGGTCACCATTCACTGTCACATTTCACCAGTCCCCATTCACTGTCACACTTCACCGGTCACCATTCACTGGCACACTTCACCGGTCACCATTCACTGTCACACTTCACTGGTCACTGGTCTGTCACACTTCACCGGTCACTGGTCTGTCACACTACACCGGTCACCATTCACTGTCACACTTTACTGGTCACCATTCTCTGTCACAATTCACCGGTCACTGGTCTCTCACACTTCACCGGTCACCATTCACTGTCACACTTCACCGGTCACTGGTCTGTCACACTTCACCGGTCACTGGTCTGTCACACTTCAGCGGTCACCATTCTCTGTCACACTTCAGCGGTCACCATTCTGTGTCACACTTCACCAGTCACTGGTCTGTCTCACTTCACTGGTCACTGGTCTGTCACACTACACCGGTCACCATTCTCTGTCACACTTCACCTGTCACACTTCAAGTGTCACCATTTTCTGTCACACTTCACCTGTCACCATTCTTTGTCACACTTCACCGGTCATCATTCACTGTCACAATTCACCGGTCACCATTCACGGTCTCACTTCACCAGTTACCATTCACTGTCACATTTCACCGGCCACCATTCACTGTCATACTTCACCGGTCACCATTCACTGTCACAATTCACCGGTCAACATTCACTGTCACACATCACCAATCACCATTCACTGTCACACTTCACCTGTCAAAATTATCAGTCACACTTCACTGGTCACTGGTCTGTCGTACTTCACTGGTCACCATTTTCTGTCACACATCACCGGTCACCATTCTCTGTCACACTTCACCAATCACCATTCTCTGTCACACTTCACCAGTCACCATTCTCTGCCACACTTCACTGGTCACCATATTCTGTCACACTTCACCGGTCACCATTCTCTGTCATACTTCACCAGTCATCATTCACTGTCACCCTCCACCGGCCACCATTCACTGTCACAGATCACCAGTCACCATTCACTGTCACACTTTACCAGTCACTGGTCTGTCATACTTCACCGGTCACCATTCACTGGCACACTTCACCGGTCACCATTCACTGTCACACATCACCGGTCACAGGTCTGTCACACTTCACCGGTCACAGGTCTGTCACGCTACACCGGTCACCATTTTCTGTCACACTTCACCGGTCACCATCCTCTGTCACACTTCACCGGTCACCATTCACTGTCACACTTCACCGGTCACCATTCACTGTCACACTTCACCGGTCACCATTCACTTTCACACTTCACCGGTCACCATTCTCTGTCACACTTCACCGGTCATGATTCACTGTCACACTTCACCTGTCTCCATTCTCTGTCACACTTCACCAGCCACTATTCACTGTCACACTTAACCGGACACCATTCTCTGTCACACTTCACCGGTCACCATTCCCTGTTAAACTTCACCAGTCACCATTCTCTGTCACACTTCACCGGTCACCATTCACTTTCACACTTCACCGGTCACCATTCCCTGTCACACTTCACCGGTCATGATTCAGTGGCACACTTCACCGGTCACCATTCACTGTCACACTTCACTGGTCACTGGTCTGTCACACTTCACTGGTCACTGGTCTGTCACACTACACCGGTCACCATTCTCTGTCACACTTCACCGGTCACCATTCACTGGCACACTTCACCGGTCACCATTCACTGTCACACTTCACTGGTCACTGGTCTGTCACACTTCACCGGTCACTGGTCTGTCACACTACACCGGTCACCATTCTCTGTCACACTTCACCGGTCACCATTCTCTGTCACATTTCACCAGTCACCATTCTCTGTCACACTTCACCTGTCACCATTCTCTGTCACACTTCACCAGTGACCATTCTTTGTCACACTTCACCGGTCATCCTTCTTGGTCACACTTCACCGGTCACCATTCTCTGTCACACTACAAGGGTCACCATTCTCTGTCACACTTCACCGGTCACCATTCTTTGTCACACTTCACCGGTCATCATTCACTGTCACACATCACCGGTCACCATTCATTGTCACACTTCACCGGTCTCCATTCACTGTCACACTTCACCGGTTACCATTCACTGTCACAATTCATCGGTCATCATTCACTGTCACACTTCAGCGGTCACCATTCTCTGGCACAGTTCACCAGTCACCATTCACTGTCACACCTCACTGGTCACCATTCACTGTCACACTTCACCGGTCACCATTCACTGTCACACTTCATCGGTCATCATTCTCTGTCACACTTCAGCGGTCACCATTCTCTGTCACAATTCACCGGTCACCATTCACTGTCACACTTCACCGGTCACCATTCAATGTCACACTTCACCGGTCACCATTCACTGTCACACTTTACTGGTCACCATTCTCTGTCACAATTCACCGGTCACTGGTCTCTCACACTTCACCTGTCACCATTCACTGTCACACTTCACCGGTCACTGGTCTGTCACACTTCACCGGTCACTGGTCTGTCACACTTCAGCGGTCACCATTCTCTGTCACACTTCACTGGTCACCATTCTGTGTCACACTTCACCGGTCACCATTGTCTGTCATATTTCACCGGTCATCATTCACTGTCACACTTCACCGGTCACCATTCACTGTCACACTTCACCATTCATGGTTTACTGTCACACGTCACCAGTCACGATTCACTGTCACACGTCACCGGACACCTTTCTCTGTCACACTTCACCGGTCATCATTCACTGTCACTCTTCACCGGTGATGATTCTCTGTCACACTACACTGGTCACCATTCTCTGTCACATTTCACCGGTCACCATTCTCTGTCAGAATTCACCTGTCACACTTCAAGTGTCACCATTCTCTGTCACACTTCACTTGTCACCATTCTCTGTCACACTTCACCGGTCAACATTCTCTGTCACACTTCACCGGTCACTGGTCTGTCACACTTCACCGGTCACCATTCTCTTTCACACTTCACCGGTCAACAGTCTCTGTCACACTTCACCTATCACCATTCTCTGTCATACTTCACCGGTCATCATTCACTGTCGCACTTCACCGGTCATCATTCACTGTCGCACTTCACCGGTCACCATTCACTGTCGCACTTCACCGGTCACCATTCACTGTCACACTTCATCGGTCAACATTCACTGTCACACTTCACCGGAACCTTTTTCAATGTTCATATTTCCTATCCATCACAATTCTTCCCTTCCATCTCTGTCACACTTCACCTGTAACCATTCTCTGTCACACTTCACTGGTCACTGGTCTGTCATACTTCAGCGGTCACCATTTCTGTCACACTTCCCGGCCAGCATTCTCTGTCACACTTCACCGGTCACCATTCACTGTCTCAGTTCACCTGTCACCATTCTCTGTCACACTTCACCGGTCACCATTCCCTGTCAAACTTCACGGGTCACCATTCTCCGTCACATTTCACCGGTCACCATATTCTGTCACACTTAACCGGTCACCATTCTCTGTCATACTTCACCAGTCATCATTCACTGTCACCCTCCACCAGTCATCATTCACTGTCACACTTCACCAGTCACTGGTCTGTCACACTTCACCGGTCACCATTCACTGTCGCACTTCACCGGTCATCATTCACTGTCGCACTTCACCGGTCACCATTCACTGTCGCACTTCACCGGTCACCATTCCCTGTCACACTTCACCGGTCAACATTCACTGTCACACTTCACCGGAACCTTTTTCAATGTTCATATTTCCTATCCATCACAATTCTTCCCTTCCATCTCTGTCACACTTCACCTGTAACCATTCTCTGTCACACTTCACTGGTCACCATTCTCTGTCACACTTCACCGGCCACAATTCACTGTCACACTTAACCGGTCACCATTCTCTGTCACACTTCACCGGTCATCATTCACTGTCGCACTTCACCGGTCACCATTCTCTGTCGCACTTCACCGGTCACCATTCGCTGTCACACTTCACCGGTCACCATTCCCTGTCAAACTTCACGGGTCACCATTCTCTGTCACACTTAACCGGTCACCATTCTCTATCATACTTCACCAGTCATCATTCACTGTCATACTTCACCAGTCATCATTCACTGTCACCCTCCACCGGTCACCATTCACTGTCCCACTTCACCGGTCACCATTCACTGTCACACTTCACCGGTCACCATTCACTTTCACACTTCACCGGTCACCATTCTCTGTCACACTTCACCGGACATCATTCACTGTCACGCTTCACCAGTCTCCATTCTCTGTCACACTTCACCGGTTACTGGTCTGTCACACTTGACCGATCACCATTCTCTGTCACACGTCAATGGTCACCATTCTCTGTCACTCTTCTCTGGTCACCATTCACTGTCACACTTCACCTGTCACCATTCTCTGTCACACTTCACCAGTCACTGGTCTGTCTCACTTCACTGGTCACTGGTCTGTCACACTACACCGGTCACCATTCTCTATCACACTTCACCTGTCACCATTCTTTGTCACACTTCACCGGTCATCATTCACTGTCACAATTCACCGGTCACCATTCACGGTCTCACTTCACCAGTTACCATTCACTGTCACATTTCACCGGCCACCATTCACTGTCATACTTCACCGGTCACCATTCACTGTCACAATTCACCGGTCAACATTCACTGTCACACATCACCAATCACCATTCACTGTCACACTTCACCTGTCAAAATTATCAGTCACACTTCACTGGTCACTGGTCTGTCATACTTCACTGGTCACCATTTTCTGTCACACATCACCGGTCACAATTCTCTGTCACACTTCACCGGTCACCATTCCCTGTCAAACTTCACCAGTCACCATTCTCTGTCACACTTCACTGGTCCCCATATTCTGTCACACTTCACCGGTCACCATTCTCTGTCATACTTCACCAGTCATCATTCACTGTCACCCTCCACCGGTCACCATTCACTGTCACAGATCACCAGTCACCATTCACTGTCACACTTCACCAGTCACTGGTCTGTCATACTTCACCGGTCACCATTCACTGGCACACTTCACCGGTCACCATTCACTGTCACACATCACAGGTCACTGGTCTGTCACACTTCACCGGTCACAGGTCTGTCACGCTACACCGGTCACCATTCTCTGTCACACTTCACCGGTCACCATTCTCTGTCACACTTCACCGGTCACCATCCTCTGTCACACTTCACCGGTTACCATTCACTGTCACACTTCACCGGTCACCATTCACTGTCACACTTCACCGGTCACCATTCACTTTCACACTTCACCGGTCACCATTCTCTGTCACACTTCACCGGTCATGATTCACTGTCACACTTCACCTGTCTCCATTCTCTGTCACACTTCACCGGTTACTGGCCTGTCACACTTCACCGGTCACCATTCTGTGTCACACATCAACGGTCACCATTCTCTGTCATTCTTCACCGGTCACCATTCACTGTCACAATTCACCTGTCACCATTCTCTGTCACACTTCACCAGTCACTGGTCTGTCTCACTTCATTGGTCACTGGTCTGTCACACTACACCGGTCACCATTCTCTGTCACACTTCACCTGTCACACTTCAAGTGTCACCATTTTCTGTCACACTTCACCTGTCACCATTCTTTGTCACACTTCACCGGTCATCATTCACTGTCACAATTCACCGGTCACCATTCACGGTCTCACTTCACCAGTTACCATTCACTGTCACATTTCACCGGCCACCATTCACTGTCATACTTCACCGGTCACCATTCACTGTCACAATTCACCGGTCAACATTCACTGTCACACATCACCAATCACCATTCACTGTCACACTTCACCTGTCAAAATTATCAGTCACACTTCACTGGTCACTGGTCTGTCATACTTCACTGGTCACCATTTTCTGTCACACATCACCGGTCACCATTCTCTGTCACACTTCACCAATCACCATTCTCTGTCACACTTCACCGGTCACAATTCTCTGTCACACTTCACCGGTCACCATTCCCTGTCAAACTTCACCAGTCACCATTCTCTGTCACACTTCACTGGTCACCATATTCTGTCACACTTCACCGGTCACCATTCTCTGTCATACTTCACCAGTCATCATTCACTGTCACCCTCCACTGGTCACCATTCACTGTCACAGATCACCAGTCACCATTCACTGTCACACTTCACCAGTCACTGGTCTGTCATACTTCACCGGTCACCATTCACTGGCACACTTCACCGGTCACCATTCACTGTCACACATCACCGGCCACTGGTCTGTCACACTTCACCGGTCACAGGTCTGTCACGCTACACCGGTCACCATTCTCTGTCACACTTCACCGGTCACCATTCTCTGTCACACTTCACCGGTCACCATCCTCTGTCACACTTCACCGGTCACCATTCACTGTCACACTTCACCGGTCACCATTCACTGTCACACTTCACCGGTCACCATTCACTTTCACACTTCACCGGTCACCATTCTCTGTCACACTTCACCGGTCATGATTCACTGTCACACTTCACCTGTCTCCATTCTCTGTCACACTTCACCGGTTACTGGCCTGTCACACTTCACCGGTCACCATTCTGTGTCACACATCAACGGTCACCATTCTCTGTCACTCTTCACCGGTCACCATTCACTGTCACAATTCACCTGTCACCATTCTCTGTCACACTTCACCAGTCACTGGTCTGTCTCACTTCACTAGTCACTGGTCTGTCACACTACTCCGGTCAACATTCACTGTCACACATCACCGTCACCATTCTCTGTCACACTTCACTGGTCACTGGTCTGTCATACTTCACCGGTCACCATTTTCTGTCACACTTCACCGGTCACCATTCTCTGTCACACTTCACCAATCACCATTCACTGTCACACTTCACCTGTCAAAATTCTCTGTCACACTTCACCGGTCACCATTCCATGTCACACTTCACCGGTCACCATTCTCTGTCACACTTCACCGGTCACCATATTCTGTCACACTTCACCGATCACCATTATCTGTCATACTTCACCGGCCACAATTAACTGTCACACTTAACCGGACACCATTCTCTGTCACACTTCACCAGTCACCATTCTCTGTCACATTTCACCAGTCACCATTCTCTGTCACAATTCACCTGTAACCATTCGCTGTCACACTTCACCGGTCACCATTCTCTGTCACACTTCACCAGCCACTATTCACTGTCACACTTAACCGGACACCATTCTCTGTCACATTTCACCGGTCACCATTCCCTGTTAAACTTCACCAGTCACCATTCTCTGTCACACTTCACCAGTCACCATATTCTGTCACCCTTCACCTATCACCATTCACTGTCACATTTCACCAGTCTCCATTCACTGTCACACTTCACCGGTCACCATTCACTTTCACACTTCACCAGTCACCATTCCCTGTCACACTTCACCGGTCATGATTCAGTGGCACACTTCACCGGTCACCATTCACTTTCACACTTCACCGGTCACCATTCTCTGTCACACTTCACCGGTCATGATTCACTGTCACACTTCACCTGTCTCCATTCTCTGTCACACTTCACCGGTTACTGGCCTGTCACACTTCACCGGTCACCATTCTGTGTCACACATCAACGGTCACCATTCTCTGTCACACTTCACCAGTCACTGGTCTGTCTCACTTCACTGGTCACTGGCCTGTCGCATTTCACCGGTCACCATTCACTGTCACACTTCACCGGTCAACATTCACTGTCACACTTCACCTGTCACCATTCTCTGTCATACTTCACCGGTCATCATTCACTGTCGCACTTCACCGGTCATCATTCACTGTCGCACTTCACCGGTCACCATTCACTGTCGCACTTCACCGGTCACCATTCACTGTCACACTTCACCGGTCTACATTCACTGTCACACTTCACCGGAACCTTTTTCAATGTTCATATTTCCTATCCATCACAATTCTTCCCTTCCATCTCTGTCACACTTCACCTGTAACCATTCTCTGTCACACTTCACTGGTCACCATTCTGTGTCACACTTCACCGGTCACCATTCTCTGTCATACTTCACCGGTCATCATTCACTGTCACACTGCACCGGTCACCATTCACTGTCACACTTCACCATTCACGGTTCACTGTCACACGTCACCAGTCACGATTCACTGTCACACGTCACCGGTCACTGGTCTGTCACACTTCACCGGTCACCATTCTCTGTCACACTTCACCGGTCAACAGTCTCTGTCACACTTCACCTATCACCATTCTCTGTCATACTTCACCGGTCATCATTCACTGTCGCACTTCACTGGACATCATTCACTGTCGCACTTCACCGGTCACCATTCACTGTCGCACTTCACCGGTCAACATTCGCTGTCACACTTAAGCGGAACCTTTTTCAATGTTCATGTTTCCTATCCATCACAATTCTTCCCTTCCATCTCTGTCACACTTCACCTGTAACCATTCTCTGTCACACTTCACCGGCCACAATTCACTGTCACACTTAACCGATCACCATTCTCTGTCACATTTCACCGGTCACCATTCTCTGTCGCACTCCACCTGTCACCATTCTCTGTCACACTTCACCAGTCACCATTCTTTGTCACACTTCACTGGTCACTGGTCTGTCATGCTTCAGCGGTCACCATTTCTGTCACACTTCACCGGCCAGCATTCTCTGTCACACTTCACCGGTCACCATTCACTGTCACACTTCACCTGTCACCATTCTCTGTCACACTTCACCGGTCATCATTCACTGTCACCCTTCACCGGTCACCATTCACTGTCACACTTCACCATTCATGGTTTACTGTCACACGTCACCAGTCACGATTCACTGTCACACATCACCGATCACCTTTCTCTGTCACACTTCACCGGTCATCATTCACTGTCACTCTTCACCGGTGATGATTCTCTGTCACACTACACTGGTCACCATCCTGTGTCGCATTTCACCGGTCACCATTCTCTGTCACAATTCACCTGTCACACTTCAAGTGTCACCATTCTCTGTCACACTTCACTTGTCACCATTCTCTGTCACACTTCACCGGTCACTGGTCTGTCACACTTCACCGGTCACCATTCTCTGTCACACTTCACCGGTCAACAGTCTCTGTCATACTTCACCTATCACCATTCTCTGTCATACTTCACCAGTCATCATTCACTGTCATACTCCACCAGTCATCATTCACTGTCACCCTCCACCGGTCACCATTCACTGTCCCACTTCACCGGTCACCATTCACTGTCACACTTCACCGGTCACCATTCACTGTCACACTTCACCTGTCACCATTCTCTGTCACACTTCACCGGTCACCATTCTCTGTCATACTTCACCAGTCATCATTCACTGTCACCCTCCACCGGTCACCATTCACTGTCACAGATCACCAGTCACCATTCTCTGTCACACTTCACCAGTCACTGGTCTGTCATACTTCACCGGTCACCATTCACTGGCACACTTCACCGGTCACCATTCACTGTCACACATCACCGGTCACTGGTCTGTCACACTTCACCGGTCACAGGTCTGTCACGCTACACCGGTCACCATTCTCTGTCACACTTCACCGGTCACCATTCTCTGTCACACTTCACCGGTCACCATCCTCTGTCACACTTCACCGGTTACCATTCACTGTCACACTTCACCGGTCACCATTCACTGTCACACTTCACCGGTCACCATTCACTTTCACACTTCACCGGTCACCATTCTCTGTCACACTTCACCGGTCATGATTCACTGTCACACTTCACCTGTCTCCATTCTCTGTCACACTTCACCGGTTACTGGCCTGTCACACTTCACCGGTCACCATTCTGTGTCACACATCAACGGTCACCATTCTCTGTCATTCTTCACCGGTCACCATTCACTGTCACAATTCACCTGTCACCATTCTCTGTCACACTTCACCAGTCACTGGTCTGTCTCACTTCATTGGTCACTGGTCTGTCACACTACACCGGTCACCATTCTCTGTCACACTTCACCTGTCACACTTCAAGTGTCACCATTTTCTGTCACACTTCACCTGTCACCATTCTTTGTCACACTTCACCGGTCATCATTCACTGTCACAATTCACCGGTCACCATTCACGGTCTCACTTCACCAGTTACCATTCACTGTCACATTTCACCGGCCACCATTCACTGTCATACTTCACCGGTCACCATTCACTGTCACAATTCACCGGTCAACATTCACTGTCACACATCACCAATCACCATTCACTGTCACACTTCACCTGTCAAAATTATCAGTCACACTTCACTGGTCACTGGTCTGTCATACTTCACTGGTCACCATTTTCTGTCACACATCACCGGTCACCATTCTCTGTCACACTTCACCAATCACCATTCTCTGTCACACTTCACCGGTCACAATTCTCTGTCACACTTCACCGGTCACCATTCCCTGTCAAACTTCACCAGTCACCATTCTCTGTCACACTTCACTGGTCACCATATTCTGTCACACTTCACCGGTCACCATTCTCTGTCATACTTCACCAGTCATCATTCACTGTCACCCTCCACTGGTCACCATTCACTGTCACAGATCACCAGTCACCATTCACTGTCACACTTCACCAGTCACTGGTCTGTCATACTTCACCGGTCACCATTCACTGGCACACTTCACCGGTCACCATTCACTGTCACACATCACCGGCCACTGGTCTGTCACACTTCACCGGTCACAGGTCTGTCACGCTACACCGGTCACCATTCTCTGTCACACTTCACCGGTCACCATTCTCTGTCACACTTCACCGGTCACCATCCTCTGTCACACTTCACCGGTCACCATTCACTGTCACACTTCACCGGTCACCATTCACTGTCACACTTCACCGGTCACCATTCACTTTCACACTTCACCGGTCACCATTCTCTGTCACACTTCACCGGTCATGATTCACTGTCACACTTCACCTGTCTCCATTCTCTGTCACACTTCACCGGTTACTGGCCTGTCACACTTCACCGGTCACCATTCTGTGTCACACATCAACGGTCACCATTCTCTGTCACTCTTCACCGGTCACCATTCACTGTCACAATTCACCTGTCACCATTCTCTGTCACACTTCACCAGTCACTGGTCTGTCTCACTTCACTAGTCACTGGTCTGTCACACTACTCCGGTCAACATTCACTGTCACACATCACCGTCACCATTCTCTGTCACACTTCACTGGTCACTGGTCTGTCATACTTCACCGGTCACCATTTTCTGTCACACTTCACCGGTCACCATTCTCTGTCACACTTCACCAATCACCATTCACTGTCACACTTCACCTGTCAAAATTCTCTGTCACACTTCACCGGTCACCATTCCATGTCACACTTCACCGGTCACCATTCTCTGTCACACTTCACCGGTCACCATATTCTGTCACACTTCACCGATCACCATTATCTGTCATACTTCACCGGCCACAATTAACTGTCACACTTAACCGGACACCATTCTCTGTCACACTTCACCAGTCACCATTCTCTGTCACATTTCACCAGTCACCATTCTCTGTCACAATTCACCTGTAACCATTCGCTGTCACACTTCACCGGTCACCATTCTCTGTCACACTTCACCAGCCACTATTCACTGTCACACTTAACCGGACACCATTCTCTGTCACATTTCACCGGTCACCATTCCCTGTTAAACTTCACCAGTCACCATTCTCTGTCACACTTCACCAGTCACCATATTCTGTCACCCTTCACCTATCACCATTCACTGTCACATTTCACCAGTCTCCATTCACTGTCACACTTCACCGGTCACCATTCACTTTCACACTTCACCAGTCACCATTCCCTGTCACACTTCACCGGTCATGATTCAGTGGCACACTTCACCGGTCACCATTCACTTTCACACTTCACCGGTCACCATTCTCTGTCACACTTCACCGGTCATGATTCACTGTCACACTTCACCTGTCTCCATTCTCTGTCACACTTCACCGGTTACTGGCCTGTCACACTTCACCGGTCACCATTCTGTGTCACACATCAACGGTCACCATTCTCTGTCACACTTCACCAGTCACTGGTCTGTCTCACTTCACTGGTCACTGGCCTGTCGCATTTCACCGGTCACCATTCACTGTCACACTTCACCGGTCAACATTCACTGTCACACTTCACCTGTCACCATTCTCTGTCATACTTCACCGGTCATCATTCACTGTCGCACTTCACCGGTCATCATTCACTGTCGCACTTCACCGGTCACCATTCACTGTCGCACTTCACCGGTCACCATTCACTGTCACACTTCACCGGTCTACATTCACTGTCACACTTCACCGGAACCTTTTTCAATGTTCATATTTCCTATCCATCACAATTCTTCCCTTCCATCTCTGTCACACTTCACCTGTAACCATTCTCTGTCACACTTCACTGGTCACCATTCTGTGTCACACTTCACCGGTCACCATTCTCTGTCATACTTCACCGGTCATCATTCACTGTCACACTGCACCGGTCACCATTCACTGTCACACTTCACCATTCACGGTTCACTGTCACACGTCACCAGTCACGATTCACTGTCACACGTCACCGGTCACTGGTCTGTCACACTTCACCGGTCACCATTCTCTGTCACACTTCACCGGTCAACAGTCTCTGTCACACTTCACCTATCACCATTCTCTGTCATACTTCACCGGTCATCATTCACTGTCGCACTTCACTGGACATCATTCACTGTCGCACTTCACCGGTCACCATTCACTGTCGCACTTCACCGGTCAACATTCGCTGTCACACTTAAGCGGAACCTTTTTCAATGTTCATGTTTCCTATCCATCACAATTCTTCCCTTCCATCTCTGTCACACTTCACCTGTAACCATTCTCTGTCACACTTCACCGGCCACAATTCACTGTCACACTTAACCGATCACCATTCTCTGTCACATTTCACCGGTCACCATTCTCTGTCGCACTCCACCTGTCACCATTCTCTGTCACACTTCACCAGTCACCATTCTTTGTCACACTTCACTGGTCACTGGTCTGTCATGCTTCAGCGGTCACCATTTCTGTCACACTTCACCGGCCAGCATTCTCTGTCACACTTCACCGGTCACCATTCACTGTCACACTTCACCTGTCACCATTCTCTGTCACACTTCACCGGTCATCATTCACTGTCACCCTTCACCGGTCACCATTCACTGTCACACTTCACCATTCATGGTTTACTGTCACACGTCACCAGTCACGATTCACTGTCACACATCACCGGTCACCTTTCTCTGTCACACTTCACCGGTCATCATTCACTGTCACTCTTCACCGGTGATGATTCTCTGTCACACTACACTGGTCACCATCCTGTGTCGCATTTCACCGGTCACCATTCTCTGTCACAATTCACCTGTCACACTTCAAGTGTCACCATTCTCTGTCACACTTCACTTGTCACCATTCTCTGTCACACTTCACCGGTCACTGGTCTGTCACACTTCACCGGTCACCATTCTCTGTCACACTTCACCGGTCAACAGTCTCTGTCATACTTCACCTATCACCATTCTCTGTCATACTTCACCTGTCATCATTCACTGCTGCACTTCACCGGTCATCATTCACTGTCGCACTTCACCGGTCACCATTCTCTGTCGCACTTCACCGGTCACCATATTCTGTCACACTTAACCGGTCACCATTCTCTATCATACTTCACCAGTCATCATTCACTGTCATACTCCACCAGTCATCATTCACTGTCACCCTCCACCGGTCACCATTCACTGTCCCACTTCACCGGTCACCATTCACTGTCACACTTCACCGGTCACCATTCACTTTCACACTTCACCGGTCACCATTCTCTGTCACACTTCACCGGACATCATTCACTGTCACGCTTCACCAGTCTCCATTTTCTGTCACACTTCACCGGTTACTGGTCTGTCACACTTGACCGATCACCATTCTCTGTCACACGTCAACGGTCACCATTCTCTGTCACTCTTCTCTGGTCACCATTCACTGTCACACTTCACCTGTCACCATTCTCTGTCACACTTCACCAGTCACTGGTCTGTCTCACTTCACTGGTCACTGGTCTGTCACACTACACCGGTCACCATTCTCTGTCACACTTCACCTGTCACACTTCAAGTGTCACCATTTTCTGTCACACTTCATCTGTCACCATTCTTTGTCACACTTCACCGGTCATCATTCACTGTCACAATTCACCGGTCACCATTCACGGTCTCACTTCACCAGTTACCATTCACTGTCACATTTCACCGGCCACCATTCACTGTCATACTTCACCGGTCACCATTCACTGTCACAATTCACCGGCCACCATTCACTGTCATACTTCATCGGTCACCATTCACTGTCACAATTCACCGGTCAACATTCACTGTCACACATCACCAATCACCATTCACTGTCACACTTCACGTGTCAAAATTATCAGTCACACTTCACTGGTCACTGGTCTGTCATACTTCACTGGTCACCATTTTCTGTCACACATCACCGGTCACCATTCTCTGTCACACTTCACCAGTCATCATTCACTGTCACCCTCCACTGGTCACCATTCACTGTCACAGATCACCAGTCACCATTCACTGTCACACTTCACCAGTCACTGGTCTGTCATACTTCACCGGTCACCATTCACTGGCACACTTCACCGGTCACCATTCACTGTCACACATCACCGGCCACTGGTCTGTCACACTTCACCGGTCACAGGTCTGTCACGCTACACCGGTCACCATTCTCTGTCACACTTCACCGGTCACCATTCTCTGTCACACTTCACCGGTCACCATCCTCTGTCACACTTCACCGGTCACCATTCACTGTCACACTTCACCGGTCACCATTCACTGTCACACTTCACCGGTCACCATTCACTTTCACACTTCACCGGTCACCATTCTCTGTCACACTTCACCGGTCATGATTCACTGTCACACTTCACCTGTCTCCATTCTCTGTCACACTTCACCGGTTACTGGCCTGTCACACTTCACCGGTCACCATTCTGTGTCACACATCAACGGTCACCATTCTCTGTCACTCTTCACCGGTCACCATTCACTGTCACAATTCACCTGTCACCATTCTCTGTCACACTTCACCAGTCACTGGTCTGTCTCACTTCACTAGTCACTGGTCTGTCACACTACTCCGGTCAACATTCACTGTCACACATCACCGTCACCATTCTCTGTCACACTTCACTGGTCACTGGTCTGTCATACTTCACCGGTCACCATTTTCTGTCACACTTCACCGGTCACCATTCTCTGTCACACTTCACCAATCACCATTCACTGTCACACTTCACCTGTCAAAATTCTCTGTCACACTTCACCGGTCACCATTCCATGTCACACTTCACCGGTCACCATTCTCTGTCACACTTCACCGGTCACCATATTCTGTCACACTTCACCGATCACCATTATCTGTCATACTTCACCGGCCACAATTAACTGTCACACTTAACCGGACACCATTCTCTGTCACACTTCACCAGTCACCATTCTCTGTCACATTTCACCAGTCACCATTCTCTGTCACAATTCACCTGTAACCATTCGCTGTCACACTTCACCGGTCACCATTCTCTGTCACACTTCACCAGCCACTATTCACTGTCACACTTAACCGGACACCATTCTCTGTCACATTTCACCGGTCACCATTCCCTGTTAAACTTCACCAGTCACCATTCTCTGTCACACTTCACCAGTCACCATATTCTGTCACCCTTCACCTATCACCATTCACTGTCACATTTCACCAGTCTCCATTCACTGTCACACTTCACCGGTCACCATTCACTTTCACACTTCACCAGTCACCATTCCCTGTCACACTTCACCGGTCATGATTCAGTGGCACACTTCACCGGTCACCATTCACTTTCACACTTCACCGGTCACCATTCTCTGTCACACTTCACCGGTCATGATTCACTGTCACACTTCACCTGTCTCCATTCTCTGTCACACTTCACCGGTTACTGGCCTGTCACACTTCACCGGTCACCATTCTGTGTCACACATCAACGGTCACCATTCTCTGTCACACTTCACCAGTCACTGGTCTGTCTCACTTCACTGGTCACTGGCCTGTCGCATTTCACCGGTCACCATTCACTGTCACACTTCACCGGTCAACATTCACTGTCACACTTCACCTGTCACCATTCTCTGTCATACTTCACCGGTCATCATTCACTGTCGCACTTCACCGGTCATCATTCACTGTCGCACTTCACCGGTCACCATTCACTGTCGCACTTCACCGGTCACCATTCACTGTCACACTTCACCGGTCTACATTCACTGTCACACTTCACCGGAACCTTTTTCAATGTTCATATTTCCTATCCATCACAATTCTTCCCTTCCATCTCTGTCACACTTCACCTGTAACCATTCTCTGTCACACTTCACTGGTCACCATTCTGTGTCACACTTCACCGGTCACCATTCTCTGTCATACTTCACCGGTCATCATTCACTGTCACACTGCACCGGTCACCATTCACTGTCACACTTCACCATTCACGGTTCACTGTCACACGTCACCAGTCACGATTCACTGTCACACGTCACCGGTCACTGGTCTGTCACACTTCACCGGTCACCATTCTCTGTCACACTTCACCGGTCAACAGTCTCTGTCACACTTCACCTATCACCATTCTCTGTCATACTTCACCGGTCATCATTCACTGTCGCACTTCACTGGACATCATTCACTGTCGCACTTCACCGGTCACCATTCACTGTCGCACTTCACCGGTCAACATTCGCTGTCACACTTAAGCGGAACCTTTTTCAATGTTCATGTTTCCTATCCATCACAATTCTTCCCTTCCATCTCTGTCACACTTCACCTGTAACCATTCTCTGTCACACTTCACCGGCCACAATTCACTGTCACACTTAACCGATCACCATTCTCTGTCACATTTCACCGGTCACCATTCTCTGTCGCACTCCACCTGTCACCATTCTCTGTCACACTTCACCAGTCACCATTCTTTGTCACACTTCACTGGTCACTGGTCTGTCATGCTTCAGCGGTCACCATTTCTGTCACACTTCACCGGCCAGCATTCTCTGTCACACTTCACCGGTCACCATTCACTGTCACACTTCACCTGTCACCATTCTCTGTCACACTTCACCGGTCATCATTCACTGTCACCCTTCACCGGTCACCATTCACTGTCACACTTCACCATTCATGGTTTACTGTCACACGTCACCAGTCACGATTCACTGTCACACATCACCGGTCACCTTTCTCTGTCACACTTCACCGGTCATCATTCACTGTCACTCTTCACCGGTGATGATTCTCTGTCACACTACACTGGTCACCATCCTGTGTCGCATTTCACCGGTCACCATTCTCTGTCACAATTCACCTGTCACACTTCAAGTGTCACCATTCTCTGTCACACTTCACTTGTCACCATTCTCTGTCACACTTCACCGGTCACTGGTCTGTCACACTTCACCGGTCACCATTCTCTGTCACACTTCACCGGTCAACAGTCTCTGTCATACTTCACCTATCACCATTCTCTGTCATACTTCACCTGTCATCATTCACTGCTGCACTTCACCGGTCATCATTCACTGTCGCACTTCACCGGTCACCATTCTCTGTCGCACTTCACCGGTCACCATTCGCTGTCACACTTCACCGGTCACCATTCCCTGTCAAACTTCACGGGTCACCATTCTCTGTCACATTTCACCGGTCACCATATTCTGTCACACTTAACCGGTCACCATTCTCTATCATACTTCACCAGTCATCATTCACTGTCATACTTCACCAGTCATCATTCACTGTCACCCTCCACCGGTCACCATTCACTGTCCCACTTCACCGGTCACCATTCACTGTCACACTTCACCGGTCACCATTCACTTTCACACTTCACCGGTCACCATTCTCTGTCACACTTCACCGGACATCATTCACTGTCACGCTTCACCAGTCTCCATTTTCTGTCACACTTCACCGGTTACTGGTCTGTCACACTTGACCGATCACCATTCTCTGTCACATGTCAACGGTCACCATTCTCTGTCACTCTTCTCTGGTCACCATTCACTGTCACACTTCACCTGTCACCATTCTCTGTCACACTTCACCAGTCACTGGTCTGTCTCACTTCACTGGTCACTGGTCTGTCACACTACACCGGTCACCATTCTCTGTCACACTTCACCTGTCACACTTCAAGTGTCACCATTTTCTGTCACACTTCATCTGTCACCATTCTTTGTCACACTTCACCGGTCATCATTCACTGTCACAATTCACCGGTCACCATTCACGGTCTCACTTCACCAGTTACCATTCACTGTCACATTTCACCGGCCACCATTCACTGTCATACTTCACCGGTCACCATTCACTGTCACAATTCACCGGCCACCATTCACTGTCATACTTCATCGGTCACCATTCACTGTCACAATTCACCGGTCAACATTCACTGTCACACATCACCAATCACCATTCACTGTCACACTTCACGTGTCAAAATTATCAGTCACACTTCACTGGTCACTGGTCTGTCATACTTCACTGGTCACCATTTTCTGTCACACATCACCGGTCACCATTCTCTGTCACACTTCACCAGTCATCATTCACTGTCACCCTCCACTGGTCACCATTCACTGTCACAGATCACCAGTCACCATTCACTGTCACACTTCACCAGTCACTGGTCTGTCATACTTCACCGGTCACCATTCACTGGCACACTTCACCGGTCACCATTCACTGTCACACATCACCGGCCACTGGTCTGTCACACTTCACCGGTCACAGGTCTGTCACGCTACACCGGTCACCATTCTCTGTCACACTTCACCGGTCACCATTCTCTGTCACACTTCACCGGTCACCATCCTCTGTCACACTTCACCGGTCACCATTCACTGTCACACTTCACCGGTCACCATTCACTGTCACACTTCACCGGTCACCATTCACTTTCACACTTCACCGGTCACCATTCTCTGTCACACTTCACCGGTCATGATTCACTGTCACACTTCACCTGTCTCCATTCTCTGTCACACTTCACCGGTTACTGGCCTGTCACACTTCACCGGTCACCATTCTGTGTCACACATCAACGGTCACCATTCTCTGTCACTCTTCACCGGTCACCATTCACTGTCACAATTCACCTGTCACCATTCTCTGTCACACTTCACCAGTCACTGGTCTGTCTCACTTCACTAGTCACTGGTCTGTCACACTACTCCGGTCAACATTCACTGTCACACATCACCGTCACCATTCTCTGTCACACTTCACTGGTCACTGGTCTGTCATACTTCACCGGTCACCATTTTCTGTCACACTTCACCGGTCACCATTCTCTGTCACACTTCACCAATCACCATTCACTGTCACACTTCACCTGTCAAAATTCTCTGTCACACTTCACCGGTCACCATTCCATGTCACACTTCACCGGTCACCATTCTCTGTCACACTTCACCGGTCACCATATTCTGTCACACTTCACCGATCACCATTATCTGTCATACTTCACCGGCCACAATTAACTGTCACACTTAACCGGACACCATTCTCTGTCACACTTCACCAGTCACCATTCTCTGTCACATTTCACCAGTCACCATTCTCTGTCACAATTCACCTGTAACCATTCGCTGTCACACTTCACCGGTCACCATTCTCTGTCACACTTCACCAGCCACTATTCACTGTCACACTTAACCGGACACCATTCTCTGTCACATTTCACCGGTCACCATTCCCTGTTAAACTTCACCAGTCACCATTCTCTGTCACACTTCACCAGTCACCATATTCTGTCACCCTTCACCTATCACCATTCACTGTCACATTTCACCAGTCTCCATTCACTGTCACACTTCACCGGTCACCATTCACTTTCACACTTCACCAGTCACCATTCCCTGTCACACTTCACCGGTCATGATTCAGTGGCACACTTCACCGGTCACCATTCACTTTCACACTTCACCGGTCACCATTCTCTGTCACACTTCACCGGTCATGATTCACTGTCACACTTCACCTGTCTCCATTCTCTGTCACACTTCACCGGTTACTGGCCTGTCACACTTCACCGGTCACCATTCTGTGTCACACATCAACGGTCACCATTCTCTGTCACACTTCACCAGTCACTGGTCTGTCTCACTTCACTGGTCACTGGCCTGTCGCATTTCACCGGTCACCATTCACTGTCACACTTCACCGGTCAACATTCACTGTCACACTTCACCTGTCACCATTCTCTGTCATACTTCACCGGTCATCATTCACTGTCGCACTTCACCGGTCATCATTCACTGTCGCACTTCACCGGTCACCATTCACTGTCGCACTTCACCGGTCACCATTCACTGTCACACTTCACCGGTCTACATTCACTGTCACACTTCACCGGAACCTTTTTCAATGTTCATATTTCCTATCCATCACAATTCTTCCCTTCCATCTCTGTCACACTTCACCTGTAACCATTCTCTGTCACACTTCACTGGTCACCATTCTGTGTCACACTTCACCGGTCACCATTCTCTGTCATACTTCACCGGTCATCATTCACTGTCACACTGCACCGGTCACCATTCACTGTCACACTTCACCATTCACGGTTCACTGTCACACGTCACCAGTCACGATTCACTGTCACACGTCACCGGTCACTGGTCTGTCACACTTCACCGGTCACCATTCTCTGTCACACTTCACCGGTCAACAGTCTCTGTCACACTTCACCTATCACCATTCTCTGTCATACTTCACCGGTCATCATTCACTGTCGCACTTCACTGGACATCATTCACTGTCGCACTTCACCGGTCACCATTCACTGTCGCACTTCACCGGTCAACATTCGCTGTCACACTTAAGCGGAACCTTTTTCAATGTTCATGTTTCCTATCCATCACAATTCTTCCCTTCCATCTCTGTCACACTTCACCTGTAACCATTCTCTGTCACACTTCACCGGCCACAATTCACTGTCACACTTAACCGATCACCATTCTCTGTCACATTTCACCGGTCACCATTCTCTGTCGCACTCCACCTGTCACCATTCTCTGTCACACTTCACCAGTCACCATTCTTTGTCACACTTCACTGGTCACTGGTCTGTCATGCTTCAGCGGTCACCATTTCTGTCACACTTCACCGGCCAGCATTCTCTGTCACACTTCACCGGTCACCATTCACTGTCACACTTCACCTGTCACCATTCTCTGTCACACTTCACCGGTCATCATTCACTGTCACCCTTCACCGGTCACCATTCACTGTCACACTTCACCATTCATGGTTTACTGTCACACGTCACCAGTCACGATTCACTGTCACACATCACCGGTCACCTTTCTCTGTCACACTTCACCGGTCATCATTCACTGTCACTCTTCACCGGTGATGATTCTCTGTCACACTACACTGGTCACCATCCTGTGTCGCATTTCACCGGTCACCATTCTCTGTCACAATTCACCTGTCACACTTCAAGTGTCACCATTCTCTGTCACACTTCACTTGTCACCATTCTCTGTCACACTTCACCGGTCACTGGTCTGTCACACTTCACCGGTCACCATTCTCTGTCACACTTCACCGGTCAACAGTCTCTGTCATACTTCACCTATCACCATTCTCTGTCATACTTCACCTGTCATCATTCACTGCTGCACTTCACCGGTCATCATTCACTGTCGCACTTCACCGGTCACCATTCTCTGTCGCACTTCACCGGTCACCATTCGCTGTCACACTTCACCGGTCACCATTCCCTGTCAAACTTCACGGGTCACCATTCTCTGTCACATTTCACCGGTCACCATATTCTGTCACACTTAACCGGTCACCATTCTCTATCATACTTCACCAGTCATCATTCACTGTCATACTCCACCAGTCATCATTCACTGTCACCCTCCACCGGTCACCATTCACTGTCCCACTTCACCGGTCACCATTCACTGTCACACTTCACCGGTCACCATTCACTGTCACACTTCACCTGTCACCATTCTCTGTCACACTTCACCGGTCACCATTCTCTGTCATACTTCACCAGTCATCATTCACTGTCACCCTCCACCGGTCACCATTCACTGTCACAGATCACCAGTCACTGGTCTGTCATACTTCACCGGTCACCATTCACTGGCACACTTCACCGGTCACCATTCACTGTCACACATCACCGGTCACTGGTCTGTCACACTTCACCGGTCACAGGTCTGTCACGCTACACCGGTCACCATTCTCTGTCACACTTCACCGGTCACCATTCTCTGTCACACTTCACCGGTCACCATCCTCTGTCACACTTCACCGGTTACCATTCACTGTCACACTTCACCGGTCACCATTCACTGTCACACTTCACCGGTCACCATTCACTTTCACACTTCACCGGTCACCATTCTCTGTCACACTTCACCGGTCATGATTCACTGTCACACTTCACCTGTCTCCATTCTCTGTCACACTTCACCGGTTACTGGCCTGTCACACTTCACCGGTCACCATTCTGTGTCACACATCAACGGTCACCATTCTCTGTCACACTTCACCAGTCACTGGTCTGTCTCACTTCATTGGTCACTGGTCTGTCACACTACACCGGTCACCATTCTCTGTCACACTTCACCTGTCACACTTCAAGTGTCACCATTTTCTGTCACACTTCACCTGTCACCATTCTTTGTCACACTTCACCGGTCATCATTCACTGTCACAATTCACCGGTCACCATTCACGGTCTCACTTCACCAGTTACCATTCACTGTCACATTTCACCGGCCACCATTCACTGTCATACTTCACCGGTCACCATTCACTGTCACAATTCACCGGTCAACATTCACTGTCACACATCACCAATCACCATTCACTGTCACACTTCACCTGTCAAAATTATCAGTCACACTTCACTGGTCACTGGTCTGTCATACTTCACTGGTCACCATTTTCTGTCACACATCACCGGTCACCATTCTCTGTCACACTTCACCAATCACCATTCTCTGTCACACTTCACCGGTCACAATTCTCTGTCACACTTCACTGGTCACCATATTCTGTCACACTTCACCGGTCACCATTCTCTGTCATACTTCACCAGTCATCATTCACTGTCACCCTCCACTGGTCACCATTCACTGTCACAGATCACCAGTCACCATTCACTGTCACACTTCACCAGTCACTGGTCTGTCATACTTCACCGGTCACCATTCACTGGCACACTTCACCGGTCACCATTCACTGTCACACATCACCGGCCACTGGTCTGTCACACTTCACCGGTCACAGGTCTGTCACGCTACACCGGTCACCATTCTCTGTCACACTTCACCGGTCACCATCCTCTGTCACACTTCACCGGTCACCATTCACTGTCACACTTCACCGGTCACCATTCACTGTCACACTTCACCGGTCACCATTCACTTTCACACTTCACCGGTCACCATTCTCTGTCACACTTCACCGGTCATGATTCACTGTCACACTTCACCTGTCTCCATTCTCTGTCACACTTCACCGGTTACTGGCCTGTCACACTTCACCGGTCACCATTCTGTGTCACACATCAACGGTCACCATTCTCTGTCACTCTTCACCGGTCACCATTCACTGTCACAATTCACCTGTCACCATTCTCTGTCACACTTCACCAGTCACTGGTCTGTCTCACTTCACTAGTCACTGGTCTGTCACACTACTCCGGTCAACATTCACTGTCACACATCACCGTCACCATTCTCTGTCACACTTCACTTGTCACCATTCTCTGTCACACTTCACCGGTCACTGGTCTGTCACACTTCACCGGTCACCATTCTCTGTCACACTTCACCGGTCAACAGTCTCTGTCATACTTCACCTATCACCATTCTCTGTCATACTTCACCTGTCATCATTCACTGCTGCACTTCACCGGTCATCATTCACTGTCGCACTTCACCGGTCACCATTCTCTGTCGCACTTCACCGGTCACCATTCGCTGTCACACTTCACCGGTCACCATTCCCTGTCAAACTTCACGGGTCACCATTCTCTGTCACATTTCACCGGTCACCATATTCTGTCACACTTAACCGGTCACCATTCTCTATCATACTTCACCAGTCATCATTCACTGTCATACTTCACCAGTCATCATTCACTGTCACCCTCCACCGGTCACCATTCACTGTCCCACTTCACCGGTCACCATTCACTGTCACACTTCACCGGTCACCATTCACTTTCACACTTCACCGGTCACCATTCTCTGTCACACTTCACCGGACATCATTCACTGTCACGCTTCACCAGTCTCCATTTTCTGTCACACTTCACCGGTTACTGGTCTGTCACACTTGACCGATCACCATTCTCTGTCACACGTCAACGGTCACCATTCTCTGTCACTCTTCTCTGGTCACCATTCACTGTCACACTTCACCTGTCACCATTCTCTGTCACACTTCACCAGTCACTGGTCTGTCTCACTTCACTGGTCACTGGTCTGTCACACTACACCGGTCACCATTCTCTGTCACACTTCACCTGTCACACTTCAAGTGTCACCATTTTCTGTCACACTTCATCTGTCACCATTCTTTGTCACACTTCACCGGTCATCATTCACTGTCACAATTCACCGGTCACCATTCACGGTCTCACTTCACCAGTTACCATTCACTGTCACATTTCACCGGCCACCATTCACTGTCATACTTCACCGGTCACCATTCACTGTCACAATTCACCGGCCACCATTCACTGTCATACTTCACCGGTCACCATTCACTGTCACAATTCACCGGTCAACATTCACTGTCACACATCACCAATCACCATTCACTGTCACACTTCACGTGTCAAAATTATCAGTCACACTTCACTGGTCACTGGTCTGTCATACTTCACTGGTCACCATTTTCTGTCACACATCACCGGTCACCATTCTCTGTCACACTTCACCAATCACCATTCTCTGTCACACTTCACCGGTCACAATTCTCTGTCACACTTCACCGGTCACCATTCCCTGTCAAACTTCACCAGTCACCATTCTCTGTCACACTTCACTGGTCACCATATTCTGTCACACTTCACCGGTCACCATTCTCTGTCATAGTTCACCAGTCACCCTCCACCGGTCACCATTCACTGTCACAGATCACCAGTCACCATTCACTGTCACACTTCACCAGTCACTGGTCTGTCATACTTCACCGGTCACCATTCACTGGCACACTTCACCAGTCACCATTCACTGTCACACATCACCGGTCACTGGTCTGTCACACTTCACCGGTCACAGGTCTGTCACGCTACACCGGTCACCATTCTCTGTCACACTTCACCGGTCACCATTTTCTGTCACACTTCACCGGTCACCATCCTCTGTCACACTTCACCGGTCACCATTCACTGTCACACTTCACCGGTCACCATTCACTGTCACACTTCACCGGTCACCATTCACTTTCACACTTCACCGGTCACCATTCTCTGTCACACTTCACCGGTCATGATTCACTGTCACACTTCACCTGTCTCCATTCTCTGTCACACTTCACCGGTTACTGGCCTGTCACACTTCACCGGTCACCATTCTGTGTCACACATCAACGGTCACCATTCTCTGTCACTCTTCACCGGTCACCATTCACTGTCACAATTCACCTGTCACCATTCTCTGTCACACTTCACCAGTCACTGGTCTGTCTCACTTCACTGGTCACTGGTCTGTCACACTACACCGGTCACCATTCTCTGTCACACTTCACCTGTCACACTTCAAGTGTCACCATTTTCTGTCACACTTCACCTGTCACCATTCTTTGTCACACTTCACCGGTCATCATTCACTGTCACAATTCACCGGTCACCATTCACGGTCTCACTTCACCAGTTACCATTCACTGTCACACATCACCGTCACCATTCTCTGTCACACTTCACTGGTCAGTCATACTTCACCGGTCACCATTTTCTGTCACACTTCACCGGTCACCATTCTCTGTCACACTTCACCAATCACCATTCACTGTCACACTTCACCTGTCAAAATTCTCTGTCACACTTCACCGGTCACCATTCCACGTCACACTTCACCGGTCACCATTCTCTGTCACACTTCACCGGTCACCATATTCTGTCACACTTCACCGATCACCATTCTCTGTCAAACTTCACCGGCCACAATTCACTGTCACACTTAACCGGACACCATTCTCTGTCACACTTCACCAGTCACCATTCTCTGTCACACTTCACCAGTCACCATATTCTGTCACCCTTCACCTGTCACCATTCATGTCACATTTCACCAGTCACCATTCTCTGTCACACTTCACCTGTAACCATTCGCTGTCACACTTCACCAGTCACCATTCTCTGTCACACTTCACCAGCCACTATTCACTGTCACACTTAACCGGACACCATTCTCTGTCACACTTCACCGGTCACCATTCCCTGTTAAACTTCACCAGTCACCATTCTCTGTCACACTTCACCAGTCACCATATTCTGTCACCCTTCACCGGTCACCATTCACTGTCACATTTCACCAGTCCCCATTCACTGTCACACTTCACCGGTCACCATTCACTTTCACACTTCACCGGTCACCATTCCCTGTCACACTTCACCGGTCATGATTCAGTGGCACACTTCACCAGTCACCATTCACTGTCACACTTCACTGGTCACTGGTCTGTCACACTTCACCGGTCACTGGTCTGTCACACTACACCGGTCACCATTCTCTGTCACACTTCACCGGTCACCATTCACTGGCACACTTCACCGGTCACCATTCACTGTCACACTTCACTGGTCACTGGTCTGTCACACTTCTCCGGTCACTGGTCTGTCACACTACACCGGTCACCATTCTCTGTCACATTTCACCGGTCACCATTCTCTGTCACACTTCACCTGTCACCATTCTCTGTCACACTTCAACGGTCACCATTCTTTGTCACACTTCACCGGTCATCCTTCTTGGTCACACTTCACCGGTCACCATTCTCTGTCACACTACAAGGGTCACCATTCTATGTCACACTTCACCGGTCACCATTCTTTGTCACACTTCACCGGTCATCATTCACTGTCACACATCACCGGTCACCATTCATTGTCACACTTCACCGGTCTCCATTCACTGTCACACTTCACCGGTTACCATTCACTGTCACAATTCATCGGTCATCATTCACTGTCACACTTCAGCGGTCACCATTCTCTGGCACAGTTCACCAGTCACCATTCACTGTCACACTTCACCAGTCACCATATTCTGTCACCCTTCACCGGTCACCATTCACTGTCACATTTCACCAGTCCCCATTCACTGTCACACTTCACCGGTCACCATTCACTGGCACACTTCACCGGTCACCATTCACTGTCACACTTCACTGGTCACTGGTCTGTCACACTTCACCGGTCACTGGTCTGTCACACTACACCGGTCACCATTCTCTGTCACACTTCACCGGTCACCATTCTCTGTCACATTTCACCGGTCACCATTCTCTGTCACACTTCACCTGTCACCATTCTCTGTCACACTTCACCAGTCACCATTCTTTGTCACACTTCACCGGTCATCCTTCTTGGTCACAATTCACCGGTCACCATTCACTGTCACACTTCACCGGTCACCATTCAATGTCACACTTCACCGGTCACCATTCACTGTCACACTTTACTGGTCACCATTCTCTGTCACAATTCACCGGTCACTGGTCTCTCACACTTCACCGGTCACCATTCACTGTCACACTTCACCGGTCACTGGTCTGTCACACTTCACCGGTCACTGGTCTGTCACACTTCAGCGGTCACCATTCTCTGTCACACTTCACCGGTCACCATTCTGTGTCACACTTCACCGGTCACCATTGTCTGTCATATTTCACCGGTCACCATTCACTGTCACACTTCACCTGTCACCATTCTCTGTCACACTTCACCAGTCACTGGTCTGTCTCACTTCACTGGTCACTGGTCTGTCACACTACACCGGTCACCATTCTCTGTCACACTTCACCTGTCACACTTCAAGTGTCACCATTTTCTGTCACACTTCACCTGTCACCATTCTTTGTCACACTTCACCGGTCATCATTCACTGTCACAATTCACCGGTCACCATTCACGGTCTCACTTCACCAGTTACCATTCACTGTCACATTTCACCGGCCACCATTCACTGTCATACTTCACCGGTCACCATTCACTGTCACAATTCACCGGTCAACATTCACTGTCACACATCACCAATCACCATTCACTGTCACACTTCACCTGTCAAAATTATCAGTCACACTTCACTGGTCACTGGTCTGTCGTACTTCACTGGTCACCATTTTCTGTCACACATCACCGGTCACCATTCTCTGTCACACTTCACCAATCACCATTCTCTGTCGCACTTCACCGGTCACAATTCTCTGTCACACTTCACCGGTCACCATTCCCTGTCAAACTTCACCAGTCACCATTCTCTGCCACACTTCACTGGTCACCATATTCTGTCACACTTCACCGGTCACCATTCTCTGTCATACTTCACCAGTCATCATTCACTGTCACCCTCCACCGGTCACCATTCACTGTCACAGATCACCAGTCACCATTCACTGTCACACTTTACCAGTCACTGGTCTGTCATACTTCACCGGTCACCATTCACTGGCACACTTCACCGGTCACCATTCACTGTCACACATCACCGGTCACAGGTCTGTCACACTTCACCGGTCACAGGTCTGTCACGCTACACCGGTCACCATTTTCCTTCACACTTCACCGGTCACCATCCTCTGTCACACTTCACCGGTCACCATTCACTGTCACACTTCACCGGTCACCATTCACTGTCACACTTCACCGGTCACCATTCACTTTCACACTTCACCGGTCACCATTCACTGTCACACTTCACCTGTCACCATTCTCTGTCACACTTCACCAGTCACTGGTCTGTCTCACTTCACTGGTCACTGGTCTGTCACACTACACCGGTCACCATTCTCTGTCACACTTCACCTGTCACACTTCAAGTGTCACCATTTTCTGTCACACTTCACCTGTCACCATTCTTTGTCACACTTCACCGGTCATCATTCACTGTCACAATTCACCGGTCACCATTCACGGTCTCACTTCACCAGTTACCATTCACTGTCACATTTCACCGGCCACCATTCACTGTCATACTTCACCGGTCACCATTCACTGTCACAATTCACCGGTCAACATTCACTGTCACACATCACCAATCAGCATTCACTGTCACACTTCACCTGTCAAAATTATCAGTCACACTTCACTGGTCACTGGTCTGTCGTACTTCACTGGTCACCATTTTCTGTCACACTTCACCGGTCACCATTCTCTGTCACACTTCACCAATCACCATTCTCTGTCGCACTTCACCGGTCACAATTCTCTGTCACACTTCACCGGTCACCATTCCCTGTCAAACTTCACCAGTCACCATTCTCTGCCACACTTCACTGGTCACCATATTCTGTCACACTTCACCGGTCACCATTCTCTGTCATACTTCACCAGTCATCATTCACTGTCACCCTCCACCGGTCACCATTCACTGTCACAGATCACCAGTCACCATTCACTGTCACACTTTACCAGTCACAGGTCTGTCATACTTCACCGGTCACCATTCACTGGCACACTTCACCGGTCACCATTCACTGTCACACATCACCGGTCACAGGTCTGTCACACTTCACCGGTCACAGGTCTGTCATGCTACACCGGTCACCATTTTCCTTCACACTTCACCGGTCACCATCCTCTGTCACACTTCACCGGTCACCATTCACTGTCACACTTCACCGGTCACCATTCACTGTCACACTTCACCGGTCACCATTCACTTTCACACTTCACCGGTCACCATTCTCTGTCACACTTCACCGGTCATGATTCACTGTCACACTTCACCTGTCTCCATTCTCTGTCACACTTCACCGGTTACTGGCCTGTCACACTTCACCGGTCACCATTCTGTGTCACACATCAACGGTCACCATTCTCTGTCACTCTTCACCGGTCACCATTCACTGTCACAATTCACCTGTCACCATTCTCTGTCACACTTCACCAGTCACTGGTCTGTCTCACTTCACTGGTCACTGGTCTGTCACACTACACCGGTCAACATTCACTGTCACACATCACCGTCACCATTCTCTGTCACACTTCACTGGTCAGTCATACTTCACCGGTCACCATTTTCTGTCACACTTCACCGGTCACCATTCTCTGTCACACTTCACCAATCACCATTCACTGTCACACTTCACCTGTCAAAATTCTCTGTCACACTTCACCGGTCACCATTCCATGTCACACTTCACCGGTCACCATTCTCTGTCACACTTCACCGGTGACCATATTCTGTCACACTTCACCGATCACCATTCTCTGTCATACTTCACCGGCCACAATTCACTGTCACACTTAACCGGACACCATTCTCTGTCACACTTCACCAGTCACCATTCTCTGTCACACTTCACCAGTCACCATATTCTGTCACCATTCACTGTCACATTTCACCAGTCACCATTCTCTGTCACACTTCACCTGTAACCATTCGCTGTCACACTTCACCGGTCACCATTCTCTGTCACACTTCACCAGCCACTAATTCACTGTCACACTTAACCGGACACCATTCTCTGTCACACTTCACCGGTCACCATTCCCTGTTAAACTTCACCAGTCACCATTCTCTGTCACACTTCACCGGTCACCATTCCCTGT
This sequence comes from Somniosus microcephalus, assembly GCF_052327205.1. Taxonomy (NCBI): domain Eukaryota; kingdom Metazoa; phylum Chordata; class Chondrichthyes; order Squaliformes; family Somniosidae; genus Somniosus; species Somniosus microcephalus. The sequence goes on along the minus strand of NC_140999.1, from coordinate 94,362,118 downwards.
TAAACTTCACCAGTCACCATTCTCTGTCACACTTCACCGGTCACCATTCACTTTCACACTTCACCGGTCACCATTCCCTGTCACACTTCACCGGTCATGATTCAGTGGCACACTTCACCGGTCACCATTCACTGTCACACTTCACTGGTCACTGGTCTGTCACACTTCACCGGTCACTGGTCTGTCACACTACACCGGTCACCATTCTCTGTCACACTTCACCGGTCACCATTCACTGGCACACTTCACCGGTCACCATTCACTGTCACACTTCACTGGTCACTGGTCTGTCACACTTCACCGGTCACTGGTCTGTCACACTACACCGGTCACCATTCTCTGTCACACTTCACCGGTCACCATTCTCTGTCACATTTCACCGGTCACCATTCTCTGTCACACTTCACCTGTCACCATTCTCTGTCACACTTCACCAGTCACCATTCTTTGTCACACTTCACCGGTCATCCTTCTTGGTCACACTTCACCGGTCACCATTCTCTGTCACACTACAAGGGTCACCATTCTCTGTCACACTTCACCGGTCACCATTCTTTGTCACACTTCACCGGTCATCATTCACTGTCACACATCACCGGTCACCATTCATTGTCACACTTCACCGGTCTCCATTCACTGTCACACTTCACCGGTTACCATTCACTGTCACAATTCATCGGTCATCATTCACTGTCACACTTCAGCGGTCACCATTCTCTGGCACAGTTCACCAGTCACCATTCACTGTCACACCTCACTGGTCACCATTCACTGTCACACTTCACCGGTCACCATTCACTGTCACACTTCATCGGTCATCATTCTCTGTCACACTTCAGCGGTCACCATTCTCTGTCACAATTCACCGGTCACCATTCACTGTCACACTTCACCGGTCACCATTCAATGTCACACTTCACCGGTCACCATTCACTGTCACACTTTACTGGTCACCATTCTCTGTCACAATTCACCGGTCACTGGTCTCTCACACTTCACCGGTCACCATTCACTGTCACACTTCACCGGTCACTGGTCTGTCACACTTCACCGGTCACTGGTCTGTCACACTTCAGCGGTCACCATTCTCTGTCACACTTCACTGGTCACCATTCTGTGTCACACTTCACCGGTCACCATTGTCTGTCATATTTCACCGGTCATCATTCACTGTCACACTTCACCGGTCACCATTCACTGTCACACTTCACCATTCATGGTTTACTGTCACACGTCACCAGTCACGATTCACTGTCACACGTCACCGGACACCTTTCTCTGTCACACTTCACCGGTCATCATTCACTGTCACTCTTCACCGGTGATGATTCTCTGTCACACTACACTGGTCACCATTCTCTGTCACATTTCACCGGTCACCATTCTCTGTCAGAATTCACCTGTCACACTTCAAGTGTCACCATTCTCTGTCACACTTCACTTGTCACCATTCTCTGTCACACTTCACCGGTCAACATTCTCTGTCACACTTCACCGGTCACTGGTCTGTCACACTTCACCGGTCAACATTCTCTTTCACACTTCACCGGTCAACAGTCTCTGTCACACTTCACCTATCACCATTCTCTGTCATACTTCACCGGTCATCATTCACTGTCGCACTTCACCGGTCACCATTCACTGTCGCACTTCACCGGTCACCATTCACTGTCACACTTCATCGGTCAACATTCACTGTCACACTTCACCGGAACCTTTTTCAATGTTCATATTTCCTATCCATCACAATTCTTCCCTTCCATCTCTGTCACACTTCACCTGTAACCATTCTCTGTCACACTTCACTGGTCACCATTCTCTGTCACACTTCACCGGCCACAATTCACTGTCACACTTAACCGGTCACCATTCTCTGTCACACTTCACCGGTCACCATTCTCTGTCGCACTCCACCTGTCACCATTCTCTGTCACACTTCACCAGTCACCATTCTCTGTCACACTTCACTGGTCACTGGTCTGTCATACTTCAGCGGTCACCATTTCTGTCACACTTCCCGGCCAGCATTCTCTGTCACACTTCACCGGTCACCATTCACTGTCTCAGTTCACCTGTCACCATTCTCTGTCACACTTCACCGGTCACCATTCCCTGTCAAATTTCACAGGTCACCATTCTCCGTCACATTTCACCGGTCACCATATTCTGTCACACTTAACCGGTCACCATTCTCTGTCATACTTCACCAGTCATCATTCACTGTCACCCTCCACCAGTCATCATTCACTATCACACTTCACCAGTCACTGGTCTGTCACACTTCACCGGTCACCATTCACTGTCGCACTTCACCGGTCATCATTCACTGTTGCACTTCACCGGTCACCATTCACTGTCGCACTTCACCGGTCACCATTCCCTGTCACACTTCACCGGTCAACATTCACTGTCACACTTCACCGGAACCTTTTTCAATGTTCATATTTCCTATCCATCACAATTCTTCCCTTCCATCTCTGTCACACTTCACCTGTAACCATTCTCTGTCACACTTCACTGGTCACCATTCTCTGTCACACTTCACCGACCACAATTCACTGTCACACTTAACCGGTCACCATTCTCTGTCACACTTCACCGGTCACCGTTCTCTGTCGCACTCCACCTGTCACCATTCTCTGTCACACTTCACCAGTCACCATTCTCTGTCACACTTCACTGGTCACTGGTCTGTCATACTTCAGCGGTCACCATTTCTGTCACACTTCACCGGCCAGCATTCTCTGTCACACTTCACCGGTCACCATTCACTGTCACAGTTCACCTGTCACCATTCTCTGTCACACTTCACCGGTCACCATTCCCTGTCAAACTTCACCGGTCACCATTCTCTGTCACATTTCACCAGTCACCATATTCTGTCACACTTAACCGGTCACCATTCTCTGTCATACTTCACCAGTCATCATTCACTGTCACCCTCCACCAGTCATCATTCACTGTCACACTTCACCAGTCACTGGTCTGTCACACTTCACCGGTCACCATTCACTGGCACACTTCACCGGTCACCATTCACTGTCACACTTCACCGGTCACTGGTCTGTCACAGTTCACCGGTCACTGGTCTGTCACACTTCACCGGTCACCATTCACTGTCACACTTCACCGGTCACCATTCACTGTCACACTTCACCGGTCACCATTCACTTTCACACTTCACCGGTCACCATTCGCTGTCACACTTCACCGGACATCATTCACAGTCACACTTCACCAGTCTCCATTCTCTGTCACACTTCACCGGTTACTGGTCTGTCACACTTCATCGGTCACCATTCTCTTTCACACTTCAAAGGTCACCATTCTCTGTCACTCTTCACCGGTCACCATTCACTGTCACACTTCACCTGTCACCATTCTCTGTCACACTTCACCAGTCACTGGTCTGTCTCACGTCACTGGTCACTGATCTGTCACACTACACTGGTCACCATTCTCTGTCACACTTCACCTGTCACACTTCAAGTGTCACCATATTCTGTCACACTTCACCTGTCACCATTCTTTGTCACACTTCACCGGGTCTCATTCACTGTCACAATTCACCTGTCACCATTCACGCTCTCACTTCACCAGTTACCATTCACTGTCACATTTCACCGGCCACCATTCACTGTCATGCTTCACCGGTCATCATTCACTGTCATAATTCACCGGTCAACATTCACTGTCACACATCACCAATCACCATTCACTGTCACACTTCACCTGTCAAAATTCTCTGTCACACTTCACTGGTCACTGGTCTGTCATACATCACCGGTCACCATTTTCTGTCACACTTCATCGGTCACCATTCTCTGTCACACTTCACCAATCACCATTCACTGTCACACTTCACCTGTCAAAATTCCATGTCACACTTCACCGGTCACCATTCCCTGTCAAACTTCACCGGTCACCATTCTCTGTCACACTTCACTGGTCACCATATTCTGTCACACTTCACCGGTCACCATTCTCTGTCATACTTCACCAGTCATCATTCACTGTCACCCTCCACCGGTCACCATTCACTGTCACAGTTCACCAGTCACCATTCACTGTCACACTTCACCAGTCACTGATCTGTCATACTTCACCGGTCACCATTCACTGGCACACTTCACCGGTCACCATTCACTGTCACACATCACCGGTCACTGGTCTGTCACACTTCACCGGTCACTGGTCTGTCACGCTACACCGGTCACCATTCTCTGTCACACTTCACCAGTCACCATTCTCTGTCACACTTCACTGGTCACTGGTCTGTCATACTTCAGCGGTCACCATTTCTGTCACACTTCACCGGCCAGCATTCTCTGTCACACTTCACCGGTCACCATTCACTGTCACAGTTCACCTGTCACCATTCTCTGTCACACTTCACCGGTCACCATTCCCTGTCAAACTTCACCGGTCACCATTATCTGTCACATTTCACCGGTCACCATATTCTGTCACACTTAACCGGTCACCATTCTCTGTCACAGTTCACCAGTCACCATTCACTGTCACACTTCACCAGTCACTGATCTGTCATACTTCACCGGTCACCATTCACTGGCACACTTCACCGGTCACCATTCACTGTCACACTTCACCGACCACAATTCACTGTCACACTTAACCGGTCACCATTCTCTGTCACACTTCACCGGTCACCGTTCTCTGTCGCACTCCACCTGTCACCATTCTCTGTCACACTTCACCAGTCACCATTCTCTGTCACACTTCACTGGTCACTGGTCTGTCATACTTCAGCGGTCACCATTTCTGTCACACTTCACCGGCCAGCATTCTCTGTCACACTTCACCGGTCACCATTCACTGTCACAGTTCACCTGTCACCATTCTCTGTCACACTTCACCGGTCACCATTCCCTGTCAAACTTCACCGGTCACCATTCTCTGTCACATTTCACCAGTCACCATATTCTGTCACACTTAACCGGTCACCATTCTCTGTCATACTTCACCAGTCATCATTCACTGTCACCCTCCACCAGTCATCATTCACTGTCACACTTCACCAGTCACTGGTCTGTCACACTTCACCGGTCACCATTCACTGGCACACTTCACCGGTCACCATTCACTGTCACACTTCACCGGTCACTGGTCTGTCACAGTTCACCGGTCACTGGTCTGTCACACTTCACCGGTCACCATTCACTGTCACACTTCACCGGTCACCATTCACTGTCACACTTCACCGGTCACCATTCACTTTCACACTTCACCGGTCACCATTCGCTGTCACACTTCACCGGACATCATTCACAGTCACACTTCACCAGTCTCCATTCTCTGTCACACTTCACCGGTTACTGGTCTGTCACACTTCATCGGTCACCATTCTCTTTCACACTTCAAAGGTCACCATTCTCTGTCACTCTTCACCGGTCACCATTCACTGTCACACTTCACCTGTCACCATTCTCTGTCACACTTCACCAGTCACTGGTCTGTCTCACGTCACTGGTCACTGATCTGTCACACTACACTGGTCACCATTCTCTGTCACACTTCACCTGTCACACTTCAAGTGTCACCATATTCTGTCACACTTCACCTGTCACCATTCTTTGTCACACTTCACCGGGTCTCATTCACTGTCACAATTCACCTGTCACCATTCACGCTCTCACTTCACCAGTTACCATTCACTGTCACATTTCACCGGCCACCATTCACTGTCATGCTTCACCGGTCATCATTCACTGTCATAATTCACCGGTCAACATTCACTGTCACACATCACCAATCACCATTCACTGTCACACTTCACCTGTCAAAATTCTCTGTCACACTTCACTGGTCACTGGTCTGTCATACATCACCGGTCACCATTTTCTGTCACACTTCATCGGTCACCATTCTCTGTCACATTTCACCAATCACCATTCACTGTCACACTTCACCTGTCAAAATTCCATGTCACACTTCACCGGTCACCATTCCCTGTCAAACTTCACCGGTCACCATTCTCTGTCACACTTCACTGGTCACCATATTCTGTCACACTTCACCGGTCACCATTCTCTGTCATACTTCACCAGTCATCATTCACTGTCACCCTCCACCGGTCACCATTCACTGTCACAGTTCACCAGTCACCATTCACTGTCACACTTCACCAGTCACTGATCTGTCATACTTCACCGGTCACCATTCACTGGCACACTTCACCGGTCACCATTCACTGTCACACATCACCGGTCACTGGTCTGTCACACTTCACCGGTCACTGGTCTGTCACGCTACACCGGTCACCATTCTCTGTCACACTTCACCAGTCACCATTCTCTGTCACACTTCACTGGTCACTGGTCTGTCATACTTCAGCGGTCACCATTTCTGTCACACTTCACCGGCCAGCATTCTCTGTCACACTTCACCGGTCACCATTCACTGTCACAGTTCACCTGTCACCATTCTCTGTCACACTTCACCGGTCACCATTCCCTGTCAAACTTCACCGGTCACCATTATCTGTCACATTTCACCGGTCACCATATTCTGTCACACTTAACCGGTCACCATTCTCTGTCACAGTTCACCAGTCACCATTCACTGTCACACTTCACCAGTCACTGATCTGTCATACTTCACCGGTCACCATTCACTGGCACACTTCACCGGTCACCATTCACTGTCACACTTCACCGGTCACTGGTCTGTCACAGTTCATCGGTCACTGGTCTGTCACGCTACACCGGTCACCATTCACTGTCACACTTCACCGGTCACCATTCTCTGTCACACTTCACCAGTCACCATTCTCTGTCCCACTTCACCGATCACCATTCTCTGTCGCACTTCACCGGTCACCATTCTCTGCCACACTTCACCGGTCACCATTCTCTGTCCCACTTCACCGGTCACCATTTACTGTCACACTTCACCGGTCACCATTCACTGTCACACTTCACCGGTCACCATTCTCTGTCACACTTCACCAGTCACCATTCTCTGTCCCACTTCACCGATCACCATTCTCTGTCGCACTTCACCGGTCACCATTCTCTGCCACACTTCACCGGTCACCATTCTCTGTCCCACTTCACCGGTCACCATTCACTGTCACACTTCACCGGTCACCATTCACTGTCACACTTCACCGGTCACCATTCACTTTCACACTTCACCGGTCACCATTCTCTGTCACACTTCACCGGACATCATTCTCTGTCACACTTCATCGGTTACTGGTCTGTCACACTTCATCGGTTACCATTCTCTTTCACACTTCAACGGTCACCATTCTCTGTCACTCTTCACCGGTCACCATTCTCTGTCACACTTCACTGGTCACTGGTCTGTCATATTTCACCGGTCACCATTTTCTGTCACACTTCACCAGTCACCATTCTCTGTCACACTTCACCAATCACCATTCACTCTCACACTTCACTGGTGACCATATTCTGTCACTCTTCACCGGTCACCATTCACTGTCACACTTCACCTGTCACCATTCTCTGTCACACTTCACCAGTCACTTGTCTGTCTCACTTCACTGGTCACTGGTCTGCCACACTACACCGGTCACCATTCTCTGTCACACTTCACCTGTCACACTTCAAGTGTCACCATTTTCTGTCACACTTCACCTGTCACCATTCTTTGTCGCACTTCACCGGTCATCATTCACTGTCACAATTCACTGGTCACCATTCACGGTCTCACTTCACCAGTTACCATTCACTGTCACATTTCACCGGCCACCATTCACTGTCATACTTCACCGGTCATCATTCACTGTCATAATTCACCGGTCAACATTCACTGTCACACATCACCAATCACCATTCACTGTCACACTTCACCTGTCAAAATTCTCTGTCACACTTCACCGGTCACAATTCCATTTCACACTTCACCGGTCACCATTCTCTGTCACACTTCACCGGTCAGCATTCCATGTCAAACATCACCGGTCACCATTCTCTGTCACACTACACTGGTGACCATATTCTGTCACACTTCACCGGTCACCATTCTCTGTCACACTTCACCGGTCATGATTCACTGTCACACTTCACCTGTCTCCATTCTCTGTCACACTTCACCGGTTACTGGTCTGTCACACTTCACCAGTCACCATTCTCTGTCACACATCAACGGTCACCATTCTCTGTCACTCTTCACCGGTCACCATTCACTGTCACAATTCACCTGTCACCATTCTCTGTCACACTTCACCAGTCACTGGTCTGTCTCACTTCACTGGTCACTGGTCTGTCACACTACACCGGTCAACATTCACTGTCACACATCACCGTCACCATTCTCTGTCACACTTCACTGGTCACTGGTCTGTCATACTTCACCGGTCACCATTTTCTGTCACACTTCACCAGTCACCATTCTCTGTCACACTTCACCAATCACCATTCACTGTCACACTTCACTGGTGACCATATTCTGTCACACTTCACCGGTCACCATTCTCTGTCATACTTCACCAGTCATCATTCACTGTCACCCTCCACCGGTCACCATTCACTGTCACAGATCACCAGTCACCATTCACTGTCACACTTCACCGGTCACCATTCACTGGCACACTTCACCGGTCACCATTCACTGTCACACATCACCGGTCACTGGTCTGTCACACTTCACCGGTCACTGGTCTGTCACGCTACACCGGTCACCATTCTCTGTCACACTTCACCGGTCACCATTCTCTGTCACACTTCACTGGTCACCATTCTCTGTCACACTTCACGGGTCACCATTCACTGTCACACTTCACCGGTCACCATTCACTGTCACACTTCACTGGTCACCATTCACTTTCACACTTCACTGGTCACCATTCTCTGTCACACTTCACCGGTCATGATTCACTGTCACACTTCACCTGTCTCCATTCTCTGTCACACTTCACCGGTTACTGGTCTGTCACACTTCACCGGTCACCATTCTCTGTCACACATCAACGGTCACCATTCTCTGTCACTCTTCACCGGTCACCAGTCACTGGTCTGTCTCACTTCACTGGTCACTGGTCTGTCACACTACACCGGTCAACATTCACTGTCACACATCACCGTCACCATTCTCTGTCACACTTCACTGGTCACTGGTCTGTCTTACTTCACCGGTCACCATTTTCTGTCACACTTCACCAATCACCATTCACTGTCACACTTCACCTGTCAAAATTCTCTGTCACACTTCACCGGTCACCATTCCATGTCACACTTCACCGGTCACCATTCTCTGTCACACTTCACCGGTCACCATATTCTGTCACACTTCACCGGTCATCTTTCACTGTCACCCTTCACCGGTCATCATTCACTGTCACACTTCACCAGTCACCATTCACTGTCACACTTCACCAGTCACTGGTCTGTCACACATCACCGGTCACTGGTGTGTCACACTACACCGGTCACCATTCTCTGTCACACTTCACCAGTCACCATTCTCTGTCACACTTCTCCGGTCACCATTCACTGTTGCACTTCACCGGTCATCATTCACTGTCACACTTCACCGGTCACCATTCACTGTCACACTTCACCGGTCTCCATTCACAGTCAATCTTCACCAGTTACCATTCACTGTCACACTTCACCGGTCACCTTTCTTTGTCACTCTTCACCGGTCACCATTCACTGTAACACTTCACCGGCCACCATTCACTGTCATACTTCACTGGTCACCATTCAATGTCACAATTCCCCGGTCAACATTCACTGTCACACTTCACCGTCAGCATTATCTGTCACACTTCACCGGTCACTGGTCTGTCATACTTCATTGGTCACCATTTTCTGTCACACTTCACCGGTCACCATTCTCTGTCACACTTCACCGGTCACCATTCACTGTCACACTTCACCTGTCACCATTCTCTGTCACACTTCACCGGTCACCATTCACTCACATTTCACCAGTCTCCATTCACTGTCACACTTCACCAGTCACTGATCTGTCACACTTCACAGGTCACCATTCACTGGCACTCTTCACCGGTCACCATTCACTGTAACACTTCACCGGTCACCATTCTCTGTCACACTTCACCTGTTACCATTATCTGTCACACTTCACCGGTCACCATTCTCTGTCAATCTTCACCGGTCACCATTCACTGTCACACTTCACCTGTCACCATTCTCTGTCACACTTCACCGGTCACCATTCTCTGTCATACTTCATCAGTCATCATTCACTGTCACCCTCCACCGGTCACCATTCACTGTCACAGATCACCAGTCACCATTCACTATCACGCTTCACCAGTCACTGGTCTGTCATACTTCACCGGTCACCATTCACTGTCACACTTCACCTGTCAAAATTCTCTGTCACACTTCACCGGTCACCATTCCATGTCACACTTCAACGGTCACCATTCTCTGTCACACTTCACCGGTCACCATATTCTGTCACACTTCACCAATCACCATTCTCTGTCATACTTCACCGGTCATCTTTCACTGTCACCCTTCACCGGTCATCATTCACTGTCACTCTTCACCAGTCACCATTCACTGTCACACTTCACCAGTCACTGGTCTGTCACACATCACTGGTCACTGGTGTGACACACTACACCGGTCACCATTCTCTGTCACACTTCACCGGTCACCTTTCTTTGTCACACTTCATCGGTCATCATTCACTGTAACACTTCAGCGGTCACCATTCTCTGTCACACTTCACCAGTCACCATTCTCTGTCACTCTTCACTGGTCACCATTCACTGTCATACTTCACCGGTCACCATTCAATGTCACAATTCCCCGGTCAACATTCACTGTCACACTTCACCGTCACCATTATCTGTCACACTTCACCAGTCACTGGTCTGTCATACTTCACTGGTCACCATTTTCTGTCACACTTCACCGGTCACCATTCTCTGTCACACTTCACCGGTCACCATTCACTGTCACACTTCACCTGTCACCATTCTCCGTCACACTTCACCGGTCACCATTCCCTGTTACACTTCACCAGACACCATTCTCTGTCACACTTCACCAGTCACCATATTCTGTCACCCTTCACCGGTCACCATTCACTCACATTTCACCAGTCTCCATTCACTGTCACACTTCACCAGTCACTGATCTGTCACACTTCACAGGTCACCATTCACTGGCACTCTTCACCGGTCACCATTCACTGTAACACTTCACCGGTCACCATTCTCTGTCACACTTCACCTGTTACCATTATCTGTCACACTTCACCGGTCACCATTCTCTGTCAATCTTCACCGGTCACCATTCACTGTCACACTTCACCTGTCACCATTCTCTGTCACACTTCACCAGTCACCATTCTCTGTCATACTTCACCAGTCATCATTCACTGTCACCCTCCACCGGTCACCATTCACTGTCACAGATCACCAGTCACCATTCACTATCACGCTTCACCAGTCACTGGTCTGTCATACTTCACCGGTCACCATTCACTGGCACACTTCACCGGTCACCATTCACTGTCACACATCACCGGTCACTGGTGTGTCACACTACACCGGTCACCATTCCCTGTCACACTTCACCGGTCACCATTCTCTGTCACACTTCACCTGTTACCATTCTCTGTCACACTTCACCGGTCACCATTCTCTGTCACTCTTCACCGGTCACCATTCACTGTCACACTTCACCTGTCACCATTCTCTGTCACACTTCACCGGTGACTGGTTTGTCTCACTTCACTGGTCTGTCACACTACACCGGTCACCATTCTCTGTCACACTTCACCTGTCACATTTCAAGTGTCACCATTCTCTGTCACACTTCACCTGTCACCATTCTTTGTCACACTTCACCAGTCATCATTCACTGTCACACTTCACCGTTTACCATGCTCTGTCACACTACAAGGGTCACCATTCTCTGTCACACTTCACCTGTCACCATTCTCTGTCACACTTCTCCGGTCACCATTCACTGTTGCACTTCACCGGTCATCATTCACTGTCACACTTCACCGGTCACCATTCACTGTCACACTTCACCGGTCTCCATTCACAGTCACTCTTCACCAGTTACCATTCACTGTCACACTTCACCGGTCACCTTTCTTTGTCACACTTCATCGGTCATCATTCACTGTAACACTTCAGCGGTCACCATTCTCTGTCACACTTCACCAGTCACCATTCTCTGTCACTCTTCACCGGTCACCATTCACTGTCACACTTCACCGGCCACCATTCACTGTCATACCTCACCGCTCACCATTCACTGTCACAATTCCCCGGTCAACATTCACTATCACACTTCACCGTCACCATTATCTGTCACACTTCACCGGTCACTGGTCTGTCATACTTCACTGGGCACCATTTTCTGTCACACTTCACCGGTCACCATTCTCTGTCACACTTCACCGGTCACCATTCACTGTCACACTTCACCTGTCACCATTCTCTGTCACACTTCACCGGTCACCATTCCCTGTTGCACTTCACCAGACACCATTCTCTGTCACACTTCACCAGTCACCTTATTCTGTCACCCTTCACCGGTCACCATTTACTGTCACATTTCACCAGTCTCCATTCACTGTCACACCACCAGTCACTGATCTGTCACACTTCTCAGGTCACCATTCACTGGCACACTTCACCGGTCACCATTCACTGTCACACTTCACCGGTCACTGGTCTGTCACACTTCACCGGTCACTGGTCTGTCACACTACACCGGTCACCATTCTCTGTCACACTTCTCCGGTCACCATTCACTGTCTCACTTCACCGGTCACCATTCATTGTCACACTTCACCGGTCACCATTCACTTTCACACTTCACTGGTCACCATTCTCTGTCACACTTCTCCGGTCATCATTCACTGTCACTCTTCACAGGTGACCATTCTCTGTCACACTTCACTGGTCACTGGTCTGACAGACTGCACCGGTCACCATTCACTGTCACACTTCACTGGTCACTGGTCTGTCACACTTCACTCGTCACTGGTCTGTCACAATACACCGGTCACAATTCACCTGTCACACTTCAAGTGTCACCATTCTCTGTCACACATCACTTGGCACCATTCTCTGTCACACTTCACCTGTCAACATTCTCTGTCACACTTCACCGGACACTGGTCTGTCACACTTCACCGGACACCATTCTCTGTCACACTTCACCGGTCACCCGTCTCTGTCGCACTTCATCTGTCACCATTCTCTGTCATACTTTACAGGTCATCATTCACTGTTGCACTTCACCGGTCATCATTCACTGTCACTCTTCACAGGTGACCATTCTCTGTCACACTTCACTGGTCACTGGTCTGACACACTGCACCGGTCACCATTCTCTGTCGCACTTCACCGGTCACCATTCTCTGTCACAATTCACCTGTCACACTTCAAGTGTCACCATACTCTGTCACACTTCACTTGGCACCATTCTCTGTCACACTTCACCGGACACTGGTCTGTCACACTTCACGGACACCATTCTCTGTCACACTTCACCGGTCACCAGTCTCTGTCGCACTTCACCTGTCACCATTCTCTGTCACACTTCACCGGTCATCATTCACTGTCACTCTTCACAGGTGACCATTCTCTGTCACACTTCACTGGTCACTGGTCTGGCACACTGCACCGGTCACCATTCTCTGTCGCACTTCACCGGTCACCATTCTCTGTCACAATTCACCTGTCACACTTCAAGTGTCACCATTCTCTGTCACACTTCACTTGGCACCATTCTCTGTCACACTTCACCGGACACTGGTCTGTCACACTTCGCCGGACACCATTCTCTGTCACACTTCACCGGTCACCCGTCTCTGTTGCACTTCACCTGTCACCATTCTCTGTCATACTTCACCGCTCATCATTCTCTATCGCACTTCACTGGTCATCATTCACTGTCGCACTCCACCGGTCGCCATTCACTGTCGCACTTCACCAGTCATCATTTATTGTCACACTTCACCGGTCACCATTCACTGTCACACTTCATCAGTCAACATTCACTGTCACACTTCACCGGAACCTTTTTCAATGTTCATATTTCCTATCCATCACAATTCCTTCCTTCCATCTCTGTCACACATCACCTGTAACCATTCGCTGTCACACTTAACCGGACACCATTCTCTGTCACACTTCACCGGTCACCATTCACTCTCACACTTCACCAGTCACCATTCTCTGTCACACTTCACCGGTCACTGGTCTGTCATACATCACCGGTCACCATTTTCTGTCACACTTCACCGGTCACTATTTTCTGTCACACTTCACCGGGCACCATTCACTGTCACACATCACCGGTCACTGGTCTGTCACACTTCACCGGTCACTGGTCTGTCACGCTACACCGGTCGCCATTCTCTGTCACACTTCACCGGTCACCATTCTCTGTCACACTTCACCGGTCACCATTCTCTGTCACACTTCACCGGTCACCATTCACTGTCACACTTCACCGGTCACCATTCACTGTCACACTTCACCGGTCACCATTCACTTTCACACTTCACCGGTCACCATTCTCTGTCACACTTCACCGGTCATGATTCACTGTCACACTTCACCTGTCTCCATTCTCTGTCACACTTCACCGGTTACTGGTCTGTCACACTTCACCGGTCACCATTCTCTGTCACACATCAACGGTCACCATTCTCTGTCACTCTTCACCGGTCACCATTCACTGTCACAATTCACCTGTCACCATTCTCTGTCACACTTCACCAGTCATTATTCACTGTCACCCTCCACCGGTCACCATTCACTGTCACAGATCACCAGTCACCATTCACTGTCACACTTCACCATTCACTGGTCTGTCATACTTCACCGGTCACCATTCACTGGCACACTTCACCGGTCACCATTCACTGTCACACATCACCGGTCACTGGTCTGTCACACTTCACCGGTCACTGGTCTGTCACGCTTCACCGGTCACTGGTCTGTCACGCTACACCGGCCGCCATTCTCTGTCACACTTCACCGGTCACCATTCTCTGTCACACTTCACCGGTCACCATTCTCTGTCACACTTCACCGGTCACCATTCTCTGTCACACTTCATCGGTCACCATTCTCTGTCACACTTCACCTGTTACCATTATCTGTCACACTTCACCCGTCACCATTCTCTGTCAATCTTCACCGGTCACCATTCACTGTCACACTTCACCTGTCACCATTCCCTGTCACACTTCACCGGTCACCATTCTCTGTCATACTTCACCAGTCATCATTCACTGTCACCCTCCACCGGTCACCATTCACTGTCACAGATCACCAGTCACCATTCACTGTCACGCTTCACCAGTCACTGGTCTGTCATACTTCACCGGTCACCATTCACTGGCACACTTCACCAGTCACAATTCTCTGTCACACATCACCGGTCACCATTCTCTGTCACACTTCACCTGTTACCATTCTCTGTCGCACTTCACCGGTCACCATTCTCTGTCACACTTCACCTGTCACCATTCTCTGTCACACTTCACCGGTGACTGGTTTGTCTCACTTCACTGGTCTGTCACACTACACTGGTCACCATTCTCTGTCACACTTCACCTGTCACATTTCAAGTGTCACCATTCTCTGTCACACTTCACCTGTCACCATTCTTTGTCACACTTCACCAGTCATCATTCACTGTCACACTTCACGGGTCACCATTCTCTGTCACACTTTACCAGTCACCATTCTATGTCACACTTCACCAGTCATCATTCACGGTCATACTTCACCGTTTACCATGCTCTGTCACACTACAAGGGTCACCATTCTCTGTCACACTTCACCTGTCACCATTCTCTGTCACACTTCACCAGTCACCATTCTCTGTCACACTTCTCCGGTCACCATTCACTGTTGCACTTCACCGGTCATCATTCACTGTCACACTTCACCGGTCACCATTTACTGTCACACTTCACCGGTCACCTTTCTTTGTCACACTTCATCGGTCATCATTCACTGTAACACTTCAGCGGTCACCATTCTCTGTCACACTTCACCAGTCACCATTCTCTGTCACTCTTCACTGGTCACCATTCACTGTCACACTTCACCGGAACCTTTTTCAATGTTCATATTTCCTATTCATCACAATTCCTTCCTTCCATCTCTGTCACACATCACCTGTAACCATTCGCTGTCACACTTCACCGGTCACCATTCACTCTCACACTTCACCAGTCACCATTCTCTGTCACACTTCACCGGTCACTGGTCTGTCATACATCACCGGTCACCATTTTCTGTCACACTTCACCGGTCACTATTCTCTGTCACACTTCACCGGGCACCATTCACTGTCACACATCACCGGTCACTGGTCTGTCACACTTCACCGGTCACTGGTCTGTCACGCTACACCGGTCGCCATTCTCTGTCACACTTCACCGGTCACCATTCTCTGTCACACTTCACCGGTCACCATTCTCTGTCACACTTCACCGGTCACCATTCACTGTCACACTTCACCGGTCACCATTCACTGTCACACTTCACCGGTCACCATTCACTTTCACACTTCACCGGTCACCATTCTCTGTCACACTTCACCGGTCATGATTCACTGTCACACTTCACCTGTCTCCATTCTCTGTCACACTTCACCGGTTACTGGTCTGTCACACTTCACCGGTCACCATTCTCTGTCACACATCAACGGTCACCATTCTCTGTCACTCTTCACCGGTCACCATTCACTGTCACAATTCACCTGTCACCATTCTCTGTCACACTTCACCAGTCATTATTCACTGTCACCCTCCACCGGTCACCATTCACTGTCACAGATCACCAGTCACCATTCACTGTCACACTTCACCATTCACTGGTCTGTCATACTTCACCGGTCACCATTCACTGTCACACATCACCGGTCACTGGTCTGTCACACTTCACCGGTCACTGGTCTGTCACGCTTCACCGGTCACTGGTCTGGCACGCTACACCGGCCGCCATTCTCTGTCACACTTCACCGGTCACCATTCTCCGTCACACTTCACCGGTCACCATTCTCTGTCACACTTCACCGGTCACCATTCACTGTCACACTTCACCGGTCACCATTCACTGTCACACTTCACCGGTCATAATTCACTGTCACACTTCACCTGTCTCCATTCTCCGTCACACTTCACCGGTTACTGGTCTGTCACACTTCACCGGTCACCATTCTCTGTCACTCTTCACCGGTCACCATTCACTGTCACAATTCACCTGTCACCATTCTCTGTCACACTTCACCAGTCACTGGTCTGTCTCACTTCACTGGTCACTGGTCTGTCACACTACACCGGTCAACATTCACTGTCACACATCACCGTCACCATTCTCTGTCACACTTCACTGGTCACTGGTCTGTCATACTTCACCGGTCACCATTTTCTGTCACACTTCACCAGTCACCATTCTCTGTCACACTTCACCAATCACCATTCACTGTCACACTTCACTGGTGACCATATTCTGTCACACTTCACCGGTCACCATTCTCTGTCATACTTCACCAGTCATCATTCACTCTCACCCTCCACCGGTCACCATTCACTGTCAGAGATCACCAGTCACCATTCACTGTCACACTTCACCAGTCACTGGTCTGTCATACTTCACCGGTCACCATTCACTGTCACACATCACCGGTCACTGGTCTGTCACACTTCACCGGTCACTGGTCTGTCACGCTACACCGGTCGCCATTCTCTGTCACACTTCACCGGTCACCATTCTCTGTCACACTTCACCGGTCACCATTCTCTGTCACACTTCACCGGTCACCATTCACTGTCACACTTCGCCGGTCACCATTCACTGTCACACTTCACCGGTCATGATTCACTGTCACACTTCACCTGTCTCCATTCTCCGTCACACTTCACCGGTTACTGGTCTGTCACACTTCACCGGTCACCATTCTCTGTCACACATCAACGGTCACCATTCTCTGTCACTCTTCACCGGTCACCATTCACTGTCACCATTCTCTGTCACACTTCACCAGTCACTGGTCTGTCTCACTTCACTGGTCACTGGTCTGTCACACTACACCGGTCAACATTCACTGTCACTCATCACCGTCACCATTCTCTGTCACACTTCACTGGTCACTGGTCTGTCATACTCCACCGGTCACCATTTTCTGTCACACTTCACCAGCCACCATTCTCTGTCACACTTCACCAATCACCATTCACTGTCACACTTCACCTGTCAAAATTCTCTGTCACACTTCACCGGTCACCATTCCATGTCACACTTCACCGGTCACCATTCTCTGTCACACTTCACTGGTCACCATATTCTGTCACACTTCACCAATCACCATTCTCTGTCATACTTCACCGGTCATCATTCACTGTCACTCTTCACCGGTCATCATTCACTGTCACACTTCACCAGTCACCATTCACTGTCACACTTCACCAGTCACTGGTGTGTCACACTACACCGGTCACCATTCTCTGTCACACTTCACCGGTCACCATTCTCTGTCACACTTCACCTGTTACCATTATCTGTCACACTTCACCCGTCACCATTCTCTGTCAATCTTCACCGGTCACCATTCACTGTCACACTTCACCTGTCACCATTCCCTGTCACACTTCACCGGTCACCATTCTCTGTCATACTTCACCAGTCATCATTCACTGTCACCCTCCACCGGTCACCATTCACTGTCACAGATCACCAGTCACCATTCACTGTCACGCTTCACCAGTCACTGGTCTGTCATACTTCACCGGTCACCATTCACTGGCACACTTCACCAGTCACAATTCTCTGTCACACATCACCGGTCACCATTCTCTGTCACACTTCACCTGTTACCATTCTTTGTCGCACTTCACCGGTCACCATTCTCTGTCACACTTCACCTGTCACCATTCTCTGTCACACTTCACCGGTGACTGGTTTGTCTCACTTCACTGGTCTGTCACACTACACTGGTCACCATTCTCTGTCACACTTCACCTGTCACATTTCAAGTGTCACCATTCTCTGTCACACTTCACCTGTCACCATTCTTTGTCACACTTCACCAGTCATCATTCACTGTCACACTTCACGGGTCACCATTCTCTGTCACACTTTACCAGTCACCATTCTATGTCACACTTCACCAGTCATCATTCACGGTCATACTTCACCGTTTACCATGCTCTGTCACACTACAAGGGTCACCATTCTCTGTCACACTTCACCTGTCACCATTCTCTGTCACACTTCACCAGTCACCATTCTCTGTCATACTTCTCCGGTCACCATTCACTGTTGCACTTCACCGGTCATCATTCACTGTCACACTTCACCGGTCACCATTCACTGTCACACTTCACCGGTCTCCATTCACAGTCAATCTTCACCAGTTACCATTCACTGTCACACTTCACCGGTCACCTTTCTTTGTCACACTTCATCGGTCATCATTCACTGTAACACTTCAGCGGTCACCATTCTCTGTCACACTTCACCAGTCACCATTCTCTGTCACTCTTCACTGGTCACCATTCACTGTCACACTTCACCGGCCACCATTCACTGTCACACTTCACCGGTCACCATTCTCTGTCACACTTCACCTGTCACCATTCTCTGTCACACTTCACCGGTCACCATTCCCTGTTACACTTCACCAGACACCATTCACTGTCACACTTCACCAATCACCATATTCTGTCACCCTTCACCGGCCACCATTCACTCACATTTCACCAGTCTCCATTCACTGTCACAATTCCCCGGTCAACATTCACTGTCACACTTCACCATCACCATTATCTGTCACACTTCACCGGTCACTGGTCTGTCATACTTCACTGGTCACCATTTTCTGTCACACTTCACCGGTCACCATTCTCTGTCACACTTCACCGGTCACCATTCACTGTCACACTTCACCTGTCACCATTCTCTGTCACACTTCACCGGTCACCATTCCCTGTTACTCTTCACCAGACACCATTCTCTGTCACACTTCACCAGTCACCATATTCAGTCACCCTTCACCGGTCACCATTCACTGTCACATTTCACCAGTCTCCATTCACTGTCACACTTCACCGGTCACTGGTCTGTCACACTTCACCGGTCACTGGTCTGTCACACTACACCGGTCACCATTCTCTGTCACACTTCACCGGTCACCATTCTCTGTCACACTTCACCAGTCACCATTCTCTGTCACACTTCTCCGGTAACCATTCACTGTCTCACTTCACCGGTCACCATTCACTGTCACACTTCACCGGTCACCATTCACTTTCACACTTCACTGGTCACCATTCTCTGTCACACTTCACCGGTCATCATTCACTGTCACTCTTCACAGGTGACCATTCTCTGTCACACTGCACTGGTCACTGTTCTGACAGACTGCACCTGTCACCATTCTCTGTTGCACTTCACCGGTCACCATTCTCTGTCACAATTCACCTGTCACACTTCAAGTGTCACCATTCTCTGTCACACTTCACTTGGCACCATTCTCTGTCACACTTCACCTGTCAACATTCTCTGTCACACTTCACCGGACACTGGTCTGTCACACTTCACTGGACACCATTCTCTGTCACACTTCACCGGTCACCCGTCTCTATCGCACTTCATCTGTCACCATTCTCTGTCATACTTTACAGGTCATCATTCACTGTTGCACTTCACCGGTCATCATTCACTGTCACACTTCACAGGTGACCATTCTCTGTCACACTTCACTGGTCACTGGTCTGACACACTGCACCGGTCACCATTCTCTGTCGCACTTCACCGGTCACCATTTTCTGTCACAATTCACCTGTCACACTTCAAGTGTCACCATACTCTGTCACACTTCACCAGTCACCATTCTCTGTCACACTTCACCAATCACCATTCACTGTCACACTTCACTGGTGACCATATTCTGTCACACTTCACCGGTCACCATTCTCTGTCATACTTCACCAGTCATCATTCACTGTCACCCTCCACCGGTCACCATTCACTGTCACAGATCACCAGTCACCATTCACTGTCACACTTCACCAGTCACTGGTCTGTCATACTTCACCGGTCACCATTCACTGGCACACTTCACCGGTCACCATTCACTGTCACACATCACCGGTCACTGGTCTGTCACACTTCACCGGTCACTGGTATGTCACGCTACACCGGTCGCCATTCTCTGTCACACTTCACCAGTCACCATTCTCTGTCACACTTCACCGGTCACCATTCTCTGTCACACTTCACCGGTCACCATTCACTGTCACACTTCACCGGTCACCATTCACTGTCACACTTCACCGGTCACCATTCACTTTCACACTTCACCGGTCACCATTCTCTGTCACACTTCACCGGTCATGATTCACTGTCACACTTCACCTGTCTCCATTCTCTGTCACACTTCACCGGTGACTGGTCTGTCACAATTCACCTGTCACCATTCACTGTCACTCATCACCGTCACCATTCTCTGTCACACTTCACCTGTCACTGGTCTGTCTCACTTCACTGGTCACTGGTCTGTCACACTACACCGGTCAACATTCACTGTCACTCATCACCGTCACCATTCTCTGTCACACTTCACTGGTCACTGGTCTGTCATACTTCACCGGTCACCATTTTCTGTCACACTTCACCAGTCACCATTCTCTGTCACACTTCACCAATCACCATTCACTGTCACACTTCACCTGTCAAAATTCTCTGTCACACTTCACCGGTCACCATTCCATGTCACACTTCACCGGTCACCATTCTCTGTCACACTTCACCGGTCACCATATTCTGTCACACTTCACCAGTCACCATTCTCTGTCATACTTCACCGGTCATCATTCACTGTCACCCTTCACCGGTCATCATTCACTGTCACACTTCACCAGTCACCATTCACTGTCACACTTCACCAGTCACTGGTCTGTCACACATCACCGGTCACTGGTGTGTCACACTACACCGGTCACCATTCTCTGTCACACTTCACCGGTCACCATTCTCTGTCACACTTCACCTGTTAGCATTATCTGTCACACTTCACCGGTCACCAGTCTCTGTCAATCTTCACCGGTCACCATTCACTGTCACACTTCAACTGTCACCATTCTCTGTCACACTTCACCGGTCACCATTCTCTGTCATACTTCACCAGTCATCATTCACTGTCACCCTCCACCGGTCACCATTCACTGTCACGCTTCACCAGTCACTGGTCTGTCATACTTCACCGGTCACCATTCACTGGCATACTTCACCGGTCACTGGTGTGTCACACTACACCAGTCACCATTCTCTGTCACACTTCACCTGTTACCATTCTCTGTCACACTTCACCGGTCACCATTCTCTGTCACTCTTCACCGGTCACCATTCACTGTCACACTTCACCTGTCACCATTCTCTGTCACACTTCACCGGTGACTGGTTTGTCTCACTTCACTGGTCTGTCACACTACACCGGTCACCATTCTCTGTCACACTTCACCTGTCACATTTCAAGTGTCACCATTCTCTGTCACACTTCACCTGTCACCATTCTTTGTCACACTTCACCAGACATCATTCACTGTCACACTTCATGGGTCACCATTCTCTGTCACACTTCACCAGTCATCATTCACGGTCATACTTCACCGTTTACCATGCTCTGTCACACTACAAGGGTCACCATTCTCTGTCACACTTCACCTGTCACCATTCTCTGTCACACTTCACCAGTCACCATTCTCTGTCACACTTCTCCGGTCACCATTCACTGTTGCACTTCACCGGTCATCATTCACTGTCACACTTCACCGGTCACCATTCACTGTCACACTTCACCAGTCACCATTCTATGTCACACTTCACCAGTCATCATTCACGGTCATACTTCACTGTTTACCATGCTCTGTCACACTACAAGGGTCACCATTCTCTGTCACACTTCACCTGTCACCATTCTCTGTCACACTTCACCAGTCACCATTCTCTGTCACACTTCTCCGGTCACCATTCACTGTTGCACTTCACCGGTCATCATTCACTGTCACACTTCACCGGTCACCATTCACTGTCACACTTCACCGGTCACCTTTCTTTGTCACACTTCATCGGTCATCATTCACTGTAACACTTCAGCGGTCACCATTCTCTGTCACACTTCACCAGTCACCATTCTCTGTCACTCTTCTCCGGTCACCATTCACTGTCACACTTCACCGGCCACCATTCACTGTCATACTTCACCGCTCACCATTCACTGTCACATTTCCCCGGTCAACATTCACTGGCACACTTCACCGTCACCATTATCTGTCACACTTCACTGGTCAGTCATACTTCACTGGTCACCATTTTCTGTCACACTTCACCGGTCACCATTCTCTGTCACACTTCACCGGTCACCATTCACTGTCACACTTCACCTGTCACCATTCTCTGTCACACTTCACCGGTCACCATTCCCTGTTACACTTCACCAGACACCATTCTCTGTCACACTTCACCAGTCACCATATTCTGTCACCCTTCACCGGTCACCATTCACTGTCACATTTCACCAGTCTCCATTCACTGTCACACTTCACCAGTCACTGATCTGTCACACTTCACCGGTCACCATTCACTGTCACACTTCACCGGTCACTGGTCTGTCACACTTCACCGGTCACTGGTCTGTCACACTACACCGGTCACCATTCTCTGTCACACTTCACCGGTCACCATTCTCTGTCACACTTCACCAGTCACCATTCTCTGTCACAATTCACCTGTCACACTTCAAGTGTCACCATTCTCTGTCACACTTCACTTGGCACCATTCTCTGTCACACTTCACCTGTCAACATTCTCTGTCACACTTCACCGGACACTGGTCTGTCACACTTCACCGGACACCATTCTCTGTCACACTTCACCGGTCACCCGTCTCTGCCGCACTTCATCTGTCACCATTCTCTCTCATACTTTCAGGTCATCATTCACTGTTGCACTTCACCGGTCATCATTCACTGTCACTCTTCGCAGATGACCATTCTCTGTCACACTTCACTGGTCACTGGGCTGACACACTGCACCGGTCACCATTCTCTGTATCACTTCACCGGTCACCATTCTCTGTCACAATTCACCTGTCACACTTCAAGTGTCACCATACTCTGTCACACTTCACTTGGCACCATTCTCTGTCACACTTCACCTGTCAACATTCTCTGTCACACTTCACCGGACACTGGTCTGTCACACTTCACGGACACCATTCTCTGTCACACTTCACCGGTCACCAGTCTCTGTCGCACTTCACCTGTCACCATTCTCTGTCACACTTCACCGGTCATCATTCACTATCACTCTTCACAGGTGACCATTCTCTGTCACACTTCACTGGTCACTGGTCTGACACACTGCACCGGTCACCATTCTCTGTTGCACTTCACCGGTCACCATTCTCTGTCACAATTCACCTGTCACCATTCTCTGTCACACTTCACCAATCACCATTCACTGCCACACTTCACTGGTGACCATATTCTGTCACACTTCACCGGTCACCATTCTCTGTCATACTTCACCAGTCATCATTCACTGTCACCCTCCACCGGTCACCATTCACTGTCACAGATCACCAGTCACCATTCACTGTCACACTTCACCAGTCACTGGTCTGTCATACTTCACCGGTCACCATTCACTGGCACACTTCACCGGTCACCATTCACTGTCACACATCACCGGTCACTGGTCTGTCACACTTCACCGGTCACTGGTATGTCACGCTACACCGGTCGCCATTCTCTGTCACACTTCACCGGTCACCATTCTCTGTCACACTTCACCGGTCACCATTCTCTGTCACACTTCACCGGTCACCATTCACTGTCACACTTCACCGGTCACCATTCACTGTCACACTTCACCGGTCACCATTCACTTTCACACTTCACCGGTCACCATTCTCTGTCACACTTCACCGGTCATGATTCACTGTCACACTTCACCTGTCTCCATTCTCTGTCACACTTCACCGGTGACTGGTCTGTCACAATTCACCTGTCACCATTCTCTGTCACACTTCACCTGTCACTGGTCTGTCTCACTTCACTGGTCACTGGTCTGTCACACTACACCGGTCAACATTCACTGTCACTCATCACCGTCACCATTCTCTGTCACACTTCACTGGTCACTGGTCTGTCATACTTCACCGGTCACCATTTTCTGGCACACTTCACCAGTCACCATTCTCTGTCACACTTCACCAATCACCATTCACTGTCACACTTCACCTGTCAAAATTCTCTGTCACACTTCACCGGTCACCATTCCATGTCACACTTCACCGGTCACCATTCTCTGTCACACTTCACCGGTCACCATATTCTGTCACACTTCACCAGTCACCATTCTCTGTCACACTTCACCGGTCATCATTCATTGTCACCCTTCACCAGTCACTGGTCTGTCACACATCACCGGTCACTGGTGTGTCACACTACACCGGTCACCATTCTCTGTCACACTTCACCGGTCACCATTCTCTGTCACACTTCACCTGTTAGCATTATCTGTCACACTTCACCGGTCACCATTCTCTGCCAATCTTCACCGGTCACCATTCACTGTCACACTTCACCTGTCACCATTCTGTGTCACACTTCACCGGTTACCATTCTCTGTCATACTTCACCAGTCATCATTCACTGTCACCCTCCACCGGTCACCATTCACTGTCACGCTTCACCAGTCACTGGTCTGTCATACTTCACCGGTCACCATTCACTGGCACACTTCACCGGTCATGATTCACTGTCACACTTCACCTGTCTCCATTCTCTGTCACACTTCACCGGTGACTGGTCTGTCACAATTCACCTGTCACCATTCTCTGTCACACTTCACCTGTCACTGGTCTGTCTCACTTCACTGGTCACTGGTCTGTCACACTACACCGGTCAACATTCACTGTCACTCATCACCGTCACCATTCTCTGTCACACTTCACTGGTCACTGGTCTGTCATACTTCACCGGTCACCATTTTCTGTCACACTTCACCAGTCACCATTCACTGTTGCACTTCACCGGTCATCATTCACTGTCACACTTCACCGGTCACCATTCACTGTCACACTTCACCAGTCATCCTTCACGGTCATACTTCACCGTTTACCATGCTCTGTCACACTACAAGGGTCACCATTCTCTGTCACACTTCACCTGTCACCATTCTCTGTCACACTTCACCAGTCACCATTCTCTGTCACACTTCTCCGGTCACCATTCACTGTTGCACTTCACCGGTCATCATTCACTGTCACACTTCACCGGTCACCATTCACTGTCACACTTCACCGGTCACCTTTCTTTGTCACACTTCATCGGTCATCATTCACTGTAACACTTCAGCGGTCACCATTCTCTGTCACACTTCACCAGTCACCATTCTCTGTCACTCTTCTCCGGTCACCATTCACTGTCACACTTCACCGGCCACCATTCACTGTCATACTTCACCGCTCACCATTCACTGTCACATTTCCCCGGTCAACATTCACTGTCACACTTCACCGTCACCATTATCTGTCACACTTCACTGGTCAGTCATACT
This sequence comes from Somniosus microcephalus, assembly GCF_052327205.1. NCBI lineage: Eukaryota > Metazoa > Chordata > Chondrichthyes > Squaliformes > Somniosidae > Somniosus > Somniosus microcephalus. Next base: position 94,335,534 of record NC_140999.1, on the reverse strand, counting down.
TCACTGGTCACCATTTTCTGTCACACTTCACCGGTCACCATTCTCTGTCACACTTCACCGGTCACCATTCACTGTCACACTTCACCTGTCACCATTCTCTGTCACACTTCACCGGTCACCATTCCCTGTTACACTTCACCAGACACCATTCTCTGTCACACTTCACCAGTCACCATATTCTGTCACCCTTCACCGGTCACCATTCACTGTCACATTTCACCAGTCTCCATTCACTGTCACACTTCACCAGTCACTGATCTGTCACACTTCACCGGTCACCATTCACTGGCACACTTCACCGGTCACCATTCACTGTCACACTTCACCGGTCACTGGTCTGTCACACTTCACCGGTCACTGGTCTGTCACACTACACCGGTCACCATTCTCTGTCACACTTCACCGGTCACCATTCTCTGTCACACTTCACCAGTCACCATTCTCTGTCACACTTCTCCGGTCACCATTCACTGTCTCACTTCACCGGTCACCATTCACTGTCACACTTCACCGGTCACCATTCACTTTCACACTTCACTGGTCACCATTCTCTGTCATACTTCACCGGTCATCTTTCACTGTCACTCTTCACAGGTGACCATTCTCTGTCACACTTCACTGGTCACTGTTCTGACAGACTGCACCGGTCACCATTCTCTGTTGCACTTCACCGGTCACCATTCTCTGTCACAATTCACCTGTCACGCTTCAAGTGTCACCATTCTCTGTCACACTTCACTTGGCACCATTCTCTGTCACACTTCACCTGTCAACATTCTCTGTCACACTTCACCGGACACTGGTCTGTCACACTTCACCGGACACCATTCTCTGTCACACTTCACCGGTCACCCGTCTCTGCCGCACTTCATCTGTCACCATTCTCTCTCATACTTTCAGGTCATCATTCACTGTTGCACTTCACCGGTCATCATTCACTGTCACTCTTCGCAGATGACCATTCTCTGTCACACTTCACTGGTCACTGGTCTGACACACTGCACCGGTCACCATTCTCTGTATCACTTCACCGGTCACCATTCTCTGTCACAATTCACCTGTCACACTTCAAGTGTCACCATACTCTGTCACACTTCACTTGGCACCATTCTCTGTCACACTTCACCTGTCAACATTCTCTGTCACACTTCACCGGACACTGGTCTGTCACACTTCACGGACACCATTCTCTGTCACACTTCACCGGTCACCAGTCTCTGTCGCACTTCACCTGTCACCATTCTCTGTCACACTTCACCGGTCATCATTCACTATCACTCTTCACAGGTGACCATTCTCTGTCACACTTCACTGGTCACCATTCTCTGTCATACTTCACCAGTCATCATTCACTGTCACCCTCCACCGGTCACCATTCACTGTCACAGATCACCAGTCACCATTCACTGTCACACTTCACCAGTCACTGGTCTGTCATACTTCACCGGTCACCATTCACTGGCACACTTCACCGGTCACCATTCACTGTCACACATCACCGGTCACTGGTCTGTCACACTTCACCGGTCACTGGTATGTCACGCTACACCGGTCGCCATTCTCTGTCACACTTCACCGGTCACCATTCTCTGTCACACTTCACCGGTCACCATTCTCTGTCACACTTCACCGGTCACCATTCACTGTCACACTTCACCGGTCACCATTCACTGTCACACTTCACCGGTCACCATTCACTTTCACACTTCACCGGTCACCATTCTCTGTCACACTTCACCGGTCATGATTCACTGTCACACTTCACCTGTCTCCATTCTCTGTCACACTTCACCGGTGACTGGTCTGTCACAATTCACCTGTCACCATTCTCTGTCACACTTCACCTGTCACTGGTCTGTCTCACTTCACTGGTCACTGGTCTGTCACACTACACCGGTCAACATTCACTGTCACTCATCACCGTCACCATTCTGTCACACTTCACTGGTCACTGGTCTGTCATACTTCACCGGTCACCATTTTCTGTCACACTTCACCAGTCACCATTCTCTGTCACACTTCACCTGTCAAAATTCTCTGTCACACTTCACCGGTCACCATTCCATGTCACACTTCACCCGTCACCATTCTCTGTCACACTTCACCGGTCACCATATTCTGTCACACTTCACCAGTCACCATTCTCTGTCACACTTCACCGGTCATCATTCACTGTCACCCTTCACCGGTCATCATTCACTGTCACACTTCACCAGTCACCATTCACTGTCACACTTCACCAGTCACTGGTCTGTCACACATCACCGGTCACTGGTGTGTCACACTACACCGGTCACCATTCTCTGTCACACTTCACCGGTCACCATTCTCTGTCACACTTCACCTGTTAGCATTATCTGTCACACTTCACCGGTCACCATTCTCTGCCAATCTTCACCGGTCACCATTCACTGTCACACTTCACCTGTCACCATTCTGTGTCACACTTCACCGGTCACCATTCTCTGTCATACTTCACCAGTCATCATTCACTGTCACCCTCCACCGGTCACCATTCACTGTCACGCTTCACCAGTCATTGGTCTGTCATACTTCACCGGTCACCATTCACTGGCACACTTCACTGGTCACCATTCACTGTCACACATCACCGGTCACTGGTGTGTCACACTACACCGGTCACCATTCTCTGTCACACTTCACCGGTCACCATTCTCTGTCACTCTTCACCGGTCACCATTCACTGTCACACTTCACCTGTCACCATTCTCTGTCACACTTCACCGGTGACTGGTTTGTCTCACTTCACTGGTCTGTCACACTACACCGGTCACCATTCTCTGTCACACTTCACCTGTCACATTTCAAGTGTCACCATTCTCTGTCACACTTCACCTGTCACCATTCTTTGTCACACTTCACCAGACAGCATTCACTGTCACACTTCATGGGTCACCATTCTCTGTCACACTTTACCAGTCACCATTCTATGTCACACTTCACCAGTCATCATTCACGGTCATACTTCACCGTTTACCATGCTCTGTCACACTACAAGGGTCACCATTCTCTGTCACACTTCACCAGTCACCATTCTCTGTCACACTTCTCCGGTCACCATTCACTGTTGCACTTCACCGGTCATCATTCACTGTCACACTTCACCGGTCACCATTCACTGTCACACTTCACCGGTCTCCATTCACAGTCACTCTTCACCAGTTACCATTCACTGTCACACTTCACCGGTCACCTTTCTTTGTCACACTTCATTGGTCATCATTCACTGTAACACTTCAGCGGTCACCATTCACTGTCACACTTCACCGGTCTCCATTCGCTGTCACACTTCACCGGTTACCATTCACTGTCCACACTTCACTGGTCACAATTCTCTGTCATACTTCATCGGTCATCATTCACTGTCACACTTCAGCGGTCACCATTCTCTGCCGCACTTCACCGGTCACCATTCACTGTCACACTTCACCTGTCACCATTCTCTGTCACACTTCACCGGTCACTGGTCTGTCACACTTCCCCGGTCCCTGGTCTGTCACACTACACCGGTCACCATTCTCTGTCACACTTCACCGGTCTCCATTCTCTGTCACACGTCACCGGTCACCATTCTCTGTCACACTTCACCGGTCACCATTCTCTGTCACACTTCACCGGTCACCATTCTCTGTCACATTTCACCGGTCACCATTCCCTGTCACACTTCACTGGTCACCATTCTCTGTCACACTTCACCAGTCACAATTCACTGTCACACTTCACTGGTCATCATTCACTGTCACACTTCACCTGTCACCATTCACTGTCACACTACACCGGTCACCATTCTCTGTCACACTTCACCTGTCACCATTCTCTGTCACACATCACCGGTCACTGGTCTGTCACACTTCACTGGTCACTAATCTGACACACTACACCAGTCACCATTCTCTGTCACACTTCACCGGTCACCATTCTATGTCACAATTCACCTGTCACACTTCAAGTTTCACCATTCTCGGTCACACTTCACCTGTCACCATTCTCTTTCACATATCACCAGTCACCATTCTTTGTCACACTTCACCGGTCACCATTCTCTGTCACACTTCACCGGTCACTGGTCTGTCACCCTTCACCGGTCACCATTCTTTGTCACACTTCAGCGGTCATCATTCTCTGTCACACTTCACCGGTCACTGGTCTGTCACACTTCACCGGTCACCATTCTCTGTCACACTTCACCGGTCACCATTCTCTGTCACACTTCACCGGTCACCATTCAATGTCACACTTCACCGGTCACCATTCACTGTCACACTACACCGGTCACCATTCTCTGTCACACTTCATCGGTCACCATTCTCTGTCACACATCACCGGTCACCTGTCTGTCACACTTCACTGGTCACTGGTCTGACACACTACACCAGTCACCATTCTTTGTCACACTTCACCGGTCACCATTCTATGTCACAATTCACCTGTCACACTTCAAGTGTCACCATTTTCTGTCACACTTCACCTTTTCACCATTCTCTTTCACATATCAACAGTCACCATTCTTTGTCACACTTCACCGGTCACCATTCTCTGTCACACTTCACCGGTCACTGGTCTGTCACACTTCACTGGTCACCATTCTCTGTCACACTTCAACAGTCATCATTGTCTGTCACACTTCATCGGTCACTGGTCTGTCACCCTTCACCTGTCACCATTCTTTGTCACACTTCACCGGTCACCATTCTCTGTCACACTTCACCGGTCACCATTCAATGTCACACTTCACCGGTCACCATTCACTGTCACACTACACCGGGCACCATTCTCTGTCACACTTCACCGGTCACCATTCTCTGTCACACATCACCGGTCACCGGTCTGTCACACTTCACTGGTCACTGGTCTGACACACTAAACCAGTCACCATTCTCTGTCACACTTCACCGGTCATCATTCTATGTCGCATTTTACCGGTCACCATTCACTGTCACCCTTCACTGATCACCATTCACTGTCACACTTCACCAGTCACCATTCACTGTCACCCTTCACTGATCACCATTCTCTGTCACACTTCACCTGTAATCATTCTCTGTCACACTTCACCGGTCATCATTCTCTTTCACAATTCACTGGCCATCATTCACTGTCGCGCTTCACCGGTCACCATTCACTGTCACACTTCACCGGTCACCATTCACTGTCACACTTCACCGGTCTCCATTCGCTGTCACACTTCACCGGTTACCATTCACTGTCCACACTTCACTGGTCACAATTTTCTGTCATACTTCATCGGTCATCATTCACTGTCACACTTCAGCGGTCACCATTCTCTGCCGCACTTCACCGGTCACCATTCACTGTCACACTTCACCTGTCACCATTCTCTGTCACACTTCACCGGTCACTGGTCTGTCACACTTCCCCGGTCCCTGGTTTGTCACACTACACCGGTCACCATTCTCTGTCACACTTCACCGGTCTCCATTCTCTGTCACACGTCACCGGTCACCATTCTCTGTCACACTTCACCGGTCACCATTCTCTGTCACACTTCACCGGTCACCATTCTCTGTCACATTTCACCGGTCACCATTCCCTGTCACACTTCACCGGTCACCATTCTCTGTCACACTTCACCAGTCACAATTCACTGTCACACTTCACTGGTCATCATTCACTGTCACACTTCACCGGTCACCATTCACTGTCACATTTCACCGGTCACCATTCACTGTCACACTTCACCGGTCACCATTCACTGTCACACTACACCGGTCACCATTCTCTGTCACACTTCACCTGTCACCATTCTCTGTCACACTACACCGGTCACCTGTCTGTCACACTTCACTGGTCACTAATCTGACACACTACACCAGTCACCATTCTCTGTCACACTTCACCGGTCACCATTCTCTGTCACACTTCACCGGTCACTGGTCTGTCACCCTTCACTGGTCACCATTCTTTGTCACACTTCACCGGTCATCATTCTCTGTCACACTTCACCAGTCACTGGTCTGTCACACTTCACCGGTCACCATTCTCTGTCACACTTCACCGGTCACCATTCAATGTCACACTTCACCGGTCACCATTCACTGTCACACTACACCGGTCACCATTCTCTGTCACACTTCATCGGCCACCATTCTCTGTCACACATCACCGGTCACCTGTCTGTCACACTTCACTGGTCACTGGTCTGACACACTAAGCCAGTCACCATTTTTGTCACACTTCACCGGTCACCATTCTATGTCACAATTCACCTGTCACACTTCAAGTGTCACCATTTTCTGTCACACTTCACCTGTCACCATTCTCTTTCACATATCAACAGTCACCATTCTTTGTCACACTTCACCGATCACCATTCTCTGTCACACTTCACCGGTCACTGGTCTGTCACACTTCACTGGTCACCATTCTCTGTCACACTTCAACAGTCATCATTGTCTGTCACACTTCATCGGTCACTGGTCTGTCACCCTTCACCTGTCACCATTCTTTGTCACACTTCACCGGTCACCATTCTCTATCACACTTCACCGGTCACTGGTCTGTCACACTTCACCGGTCACCATTCTCTGTCACACTTCACCGGTCACCATTCTCTGTCACGCTTCACCGGTCACCATTCAATGTCACACTTCACCGGTCACCATTCACTGTCACACTACACCGGGCACCATTCTCTGTCACACTTCACCTGTCACCATTTTCTGTCACACTTCACCTGTCACCATTCTCTTTCACATATCAACAGTCACCATTCTTTGTCACACTTCACCGATCACCATTCTCTGTCACACTTCACCGGTCACTGGTCTGTCACACTTCACTGATCACCATTCTCTGTCACACTTCAACAGTCATCATTGTCTGTCACACTTCCTCGGTCACTGGTCTGTCACCCTTCACCTGTCACCATTCTTTGTCACACTTCACCGGTCACCATTCTCTGTCACACTTCACCGGTCACTGGTCTGTCACACTTCACCGGTCACCATTCTCTGTCACACTTCACCGGTCACCATTCTCTGTCACGCTTCACCGGTCACCATTCAATGTCACACTTCACCGGTCACCATTCACTGTCACACTACACCGGGCACCATTCTCTGTCACACTTCACCGGTCACCATTCTCTGTCACACATCACCGGTCACCGGTCTGTCACACTTCACTGGTCTGACACACTAAACCAGTCACCATTCTCTGTCACCATTCACCGGTCACTGGTCACTCACACTCCAGCGGTCACCATTCAATGTCACACTTCACCTGTCGCCATTTTCTGTCACACTTCACCAGTCACTGGTCTGTGACAATTCACCGGTCACGGGTCTGTCACACTACACCGGTCGCCATTCTCTGTCACACTTCACCGACACCATTCTCTGTCAAACTTCACCGGTCGTCATTCTCTGTCACACTTCACCGGTCACTGGTCTGTCACACTACACCGGTCACTTGTCTGTCACACTTCACCGGTCACTGGTCTGTCACACTTCACCGGTCACCATTCTCTGTCACACTTCACCGGTGACCATTCTCTGTCACACTTCACCGGTCACCATTCTCTGTCACACTTCACCTGTCACCATTCTCTGTCATACTTCACCGGTCATCATTCACTGTCACACATCACCAGTCACCATTCACTGTCACACTTCACCGGTCACCATTGACTGTCAAACTTCACTGGTCAGTCACACTTCACCGGTCACTGGTCTGTCACACTTCACCGGTCACTGGTCTGTCACACTTCACCGGTCACCATTCTCTGTCACTCTTCACCGGTCATCATTCATTGTCACACTTCACTGGTCACCATTCACTGTCACACTTCACTGGTCACAATTCACTGTCCCACTTCACCGGTCACCATTCTCTGTCACACTTCACCGGTCATCATTCACTGTCACACTTCACCGGTGACCACTCTCTGTCACACTTCACCGGTCACTGGTCTGTCACAATTCACCGGTCACCATTCTCTTTCACACTTCACCGGTCACCATTCTCTGTCATACTTCACCGGTCATCATTCACTGTCACACTTCACTGGTAATCCTTCACTGTCACACTTCACCGGTCACCATTCACTGTCACACTTCACCGGTCACCATTCACTGTCACACTTCACCAGTCACCATTCTGTCACACTTAACCGGTCATCATTCACTGTCACACTTCACTGGTGACCATTCTCTGTCACACTTCACCGGTCACCATTCTCGTTCACACTTCACCGGTCACCATTCACTGTCACACTTGACATGTCACCATTCTCAGTCACACATCACCGGTCACTGGTCTGACTCACTACACCGGTCAACATTCTCTGTCACACTTCACCGGTCACCATTCTCTGTCACAATTCACCTGTCACACTTCAAGTGTCACCATTCTCTGTCACACTTCACCTGTCACCATTCTCTTTTACACTTCACCGGTCCCTGGTCTGTCACACTTCACTGGTCACCATTTTCTGTCACACTTCAATGGCCATCATTCTCTGTCTCACTTCACCGGTCACCATTCTCTGTCACACTTCACCGGTCACCGGTCTGTCACACTTCACTGGTCACCATTCTCTGTCACACTTCAACAGTCATCATTGTCTGTCACACTTCACCGGTCACTGGTCTGTCACACTTCACCGGTCACCATTCTCTGTCACACTTCACCAGTCACCATTCTCTGTCACACTTCACCGGTCACCATTCAATGTCACACTTCACCGGTCACCATTCACTGTCACACTACACCGGGCACCATTCTCTGTCACACATCACCGGTCACCGGTCTGTCACACTTCACTGGTCACTGGTCTGACACACTAAACCAGTCACCATTCTCTGTCACACTTCACCGGTCATCATTCTATGTCGCATTTCACCGGTCACCATTCACTGTCACCCTTCACTGGTCACCATTCACTGTCACACTTCACCAGTCACCATTCACTGTCACACTTCACTGGTCACTGGGGTCTGTCACACTTCACCAGTCACAATTCACTGGCACACTTCACCAGTCACCATTCTTTGTCACGCTTCACCGGTCATTATTCACGGTCACAATTCACCGGTCACCATTCTCTGTCACACTACAAGGGTCACCATTCTCTGTCACACTTCACCTGTCATCATTCTCTGTCACACTTCACCGGTCATCATTCTCTGTCACAATTCACTGGTCATCATTCACTGTCGCGCTTCACCGGTCACCATTCACTGTCACACTTCACCGGTCACCATTCACTGTCACACTTCACCGGTCTCCATTCGCTGTCACACTTCACCGGTTACCATTCACTGTCCACACTTCACCGGTCACAATTCTCTGTCATACTTCATCGGTCATCATTCACTGTCACACTTCAGCGGTCACCATTCTCTGCCGCACTTCACCGGTCACCATTCACTGTCACACTTCACCTGTCACCATTCTCTGTCACACTTCACCGGTCACTGGTCTGTCACACTTCCCCGGTCACTGGTCTGTCACACTACACCGGTCACCATTCTCTGTCACACTTCACCGGTCTCCATTCTCTGTCACACGTCACCGGTCACCATTCTCTGTCACACTTCACCGGTCACCATTCTCTGTCACACTTCACCGGTCACCATTCTCTGTCACATTTCACCGGTCACCATTCCCTGTCACACTTCACCGGTCACCATTCTCTGTCACACTTCACCAGTCACAATTCACTGTCATACTTCACTGGTCATCATTCACTGTCACACTTCACCGGTCACCATTCACTGTCACATTTCACCGTTCACCATTCACTGTCACACTTCACCGGTCACCATTCACTGTCACACTACACCGGTCACCATTCTCTGTCACACTTCACCTGTCACCATTCTCTGTCACACATCACCGGTCACTGGTCTGTCACACTTCACTGGTCACTAATCTGACACACTACGCCAGTCACCATTCTCTGTCACACTTCACCGGTCACCATTCTATGTCACAATTCACCTGTCACACTTCAAGTTTCACCATTCTCGGTCACACTTCACCTGTCACCATTCTCTTTCACATATCACCAGTCACCATTCTTTGTCACACTTCACCGGTCACCATTCTCTGTCACACTTCACCGGTCACTGGTCTGTCACCCTTCACTGGTCACCATTCTTTGTCACACTTCACCGGTCATCATTCTCTGTCACACTTCACCGGTCACCATTCTCTGTCACACTTCACCGGTCACCATTCAATGTCACACTTCACCGGTCACCATTCACTGTCACACTACACCGGTCACCATTCTCTGTCACACTTCATCGGTCACCATTCTCTGTCACACATCACCGATCACCTGTCTGTCACACTTCACTGGTCACTGGTCTGACACACTACACCAGTCACCATTCTTTGTCACACTTCGCCGGTCACCATTCTATGTCACAATTCACCTGTCACACTTCAAGTGTCACCATTTTCTGTCACACTTCACCTGTCACCATTCTCTTTCACATATCAACAGTCACCATTCTTATTCACACTTCACCGGTCACCATTCTCTGTAACACTTCACCAGTCACTGGTCTGTCACACTTCACTGGTCACCATTCTCTGTCACACTTCAACAGTCATCATTGTCTGTCACACTTCATCGGTCACTGGTCTGTCACCCTTCACCTGTCACCATTCTTTGTCACACTTCACCGGTCACCATTCTCTGTCACACTTCACCGGTCACCATTCTCTGTCACACTTCACCAGTCACCATTCAATGTCACACTTCACCGGTCACCATTCACTGTCACACTACACCGGGCACCATTCTCTGTCACACTTCACCGGTCACCATTCTCTGTCACACATCACCGGTCACTGGTCTGACTCACTACACCGGTCACCATTCTCTGTCACACTTCACCGGTCACCATTCTCTGTCACAATTCACCTGTCACACTTCAAGTGTCACCATTCTCTGTAACACTTCGCCTGTCACCATTCTCTTTTACACTTCACCGGTCCCTGGTCTGTCACACTTCACTGGTCACCATTTTCTGTCACACTTCAATGGCCATCATTCTCTGTCTCACTTCACCGGTCACCATTCACTGTCACACTTCACCTGTCACCATTCTCTGTCACACTTCACCGGTCACTGGTCTGTCACACTTCACTGGTCATTGGTCTGTCACACTACACCGGTCACCATTCTCTGTCTCACCGGCCACCATTCTCTGTCACACTTCAACGGTCACCATTCTCTGTCACACTTCACCGGACACCATTCACTGTCACACTTCACCAGTCACCATTCTCTGTCACACTTCTCTAGTCACTGGTCTGTCACACTTCACTGGTCACCATTCTCTGTCACACTTCAACGGTCACCATTCCCTGTCACACTTCACCTGTCACTATTCTCTGTCACACATCACTGGTCACTGGTCTGACTCACTACACTGGTCACCATTCTCTGTCACACTTCACCTGTCACCATTCTCTTTTACACTTAACCGGTCCCTGGTCTGTCACACTTCACTGGTCACCATTTTCTGTCACACTTCAATGGCCATCATTCCCTGTCTCACTTCACCGTTCACCATTCACTGTCACACTTCACCTGTCACCATTCTCTGTCACACTTCACTGGTCACTGGTCTGTCACACTTCACTGGTCACTGGTCTGTCACACTTCACTGGTCACTGGTCTGTCACACTACACCGGTCACCATTCTCTGTCACACTTCACCGGTCATCATTCACTGTTACACTTCACCGGTCACCATTCACTGTCACACTTCACCAGTCACCATTCACTGTCACACTTCACCGGTCACCATTCACTGTCACACTTCACCGGTCATCATTCACTGTCACACTTCACCGGTCACCATTCTCTGTCACACTTCAACGGTCACCATTCTCTGTCACACTTCACCGGACACCATTCACTGTCACACTTCCCCGGTCACCATTCTCTGTCACACTTCACTAGTCAGTGGTCTGTCACACTTCACTGATCACCATTCTCTGTCACACTTCAACGGTCACCATTCCCTGTGACACTTCAACGGTCACCATTCTCTGTCACACTTCACCGGCCACCATTCTCTATCACACTTCAACGGTCACCATTCATTGTCACAATTCACTGGTCATCATTCACTGTCACACTTCACCGGTCACCATTCTCTGTCACACTTCAACGCTCACCATTCTCCGTCACACTTCAACGGTCCCCATTCCCTGTCACACTTCAACGGTCACCATTCTCTGTCACACTTCACCGGTCATCATTCACTGTCACACTTCAACGGTCACCATTCACTGTCACACTTCACCAGTCACCATTCTCTGTCATACTTCACCAGTCACCATTCTTTGTCACAATTCACTGGTCCCCATTCACTGTCACACTTCACCGGTCACCATTCTCTGTCACACTTCACCGGTCACCATTCACTGTCACACTTCACCGGTCACCATTCTCTGTCACACTTCACCGGTCACCATGCTCTGTTACACTTCACCGGTCACTGGTCTGTCACACTTCACCGGTCACCATTCTCTGTCACACTTCACCGGTCACCATTCACTTTCACACTTCACTGGTCACCATTCTCTGTCACACTTCACTGGTCATCATTCACTGTCACACTTCAAAAGTCACCATTCTCTGTCACACAACATTGGTCATCATTCAGTGTCACACTTCACTGGTCACCATTCACTGTCACACTTCACCGGTCACCATTCACTTTCACACTTCACTGGTCACTATTCTCTGTCACACTTCACCAGTCATCATTCACTGTCACACTTCAAAAGTCACCATTCTCTGTCACACTTCACCGGTCACTTGTCTGTCACACTTCACCGGTCACCATTCTCTGTCACACTTCAACGCTCACCATTCTCTGTCACCATTCACTGTCACACTTCACCTGTCAACATTCTCTGTCACACTTCACCGGTCACTGGTGTGTCACACTTCACTGGTCACTGGTCTGTCAAACTACACCGGTCACCATTTTCTGTCACACTTCACCTGTCACACTTCAAGTGTCACCATTCTTTGTCACACTTCACCAAGCACCATTCTCTGTCACACTTCACCGGTCACTGGTCTGTCACACTACACCTTTCACCATTCTCTGTCACACTTCACCAGCCACTGGTCAGTCACACTTCACTATTCACTGTCACACTTCACCGGTCACCATTCTCTGTCACACTTCAACGGTCACCTTTCTCTGTCACACTTCACCGTTCACCATTCTCTGTCGCACTTCACTTGTCACTGGTCTGTCACACTTCACTGGTCAACATTCTCTGTCACACTTCAACGGTTACCATTCACTGTCACACTTCACCTGTCACCATTCTCTGTCACACTTCACCGGTCACTGGTCTGTCACACTTCACCGGTCACTGGTCTGTCACACTACACCAGTCACCATTCTCTGTCACACTTCACCGGTCACCATTCTCTGTCACACTTCACCGGTCACCATTCTCTGTCACACTTCACCAGTCACCATTCACTGTCACACTTCACCGGTCACCATTCACTGTCACACTTCACCGGTCACCATTCTCTGTCACACTTCACCGGTCATTATTCACTGTCACACTTCACCGGTCACCATCCTCTGTCACACTTCACCGGTCACTGGTCTGTCACACTTCACCGGTCACCATTCTGTCACACTTCACCGGTCACCATTCTCTGTCACACTTCACCGGTCACCATTCACTGTCACACTTCACCTGTCACCAATCCCTGTCACACTTCACCGGTCACTGGTCTGTCACATTTCACTGGTCACTGGTTTGACTCACTACACCGGTCACCATTCTCTGTCATAATTCACCGGTCACCATTCTCTGTCACACTTCATTTTTCACACTTCAAGTGTCACCATTCTCTGTCACACTTCACCTGTCACCATTCTCTGTCACACTTCACCAGTCACCATTCTTTGTCACACTTCACCAGTCATCATTCACTGTCACACTTCACCGGTCACCATTCTCTGTCACACTTCACCTGTCACCATTCTCTGTCACACTTCAGCAGTTACCATTCTTTGTCACACTTCACCGGTCATCATTCACTGTCACACTTCACCAGTCACCATTGTCTGTCACACTACAAGTGTCACCATTCTCTGTCACACTTCACTTGTCACACTTCAAGTGTCACCATTCTCTATCACACTTCAAGTGTCACCATTCTCTGTCACTCCTCACCTTTCACTCTTCTCTGTCACACTTCACTGGTCATCATCCTTTGTCACACTAATTTTTGTGTTGCATTTTATAAAAGCATAAAAAGCCAGTCATTTGATACAGGAGCCAGGATTAAACCTGAGTGAATTTCCCGATCATGCTTAAAAGTAAAGATAAATAAAGCCAGGACTGAGACCAGCAGCCTTATCGGAAATTAAACTCTGACCTCACACAGTGCTTACTTCATAGCAGTTAAACTTTGTGGTCCTAAAGGGACTTCACCCTAGCAGCAGAACAATTAATTGCACATTATGTTGTATATAGACCATAAAACAGCCAGTATATATATATATATAATAAAAGCTTTGCAAAAAGCATAACTATCATATTTCACTAGCAAATGTATATATAAAAAAGGAGTCCTTTCCTGCTGATTTTTCTGACCTCTAACCTGGCTCTCGGTTTGCAGAAGCTGCCAATCTGCAGAAATGTCGCTCAGCAATGAACCTTAAGTACCATAAGGATGTGCCCTTTGAGACCACAAACCCATATGGAGTATTTTATCAGTGACCTTAAAGTGAGATACCAGGTTAAACACAACTTCAGCTTAGCAGCTAAACATCACAACAGTGCACAAGGTCCCATGTTAATACAGTAGTGTAACAGAAAGAAAGAACGAAAGAAAGACATAGACAGAGATAGATAAATAGATAGATAGAAAGATAGATAGATAGATAGATAGATAGATAATTAATTAATACATTCAAAATGTTTAGCATCTGCCATCTGGTCTCTGTTGTGTAAAGAGTGTTTGTGGAGAATGGAAAAAGTCGAGATATCCTACATGACTTCAATGGAAATGAAAACTAGGAAGTTTCAATAACCGACACTTGGTCATTGTTCCCTCACCAACTCCTAGAATATACCAGTGACATTGTGTGCCTGTGCTCTAACTAAAACTCCCAGAATGCCACTTAAAACTGTGATGTCCTGTTTAATATAAACTGAATGGGGAATGGGTTTATAAACAGGAATACAAAAGCAAAATACTGCAGAGGCTGGAATTCTGAAATATAAACAGAAAATGCTGGAAACATTCAGCAGGGCAAGCAGCATCTGTGGAGAGAGAAACAGAGTTAACATTTCAGGTCGATGGCCTTTCGTCAGAACTGGAAAAAGTTGGAGATGTTACAGGTTTTAAGCAAGTGCAGGGGCGGGGAAAGGAGGGAGGGGAGAAAAGAACAGAAGCAAAGGTCTGCGATAGGGTGGAAGGCAGGAGAGATTAAATGACAAAAGGGATGATGATGCAAGGCAAAAGGGGGTGGTAATGGGACAAGTAAAGAAACAAAAGATGGGTCTTGAAGAGGTGTAAGTGGGGATATCAGAATCATTACCTACAGCTGCCATCCAAAAAAATGGGGCAAAGGTTATGATCTGAAATTGTTGAACACAATGTTGAGCCCGGAAGGCTGTAAAGTGCCTAATCAAAAGATGAGGTGCTGTTCCTCGAGTTTCCGTTGAACTTCACTGGAACAGTGAAGGAGGCCAAGGACAGAGAGGTCAGAGTGGGAGTGGAGCGGAGAATTAAAATGACAGGCGACTGGAAGCGTGGGGTCATGATTGTGGACTGAATGGTGTAGTCGACCTGTATCGACTGCCATGATCCCATTACCCTCCTGATGTGTCCCATAGGTACCTTCCTTTTGTGGGGGTCAGGGTTGTTAGCAGCACAGACCAGACAGCCGGCACAGAACTCGCAGACATCTTCCCTGAGTCCTGGCCACCATCCCGCCTGTTCCACCGGTTGCCAGGTGGTCTCAGGCCCGGGATGCCCCACTCCTGGACCCTCATGGGCCAGTTGAAGGAATTCCCTCCGGTGCTGCTGTGGTACTACCCATTGTTCTCCCCTAAACAGCATACCTTCTTTCACGGAGAGGGTTGCTGTGCCGTAAGGACCCTCTACCCTTTTTCCCTCAGCGACTGCACCGAGGACTGCCTTGAGGACGGGGTCTTGGGTTTGGACCGTCTTAAGGTCCAGGGTTAAAGCTACCCCTGTACTCCCTTGTGTCCCATCCCTACCCCTGACTGCTGCTATAGGGCTGGACCCATATGGGTCCCAGAAAGTGCCTGTGCGGGCACCCTCCTTAGCGAGCATGTCAGCCTGCTGGTTGCCTTGGCTACAGGGTTCTGTGGAGGAATGGGCTTTCACCTTATGGATGAAAACCTCCCCTTCCTCCCCCACTGCTGCTAAGATTTTCTCCAGCAGGTGTTTCACATTGAGGGGTCTCCCGTCGGCGGAGGTGTATCCACGGCGGGACCAGATGGCCAGGTACTCCGTACATGAATTGCACGTGAACATGCTGTCCGAGCAAATCGTGTATGGGGTGGGGAAGATTTCGGGGTGTGTAACGACGTACACTACCGCGGACAGTTCAGCCTGCTGGGCGCTCATGGTGCTGGGGAGCTTAATTGCCAGGGCAATGTTTGCCGCTGGGTCATAAACTCCACACCCTGTGAGTCGCTCACCAGCAGATACCGTGCTGGAGCCGTCCACATAGATTTCACGGCCTGTGGGGTGTATCCCGGCCCGTAAACCTATGTCCACTTCCCAAACCACTTCTATGGAACACCGGTGGGCTGTTCCAGGATATACCAGGTTGGCTGCGAGCTTTGGCTTGATTGGCACTCCATCCACCACCTTCAACATTCACTCCCTCCACCACCGGCGCACTGTGGCTGCAGTGTGTACCATCTACAAGATGCACTGCAGCAACTCGCCAAAGCTCCTTCAACAGCACCTTCCAAACCCGCGACCTCTACCACTTAGAAGGACAAGGGCAGCAGACGCATGGGAACATCACCACCTACAAGTTCCCCTCCAAGCCACACACCATCCTGACTTGGACCTGTATCGCCGATCCTTCACTGTCGCTGGGCCAAAATCCTGGAACTCCCTTCCTAACAGCATTGTGGGTGTACCTACACCATATGGACTGCAGCGGTTCAAGAAGGCGGCTCACCACCATCTTCTCAAGGGCAATTAGGGATGGGCACTAAATGCAGGCCTAGCCAGCGATGCCCACATCCCATCAATGAATTAAAAAAAAAATTTTTTTTAAAGACCCTTCACCTTTAGGTCCATCTGTGAGAGGAGCAGGGTCCAGCGAGCAATGCGGGCACTGCTCACTGTCCCATCCTTGATCCTCCCATCCAGGAGCATCTGGGTGGGTGTGTGATGGGTGAGGAGGGTGATGGGAGAGGTGCCTGTGAAGATCAGCTATCTTTTCACAGCCCAATGTGTGGCCAAGAGGTGTCTCTCACAATTGGAGTAGCTCTTCTCCACATCCGTGAGTATCCTGGAGGAGTAGACCACCGGCCTCAGCCTGCCATGCCACTCTTGGAGCAACACAGCACTCAGGCTGTCCCCGCTGGCTGCTACCTCCAGGAAAAACTCATTCCCCCCATCTATGGCCCCTAGAGCTGGTGCGGTCTGCAAGTCCTTCTTGAGCCTGACAAATGCTGCCTGGCAACCCTCATCCCAAACCCACTCCACTCCCTTGTGTAGGAGTCAGAGCAGAGGGGCCGCTGTGGCTGCATAGGCTTCAATAAAGTCCCTGCAGTACCCGGTTAGCCCTAGAAATGACCTCACACCCGTGACTGTGTTGGGAACTGGTAACCCCTGTACCGCTTCTCTCCTAGCCTTATCTATGGCCCTTTCTCCAGCGCATACGGTCAGGCCCAGGAATTTCACCTCCTGCTGGCCGATCTGCGCTTTCTTGGGGTTTACTTTAAAACCCTTTTGCCTGAGCAGCTCCAGCAGTTTGGCCAGTAGTGGGCCATGCTCCTCTCTCGAATCGGTGAACAGGAGCAGGTCGTCCACATACTGTACCAACTGTCTGGGCTGGCTGAAATCCTTTAAACTGTTTGCCATGCACTGATGGAAAATACTGGGGCTGTTATGGAAGCCATGAGGCAAGCAGATCCACGTGTACTGTTGCCCTTTAAAAGTAAAGGCAAACTTATACTGATCCTCCCTCCTTAAAGGGATGGACCAAAACCCGTTGGAAATATCCAGCACCGTGAAAGTGGTCACGGATGCTGGGATACTCCCTATCAGGTCGGCAACTGCTGCTACCGTGAGTGCACAGGCTGGGATGTGACTGTTGAGCACCCGATAGTCCACCGTGGCACTCCAGGAATTGTCTGGCTTTCTAACCGGCCACAGTGGAGAGTTTACGTGGGCGGCTATCTGTCTCAGGACTCCCTGCTGTACTAAGGAGGACATGGCTGCTTCCATGTCTGGCTCCGCTTCCCTGGGAAGTTATACTGTTTCTGTGGTCGGCCCATCTACGCTGACCTCAAACCCGTTGACCCTCCCGCAGTCGTGTTTGTGTGTGGCAAATGTGGCTAGGTGGGCTTGCACAAATGCCTGGAACTCTTTTGGGGTATTACTGACCATGAGCGCGAGGTTATAACCCTCTTTGGGCTTCATGGTGCACAGGGTCCCCGTCCCTTCTTTCCCTGGGATGACTACTACTTCGCCTTCCTTTCCTGTACTTGCCCCCCATAGGCAATGGTTTCTTAAATCGACCAGGATCTCGTGGCCTACAATAAAGTCGGCTCCCAGGACCCCTCTTCCACCCTCCACTTCCCACTTCATTAGGACACAGGTCCACTTAGAGCGGAGTGTTCCTAAACGAATGGCGAGCGGGATGGAAAACGAGCCGGCCTGTTCTCTGCCTGTGAATCCTGACAGGCTGTATGGGACCCCATTAGATAGAGGTGAGGTGGTGGGGTTAGCTGAGTGGACCACAGTGCATGATGCCCCCATGTCCAACAGATAGGTCCCCTTCACCTTTTCTACCCCCATCTCCACGAGGGGTCTTTTCCATACATCGTACCAAAGGGAACACAGGTAAACAGGCTGCGCTGGCTCTAGTCAGGGCTGTGGGTTGGATGGGGCTGATGGGGTCAGAGCACCGGTAGTGGCTGCTACTCTCCCGTGGCCAGTCAATAAGGACCTCATGGTGTCCAAAAATGACTCGACCGCGGCGGGAGGGATTCCTGCCTCTGCCTTTTGGGCTGAGGCTGTGGGATTCTTTCCCTTGTTATCTTTCCAAGGGTTTTTGCACTCCTTCCTCCAGTGTCCATCCTTCCCACACCCGTAGCAATTGAGCTTTGTGTTGGGGGGGTTATTCCCTTCCTAATACCACTCCTTCCTACCCTGTCTGGGTTTTACCTCATGCACCTTCCCCTTAGGTGGGTGTGCATCGGTTCCCCTACCGTTCTTATAGGTTAGGGTCAACTGTCTGATCACTGTAAGTTCGGTGGCCTGGGGGTTCTTCGGGTCGAACCAGACTTCTGCCTTGGCCCGGACCTGTGGCAAGCTGTTTGCCACCAGGCAACGGAGCCAATGGGCCAGCTGACCCTGGTTCAGGAATGTCCGATTAGGTGCCCCAGGACAGGCGCTCCTATATACCGGCCATAACCTGTCCGTGAAAGCCTGTGGGGTTTCCCCTGTGAGCTGCACTGTCTTCTCCAGATGCGAGAAAGGACTTCCCTCATTCATCCCCATGGCCTCCAGAACTTCATCCCTGAGCTCCTCATACCCGCTCTGCCCCTTCTTACACTCGTCAGAGAGGGATTGGAGGAGCCTACTCTCCAGGGAGAATAGCAGCATTTTGGCCTGCCCAGCATCATCGCAGTCATTGACACTGGCTGCCTGCTCTTCTTCCCTGAAGTGGATTGGTTGGTGAGTATTTCTCTCTCTTTAAACCTTAACTCTGTGGTTTATAGTTTCTAAAGTCTCTGTGGTGTAGCGGGGACTGTTTATAAACCATGGCCCTTAAATGTATCATTTAGCTGTAAGGTAACTTCAATTCTGCAGTTTATATTTTCTAGGGTCTCTGTGGTGTAGCGGGGACTTCTGCCATACAAGCGCCCTAGAGTATATCTTTAATTGGCGGTATTGAATTAATTTAAATTAATTAAAGGGTAAGTCATGTCAGGACAGCCCAGCCCCGTGTTATGCTCCACCTGCACTATGTGGGAATTCAGGGACACTGCCGGTGTCCCTGACGACCATGTGTGCCAGAAATGTATCTAGCTGCAGCTTCTAGCAGACTGCATTGAGGTGCTGGAGCTGCGGATGGATGAGTTTTGGAGCATTTGCGATGCTGAGAGGGTCGTGGATAACACATTTAGTGAGTTGGTCACACCTCAGGTAAGGGCTGCACAGGCAGAAGGGAAATGGGTGACCATCAGGCGGAGCAGTAGAAGCAGGCAGGTAGTGCAGGGGACCCCTGTGGCCATCCCCCTCTCAAACAGGTATACCGATTTGGATACTGTTGAGGGGGATGACTTACCAGGGAAGGCAGCAGCAGCCAACTTCCTGGCACCGGGGGTGCTTCTGCTGCTCAGGAAGGGAGGAAAAAGAGTGGGAGAGCAATAGTGGTAAGGGATTCTATCGTAAGGGGAACAGATAGGCGTTTCTGTGGCCATAGACGTGACTCCAAGATGGTTTGTTGCCTCCCTGGTGCCAGGGTCAAGGATGTCACTGAATGGCTGCAGGGCATTCTGAAGGGGGAGGGTGAACTGTCAGAGATCGTGGTTCACATTGGGACCAACGATATGGGTAGGAAGAGGGATGAGGTCCTGCAACAAGAATTTAGGGAGCTAGGTAGCAGATTAAAGAGCAGGACCTCAAAGGTTGTAATCTCTGGATTACTCCCGGTGCCACGTGCTAGTAAGTATAGGAATAGGAGGATAGAGCAGATGAATGTGTGGCTAAAGGGATGGTGCAGGAGGGAGGGCTTTAGTTTCCTGGATCACTGGGTCTGCTTCTGGGGAAGGTGGGACTTGTACAAGTTGGACGGGTTGCACCTGAACCAGAACGGGACAAATATCCTTGCGGGGAGGTTTGCTAGCACTGTTGGGGGGGGGGATTTAAACTAATTTGGCAGGGGGATGGGATACAGAGTGGAGCTATAATAGGGGGTGATGTACAGCCAAATATAGAGGAAAAAACAAGTCAGCTTGGAAGGCAGAGCAAATATGTAACGGCACAAGGGAGTAGGGCAAGGCTGGATGGCATTTATTTTAATGCAAGGAGTCTTGCGAATAAGGTGGATGAACTGAAGGTGTTGATGAACACATGGGAGTATGATATTGTTGCTATCACGGAGACATGGTTGAGGGAGGGGCAAGACTGGCAGCTCAATATTCCGGGGTATAGAATCTTCAGGTGAGACAGAGGGGGGGGGTAAAAGAGGAGGGGGTGTCGCAATATTAATTAAGGAGTCAATTACTGCTGTAAGGAGGGATGATATATTAATAGGTTCCTCTAATGAGGCCATATGGGTAGAACTTAAAAACAAAAAGGGGGCAAGCATTTTGCTGGGAGTGTACTATAGGCCCCCAAACAGTCAGGGGGACATAGAGGAACAGGTATGTAGGCAAATCTCAGAGAAATGTGCAAATAATAGGGTAATAATAGTGGGGGATTTCAACTTCCCCAATATTAACTGGGATAGTCAGAGTGTGAAAGGCTTAGAGGGTGCAGAATTCTTAAAGTGCATCCAGGAGAGCTTTTTGAGCCAGCATGTAGAAAGTCCTACAAGAGAGGGGGCGGTACTGGACCTAATTGTAGGGAATGTGGCCGGGCAAGTGGTAGAAGTGTTAATAGGCGAGCACTTTGGTGACAGTGACCATAATTCGGTGAGATTTAAGGTAGTCATGGAAAAGGACAGAGATGGACCGGAAATAAAGGTTCTAAATCGGGGGAAGGCCGATTTTAATATGATAAGGCAGGATCTGGCCAAAGTGGACTGGGATCAGCTACTTGTAGGAAAATCCAGATCGGAGCAATGGGAGTCTTTCAGAAAGGAAATTGAGAGAGTACAATGGCAACATGTTCCCGTAAAGGTCAAGGGTGTGACCAACAAGCCCAGGGAACCTTGGATGTCAAGGGATATACGAGAATGGATTAGGAAAAAAAGGGCGGCTTTTGGCAGATACAAAGGACTAAAGACAGAGGAAGCCCTAGAGGAGTATAAAAAGTGCAGGGGGATACTTAAAAAAGAAATTAGGAGAGCGAGGAGGGGCCATGAAATAACACTGGCGAGCAAAATAAAGGAAAATCCTAAGGTGTTTTATAAGTATATTAAGGGCAAGAGGATAACTAGGGAAAGAGTAGGGCCCATTAGGGACCAAAGTGGCAATCTGTGTGTGGAGCCAGAAGATGTAGGTGGGGTTTTAAATGAATTTTTTGCATCTGTGTTCACTATGGCGAAGGACGATGTAGACATAGAAATCGGGCAGGGGGACTGTGATATACTTGAACATATTAGCATCGAGAGGGAGGACGTACTAGCGGTTTTAGCAGGCTTAAAATTGGATAAATCCCCAGGCCCGGACGAGATGTATCCCAGGCTGCTGTGTGAGGCAAAGGAGGAGATTGCAGGGGCTCTGACACAAATTTTCAGAACCACTCTGGCCACAGGGAATGTGCCAGAGGACTGGAGAACAGCTAACGTAGTACCATTATTCAAGAAGGGTAGTAGGGATAAACCAGGGAATTACAGGCCAGTGAGCCTAACATCAGTGGTAGGGAAATTATTGGAAAAAATTCTGAGGGACAGAATTAGTCTCCACTTGGAGAGGCAAGGATTAATCAGGGATAGTCAGCATGGCTTTGTCAAGGGTAGATCATGTCTGACCAATTTGATTGAATTTTTTGAGGGGGTGACTAGGTGTGTGGATGAGGGTAGTGCAGTGGATGTGGTATACATGGATTTCAGTAAGGCTTTCGATAAAGTCTCACATAGGAGACTGGTCAAGAAGGTAAGAGGCCATGGGATCCTGGGTGCCTTGGCACATTGGATCCAAAATTGGCTTAGTGGCAGAAGGCAGAGGGTGATGGTCGAAGGTTGTTTTTGTGACTGGAAGCCTGTGTCCAGTGGGGTACCGCAGGGATCGGTGTTGGGTCCCTTGCTGTTTGTGGTCTACATTAATGATTTTGATGTGAATGTAAAAGGTATGATCAGTAAGTTCGCAGATGACACGAAAATTGGTGGGGTGGTAAATAGCGAGGAGGGTAGCCTCAGTCTGCAGGACGATATAGATGGGTTGGTCAGATGGGCGGAACAGTGGCAAATGGAATTTAACCCTGAAAAGTGTGAGGTGATGCATTTTGGAGGGACTAACAAGGCAAGGGAATACACAATGAATGGTAAGACCCTAGGAAAGACAGAGGATCAGAGGGACCTTGGTGTGCATGTACATAGATCCCTGAAGGCAGCAGAACAGGTGGATAAGGTGGTTAAAAAGGCATATGGGATACTTGCCTTCATTAGCCGAGGCATAGAATATAAGAGCAGGGAGGTTATGATGGAGCTGTACAAAACGCTGGTTAGGCCACAGCTGGAATATTGTGTGCAGTTCTGGTCGCCACACTAGAGGAAGGATGTGATTGCTTTGGAGAGGGTGCAGAGGAAATTCACCAGGATGTTACCTGGGCTGGAGCGCTTCAGCTATGAAGAAAGACTGGACAGGCTGGGGTTGTTTTCCTTGGAGCAGAGAAGGCTGAGGGGGGACCTGATTGAGGTGTACAAAATTATATGGGGCAAAGATTGGGTAGATAGAAAGGAACTTTTTCCCTTAGTAGAGGGGTCAATAACAAGGGGGCATAGATTCAAGGTAAGGGGCAGGAGGTTTAGAGGGGGTTTGAGGAAGAACTTTTTCACCCAGAGGGTGGTTGGAATCTGGAATTCACTGCATGAAAGGGTGGTAGAGGCAGGAACCCTCACAACATTCACGAAGCATTTGGATGAGCACTTGAAATGCCATAGCATACAAGGCTACAGACCAAATGCTGGAAAATGGGATTAGATTAGACAGGGCTTGATGGCCGGCGTGGACGCGATGGGCCGAAGGGCCTCTTTCTGTGCTGTATAACTCTATGACTCTATGGATCGAGGGGTCCCCTTTTTCGGAGAGCCTTGGGATATGGCTCACCATAGCCCTAAGCTGTTGGGTACCATAGGGTAATACAAACTGGTTTTGGAGGGGTCTCTCGTCCTCACCATTAACGGGTGGGCCGAACCTCCGATGCCGGGCTGGGCACATCGGTCCCGGCTCCGGCCTCTCTTGCGGGGGTTGTTCCATCTTCGCGTCTGCCCCTGACTCCACCCCCCCTTGCCGCCATACCTCGCTAAAACCTGGCGCTACGGGTGGTGGTCGTGTGACCTCCTGTTCCTCAACCGGGTCGTCCCGTTGCACTACCAGCCATGTCTGAACCGTTCTCCCCTCATTCCCTGTAAAATCCGCACAGCCCGCCTTCGAGCTTATGAGGCACACCATGCCCTTTGCCTTCCTTAGGGCCAGGCTCGGATTTTCTATCTGTTCCTTGTAGGGACCATGGTCAGCATCTTCAAACACCTGTTCGCTCGCTAACTTGTAAGCTGCCTTTACTTCTTTTACTTTCTCCTCCTGCTCTCTTACTTGTCTCGCTAGGCAGGCATTCTTTTCCAGCAACCTCAACTCATTACCCTGTAGGTATTCCAACCTGGCCTTATTTTCTCCCATTAACTGTACCCTTTCCTGATTCAGGGCCTGCAATGCTACCAGTAACTTCTCCCCTGCTAGAGTCCTGTCCTGGATATCCAGGGCTGACTCCTTTATCTCGGCTGCCTGTGCTGCAACAAGCCTGTCCAAAAGCTGGACCTGCTTCTTGAAGCACATCAGCCAGACTGCCTTCTCTAGGGATTTCTTGTGCTCCTTCCCTTCTGTCCACTTAGCTGCAGCATCTATCGGATGCCCAGCCTTTAACAGATTGGTGATCCACTTCTTTGTGATATTCACCTCACTAAACACATAATCAGAAATCCTTTCCTCCATCATGGTTTGCTCTTCCGAACCATTGTCTACTGTATCACACCCCTGTTGCCAGAGTCCTGCCGCGGTCGCCATTTCTGTAGGGGGTGGCGTGTGCCCAGTCAGCTTCACCTCTGATTGTCTCTGAGCGGTTCGAATCGCTCCCACACCCCTGGGTTCTAGACACCAGACTTAGGTACAGGCGGCGATGCAGAAAATCGAGTAGACAAGTGGTTAAAAACCGCAATTTTTATTAAAGGCACAATAAAACACAATCTCACTAAGAATTACTGGAATAATTACAGGCATAAACAGTCACACTTAAATGGGAATGGGGAACACACGGCACATCAAGGGAAACAAATACATTAAAAATCCCCTTATCCTTATCCCACCCCCAATACCTAACTAGATTAAGCTACGAGGGCCAGGAATTCATGCTCACCAATTCGAAACCTGTTGATTTAACTGGTTGTGGGTTTTGAGGTTCACGCTTGTTGTCCTTTGGGGTTCGTCATTGCCACGTGGTCACAGGGTGCGGCGATGGAGTTGTTTGTGCGAAGCACCCTCCCTTTTCCTCCGTTAACGTCTTTGTTGAATACCTTGTCGTGATGAGTCTTCTTCGGGCGGTTGGTCGTTGACGGTTTTGCTGCGGTTGGGGCTCGGTTGGTGGTTTTTACCGTTACTATGATTTTCCTACCCAAGCTTCGAATGCCAGTTTATTCTTAATTGGGCTTTACTGTCCAAGCATCAAATGCCAGCTTATAACTAGGCCGTTTGTCTTGATTTCACTGTCCATGCTTCAAACGCCAACTTATTCATCAAAAGCCAACTTATAACTAGGCCGTTTGTCCCCCAACGCGTCTTTCCGCTGCCCTTCTCTGCGTTTACTGCTTTTACCGTTTTTCTCGTCTTGTCTCGTCTGTTCGTGGCCCCGTATGTCCTGTGCGTTTTCGATTCGGGTCTCGTTCTCCACCCGCGCTTGGCCCCCAGTGTAGTAATGGGCGTCCTTGGTGTCGAGCGGCGTGGGGAGGGAGAAGAGGGCCCGCAACGAGGCACGAAGCGAGAGCGAGAGGCAGGAGGCAGGAGCAAGAGGCAAGCGACAAGAGAGCGAGCACTATCGGTGGGCCTATAATTGTACTCGGTTCTTCACCCCTTATCTGTGCGCCAAGTCAGGTCAGTCCTTTGTCTAACTTTTGGCGGGCTCGTCTAAAATGATTCCAGCCATTTACTTTAACGACTTCTGGGGCGGTTGTCTCCTTGTATAATGGCTTCGATATCCTGGCTGTTTGTTATTTATGAAACTTAATCATCTTTCCTGGCTTGGCAGCTACCTGTGAGCTGTTACTGATTATTTATGCGAAGAGTTGATGGCCTTCAGATTAGGCCCATCCTGACTTGATCTGTTCCAAGGTGAAGAATGCATATTCTGTGCTTACCTAGCTGTCTGGCTTCACAAAGTCTTTTCACAGATCCATGCATGTTAGGCTTTGTTTCAGGGCCTGCCTTTTTGCAGGGCCTTGCTTTTAAAATCCTGTTGGTTTTGGTCACAAGCTCTCAGAAGCCATTTTGGGTACCCTTTTTAATAACTTGTCCATACAGGGTCCCTTTATCCATAACTTTTGAGGAATGTGGGAATTTTGAGAACCCTACATCTGTATTAACCACCCTTTAGGGCAGTGCATTCCAAATCCTAAACACTCGATGCATAAAAAAGTTTTTCCTCATGTCGCCTCTGGTTTTTTTGCCAATCACCTTAAATCTGTGCCCTCTCATTATTGACCCTTCAGTCATTGGAAGCAGTTTCTCTTTATTTACTCTATCTAAAACCTTCATGATCTTAAATTGGCTGTAAAGCGCTTTGAGGCGTTTGGTGGTCGTGAAAGGCGCTATATAAATACAAGTCTTTCTTTCTTTCCTTGGCCACAATCACCATCAGTGTGATGTCACCAATGAATGGACCTCACATTAACAATCTCCATTCAAAGCCATTTTTGTTGACACCCTCCAATATTTGAATCTAATGACATCCAATAATTTATTTCACGCACAGTGCAGTTCAGTTGCAGTATACGATGCTGATGCACTCAGTCAGATATTCCTTTAGCTTTTGCGACATTTCTTCATACAATTGAACAGCTGATTTGTTCTGAAAATGTTTTTTTCTCAGTAGATGCAGTTAACAATTCAGCTTTGCACAAAACGATGGTCTCATTTCAGATAAACGCCTCATTTTGTCCTTACGACTCCAACTTTCAGTGCAGCTTTTGCCAATTCCCACTCCGGAGACTTGAGCTCAAAATCTAGGCTGACACTGAGGGAGTGCTGCACTGTCTTTCGGATGAGACGTTAAACCGAGGCCCCGTCTGCCATCTCAGGTGGACGTAAAAGATCCCATGGCACTATTAAGTAAAGCAGAAGAGTTCTTCCCGGTGTCCTGGCCAATATTTATCCCTCAATCAACATCACTAAAACAGATTATCTGGTCATTATCACATTGCTGTTTGTGGGTGCTTGCTGTGTGCAAATTGGCTGCTGAGTTTCCTACATTACAACAGTGACTACACTTCAAAAATACTTCATTGGCTGTAAAGCACGTTGGGATATCTTGAGGTTGTGAAAGGTGCTATATAAATGCAAGTCTTTCTTTTCTTTATGTAGAACCAGACTGTGAAATGTGTAACTCGGCAGCACACGGTCTTGGAGTGCTGTTGTGCTGGATGTACAGCCAGATTGAAAGTTTTTGAAGATTTTAAGGAAAATTAAATTTTTTCTAAATTCAATCTCAGAATGTGGGCATCGCTGGCAATGCTGGCATTTATTGCCCATCCCTAGTTACTCCTGACAAGGTGGTTGTTGGCCTTCTTCTTGAACCACTGCAGTCCATGTGGTGAAGGTGCTCCCACAGTGCTGTTAAGTAGATTAGCAACTCGAGAGCTCCACTGTTGACCTAGTGGTTAAATGTACCAATCCCTGAGGCAATAAAAGGTTGCAGGTCCAATCCCTGATCTATGCTGAGTTGGCCAACCTCAACCAGGATGGCAGCTGAGGTGCTGCGATTTGACCGCAGTGACCCCATGCTAGGAGAAGAAATAATCAGCCAGTGTTTTCCACTTCTAATTGCTACAGTGCGAACCTCTGCTGCCAGCAAAGGCAGGATCCGGCTCTGATACCCACCAGGGATAGCTTGCCAATGCTATTTAAGAAGCCATAAAGATAGTCATTAATAAACCCAATAGGGAATTCAGGAGAAACTTCTTTACCCAGAGAGTGGTTAGAATGTGGAACTCTTTACTACAGGGAGTGGTTGAGGCGAATAGCATAGATGCAACTAAGGGGAAGCTGGTTAAGTACATGAGGGAGAAAGGAATAGAAGGATATTCCTCCGTATACTCAAAGCACTGGGGGTCATTTCTAGAGGGATGGAACTGAAAAGCAGAGACATTATGCTAAACCTGTATAGAACCTTGGTTAGACCACACTTGTAGAACTGAATAGTTCCGGTCTCCATATTATAAACAGGATATAGAGACAATGGATAAGGTACAAAAATGATTTACAAGGATGATATTAGAACTGACAGGTTATACCTATCAGAAATGATTGAACAGGCTGGGTCTCTTTTCTCTATAAAAGAGAAGACGGAGGAGTAACCTGACAGATGTCTTTAAGATTATGAAAGGGTTCAATAGGGTAGACCTAGAGAAGATGTTTCCACTTGCAGGCAAGACCAGAACTAGGAGCCAAAAATATAAGATAGTCACTAATAAATCTAGTAGGAAATTCAGGAGAAATCTCTTTACCCAGAGTGGTTAGAATGCAGAGCTTGCTACCACAAGGAGACATAGATCCATTTAAGGGGAAGCTAGATAAGCACATGAGGGAGAAAGGAATAGAGGGATATATTGATAGGGTTAGATGAAGAGGGGTGGAGGGGGCTCGTGTGGAACATAAACACCGGCATGGACCTGTTGGGCCAAATGGCCTGTTTCTGTGCTGTAAATACTTTGTAGCCCTTTGTAATACTTGAGCTCATCCAAAACTTTGCTGCCCGTGTCCTAACTCCCACCAAGTCCTGTTCACCTATCACCCGTGTGCTCGCTGACTTACACTGGCTCCGGTCCAGCAACACCTTGATTTTAAAATTCTCATCCTTGTTTTCAAATCTCTCCATGGCCTCGCCTCTCCCTATCTCTGTAATCTCCTCCAGCCCTACAACCCTCCGAGATCTCCGCGCTCTTACGCATCCCTGATTTTCTTCACTCCATCATTGATGGCCGTGCCTTCAGGTACCTAGGTCCTAAGCTCTGGAATTCCCTCCCTAAACCACTCCACCTGTCTACCTCTCTCCTCCTTTAAGACGCTCCTTAAAACCTACCTCTTTGACCAAGCTTTTGGTCATCTATCCTGATAGCTCCTTACGTGGCTCGGTGTCAAATTTTGTCTGATTATCGCTTCTGTGAAGCACCTTGGGACATTTTACCACATTAAAGGCGCTTTATAAATGCAAGTTGTTGTTGTTGATGATGTTGCTAGGATGAAATGAAGGGTGGGAGGAGGCGTGTGTGGAGCATAAACACCGGTATGGACCAGTTGGGCTGAATGGCCTGTTTCTGTGCTGTAAAGCTCTGTAATTCTATGTAAGGTTCACTGCCCGAGCTCACACATGAAGAGTGGGAAGCTGGCAGTGGCAGAACCAGGCCCAAGCAGAGTCAGCAGCTTCAAGGAGAGGAGGGCAGGAAACTGGAAGTGACAAAAAAAATCAGCAACTCGGCATGTTGGGTAAAGTGGACATGGACGACACATTGGCACTGACTGCCTGGCTACATCCTTTTCATTTATACACTTAGATTCTAAATCTGCAGAGACATAAATTGTACACAGAAAAACCACATCTGTTTCCTCTCTGCCTCCGAAACAAACTTGCTGCCTGTCATGTCCTAAAACCCTGGGGTTGGCATTACACAACAACTGTTTCGGAAGAACCTGCTCATTCCGAGCTTGCCTGAGTTGTTGTCCCCTTCAGGCCGCACAGGGACTGCACACTAGGGGAGTGGCGGGCAAGCTAACAACTCCTGCTAAATTCAGCGGGAGTTTAGCGACGGCGGTAACCAGTAGCGCCCCGCTCCGCTGTGCAGGCAATGCGCAGCGCCCCGTTTTCACCCTGCCATCAAAATTGGCCTGCACTCCCTGAATCTGCGGCGGGCGATGACAGCAACTGATTCAGGGGGTAGGAACAGTGCAGCAGGTGGCTCGTGGGGCGCTAAGTAAAGGGGAGGTGGCGGGCGGGGGGGAAAAAGTAATTGGCCGACTTACTTGTCGCGGCCTGTTGCCTCTTTGAACGTGGGGTCCGTGCCACGATCTGGCAGCCTGGCACTCTTGTGTGCCAGGCTGCTGCTACTGCACCCCGCTCCCTGGTAGGGCCCTGCAGAGTTGTGGGCTTGGCCCTTCCCCTTTAATAAGGGGAGGAGCCCTTCCATGCGGCAGTGCTATGTGGCACAGTGTGTAGTGCTGCAGAACGCACCACCCCAATATTCGGGGTTAGCATTCTAAGAAGGAAGTGGAGTGTTTGAAATAGCATTCCACCTCCTACTTGGGGCACTAAAATTGAATTTACCAATTGCCGGCGCTACTTTTCACCAGGCGCTAAATTTAACGCCCAGGCGATGTTAGCGACCCAAAATGGTCACTACCGAATTTTCCCCCCAGAGTTCCTGGAGGGTTGTTGGGCTAGAGGAGGATACAGTAAAGGATTGATCATTACCAGAGGGTGGGGGAGAGCTGTAGCCCAGCAACCATCAGTCCCTTCAGAAGGAGGGGAGTTAGTTTAATTTTGAAGTCTCCTTCTGCTTCAGTTAAAAGCCACAGAGCCTTTAACAGTGACATCACATGTGGTCAAATATTGGGTCCAGCCTAAAATAGACAGCTGCCTGCCCACTCCATGGCAACCTACTGCAAACTGAGAGGGTTCTGGTCTGGATTTCCAGGCCTGCGAGAATGACTCATGCATGGGATTAATCAAATAAAATGTTTTAAACACAAGACCTAAACAAAGCTTTGGTTTAAATTACAGTAAACAACAGTAGCAAAACCTTGTGTTTTTTGTTATTGTGAACAATTGAGGCCCAAATAACAGTGTGTTTCTAATTTCCCTACCTTCCCATCGCCTGGCTTGTTCGTACTGAGGAACAGGGGCCCAGCATTGGGGTCAAAATCAAACCCATCTAAAGATGTTTTTCAGCATCTGACACAGTGAAGCAGAAGGGCACAAAGTATTTTAAAAAGCAGAAACCGTTGTAGGTCACTGCCCAACTCCAGGAGTACTGGTACAACAGTATAAACACCAGCAAAAGCAAATTGTAGTTAACATTAATTCCAGCCTCTTTCAGTTAGTCAAACTAAACCTGTTGAAATTGTGCCATGTGATGTTAGTCAAGTAAAAAAGACTTGCATTTATATAGCACCTTTCACACCTCAATACTTCCCAAAGCACTTTACAGCCAATGAAGTACTTTTTGAAGTGTAGTCACTGTTGTAATGTAAGAAACCTGGCAGCCAATTTGCGCACAGCAAACAGCAATGAGATAATGACCAGATAATCTGTTTTAGCAATGTTGGTTGAGGGATAAATATTGGCCAGAACCCCAAGGAGAGCTCCCCTGCTCTTCTTCAAAATAGTGCCATGGGATCTTTTATGGCCATCTGAGAGGGCAGACAGGGAATCAGTTTTATGTCTTGTCCGAAAGACAGCACCTCTGACAGTGCAGCACTCCCATACTGATCCAGGCTTACACTCCTGTACTGTATCGGAATGTAAGCCTGGATCATATGCTTAAGTACTGGAGTGGAGCTTGAACCCATGACCATCTGACTCAGAAGGGAGAGTGTTATCCACTGAGCCACGGCTGACACCAAGTGAATGAATACTTTGAAATTCCACTGTCCACTATTTTAGTAGAGGTGTTAACACATTTAAAACTAGCAGGGGAGCCCCACGTTGCAGGCAATTTTGGGGCTGGTGGATGTGTGGGCCGGGAGCCTGGGACTGGATTTGGGTTGTCGGCAGTTTCCAGGGCTTTTTTGGGCCTGGTGGATGTGTGGGCCGGGAGCCTGGGACTGGATTTGGGTTGTCGGCAGTTGGAGAAGCCTAGGCCCGTTTTGCACTGTTTTTTAACCTAAACATTTCTAGCTTTTAATACCTTCAAAGATGAAAGTTAAAGTACTCATAAAACATTTTTGGTAAATCTTATTTTTTTTAAAAAAAGAAACTGACCTGGATTACCAAAGTTTTGAGCTGCCCTGGCTGCTGTATAATGGCTGACAGATCCCTGAGATGAAAACGATTAGTCCCGCCCACACACACACCGATTGGTCAACCATCAGGTGACTGAACTATAGGATTGGTCAATCATGACGGCACAGGATTGGTCGACCTTGACATCAGTCAATGCTAATGAGTGGATAATGAGTGGAATTTTGAAGGTTTTTTGTATAATGTGTGAACAATTTTTGTCCGACCAAAAAGTAAATATGCCTACAAGAGTCCCCTAATGATGAGCTTTCTTTTGATACAACACATGTGTAGGTACGCTCTATACCTTTTGATTGTATAGCCGGACAGACAGAGAGACAGAGAGACATACTGTTTTATATATATATATATATAGATAGATAAACTGCTTAATCCCTTTGGTGAAATAGTGGCCAAAGTAATTTCATGCAAAGTAATTCATACAAACACAGTAACACATTGGTGATATCACACAGATACATTTCAACCCATCTGAAGCACCTAATCACAGGAAGGATGTTACTACCCTCGAGCAGGAATGATTCCAGTTATTAGCAATTTAGGTTATATGTGAGAAGAGGTAAGGAATGTGGGCTTAAGGAAGAACAGACTCTGAGGTGGTTTAATTGAAGTTTTCTTCAGGGAACTGACAAAACCAATCCAGGCAAATTCTCACTTTGTGAAGGGTTCAAATACGGCAGGGGCTACAGAGCATGACAGTGCTTAAGAGAGCTGGATTAACATCAATAGAGGCACAGTCAGTAACATAGGGTGCTGGGGTGAGGGGTTACTGAGTGACAGTGTGAGGGAGCTGGATTAACATCAGTAGAGATACAGTCACTAACACGGTGTGCTGGCTGGGGCATATTTCTGATTGCAACAGTTCAATGCCAGTAGAAAATATTGGGGTAGAATATTTGTGGGGCTTTCTCTAATCTCCTGGCATAACTTGGGCGGTAACCCTGCACCAATGGCGTAAGTGGCCCTTTATCCTGTTTCTTCAGGGTTGCCGTCAATTCCCTACGGAAGACCACAGAAACCCTTGTGGAATTTCCAGGTGATAGCCATTAACAAAAGGTGTCGGTTGGGATGAGGTTACTGAGTCTGACAGTTTGAGTTTACTACATCAGTAGAGATACAGGCACTGCAGCTGATTACACAAAGCTATTGAGGTTATCCCAACTCCTTCTGTGATGCATGTACTGTAACTAGGTATTCGGTCAAGTATAATGGTTGACCTCACCAGATTGGTTGCAATCAGCTGTTTGCTTTCTGAAGACATAAGGGGGGAAAAATTTGGTATCGCCCATTTTGGGACGCTAATATTGGCCGGGCGCAAAGTTTAGCTAATTATCGCCTCCAACTGCAAAATTCACCTCTATCGCCCCGGAGGTGATTTGAGCGCTAAATCAGGCGCTACACACCTCTCTTAAAGTGCAAATGTCAGGGAGCGAGGCGCTGCCTCAGAACGCTACCGAAACTCAGGCGATGTCAGTTACCATGGTTCCAGACAGACTGACGCCATCCAGTTCTTAAAGAGGAGGGGCTATCTTGCTGGCCAGCCACATCCTGCTCAATGCAGCCTTGAATCTCGGCCTAGAGAGACCTCAAAAGCAATTGTGTTGGAAGCGCTAATGCAAAGGTCCAGGGAAACAGCTTGGCGTTTAGGAACCTCAAAAGTGGTGCTGAGGGCCAGAACTCCTTAGGACAGCGTTAAAACCAAAAACTTTGCCGACAAGAAAAGGCAGGAAGCGCCTGCCTTTAAATAGCACTCCCCCAGCCCCTTCCCAACTTGAAAACATTCCACTCTACCTGTCGTTCCTAGCAGCAGGCGCTAAGGCAGGAGGCGCGACTCAATATCCGGTCCAGGGCGCTACCGGGGCGTTGCACGCTTGACTGACGTCATGATCTGCAGGCGCAGGGGATCGTGGCGGTAGTGTTTAGCGCCGCCGCAAAACAACTGGTCAATTTTGCAAGCGGTGCAAACATTGCCACGCTCGGGCGCTAAGTTCCTAGCGCCCCCCCAGAGGCGCTAACAGGAGATGCTAACCAACTGGATGCTTATTTCAATGGGGGGCTTCAATCAAATGAGTATAAATTGAGATAGCCCAACTGTTTTAATGTCCAGGTTAATAAATGTGATGCATAATTGCTTCATCACCCAGTGTGCAGAAACCCACAACCTCTCTCACCAAGAAGAGAGCAGCATGGTGCGAACACCATTATCTCCAAACTCCCATCCAAGTTGCACACCATAGAGATGCCCATATACTGCCAGTCAGTCATCACTGGTGGGTCAACATCCTGGAATTCCCTACCCAGATCCATCATAAGAGCCCCATCACCACAAGCAATTTGGCGGTTCAAGGAGAAAGCCCAGCAGCATCTACTCAGGGCAGGTTGGGATTGAGAATAAATGCGGCCTTGCCAGCAACACCCACATCCTGAGAACAATATAAAGTAAAAGACATGAGACGCGCATACATCTTAACTTGGGAATAATAAATGACAGAGAAAACATAGAGGTAATGGAATATGTGATAGTGACCACAGAATAATCAATGTTTAACATAGAAACATAGAAGAATAGGAGCAGGAGTAGGCCATTCGGCCCTTCGAGTCTGCTCCACCATTCAATATGATCATGGCTGATCCTCTATCTCAGTACCATATTCCCGCTCTCTCCCCATACCCCTTGATGCCCCTTGTGTCTAGAAATCTATCTATCTCCTTCTTAAATATATTTAGTGACTTGGCCTCCACAGCTGTCTGTGGTAGAGAATTCCATAGGTTCACCACCCTCTGAGTGAAGACATTTCTCCTCATCTCAGTCCTAAATGTCCTACCCCGTATCCTGAGACTGTGACCCCTCGTTCTAGACACCCCAGCCAGGGGAAACATCTTCCCTGCATCCAGTCTGTCTAGCCCTGTCTGAATTTATACATTTCAATGAGATCCCCGCTCATTCTTCTGAACTCGACCCAATCTCTCCTCATGCGACTGTCCTGCCATCCCAGGAATCAGTCTGGTGAACCTTCGCTGCACTCCCGCTATGTCAAGGATATCCTTTCTTAGGTAAGGGCACCAAAACTGCACACAGTACTCCAGGTGTGGTCTCACCAAGGCCCTGTATAACTGTAGTAAGACATCCTTGCTCCTGTACTCAAATCCTCTTCCAATGAAGGCCAACATACCATTTGCTTTCCTAACTGCCTGCTACACCTGCATGTTTGCTTTCAGTGACTGGTGTACAAGGACATCCAGATTCCTCTGTACATCAACATTTCCCAATCTATCACCATTTAAATAATACTCTGCCTTTCTGTTTTTCCTACCGAAGTGGATAACTTCACAATTATCCACATTATACTGCATCTGCCATGTATTTGCCCACTCACTCAACTTGTCTAAATTGCCTTGAAGCCTCTTTAAATCCTCCTCTCAACTCACAATCCCACCTAGTTTCATGTCGTCAGCAAACTTGGAAATATTACATTTGGTTCCCTCATCCAAATCATTGATATATATTGTGAATAGCTGGGGCCCAAGCACTGGTCCCTGCGGTACCCCACTAGTCACTGCCTGCCACCCCGAACAACACCCATTTATTCCTATTCTCTACGACAATAGCAAAATACTGCAGATGCTGGAAATCCGAAATAACAACAGAAAATGCTGGAAAAACTCAGCAGGCCATTCACTACAAGCCCACTGACTCCCACAGCTACCTGGACTACACTTCCTCCCACCCCACCTCCTGTAACAACTCTATTCCATTCTCCCAGTTTCTCCATCTCCGCCGCATCTGCTCCGACGATGCCACCTTCCACACCAGTGCTTCCGACAAGTCTTCCTTTTTCCTCAACCGAGGATTCCCCTCTACCGTGGTTGACACGGCCCTCAACCGTGTCCATTCTATCTCCCGCACTTCTGCCCTCACCCCTGCCCCTCCCTCCCGGATAGGATAGGGTTCCCCTTGTCCTCACCTTTCACCCCACCAGCCTCCACATTCAATGGATCATCCTCCGCCATTTCCGCCACCTCCAACGTGATCCCACCACCAAATGCATCTTCCCCTTCCCTTTCAGCATTCCGTAGGGACCGCTCCTTCTGAGACACCCTAGCCCACTCCACTATCGCCCCCACCACCCCTTCCCCTTCGCCCGGCACCTTCCCGTGCAAGTGCAGGAGATGCAACACCTGCCCTTATACCTCCGCCCTTCCCACTGTCCAGGGCCCCAAACACCCCTTCCAGGTGAAACAGTGATTTACCTGTACTTCTTGCAATCTAGTATACCGTATTCACTGCTCATGATGTGGTCTCCTCTACATTGGGGAGACCAAGTGCAGTTTGGGTGACCGCTTTGCGGAACACCTCCGTTCAGTCTGTAAGGGGGACCCCGAGCTTCCGGTCGTCTGTCATTTTAATTCACCGCCCCATTCCCACTCAGACCTCACCGTACTCGGGCGCTTGCATTGTTCCACGGACACCCAGGGTAAGCTCGAGGAACAGCACCTCATCTTCCGATTAGGCACTTTACAGCCTTCCAGACTCAATATCGAGTTCAACAATTTCAGATCATAACCTTGGCCCCCATTACATTTTTATATATATTTTTTATCCACACCTTTGTTTTGGCCCTCTCCCCTTTTTTTTCTCTCCCACATGGCAGCTGTCTCCCATTCTACTAGCGCATTTCACACCTAATCTAGAGTTGTCTTTTGTCTCTCCACTAGTCCTATCACCATCTCGTCTCATTTTGAATACCTCTTAATGTCTCTTCACTTCTCTTTTGTTCTCTCCCAGCCCCCAAACTGGCCTTGACAAAGAGTTTGACTCGAAACGCTGGGCTGAATTTTCATTCAGAAGTCGGGAAGAAAGCAGGACTACAAGTTTCGGGTTGTAGTCCAGCCTCCATCGAGATGCGGCCAATCCACGCGATTTTCACTTGATTGACCTTGTTGAGCCCGCCCAGCGGGCTCAGCAGGCCAATTAAGGACCACCCGGCAACAGGTGACGTCACAGACTGAAATTTCATCTGTCAAGACGTGTTGACAGATGAAATATCAGTGTTTCACAGCTGCTTGAAGCTGTCAAACACTGACAGTCTTCTAACCTGAGTCCTTCTACGCAGACTCAGTTAGAAATCTCACCGGCACTGAAAGCTGCAGGCTGTCACTTTTGACAGATCGCAGCCATTCTGCTTTCTGTGCCGGCTGAATGATGGACTCCTGAAGCCTAGAGGAAGGAAGGCTGTAAAGGTAAGTACAGGTAATTTAAACTTCTTTACACACTTTAGACACACCAAACACACTTACCTTTGCACTCATGCACCCATCACTCACCTGAACACTGACATCTCGACCCCTTCAAGTCCTTCAACACGACGGCCCGACTCCTCTAACCTGGCGTGGTTTGGAGCCGTCGGGAATCCCACACGACAACCTTCAAAATAGGGATTAGGCTAAAAACTGCCTGTTAACTACCTGTTAACAGGCAGTTAATTGGCACTAATTCCATCCCGCCTCGGGTCGGCGGGTCCCAGTGTGAGGCGTGTACCCGCCTCCTTTGAAATTTACATGGAGGCGGGTTTTGGGTGGGATGGTGTCGGGACCCCCGAATTCGGGATTTTAGCCCCCCGCACGCCTAAAAGCCCGCCTCACGGCACACTGAAAATCGTCCCCGTTGACTCTATTTTCTCTCCACGGATGTTGCCTGGCCTACTGAGTTATTCCAGCATTTTCTGTTGTTATTTCGGATTTCCAGCATCCGCAGTATTTTGCTATCGTGACCTTTTAATCTGTTTCATTTCCTGTGCTTTTTCAGTCTTGACAAAGGGTTTCGACCTGAAACGTTGACTCTATTTCTCTCTCCACGGATGTTGCCTGGCCTGCTGAGTTTTTCCAGCATTTTCTGTTGTTATTCCTATTCTCTGTTTCCTGTCGGTTAAAAATTTTCAGTCCATGCCAGTATATTACCCCCAATTTTTGCACACTAAACTCTTATGTGGGACTTTATCAAAGGCCTTCTGAAAATCCAAATACACCACATTCATTGGTTCTCCCTTATCTGTTCTACCAGTTACATCCACAAAAAACTCCAGTAGGTTTGTCAAACACAATTTCCCTTTCATAAATCCATGTTGACTTTGTCTAATCCCGTTGATATTTTCTAGGTGTCCTGTTATCACATCCTTTATAATAGACTCTAGCATTTTCACTAGTATTGATGTTAGACTAACCGGTCTGTAGTGCCCTGTGTTCGCTCTGGGTTTCTGTGGAACCCGTACCATACTGAGTTTCACTGGGGTACGAGTTCCATAGGTGATGGCTCTCACTGGGGTACAGTTCCCCAGACACTGACTCTCATTGGGGTACGGTTCCCTGGGCACTGGCTCTCAATGGGGTACGGTTCCCCGGGCACTGACTCTCACTAGGGTACAGTTCCACAGGTACTGACTCTCATTGGGGTACAGTTCCCTGGGCACTGGCTCTCACTGGGGTATGGTTCCCCAGGCACTGACTCTCAATGGGGTACAGTTCCCCGGGCACTGACTCTCACTAGGGTGCAGTTCCACAGGTACTGACTCTCACTGGGGTACGGTTCCCTGGGCACTGAATCTCACTGGCGTATGGTTCCCCGGGCACTGACTCTCAATGGGGTACAGTTCCCCGGGCACTGACTCTCACTAGGGTGCAGTTCCACAGGCACTGACTCTCACTGGGGTACAGTCCCCTGGGCACTGACGCTCACTGGGGTACAGTTCCCCAGGCACTGACTCTCACTGGGGTACAGTTCCACAGGCACTGACTCTCCCTGGGGTACAGTTCCCTAGACACTGACGCTCACTGGGGTACAGCTCCCTGGGCACTGGCTCTCACTGGGGTACGGTTCCCCAGGCACTGACTCTCACTGGGGTACAGTTCCCCAGGCACTGACTCTCACTGCGGTACAGTTACTCCCAGACACTAACGCTCACTGGGGTACGGTTCCCCGGGCACTGACTCTCACTGGGGTACAGTTCTCCGGGCACTGACGCTCACTGGGGTACAGTTCCCCAGGCACTGAATCTCATTGCGGTACAGTTCCACAGGCACTGACTCTCACTGAGGTACAGTTCCACAGGCACTGACTCTCACTGGGGTACAGTTCCACAGGCACTGACTCTCACTGCGGTACAGTTCCACAGGCACTGACTCTCACTGGGGTACAGTTCCACAGGCACTGACTCTCACTGGGGTACAGTTCCCCAGGCACTGACTCTCACTGGGGTACAGTCCCCTGGGCACTGACGCTCACTGGGGTACAATTCCCCAGACACTGACGCTCACTGGGGTACGGTTCCCCGGGCACTGACTCTCACTGGGGTACAGTTCCCCGGGCACCGACTCTCACTGGGGTACAGTTCCCCAGACACTGACGCTCACTGGGGTACAGTTCCCCAGGCACTGACTCTCACTGCGGTACAGTTCCACAGGCACTGACTCTCACTGGGGTACAGTTCCACAGGCACTGACTCTCACTGGGGTACAGCCCCCTGGGCACTGACGCTCACTGGGGTACAGTTCCCCAGGCACTGACTCTCACTGGGGTACAGTTCTCCGGGCACTGACTCTCACTGGGGCACAGTTCCCCAGGCACTGACTCTCATTGCGGAACAGTTCCACAGGCACTGACTCTCACTGAGGTACAGTTCCACAGGCACTGACTCTCACTGGGGTACAGTTCCACAGGCACTGACTCTCACTGCGGTACAGTTCCACAGGCACTGACTCTCACTGGGGTACAGTTCCACAGGCACTGACTCTCACTGGGGTACAGTTCCCCAGGCACTGACTCTCACTGGGGTACAGTCCCCCGGGCACTGACGCTCACTGGGGTACAATTCCCCAGACACTGACGCTCACTGGGGTACGGTTCCCCAGGCACTGACTCTCACTGGGGTACAGTTCCCCGGGCACTGACTCTCACTGGGGTACAGTTCCCCAGACACTGACGCTCACTGGGGTACAGTTCCCCAGGCACTGACTCTCACTGCGGTACAGTTCCACAGGCACTGACTCTCACTGGGGTACAGTTCCACAGGCACTGACTCTCACTGGGGTACAGCCCCCTGGGCACTGACGCTCACTGGGGTACAGTTCCCCAGGCACTGACTCTCACTGGGGTACAGCTCCACAGGCACTGACTCTCCCTGGGGTACAGTTCCCCAGACACTGACGCTCACTGGGGTACGGTTCCCTGGGCACTGGCTCTCACTGGGGTATGGTTCCCCAGGCACTGACTCTCACTGGGGTACAGTTCCCCAGGCACTGACTCTCACTGCGGTACAGTTCCCCAGACACTGATGCTCACTGGGGTACGGTTCCCCGGGCACTGACTCTCACTGGGGTACAGTTCCCCACGCACTAACTCTCACTGCGGTACATTTCCACAGGCACTGACTCTCACTGCGGTACAGTTACTCCCAGACACTAACGCTCACTGGGGTACGGTTCCCCGGGCACTGACTCTCACTGGGGTACAGTTCTCCGGGCACTGACTCTCACTGGGGTACAGTTCCCCAGGCACTGACTCTCATTGCGGTACAGTTCCACAGGCACTGACTCTCACTGAGGTACAGTTCCACAGGCACTGACTCTCACTGGGGTACAGTTCCACAGGCACTGACTCTCACTGGGGTACAGTTCCACAGGCACTGACTCTCACTGGGGTACAGTTCCACAGGCACTGACTCTCACTGGGGTACAGTTCCACAGGCACTGACTCTCACTGGGCTACGGTTCCCCGGGCACTGACTCTCACTGGGTTACAGTTCCACAGGCACTGACTCTCACTGCAGTACAGTTCCCTGGGCACTGACGCTCACTGGGGTACAGTTCCACAGGCACTGACACTCACTGGGGTACAGTTGCCCAGGCAATGACTCTTACTGGGTTACAGGTTCCCTGGGTACTGACTCTCACTCGGGTAGGGTTTTCATGAACCTGAACCCCAGGAAGAACCAGTGCCATACTCCAGTAATTGTCCTGGCCAAAAGTTAACCCTTAACCAACACCAAAAACAGATTCTCTGGTCATTGATCTCATTGCTGTTTGGGAGACTACGCGGGAAAAATTGGATCGCGCCCCCTTTGGGGTGCTCATGTCGCTGGAGCGCTAATTTTAGCGTCCCGAAAAAGTTAGCGCCCCCGCGCCTGAAATTCACTGGTAGCACCCCAAGAGGGAGGCAGTGTGCTACTGGAAGCACCCCGTCTCCCTCTCGGGGCACTGCGAATGAATATCGCGGTGCTACATGCCGCACCACCACGCTCTGCGGCACGTCGCACCTCTGTACTGCAGGCCTTCCTCCCCTTATTAAAGGGGAGGGCCTAGCGCAGCACGACCCGGGGTCAAGCTGGGCCACCAGGGATCGGAGTGCTGGCAAAAGAGCCCAGCACTCAAGAGACGTGCCGGGCTCACGGAGCGCAGCCGACATTCCGCAGGGGGTTTTCTCAGAAGGCCGGGGATGGCAAAGCGGGCAGGTGCTGGCAGGTGGCCAGCAACAAAAATGACCGCCCAGCAC
The DNA here is from genome assembly GCF_052327205.1 of Somniosus microcephalus. NCBI lineage: Eukaryota > Metazoa > Chordata > Chondrichthyes > Squaliformes > Somniosidae > Somniosus > Somniosus microcephalus. Next base: position 94,293,604 of record NC_140999.1, on the reverse strand, counting down.
CTTCGCTTTAATTTGCGCCACCCCAGCCGCAGGTAGACCCCTATTACCCCGTCGGACATAGCCTCCGGTGGTAAGTCAGGGGGCACTACCGAAGATCTCAGCCGGAGCGCGAGCGGGCGCTGCGTACGGCGATGAAATCATCGCCGGTGGTGCAGCGCTGCGGGGTGCTAACGGTTACTGCCGCCACTAACCTCCTGCTGAATTTCGCGGGAGGCGTCAGCGGTGCCTCGCCCAGGCGTTAGTTGCTTTGCACCCCGTTAGCACCCACTTAGGGCACTAACGGGAGGCGCAAATCAATCGAGTTTTTCCCCCCTTGTGTATGAAATTTGCTGCCACGTTTTACGACATTACAATAGTAGCTGCACTTCAAAAGTACTTAATTGGCTGACTCATGAAAGGCGCTGTGTAAGTGCCTCTTCTACTGGGGTCTAATGCAGTGGGTGTTTTTGGGGTAGTGCCCAATCGGTGCTGAATCTTACCGGGTACAGTTCCATGGACGCCAACTCTACAGTTCCATGGACACTGACTGTTGTTGGGGTACAGTTCCATGGGCACCAACTCTTTTATGCTATAGTTCTATAGTCACTGACTCTTGTTGGGTTACAGTTTAATAGGCATGCGCGCACACAAGCACACACTCATACATATAAAACACTCACATTTTCCAATTGGGGTCATAATGATTAGGAGCAGGAACTTTGTCAAGTGCTTCAGTCAATTTACATTGTGCACACATAGGGCTGGATTTTCATTGAGGAGGCGGGTAGGAGGCAGGACTACAACTTTTGGGGTTGTAGTCCCGCCTCCATCGAGTTCTAGCCAACTCACGCGATTTAGACTTGATTGACTTTGTTGAGCCCGCCCTGCGGGCTCAGCAGGCCAATTAAGGGCCACCCGGCAACAGGTGACGTCACAGATTGAAATTTCATCTGTCAAGACCTTTTGACAGATGAAATATCAGCATTTCACAGCTGTTTGAAGCTGTCAAACACTGACAATCTGTACTCCAGGTTAATTCCTTCCTCTCAGGATGATTTAGAGAACTCCCCGGAACAGAAAGCAGAGGCTGCAGATTTTGACAGCTGGCGGCCATTCTGCTTTCTGTGCCGGCGAGATGAGGGACTCCTGAGACCTGAAGGAAGGGAGGCTGTAAAGGTAAGTAAAGGTTAGTAGAACTTCTTTAAACACTTTACACAGACCAAACACACTTACCTCTTCACTCATGCACCTATCACTCACCTGAACACCAGACATCTCGACCCCTCCAAGCCCTTCATCCCGACGGCCCGCCTCGCTAACTTGGCATGGTTTGGAGCCATCGGGAATCCCACATTTCAACAATGAAAATAGGGATTAGGCTAAAAAGTGCCTGTTAACTACCTGTTAACAGGCAGTTAATTGGCACTAATCCCCTTCCCGCCTCGGGGAGGCGGGTCCCAGTGCGGGGCGGGTACCCGCCTCCTTTGAAACTGGCATGGAGGCGGGTTGGGGATGGGATGGTGTCGGAACCCCCGATTTCGGGATGTTAAACCCACACACGCCTCCAATCCCGACTCCACGGCCCAATGAAAATCCAGCCCATAGTACGTCACCCACTGATACCTTACAGATGTGCAGTGAATGTGTTGGCTATGCTTTACATTAGAATCATAGAATGGTTACAGCACGGAAGAAGGCCATTCGGCCTGTCGAGCCCATGCCAGCTTGCTTCAGGAGCACTTCAGCTAGTCCCACTCCCCCGTCCTTTCCCCGTAGCCCTGCAAAAAATTTTCCTTCAGTTACTTATCCAACTCCCTTTTGAAAGCCGTGATTGAATCTGCCTCCACCACCCTTTCAAGCAGTGCATTCCAGATATTAACCACTTTCTGTGTAAAAAGGTTTTTTTACGTCGCCTTTGGTTCTTTTGCCAATTATCTTTAATCTGTGTCCTCTGGTTCTTGACCCTTCTGCCAATGGGAACAGTTTCCCTCTATCTACTCTGTCCAGACCCCTCAATAAAATTGAACACCTCTATCAAATCTCCCCTCAATCTTCTCTGCTCCAACGAGAACAACCCCAGTTTCTCCAGTCTATCAACATAACTGAAGTCCTTCATTCCTGGAATCATTCTCGTAAATCTTTTCTGCACCCTCTCTAAGGTCTTCACTTCCTTCCTAAAGTGTGGTGCCCAGAATTGGACCCAGTACTCCAGTTGGGGCCGAACCAGTGTTTTATACAGGTTCATCATAATTTCCATGCTTTTGTACTCTATACCTCTATTTATGAAGCCCAGGATCCCGTAAGCCTTTTTAACTGCTTTCTCAACCTGCCCTGCCACCTTCAATGATTGGTGCACACATACCCCCAGGTCTCTCTATTCATGCATCCCCTTCAGGATTGTACCCTTTAGTTTATATGTCCTCTCCTCATTCTTTCAACCAAAATGTATCACTTCACACTTTGTCCTTGGCTGGCATTATGCGAGAGTGGGTCAGAATGAGTCTTCAGCTGTGTCTCTGTGGGGAGGGAGTCAGGAATCCTGGGCTGGATCACCCTCCGACTATGTACTTCAGGGTTGAAATGTTACTATCTTCTGCCATTATAGCTATGCTGTTCGGCCTCCCTCTTAGAGGGGAGCACTGAGGGCGGGTGAGGGGTGAGTGAGGTGATTGTATTGGTTAGGTTACCAGTAAAGACGCAGGTTGCTTTGTATTTTCTCCAGTTCCAGGTGAGATAACACTGGGCTGATTTTGTAGATTTGGGGTTGATATATCGAGTGAGGGTGGAATGTCTAAGAATACCAGCCTGGTGGAGTCCACTCGTCAGACACCCACTGCTAATCCGCTACACAACATTACACTGCTACTGACCAGGATGTGGCACTCAGTCCACTCATGGAAATAGCTACAAGGACAATTCCAGGTTTCAAAGCACTTCCACCTTGGCACCACGGAGTTGGAAATAACATTTGGTTAAAAAAAAATCTTTGTAATTCCTGCACTGGAAATACAGGCAGCATAAAGTCCATGGATAGGCACCTTCAACACCCACTCTTCAACTTTCCATGGGCAGCAGCAGAATAAATGCCCCCTCTGCTCTGCCTGAGCCCCAACTTCAAAAACAGCATCCCCTAAACACCAGTGTGACATATTTTCCATTCCCCACACTAGTCACCCTGTGACCTCTCACAGTGAGATTGTTCACTTGATACCAAATTAGGGGTAAATTTAGGCTATGAGCCCATGCTCACTCGGCACTGCCAACATGATTTACAAAAGCCCTTTACAGCCATCAGCCATCAGACAGAGAAGCCTTTCACCTAAATGGTGTGGGCTAAATAGAAAGCTAGACCCTCGATGTTGGAGGCCAGCATCTAATCTACTACAATGGAGTTAAGACCTTTACTACAAAGGTTGGTGCTCTAATCATCTCCTGTCTTTATTTTTGAACAACCCATTAAACTTGCAGAGGGGATAATGAGGGTTAGCACTAAATTGGCAACATCGCACAAGAAAAGTCACTGTAGGGCTGGTGTGGGTAGTAGAACTGACACACTTTTGGAGTAAAGGGGAAATCTCCTTAGGTTGGAGATGAAACATGTTGTTGGGGCAGAGTAGAAGGAACTTTGCCACCACTGCCTGGGTGTGTTATGGGAGGGGGCAGGGTGAAATTAAAAAGGCCAGAAGGTTCAATGAATATGTTAGATCCGTGATTCTTTAAATAGGATGTTTCCCCAAGAACTACACGGATGCTGTAACTTAACAATCAACTGGTATTTACTGGAGTAGAGTAGTCTCAAGACTGAAGTACAGAAGCCTGCTCTGGCTTTATATACAGGTGTGGTCACTGCCGGTACTACAGTATACAGGAGCTGTAAAACAGTTCTCTCTTAAAGGTACACAACAATTCCTCCCCTTTTAGATTAACAGTACCATAACATTCATTTAACATGCAACATTAACTGATTAACTGAAAATAGTCCATTTATAGATTCAGTCTTTGGGGCGGCTTCCTGATCCTTTCGGGATAGCGCCTTTCCTGAGGTTCTTGTTCTTGGTGCGGAGGCGATTCTGGCCCCTTTTCGTCGGTTAGTTCATCGGTTTCCACTGCTACTGGTTCGGAGGTAGATGCTACCAGTATGTCGGGTTCATTCCCAGGTACTCGAGACATGGGGTTGACTCGTTCCTGTGACGCTAAGATCTGATTGACGTGGCGTCTCACAATGTTCTCCCCGACATCCACTGTGTACATTAATGGTCCCTGCCTTGTGCATATCGTTCCGGGTTGCCATTTCTCTTCGGTAGTCACGGGCCAAGACTGGTTGTCCTACATTGAAGCTCCTTGTCGGCTTCTCATTGATGTGCTGGAATTGTTTATCCTCAACATTTCTTCGCACATTGGGTCTGAGCAAATCCAGACGAGATCTCAACCTTCGGTTAAAGAACATCATGGCCGGGGTCTGGTTGGTAACTGCATGTGTCGCATTTCTGTAGGCTAATAGGAAATTGTCCACCTTATGCTGTAGTGGAATTTCAACATCGCACATGGCCTTTATCGCCTTTTTAAAGGTTTCTACGAACCTTTCAGCCAATCCATTTGTGGCTGGATGATACGGGGCGGATGTGTAATGCCTTACCCCATTCCTTCTCATAAATTTTCGAAACTCTTCGGACACAAACTGTGGTCCATTATCAGAGCAAATCTGCTCTGGCAAGCCGTTCCTGGCAAATATGGTCTGTAGGACAGCAATCGTTTTCTCTGTAGTGGTTGAGGACATTTTTATCACCTCAGGCCATTTCGAGTGAGCATCCACTGCTATTAAGAACATTGCGTCCATGAATGGACCAGCAAAATCAATATGCACCCGTTGCCATGGAGAGGAGGGCCACTCCCATGGGTGTAGAGGGGCATGTGGCGGTGCATTTTGGACCTTCTGGCATCCTGAGCAGCTCTTGGTTAGGTCCTCGATTTGTTGATCGATCCCCAGCCACCACACATAAGCCCTAGCAAGGCTTTTCATTTTCACCCCTCCCAGATGACCTTCCTGAAGCTCATTTAGCACTCTCTCCCTTAACTTGGGTGGAATCACCACTCGGGATCCACACATCACTGTTCCCTGGCATACTGACAGCTGTTCTCTTCTGGATGAGAATGCTGGCAACAGTGAGTCGCCATGTGTTGGCCATCCCCTCACTGTCAAATCATATACCCGAGACAGTGTCGGATCATTGCGGGTCTCCTTCTCTATATCCGCGTTCGTTACTGGCAATCGTTCAATTATTGACGAATAAAATATCTCGATATGGTCCACTGCTGGAACTTCCTCCACAGTAGGCAGTGGCAGGCGTGATAGCCCATCAGCGTTTCCATGCTGTTTCGTGCCTTTATATTCTATTTCATATTGATTCGCCCCTAGAAACAGGGACCATCTTTGTAACCGTTGTGCAGTCATCACTGGAATGCCCTTCTTAGGATTAAAGATGGAGACAAGTGGTTGGTGGTCAGTCAGCAAGGTGAACTTCTGCCCATGCAGATAGTGGTTGAATTTTATTACTCCCCATACTAGGCTGAGGGCCTCCCTGTCAATCTGGGCGTAGTTGCACTTGGCTGAGGTTAGTGACCGAGACGCAAAGGCTACTGGCCTCTCCAACCCGTCTGGGAATTTGTGCGACAGCACCGCTCCAATACCATAGGGTGATGCATCACATGCCAACCGAATTGGTAGTGCTGGGTTGAAATGGGCCAACACCTCTTTTGATGTGATCAATTCTTTACACTTCTGGAAAGCTCGTCTACGTTCGTCATTCCACTTCCATGGCACCCCTGTTTGCAGTAGGGTGTTCAGTGGGTGTAATACCGTGGACAAATTTGGTAAGAACTTATGGTAGTAGTTTACCAGCCCGAGGAACGACCTCAGTTGTGACACATTTTCCGGTGCTGGAGCCTTGACTACTGCCTCAATCTTTTCAGGGGACTTATGTAACCCCTCTTCATCGATGACGTGGCCACAATACGAGATCTGCTTCTGAAAAAACTCGCACTTGTGGCGATTAGCTCGTAGCCCATATTCCATTAATCTGGTGAGCACCTTCTCCAAGTTGGCGAGGTGATCACTGTCATTTTCGCCCGTGACCAGGATGTCGTCCAAATAACACTGGGTCCCTGGAATCCCTTGCAGGACTTGATCCATCGCCCTTTGCCAAATAGCCGGAGCCGATGCTACCCCGAACACCAGCTGGTTGTATTGATAGAGACCTTTATGAGTGTTGATCGTGAGGTATTGTTTCGAGGCTTCTTCTACCTCCATTTGCAAGTACGCCTGGGCTAGATCAATTTTGGTGAAGCGTTTACCTCCAGATAGCGAGGCGAAAATATCCTCAATTCGTGGAAGCGGATATTGTAGCGTGTGAAGGACTGGGTTCACTGTCACCTTAAAATCCCCACAGATGCGGACCTTCTTTGGTTCCCCAGGCGTATTACTCAATGACCTCTTCATTACAGGAATGATGGGTGTAGTCCACTCGCTCCAGTCTACTTTGGACAGTACTCCTGAACGTTCCAACCCTTCCAGCTCTGCTTCGACGGCTGGTCTGATCGCATAAGGCACTGGTCTGGCCTTAAGAAACTTTGGGCTTGCATTTTCCTGTATTTTAATCGTTGCTGTTATGCCTTTTAGTGTTCCGAGTCCCTCCTGGAACACTTCTTTTGCATCAGTTAGCATTTTTGACAGTCGTCCAGGTGTGACGTCGTCATCCTTTTTGGCCTCAACCTTCAGTGCCTATATGGAATGCCAATCTTATTGTATCTTTCGGATCCATTCACGTCCTAACAGTGGTGGTCCTCCATCTGGCAATACATATAGTCCATTTTAGGTATTTCCTGGCCTTTGTATATCACTTTCACCCTTATTTTTCCTTTGGGGTAGACTTTTTGCCCCGTGTATGTCTTCAAGACAATCTCTGTAGCTTTCAAGGGTATATGTGAAAATAGCCGCTTGTAGTCCCTTTGATTTATGACTGTTAGTGCTGATCCTGTGTCCAATTCCATTTTCACTTGGACTCCGTCTATCTTGAGTGTAACCCAGATAGTCTGGTGATCCTCCATTTTGGTTACCTTATGTAGTTTCAGACAACCCAGCTCCTTGCTTCCGGAGTCTGTGTCACTTTTCTGTTCGTCTGAACTACTGTCCATCACCTTGTGTACCTTGTTGTACTTCTCCTGTGGAGATTTCTTGCTGTTGGTCTTCTTCCCAGACCTGCAGACTCTTGCTATGTGTCCTGCTTTTCCACACTGTCTGCACACTTGGTCCTTGAACCAACAATCCTTCTGGTCGTGTGTTGTTCTGCCACAGCGATAACACTTCCCTGTTCCATAGGACATTTCATTGTTGCCATATTCTTGCGGTCTCCGTTGTATCTCTGCAGCGCCCCTTGCTGCTGCTTCGTGTGATACTGCCATACTGAAAGCCTTGTCCAGCGTAAGATCCTTTTCTGATAGAAGCCGTTTCTGGGTTCCTTCACTTTGCAGCCCACACACAAACTTGTCCCTTAACGTATCTGCTAGTCCCACTCCAAACTGGCAGTGTTTCGATAGCTTGCGCAGTTCCGTTAAGTACTCAGCATTGCTTTCGTCTTTGTGTTGGTTCCTTTTATGGAACTTAAATCGTTCTGCTATTAGCAGCGGTGTGGGGTTTAAGTGGTCCTGTAGGATTTCTACTGTGCTTTCGAAATTCTTATTCACAGGCTTCTCTGGGGTTATTAGGTTTCGCAGTAACCCATAAGCTTTTGCACCCATGGAATTTAACAAAACCAGTGCTTTCCTAGCATCTGGCACTTCATTCGCCCTGCAGTACACCTCAATACGTTCCACATATGTCGCCTAATCTTCAACTTCATTGTCGAACGTAGAGATACTGCCACTCTTCGGCATCCCTGGGTGTGATTTAACTGTCAAAAATGGCATCTCCCGTGCTTTCCCTTCTTCTCCGCTGGCACAAAATGGCATTTCCCGCGCTTTCCTTTCCTCCCGCGCTCGCCCTGCTTCTCCGCTGCGGCTTCTAAAAATGGCGTCTCCCGCGCTCTTCCTTCTTCTCCGCGGCTGAATGGCATCTCCCGCGCTCTCCCTTCTTCTCCCCGTGGACACTGTTCAGCCCTTGAGCCCTGGCTGTGCTCTGCGCATTTTTTTTTTTCTGTGCGCCTTTCCCGTTTCCGCCGCTCGGTCCTGAACCCAGCTGCTGCTTTACCCTCTCTCTCCCCATTTTGTTTTTCCTCGACACCGCTTGGTTTTCAACCCCCGGCTGTGCCCTGTGCGCTTCACCCTCTATCTTACCCCGTCAACGCTGCTCGGCTTTTTCTCTGCCGTCGGTCGGCTCCTGCCGCCGCTGTCCGGGAAGGGTCTGCGCTGTACCTGTCGTCAGTCTGTTGCTGATCGTCGTGGCTGGGGAAACAAGCCCGGCTCTCCACAGCCTCCCCTGCGATGTTCACTCTCTGCCGGACGACTAGGCGGTTGCTCGTGGTTGACGCCCATGTTTCTGGCCTCGACTTTCTTCCACCGCCCTCCCGGAGCGAATCCTCGAAGGGAAATGCAGAGTTGCAGGTAGATTCGAATCGACACTCGTCGCCACTGTTAGATCCGTGATTCTTTAAATAGGATGTTTCCCCAAGAACTACACGGATGCTGTAACTTAACAATCAACAGGTATTTACTGGAGTAGAGTAGTCTCAAGACTGAAGTACAGAAGCCTGCTCCGGCTTTATATACAGGTGTGGTCACTGCCGGTGCTACAGTATACAGGAGCTGTAAAACAGTTCTCTCTTAAAGGTACATACACAACAGAATAGTCACAAGGCTGCACGAACTATAGTGGGGTGGAGTACAGTGCAATCGGCGTCTGCCTGCAGCATCAACCAGCGAAACTGAACAAGCTTGACAGGCCAAGAAAATGGTCTCATCCCATTCCATGCATTCTTTTAGATACCAAGAGTCTCTCAGATGTAGTAACCCTAAGGCTGGATTCCAAACATAAAGTAAAGTGATGACATATTTATAGATTACTCATTACTAGTATATCATTATATTTAGTACCTTTGATGCCATGTTGCAAAGCAACTGAATAACCAATGCAATGGATGTTTACTCCAACATGCTTCTTGTTGAGTATCTTTTGCATCATGTTCTTTCTCTGTGTTGGAAAGAGGTTGGAGGTTGGAGCGCTGTTCTTTATGGTGTCAGCTGTGGCTCAGTGGGTAGCACTCTCACCTCTGGAGTCAGAAAGGCATGGATTCAAGTTCCCCTCCAGAGACTTGAGGCTATAATCCAGGCTGGTACTGAGGAAGTGCCATCTTTCAGATTAAACTGAGGTCCCGTCTGCCCTCTCTCAGGTGGATGTCAAAGGTCCCATGGTACTATTTGAAGAAGAGCAGGGGAGTTCTCCTCAGTGTCATGGTCAATATTTATCCTTCAACCAACATCATTAAACCAGATTATCTGGTCATTTATCTCATTGCTGTTTGTGGGACCTTGCTGTGCACAAACTGGCTGGCACATTTCCTACATTACAACAGTGAATAAACTTCAAAAAGTACTTAATTGGTTGTAAAGCACTTTGGGAATGCCCTGAGGTCATGAAAGGCGCTATATTAATCCAAATTCTTTTTTACTGATGTCACCAGGAACAAGATACACAACACAATTCAGATTTTTTTTTTCCTTTCTTGGCTCCCAATATCACACACCTTGATCCCCCCACCTCCCTTCCCCACTGAGTGAGGACAGGCACCTGCTAACCACACGGAGGATCAGGACACGGGCCAGTGCGACTCAGTGTCTCGGGGTAATTTGGACCTAACCCACCTGGCTGGGGGGATCGGGTTAAACGCAAGTTTTACATCCTGCCCCATTTTACTCTCCTTTAACTTCAATGCAGCGTAAAATTAGGTGGGTTATATAAAAGGGGCTGACCTGATCCCACCTGTGGGGTTATGTTTAATTTTGCTCTATTTTGTGAGGGAGCTCCTGGCACCTGATCGATACCTCTTCCCTGACGTTGCAGTGTGGAGAATCTCAGGAGCAACCGGCCATCCTGCCACTCCAAGCCACATGATTGCATCTTTAATTCATGGAACGATTCATCCACTAAGGGACACCTCATCATAGAATCATAGAATGAGACAGCACAGAAGGAGGCCATTCGGCCCATCGTGCCTGTGCCGGCTCTTTGAAAGAGCTATCCAACTCCCCCGCTCTTTCCTCATAGCCCTGCAAATTTTTTCTTCAAGTATTTATCCAATTTCCTTTTGTAAGTTACTATTGAATTTGCTTGCACCACCCTTTCAGGCTGCGCATTCCAGATCAGAACAACTCTGCATGAAAAAAATGTCCTCATCTTCCCCCAGTTCTTTTGCCAATTACCTTAAATGACCTTATGTTAGATCAAAAGACGTAAAGTGAATGATCGAGCTATTGATGTGCCAAGCATGATGGTGTCAATGCTGAAAACTGCATCAAAAATAATGCTTTAGAATTCACATTAAGGGGAAGGCCGGTTCATTCTGTGTACATACACTGGGCTTTAGTGTGATGAAGATAATCCTTCAGGCATGACACGAACAATCGCCAATCCCGGCCAACTCTCAGGCAGATCACTTGGCTGCTTGGAGGTAAGTAGATGGCTGGGGTTTGGCTTGTGTTGTCATTCCTCTGGCTTTCTTTCAATGTGGAGGGAACACATACCCAGGCGAGTGCTCGCTCTCTATACATTCCAATGTGAAGTCAGGGGTGTTAAGCGTCACAAATTGTTCAAACCCTCTGAGGGTCACAGTAATGCTTCTGAAGCAGAATCAAAAATGTTGCGAGGTTTGTATTTTAATTTAGATCCAAAATTTAGAAATTAAGAGACACTCTTTTTCTAGTTCCAGTTGTTACTGTATGAGAAGTTTAACAAAAAAAAAGCAACAATCACGTAGATATAGATTGCATCTTTAAGGTAATTGGTAAAAGAACCAGGGAGGATATGAGGAGAATTTTTTTTACGCGGCGAGTTATTATGATCTGGAATGCACTATATGAAAGGGCAGTGGAAGCAGATTCAATAGTAACTTTCAAAAAGGAATTGGATAAATACTTGAAAAAGAAAACTTTGCAGGGCTAGGGGCAAAAAGCAGGGGAGTGGGACTAATTGGTAGCTTTTTCAAAGAGCCAGCACAGGCACAGTGGGCTCAATGATCCGATGATATCCAGACCGGCGATTTAGTGTGTTGGGGATAAGGTATGGGATCGGGTAGTTGAGTCATTACATATTGGCCCAGAAACTCGTGTCGGGGGCTTCCCGCGGGTGCAAGCCCCCGACCTACACTTACCTAGCGCGCCGACAGTTGAGGCCTGGGCCTGCGTGGATTTCCTGTCTGTGGCCCGGTTCAGCTCCCGGCGCGCTGTGCTTGCGTGATCCAGCGGCGTACTTAGTGCGATGCGTCGGCTGGGATCACGTGAGCACTGGCCAACCAATCGGAGGAGGGAAAAGTACATTCATGAGTTTGACAGAAAGAACTGTCAAACTCATGAAAACTCCGGGCGCCCAAAACAGTACTTAACCTTAAAATAAATTTGAAAAAAAATCACACTATTTAAATCAACTATAAATAACATTAAATAACTATTTTAAGCAATAATTTAAATTTTTGAAAGAAATAATTTTATAAAAAATCGGGGCTAAAAATACACTTACCTTACTGTAAAGTATTTGAAAATAATAAACCTGTGGAAAAAATGTTCTAATTTTAATTAATTGACCACTTACCTTTTAAAATGAAGTTCTTACGCCTGGTTTTAAGATGTGCAAAAAGTGGAGGCCTTCACGCACGAGCAAACCTGTAAAAAAAAAGGAAGTTCAACGCGCACGTGCAGACTCCTGCGCGCACGCGTTCGACCTCTGAACCCCTTGGTTCAGAGGATCGGATATGCCGGTTTCCCGCGCATGCGTAGTGCATGCAAGAAACCGGCACTTCCATCGGGTCCACGCGTGAGTACTCCGTCCGTACTCACGCATTGGGACCCGAATTTCTGGGCCATTGAGTTTCTGCTCTAGGCTGCGGTTACTGGGGCAGTTTTGCCCTGCAGGAAGACAGTGAGTGACCCTTGACCAAACAGCGCTGGTTAACAGTACCACGATTGCGAGAGGCCTTGGAGGAGGGTGACTGTCAGTTTGCTTCTTGGCTGGGAAATGCCATGATGCGGGGGGAGATGTGACCAGGATGGATGGGAATACTACCAGTTATGGCACTGTAACCTTTGTGTGCAAAAATGGTGCGTGTTATCTAAGTGTTAATTTCAAACCACAGTAAAGTAAAAATATAAAACCCCCGTTGTAAAAGTTTAAATTCTCTTTTGGAACACGCTGTTCTGGGGTCCAAATAACCCCTCAGTCAGGCAGCATTACCCTTGAAAAAAAAGGAGACAGGTATGAAGATGGAAGGAGCTGCCTCTTTAAAGGGCTCACAGTGGATCACAAGCATCCGCTCGCCATTAGTGGCTTTACACAAGTGCTCGGGAGAATGGCTGCTTAGTCTTGGCTCCATGCTTTGAGTGAAATTCCTCGTTCCTGTTTCACTGCAGGTTCCAAGCTTGATGATTGCCATATGAATCCAGAAATGTTGGTGAGTAATCGTGGAGTGGTGCCCATGTCGAGCTCTCCCGGGAACCATTCTGTTGGAGCAGGTGCAGCGGGAAACATTAGTGCCAGGACGGCCAGCCTCCTGTACGGCAAACAAACAGCGAAGGGCTTTTGGATCAGGGACTTTCAAAGACCTATTGGGGCCAAGCAAAAGGAAAGGAGGAATTGCGGGCGAGCTGAGTGAGTGGCAAGCTTCGCTAGATTCCTGTTACCAACAGATGGCCCCAGAAAATTCATAAGGACACTCAACCGCAGCAGTTTAGGAAAGACTGGCGATCCCTTTGTGAACCGCTGGGTGGGCCAATTTACCTACAGTCCCAGTAGACCGGGCTTGTGGAGTATGGGCACCGTGCACTGGTTGTAGCAGGGTCTGATGCACCCCTGGTTTCTGGTGGGAAGCCAAGACTGCTATTTCCCTGCCCTGCCCATGCCAAGATCAGGGCGAGGCAGATATCATTGGCAGCAAATCCTTCACTTTGCCTGTGGTTTTGGCATAGCCCTGTATTCCGCCCAGACACGGGCCACTAGGATGACAGAAATCCGCCCCATAATGTCAATGCAGCAGATGCCCACTCATACTTGGACAGACATATTCGGCAGACACCGTTACTTGCAACCTCCAACCAGCCAGCCTCAAACCTGCATCCAACACTTTCTAGGCATCTGGCACTTCTGAACTAAATGGCAGATGGTATTGCCACCTCACTCCAACTATCACCCCCAACCTCCAATTAACTGTCACTCCCACCTCACCCCAACTATCAGCCCAACCTCCAATTAACTATCACCCCCATCTCACCCCAACTATCACCCCACCTCACCCCAACTATCAGCCCCACCTCCAATTAACTATCACCCCAACTCACCCCAACTATCAGCCCCACTTCCAATTAACTATCACGTCACCTCACCCCAACTATCACCCCACTTCACCCCAACTAACACACCAACTCACCCCAACTATCACCCCCACTTCCAATTAACTATCACCCCAACTATCACCCCACCTCACCCCAACTATCACCCCACCTCACCCCAACTATCACCCCACCTCACCCCAACTAACACCCCCACCTCACCCCAACTATCACCCCACTTCACCCCAACTAACACACCAACTCACCCCAACTATCACCCCCACTTCCAATTAACTATCACCCCACCTCACCCCAACTATCACCCCCACCTCACCCCAACTAACACCCCCACCTCACCCCAACTATCACCCCACCTCACCCCAACTATCACCCCACCTCACCCCAACTATCACCCCACCTCACCTCCACTTCACCCCCACCTCACCCCAACTATCACCCCACCTCACCCCCACTTCACCCCAACTATCACCCCACCTCACCCCAACTATCACCCCACCTCACCCCCACCTCACTCCAACTATCACCCCACCTCACCCCCACTTCACCCCACGTCACCCCAACTATCACCCCACCTCACCCCAACTATCACCCCCACCTCACCCCAACTATCACCCCCACCTCACCCCAACTATCACCCCCACCTCACCCCAACTATCACCCCACCTCACCACAACTATCACCCCACCTCACCCCAACTATCACCCCACCTCACCCCAACTATCACCCCACCTCACCCCAACTATCACCCCACCTCACCCCAACTATCACCCCACCTCACCCCAACTATCACCCCCACCTCACCCCAACTATCAGCCCCACCTCACCCCAACTATCACCCCACCTCACCCCAACTATCACCCCAACTATCACCCCACCTCACCCCAACTATCACCCCACCTCACACCAAGTATCACCCCAACTATCACCCCACCTCACCCCAACTATCACCCCCACCTCACCCCAACTATCACCCCACCTCACCCCAACTATCACCCCACCTCACACCAACTATCACCCCACCTCACCCCAACTATCACCCCACCTCACCCCAACTATCACCCCACCTCACCCCAACTATCACCCCCACCTCACCCCAACTATCAGCCCCACCTCACCCCAACTATCACCCCACCTCACCCCAACTATAACCCCACCTCACCCCAACTATCACCCCACCTCACCCCAACTATCACCCCACCTCACACCAAGTATCACCCCACCTCACCCCAACTATCACCCCACCTCACCCCAACTATCACCCCACCTCACCCCAACTATCACCCCCACCTCCAATTAACTATCACCCCCGCCTCACCCCAACTATCACCCCCACCTCACCCCAACTATCACCCCACCTCACCCCAACTATCACCCCACCTCACACCAACTATCACCCCACCTCACCCCAACTATCACCCCACCTCACACCAACTATCACCCCACCTCACCCCAACTATCACCCCCACCTCACACCAACTATCACCCCCACCTCACCCCAACTATCATCCCCACCACACCCCAACTATCACCCCACCTCACCCCAACTATCACCCCCACCTCACCCCAACTATCACCCCACCTCACCCCAACTATCACCCCCACCTCACCCCAACTATCACCCCACCTCACCACAACTATCACCCCACCTCACCCCAACTATCACCCCACCTCACACCAACTATCACCCCACCTCACCCCAACTATCACCCCCACCTCACACCAACTATCACCCCCACCTCACCCCAACTATCACCCCCCACCTCACACCAACTATCACCCCACCTCATCCCAACTATCACCCCCACCTCACCCCAACTATCACCCCACCTCACCCCAACTATCACCCCCACCTCACCCCAACTGTCACCCCACCTCACCCCAACTGTCACCCAACCTCACCACAACTATCACCCCCACCCCACCCCAACTATCAGCCCCACCTCACCCCAACTATCACCCCCACCTCACCCCAACTATCACCCCACCTCACCCCAACTATCACCCCCACCTCACCCCAACTATCACCCCACCTCACCCCAACTGTCACCCCACCTCATCCCAACTATCACCCCCACCTCACACCAACTATCACCCCACCTCACCCCAACTATCACCCCCACCTCACCCCAACTATCGCCCCCACCTCACCCCAACTATCACCCCCACCTCACCCCAACTATCACCCCACCTCACCCCAACTATCACCCCCACCTCACCCCAACTATCGCCCCCACCTCACACCAACTATCACCCCCACCTCACCCCAACTATCACCCCACCTCACCCCAACTATCACCCCACCTCACCCCAACTATCACCCCCACCTCACCCCAACTATCACCCCACCTCACCCCAACTATCAGCCCCACCTCACCCCAACTATCACCCCCACCTCACCCCAACTATCACCCCCACCTCACCCCAACTATCACCCCACCTCACCCCAACTATCACCCCCAACTCACCCCAACTATCACCCCACCTCACACCAACTATCACCCCACCTCACCCCAACTATCACCCCACCTCACCCCAACTATCACCCCCACCTCACCCCAACTATCACCCCCACCTCACCCCAACTATCACCCCACCTCACCCCAACTATCACCCCCAACTCACCCCAACTATCACCCCACCTCACACCAACTATCACCCCACCTCACCCCAACTATCACCCCACCTCACCCCAACTATCACCCCACCTCACCCCAACTATCACCCCAACTATCACCCCCACCTCACCCCAACTATCACCCCACCTCACCCCAATTATCACCCCCACCTCACCCCAACTATCACCCCACCTCACCCCAATTATCACCCCCACCTCACCCCAAATATCACCCCACCTCACCCCAACTATCACCCCACCTCACCCCAACTATCACCCCACCTCACCCCAACTATCACCCCACCTCACCCCAACTATCACCCCCACCTCACCCCAACTATCACCCCCACCTCACCCCAACTGTCACCCCACCTCACCCCAATTATCACCCCCACCTCACCCCAACTATCACCCCACCTCACCCCAACTATCACCCCACCTCACCCCAATTATCACCCCCACCTCACAATCATCGAACAGGGGTCAGGTGTTGGGTCGTCCCGGCACTGGCTTGTAATCTCCTCCCTGCACCTTGGATGTCTTGTTCATTCCTTCTCCCTCTTCTTTCAGCCTTGGCTAGAGCAGCGTTTCTTTAAAATTTGATTCTTCGTCAAAGCTGCAAGGATTTTTGTCTACCTATTCTGACACTTCCCTTTAATTGTCCATATCGATTTAAATTTGACCTACGCTGGAATTTTCATCGTGACATGAATCTTGTCGTTCATGTGGAAATTACTTATGAAATGATACTGGGCGGCCTGTTGGTGGCGCTGTCCAGGGAGAGTATAAATACTCGGGCTGGGCCCAGCTTGCTCAGGACATTCTTTAACAGGAACTAGTGAAGGACACAACTAGATCTCCATGTTGAAAAACAGTTGATTAAAGCCTTTTTTAATAGTTAGACCAAGTGCCTAGTAGGTTTCTTACGTCACATCTTTCACCAGTGTAGGGGGTGGCGTGTGCCCAGTCAGCTTCACCTCTGACTGTCTCTGAGCGGTTCGAATCGCTCTCACACCCCTGGGTTCTAGACACCGGACTTAGGTACAAGCGGCGATACAGAAAATCGAGTAGACAAGTGGTTTGGTGCAAGAAAACCAACATTTTATTAAAGGCAGAATAAAAAAAAACACAATCTTACTGAGAATTACTGATATAGTTACAGGCATAAACAATTACACTTATATGGGAATGGGGAACACACGGCACATCGAGGGAATCGAATACATTAAAAATCCCCTTATCCTTATCCCACCCCCAATACCTAACTAGATTAAGCTACGAGGGGCCAGGAATTCATGCTCACCAATTCGAAACCTGTTGATTTAGCTAATAGTAGGTTTTGAGGTTCACTCTTTTTGTCCTTTGGGGTTCGTCGTCGTCACGTGGTCACAGGGCGTGGCGATGAAGTTTGTGCGAAGCACCCTCCTTTTTCTCCGTTAACGTCTTCATTGGGTACTTTGTCGCAATGGGTCTTCTTCTTCAGGTAGTCGCCGACGGTATTGCTGCAGTTGGGGTTCGGTTGGCGGTTTTTACCGTTAATGATTTTCCTACTCAAGCTTCGAACACCAGTTTATTCTTAATTGGGCTTTACTGTCCATGCATCAAGCGCCAGCTTATAACTAGGTCATTTGTCCCCCAACGCGTCTTCCCACTGCCCTTCTCTGCCTTTACCGGTTTTATTGCTCTTCTCGTCTGTTTGTGGCCCCGTGTGTCCTGTGCGTTTTCGAATTGGGTCTCGTTCTCCTCCCGCGTTTGGCCCCGGTGTAATGGGCGTCCTTGGTGTTGAGCGGCGCGGGGAGGGAGAAGAGGGCCCGCCACGAGGCACGAAGCGAGTGCGAGAGGCAGGAGCCTGGAGCAGGAGGCAAGCGGCAAGAGCTAATAGATAAGAGACTGATCACTACCGATGGGCCTACAATTATACTCGGTTCTTCACACCTTATCTGCGCACCAAATCAGGTCAGTCCTTTGTCTAACTTTTGGCGGGCTCATTTAAGATGATTACAGCCATTTACTTTAACGACTTCTGGGGCGGTTGTCTCCTGGTATAATGGCTTCGATATCCTGGCTGTTTGTCATTTATGAAACTTAATCGGGTTTCCTGGCTTGGCAGCTACCTGTGAGCTGTTACCGATTATTTATGCGAAGAGTTGATGGCTTTCAGGTTAGAACCATCCTGGCTTGATCTGTTTTAAGGCGAAGAATGCATATTCTGTGTTTACCTAGCTGTCTGGCTTTACAAAGTCTTTTCACAGATGCATGCATGTTAGGTTTCATTTCAGGGCCTGCCTTTTTGCAGGGCCTTGCTTTTAAAATCCTGTCGGTTTTGGTCACGAGGTTTCAGAAGCCATTTTGGGTACCCTTTTTAATAACTTGTCCATACAGGGTCCCTTTATCCATAACTTTGGGGAATGTGGGAATTTTGAGAACCCTACACCAGTCATGTGTTCCCTTCACATGTTCAAATCCTCAGCTGGAGGTCTGCATAATTATCATAATGAGCTCACCATGGGAAATTATGGCAAACAGTACACTTAAGCAGTACAGGTAAACAGTAAACAGTGAACTTTGCACCATTTCTAACTGTTCAGGAGTAAACTGCACCAGTATCAGAAACTCTACCCTTACATCTCTATTAGAGTTAATCCAGCTTCTTTACTCTATGCTTAAATATATTGTAATAATATTGACAGCTGTCACTGGAGTTTAAAGGTTGCAGTGTGCATTAGACAGCGTACATCACATTGCAAACTGGGTGTTGGTAAGACAGAAACAGAGCTTCTGTGTAGTAAAGGGACTGGTACTGTACAATGAGCTGGGAATTCTCTTAGGACATCTCTTGCTCCACCACCATAACTTTGAGAATCCCCGGCTCTCAGGAAGTTTTGAAAAGAATTCTCTCAGTGTTTAGCATTCAAGGCCTTAATTTTAACCCCCTGCTGCTCTCCTTGATGTGCCATCGACAAGGTTCCCCCAAAAGGTGGAGGGGGGGGCCTAATTAACATTCAAAAGTCATGGCCCGATGACATAATTGGTGCCATGATTTAAACTTAACTGTCGGTCAGGGGAGAGCCCGTGCTGTGGGCTTCCCGGCAGCAGATCCGAGGCTGGAGGAGCCGAGTGCCTAAGGCAGAAACAAGCTCTGCTCCTTTTAGCGCTCCTTGTGGGCCAGGAGGAGCAGGAGTGCTACACCCTAGGCATCAGATGGCCCCAATTTTTCAACTTTCTGCCCCCCTGCAGCCCCTACTGATTGCCGAGGACAGTCCCCACAGGTCCCTGGCTGCGGCCTCCTGCCACTACTTACTGCTCACGCCTGTTGGCCAGTTAGTCAATTTGACTGGCTGTCTGGCGGGAATCGGCCCAAAATTATTCAAAAGAGGGCCTGCCGTTAGGATCGTCAGAGCCCCCCAATCCTGCACCTGCTACCAGGCTCCATTGCACCCTCCCCGGGCTCCATCGCCCCCTCCCCATCCTCCCGTTAATATTGGGCCCATGTGTTTACGTATGCAAAGCTGGTAACATTTACATGCTAATTTGTGCATACACAAGTGTGTGCAGGTTTGTGTGTCCTTGTCTACATGTGTACATGTCTGTGTATGCTTGTGTCTGTGCATATATATGTAAATTCATATGCATGCGAATTATTCGTGTTCACAGGTATGTAGGTTTGTTTGAAAGAACGACTTTCATTATATAGCCGTTTTTCACGACCTCAGAATGACTCAAAGTGCTTTACAGCTAATTAAGTACTTTTTTAAGGGTAGTCACTGTTGTAATATGGGAAACGCGGCAGCCAATTTGCGCACAGCAAGCTCCCACAAACAGCAATGTGATAATGACCAGATAATCTGAGTTTGTGCATAATAACAGCTAGAAAACGTAATATTGATCAGGTTGTGGCAGAGCCACTAAGGGACTCTGATCAAATGTATATAATTCCCTTGAACAACAGCCTGAGTCTGTATCTTTGTATATACTGTTTGCATGTACAGAGCGCGGTCCCTTTAAGAGCGCGGGCAAACGCGATGACATCACGCCGTTTTCACGTAATCCCCCACCGGCAGGAAAAACGTGATGACGTCATGACGCCAGCCACGGGACCGCCCAAGCAGTCCTCATGGAGCCTCCGAACTGACTGGACCTGTATTCGTAATTCTCTTGCAACTGTTTGTTAAACTCAATTAGTTTTACATTAAACATCGTGTGTTTGATCACCTGAGTCTCTTGATAGGAACTAGACATTCCTACATTGGTGACCCTGACTTTTACGAACAGTTTTCGCAGAAGGAATGAAGCATGGAATCAAACGCCGTTGCATTGAAGCTGCCGCAATTCTGGGAGCAACAAGCGACCGCGTGGTTCATCCACGTCGAAGCCCAGTTTGCATTACAGCACATCGTTGCGGATCAGACCCGATATTTTTACGTGGTCTCCGCACTCGAAAGCTCCACCGCATCGCGGATCATCAGCCTGCTTGTGAACCCCCTGGACGACCGCAAGTATGAAACTATCAAGGCGCGGTTGTTACAGGTCTTCGGGCTCATGAAGTTGGAGCGCGCCCGCCGACTGCTCGCTATGCCAGGCCTCGGGGACTCCAAGCCGTCTGAGCTCATGAGCCAAATGCTCACACTCCTTGGCTCCGAACCGGAATGCTTCCTCTTTAGGGGGCTCTTCCTCAGTCAGTTACCGGAGCAAGTACAAGCTGCCCTGGCCAGGTCCGAAGTCACAGACTGCGCAGCGCTTGCTGCCAAAGCGGACAAGGTTTTCGCGGTGATGCAGCAGTACTGCGCTGCCACGAGGTGCCCATCCCCTCACAGACGCCACTCCAGCTCCTCAACCTTCGGGGCTGTGCTCCTACCATGCGCGGTTTGGCGTGAAAGCCAGATGTTGCCGCCCTCCCTGCAGCTTCTCTCCCAAAAACAAAAAGCAACTGCAACCCCGGCAAAAGAAGAACGGGTCTGACGGGTGCCCTGCGGCTGCGATGGCAATCGGAAATTCTGGCAAGCTGTTGTTTATCACCGATTGCATCTCTGGTCGGCGATTCCTATGCGACACCGGCGCACAGTGCAGCATTATACCTGCGTCTGCTATTGATGTTCAAGCTGGGAGGCACGGCCTCTCACTCGAAGCGGCTAATGGCGGAGCTATCCGGACCTTCGGCAAATGGCGGGTCCAGGTGTGCTTCGGCGGCCAGCGATTTGTTTGGGAATTTGTTACGGCCAGGGTTTCACAAGCCATCCTCAGCGCGGATTTCCTGTGCGCCAAAGGCCTCCTGGTCGATGTGCGGAACCGGCGGCTGATCAACGCGGCCACGTTTCACTCCATTCCTTGCCCCCGTGGTACCACCATGTCGCGCACCGTCTCCTGCGCTTTCCCAACTCTGGACGAGTTCGCTCGCCTGCTCGGTGAATTTCTGGACCTGGCCAGACCTACGTTCTCCTCTACGGCCATGAAGCATGGTGTGGAACACCACATCACTACCACCGGCCCCCCAGTCCACGCGCGGGCCCGGCGCCTCGAACCCGGCAAGCTGGCGGTCGCGAAGGCGGAGTTCACTACGATGGAACGCCTGGGGATTATTCGCCGGTCCAATAGTCCCTGGTCTTCACCTCTCCACATAGTACCGAAACCTGATGGCGGCCATGCGGCGACTATCGGTGACTTAACAACGCTACCACTCCTGATCGATACCCGATCCCCCACATTCAGGATTTCTCTGCCCATTTGCCTGGGAACACCGTGTTTTCCAAGGTGGATCTGGTCCGAGGCTACCACCAGGTCCCGGTACACCCGCAGGACGTGCAGAAGATCGCAGTCATCACCCCTTTCGGCCTTTTTGAATTTTTGAGGATGCCTTTTGGTTTGAAGAACGCTGCCCAGGCCTTCCAGCGCCTCATGGACTCCGTGCTGCGGGACCTCGAGTTCCTTTTCATCTATTTAGATGACATCCTCGTGGCCAGTCGAAATAAGGAGGAACACATCGCGCACCTACGCACCCTCTTTCGTTGCCTCAGCCAACACGGCCTGATTCTCAACCCGGCCAAGTGTCAGTTTGGTCTGCCCCACATTGATTTCCTGGGACATCGCATCACATCGGAGGGAGCAGTGCCTTTGCAAGCAAAGGTAGAGGCGGTGACATCCTTTCCGCGCCCGCAGACCATCAAGGCCCTGCAGGAGTTCCTCGGGATGGTAATTTTTTACCACCGCTTCGTACCTAAGGCAGCTCTGCTCATGCAGCCCCTGTACGAGGCCCTCAAGGGCAAGTCTGGCAAGGATCCGGTAAGCTGGATGGTCGACATGGACCGGGCGTTCGTTGACACAAAAAGCGCCCTCGCCAACGCGACCATGCTGGCGCACCCACTGCCAGGTGCCACCATCGCCCTCACCACCGACGCGTCAGACTACGCCATCGGCGCAGTGCAGGAACAGGGGTAAATGGAACGTGGCAACCGCTGGCATTCTTCAGCCGTCAACTACGGTGAAACGAGCGGAAGTACAGTACCTTCGACCGGGAGTTGCTGGCTCTTTTTCTGGCCATCCGCCATTTCCGGTTCTTGCTGGAAGGCCGTCCTTTCACTGCTTTTGTAGACTATAAGCCACTAACATTTGCTATGGCCAAGACTGCCGAACTGTGGTCAGCCCGACAACAACGTCAGTTAACGAGTTAACGTTTATCTCTGAATTCACTACTGATATTCAGCATGTGGCCGGTAAAGACAACGTGGTGGCGGATTGCCTCTCCCGCGCGACCGTTCAGGCAGTCCAGCCCGGCATCGACTATGCCCTCATGGCTGCGGATCAAGTGGCCGACGTCAAGTTCCATGCCGCAGGCACCACACTACTTTGTGACGTCTCCGTAGGAGATCCTCGCCCTATCGTGCCGGTCACCTGGTGCCGAAGTGTTTGACGCCATACACGGGTTGTCACACCCTGGCATGAAGGCCTCGCAAAGGCTGATGTCGTCCAAGTTCGTTTGGCGGGGCATGCATATGGATGCCCGCGACTTGGTCAACACCTGCGTGGTCTGCCAAAAGGCCAAGGTGCAGCGTCACGTCAAAGCTCCATTGGCCACCTTCGCTGTTCCGGAGTGACGGTTCGATCACGTGAATGTGGACCTGGTGGTGCCACTTCCACCTTCTCATGGGTTTACACATATCCTTACGATGGTAGACCGCACCACTAGATGGCCAGAGGCAGTTCCCTTGTCATCCACCACTTCGGCAGATGTAGCCAGGGCATTCATCTCCTCTTGGGTCACCCGTTTTGGGGTACCGGTGGACATCTCTTCTGATTGTGGACTGCAATTGTCCTCTGAGCTCTGGAACACAGTGGCTCAGGGGCTCGGCATCAAGCTACATTGCACCACAACCTACCATCCACAGGCGAACGGCCTGTGCGAACGGCTTCACAGGTCGCTCAAAGCCGCACTGAGGGCCAGCCTCCAAGGCGCTGAATGGGTGCACAGGCTACCATGGGTCCTGCTGGGTCTTCGCACGGCACCCAAGGAAGATCTTTGCTCATCCTCAGCAGAGCTCGTCTATGGCCAGCCGCTACGCGTACCAGGGGATTTCCTTCCTGTAATGTATATACCTTTAAGGGGGGAACTATCTTTTACAGCTCATGTATACTGCAGTACCGGCAGTGACCACACCTGTATATAGCACTGAGTAGTAATCTGTACAGATCAGTTCCCGTGTGAGCCACGTTGAGTAAACACCTGTTGTACCGTTCTCCTGCAGTCTGTGTCTTATTATATACGGACACAACATTGGCGACAAGGCAAGTTCGAACCTACCTGCAACTCTGCATCACCTTCCGGGGATTCGTTCCTGGAGATCAGTGGATTGGCGGTCAAGGCCAGAGACTCGGGCGTCGACCACGGGCAACCGCCCAGTCATCCAGCAGAGACTCGAGAATTGCGGGGGAGGCTGTCGAGAGGCAGGCTTGGCTTTCCAGTCGAGGTGGTCCAGCGAAACGGGCTGGCAACAGGTAGTGCGCAGACCCTTCCCGGACAGCGCCGGGCTAGAGCCCGACCGAGCGGCACAGCAAAGGTCCGAGCAGCGTTGACGGGGGGGAGAGAGAGAGAGGGCAGAGCACACAGGGTGCAGCCGGTGTTCAGGGGCCGAGCAGCGTCGAAGAGAGGGAGAGAGAGATACGCAGAAATCCGCGAGGCGCCACCATTGCCACGAGGACCGCCGAGAGCAGCGTTGGCAGCAGCGCAGGAGAAGTGCACAAAACCTACAGGGCGCTGCCATTGCCACGAGAACTGCCGGGAGCGGCGTTGGCAGCAGTGGGGGAGGAAGGAAAGCGTGGGAGACGCCATTTTAAGCCATTGGGAGACGCCATTTTAAACCACACCCAAAATGCCGAAGAGTGGCAGTATCACCGCATTTGACAATGAAGTCGAAGATTGGACTACATATGTCGAACGAATAGAGGTGTACTGCAAGGCAAGTGAGGTGTCAGATGACAAGAAAGCGTCGGTATTGTTAAAGTTAATGGGTGCAAAGACGTATGGTTTATTACGAAATCTGGTAACCCCAACGAAGCCAATGGAAAAGAATTTTGAAGACATAGTAACGATACTACAGGAACATTTAAACCCCACACCGCTGCTGATAGCAGAAAGATTCAAGTTTCACAAACGGAACCAGCATAAGGATGAAAGCAATGCTGATTATTTAACAGAACTGCACAAACTATCGAAACACTGCCAGTTTGGAGCGGGACTGGCAGATACCTTAAGGGACAAGTTTGTGTGTGGGCTTCAAAGTGAAGGAACCCAGAAACGGCTTTTATCTGAAAAGGACCTTACGCTGGAAAAGGCTTTCAGCATTGCGGTATCATATGAAGCAGCAGCACGGGGCGCTGCAGAGATACAACAGAGACCGCAAGAATATGGCACAAACGAAATATCATACAGAACAGGGAAGTGCTATCACTGCGGCAGAACAACACACGACCAGAATGATTGCTGGTTCAAAGACAAAGTGTGCAGACAGTGTGGAAAAGTAGGACACATAGCACGAGTCTGCAGATCGGGAAAGAAAACCAGCAATAAGAAACCTACCAAAGAAAAGTACAAGAAGGTACATAAGATGACGGAGAATAGTTCAGACGAACAAAAGAGTGATAACGACTCCGAAAGCAGGGAACTGAGTTGTCTGAAACTGCATAATGTGATCACAACGGATGATCACCGAACCATTTGGGTCACCCTCAAGATAGCAGGAGTCCAGGTAAAGATGGAATTGGACACAGGATCAACCCTAACAGTCATAAACCGACGGGGCTATGAGCGGCTATTCTCACACATACCCTTGAGAAACACAAAAATTATTTTGAAGACGTACATGAGAATACCAAGGTCAAGGGAAAAGAACAAGAAACTGTAAAGGCAGCAAGAAGTAAAATAAAAAGGCCAACCTGATCGTTGGCTGCTAATATGGCTGGCGCCCACGAGGCTACACCTTGCTGTAGGAACAATGTAGGGTGGCGTGCAGAAATTATACTGACAATAGGTGATCGTAAACACATTACCATGATCGCAAACACATTACTGTGATGTTTACTTAGCTGTAACCCATTCAGTAGAATGTGGCTTTTCCAGCTCAAACTGCCAGGCCAGGAAATCAAATTAAAAGTATACGTGCACAGCTCAGGATTGGCTCAGAATGTACAATGTGTTAATGCTCTCTCAATGCATGTATAATAATGTAGCACGCTGTATGAGAAATTGCTTGCTCTGTTGGATTCGTCAGACTTTTGCAGGAGTCGGTGCCGATATACCAGAGTAAGACTCCGCGGATAATAAATCATTTGAATTCTCCAGTTGCATTCGACTCAGTGATTACTGAACCAGACTGAGGGTAAAAGAATCCGTTCTATCATTTGGTGTCAGAAGTGGGATCTCAACGGACAGTCACCGAGAGTTCGCGAACTAAGAGTTGAATCGTCTCGGATGTGGAGAGAGGAAATGGGCCCCCGATGTAAGTAATTTCTTGTACTACCTCGGTTTTCCTCCGATTCTGCCAGCCTGACGACGAGTCGGCCAATCGCTAACTCCCGTGTGGTGTCCCGCCGAGATCCAGGTCAATCTGGCGAATACTGGAAGAGATAGGTATTAGGTCAGTGATCGGATATCACTGAGGGTCAGTGATCGGATATCACTGAGGGTCAGTATACGTACTGAGGGAATAACTAGGAACTGTGTAAACTTAGTAATAAGTACTTGTGTCAGGTAAAGTGTCGACCTTGTATATCACTTGGCCCGCCTAGGCTCTGAACAAGTTTAAAACGCGACTGTGTAAAGTTCACAAGGGGAGTAAGATGGGCAACTGTTTAGATACCACGACTGAATCGGGTAGCGCCTTACAGACCCTTTGTGAACAACATCCTGACAAAGCAAAGCAACTTAGACAGTTGTCGGGAGGATTGAATAAGAAATTAGGAAGTGATCAATGGCCACTAGGAGGAACTAAGAATCTAGATGCCGCTAAAAAGGCTCAAGAACTAATTTGGAAAAGTAACAGGGGTACCACAGCCAAAGAACTAATTGCCCTATGGAGACAGTACTGCCAGGAACTGAAAGAAACTTCCTTGTTAGAAAGCTGGCAGGATAATGCCTTAAAATTAGGAATAGGACTTACAGGGGGAGGGTTAGTCAAATCAGTAGAGGTATTGAAAAAGGAATGCGCTCATGAGAAACACTCAAAACAGGAGTCTGAAAAGACCATGGGCGAGCCTGGAAAGGCTGATAAGAGTGGATTACGTAATCCAATGGTTGGCCTTGCCTTGACAGAGGGAGATGGTGATGATGATTTGGACGAATGGAATCACAGGGCTCAGGTTGTTCCCCACGCTCCCCCCCCCGTACGTTAACATTTATCCCCCGGTGGCACCCGTACCAACTGCACAAACCCCCGCGCCGACACCTCAAGTATCTGCCAGTGCCGTTTCCCCGCCGCCGTCAGTCACGGTTCAGATGAACAGTCCCCCGCCGGTCCAGATGGGAAACCAACCACCGGGTCCCCAGTATACTGACCCCGTAGCTTTCCGTACCCGACACAAGGGAAGGAGAAACCCACTTCCCCCACCTTTAGATAGTCCAGTAGGGACGCGCAGACGAAGAAGAAAGAGACAGATGGTGCTGAGTAAGAAATCAAACAGTCAGGAACAGAGTTCCCTAGAGACTCCAGACTATAGTGATACTGACGAGGGAGATTCGGGAGACGACTGGTCATCCCTGGAATCAGAATCCGATACCGAGAGACCCGCCAGACATAAACCGATACCCCGACAGTTGCCGGTGAGACAAATGCCTAACCCTGCCTTTAACGCGGATATTCCAGTGGCCACCGATAACCCCCAGACCATAGGTATCTTCTACCCCTGGAAACCTAACGAGATAATGGCTATCTTAACCGGGATGCCAGATAGGAAGAAATCCCCCACCTTGTTTGTAGAATTCCTCCGGACTACTATACTCGTCTATAATGCTGAATCAAGAGACTTATGGGTGTTAGTACAGCAGATCTTGACTCCCGCCGAGCATGCCAGGTTTTTGGTTAACCTAGGTTTTGCGGACCATGCCGCATTAGAGGCTCAAAACGCACAGGGTGCTGCTCGTGAACAGGCCATACTCGCTGCTTTAACCACCACCCTGCAGAAACCCATTGATATATCCAAGGTGTTGGATACTAAACCACGAAAGGGCGAGGGAGCAGAGGAATTCCTAGAGAGATTCTCTGAGGTATATCGGAGTCAGTCAGGAGATGCTAATTACCGGAACGGAGCAAACTCGCCACAATACTGTGCTATTCTGATAAATTGTCTACCAACCTCGGTGTCTGAAGCAATTAAGACTAACAATATGGACTGGTCAGAGAATAGTCCCAGCCAGATGGCCAGGGCAGTGAAATATTATTGGAAAGAGAGTAAGAGTCAGGAGAGTCAGCCCCAGGTCAAGGTCAAGACTGAGTACGTGATAAAAAAGGAAGAGCCAAAGCCCACCCAAGATGTGATAGGATATCAGACGGAGCCCCAGTACTGCGTCCCAGGGTGGGTTGATAGACAAGGGTACAGAGATATCAGCCATCCCAACAGACCGACCGTCCCTAATTATGGCCCACCCTACGCTCCCCCGAGACAGAATTTCGGCGATAGAGGAAGAGGAGGGAGGCAAGCAGGGTCAGATATCTGTTTTAACTGTGGTCAGCAAGGCCACTGGAGCAGGGAATGTCCCTCCCAAAGACAAGGAAGAGGGGGCCATATGCAGGGACAACGGGGAGGTTGGCAGGGAAATCGGGGACGAGGAAGATATACAGACTTCTCCCAGAATAATCCGTTTCCCCAGTACTGACTAGCCAACCTCGTGGTGAACGGGTTCCAGTCGGACGAGGAGCCCGTTCTATCACTGCTGATTGAAGAGAGCCGGCATACGTTTCTGGTAGACACCGGAGCTGCTATGTCATCTATCCGATCAGAGCTCAATCTCCCTAAATCCGGGGAGAAACAAAGCCTGTCCGGATTCCAAGGACAAGTGTGCCAGTACCCGATATCAGAGCCAGTTGAAGTAACATTTCGAAATGAGTCCGTAAAACACCAATTCGTAATCACAGATGGGCTGGATTGCAATCTCATGGCCAGAGACCTGTTATGCGCATTTCAATTAAGAAGCATTGTACTACTATCAACCCAGCATGTTTTCTCACAGAACCACCCCTCGAACAAACAGACCCAGGACATGATTGTCTATTTTTAATCAAGGAAGATACCTCCATCAGGGAGGATCTATCTGATGCCCCAATGCAGAGTCCTGACACAACCATGTATGTAGATGGAAGTGCGTCCGTCAGTCCCCTTGGGAAAAGACTTTCTGGATATGCAATCGTAGATCAGGACAGTAATACTTTGGAGTCTGCCGCCTTTGAACTTCCGTATTCAGCCCAACAAGCAGAACTGTTCGCATTAATATGAGCTTGTATCTTAGGGAAGGACTTAAAGGTTAACATTTATACAGACTCGAGATATGCCTTCGGAGTGGTTCATGATTTCAGACAATTATGGAAAAACAGAGGGTTCCTAACCTCTGCAGGAACACAGATATCCCATCAGAAATTAGTATCTGATTTGCTACAAGCCCTCATGCTACCAAAACAGATCTCCGTGATAAAGTGCTCCGCACACACAGCAGGACAAACCCCAGTAGATATAGGGAATAGATGCGCTGACCAGGGAGCTAGGGAAGCGTCCCAGGAACAACGAGTGGTTGTGCCTAGAATGATGAGCCAGACTAAAAGCTCAAATAAAAGCAAGTCTCCCTCGGAAAAGCCAATGCCAACCATCCAAGACGTCATTAAGTTACAGGAGGGCGCTCCTGACTGTGATAAGGGACTGTGGAAACAGCTCGGTTGTACATATGATTGTGTGTCTAAACTATGGGTCACCCCTGCCGAGCAAACTTGTATGCCAGATGAGCTAGCATTATGGGTTATTGAATGTATACACTTTGCAACTCATTGTGGTGCCAGAGCAACTAGTGACACGTTATTAGCTACATGGTGGCATCCTAGATTACAAGCTCTGGCTCAAGGTATTAGCAGTCGCTGCCTCATTTGTCAGCAGCATAACCCGGGAAAAGGCATACCTTGTGAAACGGGTAAGACGCCGTTACCCACGGGTCCCTTTGAGACCCTCCAGATGGACTATATTTGTAGTGTATGTAACCGTTCCATCTTTAAGAGAACTATTTTAGTAACCGTTCCACCTTTAAGAGAACTATTTTAAGAGTTGCACTACTTTATCTTGGCTGCTGTATACTGTAATACCGACGGTGACCACACTGGTATATAAGTGCTGTGTAATGATTTATTGGGCAGTTCCGCCCTGACCTTCGACTAGTAAAGACCTGTTAAAAGTTACTCTTGTGGTCTGTGTGGTAATTCTCATTATAACACACAGACTTAACAGTGGCGACGAGTAAGATCTTACCCTGCGGCAGAGATACATCCAAGGCAGTTTAACGGGCGTCGAGAAGAGGCATCCGCCCTCATCATTCTGCTGAGAAAAGACTCGGGTCTGCAGAGCAAAGGAAGAATTCTGACACGAAGCCTTCCATCAGCAACAGGCAGTGATCATCCCTTCTATCACGGTGGTGGGTAAGCCGATCAGCGACGAGCAGCAAGTCGGCCACGTTGACTGTGAGTAGGGGAGAAAATAAAAAAAATGGAGGATATAAGGGCGGAGAACTTGACCACGGCCGGGGAAAAGAGCCGGACAGAAGTCGGGGCCAGAGGCGCTGAGACTGGGGCAGCGTAAGGCACGGAAGCCGCGGTGAATGCAAACGCAGCCGGTGTGAGAGACCGGGCTGCAAGCGGGCTGGAAGACGCAACAGCGTCGAGAGAGAGCTCGACCGCGACCGGTGAAAAAGGCCGGGCAGCTACCGAGGCCGCGAGGCGCAGCGACCGGGACGATCGTAAGGCGCGGGAGAAAATAAAAAAAAACGCGGAGAACTCAGCCGCAGCCGGGGGGGAAAGGACCGGACTGCAAGAGGGGCTGGGAGGCACAATTTGAAAACCGCTGGGGAGGGCGAACGCAGCAATACGGCAATCGCCATTACAGCCAGCGGGGGAGAAAGACGAGCGCGGGAAGCCGCCATTTTCATAGGCGGGGGAAGAAGACGAGCGCGGGAAACCGCCATTTTGAAAAAAAAAGAAAAGAAAAATTTCTTTTGTCTCTCAAGAAGATTGCGAGGATGCCTAAGCGCGGTAACATCAACGGTTTCGATCCTGATGTTGAAGATTGGGCCACGTATGTAGAACGCATAGAGATATACTGTAAGGCAAATAAAATACCAAATGAAGATAAAGCACTAACCTTACTAAACTCAATGGGTGCGAAGACATACGGGCTATTGAAGCATCTTCTATCACCAGCTAAACCGGCGGATCAGACTTTCGCTAATATTGTTGCTGTCCTGAAGAATCATTTGAACCCCACACTGCTGATGTTAGCGGAACGATTTAAATTTTATGCGAGAACGCAACGGAAAGAGGAAAGCAACGCGGAGTACTTAATTGAACTGCGTAAGCTAGCGAAATACTGTCAGTTTGGGGAAAGACTGACAGAGGCACTGAGAGACAAATTCGTGTGTAGATTGTCGAAAGAAGGAACACAAAAGCGGTTCCTTGAAGAGAATGATCTTACATTGGATAAGGCTGTCACTATTGCAGCATCGCACGAAGCCGCAGCGAGAGGCACTGCGGAAATGCAGCAGAAGGCAGCGGTACTCAGCGTAGATCAAATGGCTTTGGGTACAACGAAATGTTATCATTGTGGAAAGACAACACACGACCAGAACCAATGCTGGTTTAAAAACCAGGAATGTAGAAAATGTGGCAAGCTTGGTCACATAGCTAAAGTATGCCGGTCAGGAAAGAAGACCAGCAACAAAAAGTCACCACAGGAAAAGTGCAGAAAGGTACATAAGGTGGCTGAGAAGAGTTCGGATGAACAGAATTCGGATTCAGACTCCAACAGCAAGGAACTGGGTAGTCTGAGAATTCACAATGTGAGTAAGGAAGCTGACCGACAAACTATCTGTGTCACGCTGCAGATAGCAGGAGTCCACGTGAAGATGGAATTGGACACCGGATCGGTGTTGACGGTCATGAATAAGCAAGATTACATAAAGTTATTCACACATATTCCCCTATGGGATACAGAGATAGTATTGCAGACATACACGGGGCAAAAAGTATACCCCATCGGAAAGATAAAAGTCAAGGTGAGACACAAGGGCAAAGAACACCAAGGAATGGACTTATATGTACTACCTGAGGGAGGTCCACCACTTCTGGGACGGGAGTGGATCAGGAAAATAAATATGGACTGGCACCCCCTAAAAGCAATGACGGTAGATTCCGGAAAAAGAAAAGATGTTAAACCTGCACGATTGTCCAGAATATTGGATGAGGGCATATACAGCAGTGACAGTGACAAAGCAGAGAGTGAGAACTCAGTGAAGACAATCAGCTCAGACTCTGGAACTGATGATGGTAAGACCAGCCCATGTGCCAAAGACAAGTCTAAAATGGACTTGCAGACTAATGATGGAAAAACGAAGGAGTGCATAAATGCTTCAGAAGAGAACAAAGTATCAGAACAGAATTCCACTGAACAACAACAACATAGTTTGACAGAGAATTCTGAGTCTGTCCAGTCTACAGACATGCACATTTCTGAGGAACACCGGGCTCGAACTCAACTCAATCTCAAACTACAACAGCAATTAGATCAAATGATTCGCCGTTTTGAGCAAGAGATGAATGCAACGAAAAAGTTCTTTGGCACAGAGTGGGAGATTCTGGAAAGACAGCAGAAGCAGCTGATTGAGAAAATGGAACAGGAACACACAAACCGTCTGCGCGATGAGGCCAAACAAATCAAAGCTGAGCAAGAAAGGGAATATGTCAAATTCATCGATCAGTTGAAAGCTAAGAAGAAAGAGCACCCTTTAGTGAGCAGTGTCAGCAGTAATAAGCCACTCAGGGAATTGGTGACAGAGGCAAAAGCTGAAGTGATGGAGGAAATAGAAGACAATAGAGAAGAAGCTGAAGATGATGACTCATCTGAACCATTATCACCCCTACCAGGTCACGCACGTGGTCCCTCCGAACTGAGCCAAATCAGTCTGGAAGTAGAAAAACTTCCCAAGGTACTCGAGCCTTTAGAAGTCAGCAATGCTGGTTCTGCAGTTACGAAAGTTCAAGCTGTTAAGTCCAGTGAAGGACTATTAGATGAGTCACCCCAGCAACAAGAACCTACTACACCACCGAAAACTACTACACCACCGAGGCGTTATCCGGATCGCGTCAGGAGGCGCAGGAGGCGCCGCCTCAGAGACTGAATCTGTGAACTGTTTTTACATGAAGTTGTGTATATATGTTATGATGTTATGTTTAATGGGGAATATATATACTGTTAAGCTAAAAAGGGAGGATTGTAGTGTATGTAACCGTTCCATCTTTAAGAGAACTATTTTAGTAACCATTCCACCTTTAAGAGAACTATTTTAGGAGTTGCACTACTTTATCTTGGCTGCTGTATACTGTAATACCGACGGTGACCACACCGGTATATAAGTGCTGTGTAATGATTTATTGGGCAGTTCCGCCCTGACCTTCGACTAGTAAAGACCTGTTAAAAGTTACTCTTGTGGTCTGTGTGGTAATTCTCATTATAACACACAGACTTAACAATATTGAGTTAGAAAGGTGTCAGTGTTATAAATATGTACTGGTTATTGTTGATTGATTAGTAAGTGGATTGAGGCCTACCCGACTACGGATAACAAAGCCTCCACTGTTGTAAAAGTTTGAATGAGAGAAATTATTCCCAGGTACGGAATTCCAAACCGATTAAGTTCAGACAACGGCCCTCACTTCGTGGGTCAGGTAACCAAGGAATTCTGCGCTCAGTTACATTGTGCCTACAGGCCACAGGCCGCCGGACTGGTCGAGCGGGCTAATCAGACCTTGAAAAATAAACTTGCCAAATTACAGGCCGAGACGGGAACTACATGGCTCAAATTACTCCCCGTGGCCTTGTTCCAAATACGTACTACCCCGGCTGGTGCAGTGCTGAAATCATATATGGCAGACCTCTCAAAACCCCGTGGAACCAGGAAGTCCCAAAGACTGTCCACTTTCACCACATGACGGCAGAAATGACTAACTATATTTTGTCGTTAACCAGGGCATTGAAAAGTTTGCACTCCCGGGTACGCGCTGCCTACATCGACATCCCCCCTATAGTCAGTCCGTCCAAAATCGAGCCCGGAGCGTATGTATTAATCAAGAATTGGACGCGAAAAGGATTGGAACCTCGTTGGGAAGGGCCCTATCAAGTCCTACTCACCACCCCAACTGCTGCCAAAGTAGAGGGAAAGAGTGCTTGGGTTCACCTCCACCACTGTAAAATTGTCAGTAATGCTATGCCTGAAACTTAAAGAATGCTAACCTCTCTTGCTTCCAAGAAATCTCTCCCTAAACAGACGTGCCGCGCCGACCAGCCATGCAGATGTCGCTGTGGATCCTCTCTATCAGTGTCCTGATCACCCTTGGAATAACTCAACAGCCCAGAAGGAGAACATGCCGGCGGAACCAACCCAAGCGGGTACACCACCTATGCCACGGAGACGTGCTTCGGTGCAATGATGACAACCCAGGCGGGTTCGGGAAATGGAACGTGATCAACTGGGACACCTACATTGGGCTTATTAGACAGCCCCACCGCTCGCTAATGCTGAGATACATACACAGAGGAACATTGCCATGCCATTGGACCAAATGTAAATTTGATTACGTCTGTCGACGTCAGGTGACCAAGTCTGTTACTGCAGGACCATGCAACAGAACTACCGATACCAAAGGACAAAGCTGTTATCCGAAGTCCAACCAGGAAAGGAAAAGAAATGGACTGCCCCCTATGAGCAGCTTCGACTATTCGAGGGTAGAAGGTATCCTCACAAAGAGACATGAACGAGATCTCCAACACACTTTCCCTGAAGAAACCCCGACGGGCAACCTATTCCTCCAGACTCACGCAGCCCTATACTCACCAGAGTCAATTGTTTGTTATCCGCCCATGATATCTGTTGAGGGGGTGTTTGCCCCAACCCCGGTTATTGTTCCCCCGGACTTTCTTTTAGATACTCACCTCCCCCCTCCCACAACCAATATAACCTCACCCTATACCTTAACCCCGCCCGCCAATTGCCTGAAACTAAGCAGGAACCCTGGTGGCTATGAGAATTGTTGGAATGGGACGGGCTATGGTTGTAGGTCAGTATGGGTTAAGCAGAACTACACCTGCTTGGTGACACGCTGCCTCCACCATCAGTGTTTGATAGGACCAGACACCGGTAGCTGCACATGTGAGCAATCCGCATGTGTGTCGATAACCGAAGGAGTACAAGTTTTATGTGGAGAAGGGGATGGAACAACTCTGAAGGTAGGGGGGGAAACCTTTATGCTAGTAAAAATAGCTAATACCCAGCCTGCTGATACTCTTGAGATCCGAGGTTTTGACTATTTCCTTCCCCCGAGCCATTTAAGCACAAGGCAGAAACACATACCCGTGATATATACCAAACCAGGCTACTTTTTCTTGAGCCAAGGAAGAGCTACTAATTACATGGTAATAGATACCGCTCCCCTACCACAGTACCTTGCCCCTCCCAATGGACATCCCACCGAAGAATAGTAGTCAGGGCAGCCTCGAAAGAGTTTTGCTCCAAGTGGAAAGATCCTGAATCCCTAGGAGGACACGGAACCTCTATAGGATATGGATTTGCTGGCCTGTTCTCTATAGGCTATACTGGGGCCTACTTGGCCGCCAATAACCGAAACTACCTTATCTGTGGCCTCACCATCCTGGGCAATGCTACCATGGGGGCCCTCGACGCAGTCACTAAAGAATTGTCAGAACTCAGGCTATTCACTATGCAGAACAGATATGCCCTAGACTACCTGCTGGCCCGAGAAGGTGGTGTCTGTGCAATAGTAAAAGGTAAATGCCTTATGGGAGTCCGAGACCAGACAGAGAACATCACCCGCTTTATCACTAAGATAAGGGAACAGATGGATAATATGAAGGAAGCAAGTAACTGGGGAGACTGGGGATTTGGAGGATGGCATGACTGGTTGATAAATATGGCTATGTACCTAGTAGTTGCAATCGCCTGTATTTTTATTGGACTAGCAATCATGAAATGTGTGTTAGGAAGGATGCAGCTAGCTTTGGAGAAAATAGGTGGCCCGAGGATGTTAATAGTAAGACAGACCAATGAATGTGAAATGAAGGAAGTAAAATACGATGACAATGAAGAATTTGATCGACTAAATAAGATAGACGTAACCGAATAACGGTTAGTTATCATAGAATGATAAAAGGAGGTAATGAGAATACCAAGGTCAAGGGAAAAGAATGAGAAACTGTAAAGGCAGCAAGAAGTAAAATAAAAAGGCCAACCTGATCGTTGGCTGCTAATATGGCTGGCGCCCACGAGGCTACACCTTGCTGTAGGAACAATGTAGGGCGGCGTGCAGAAATTATACTGAAAATAGGTGATCGTAAACACATTACCATGATCGCAAACACATTACCGTGATGTTTACTTAGCTGTAACCCATTCAGTAGAATGTGGCTTTTCCAGCTCAAACTGCCAGGCCAGGAAATCAAATTAAAAGTATACGTGCACAGCTCAGGATTGGCTCAGAATGTACGATGTGTTAATGCTCTCTCAATGCAGGTATAATAATGTAGCACGCTGTATGAGAAATTGCTTGCTCTGTTGGATTCGTCAGACTCTTGCAGGAGTGGGTGCCGATATACCAGAGTAAGACTCCGCGGATAATAAATCGTTTGAATTCTCCAGTTGCATTTGACTCAGTGATTACTGAACCAGACTGAGGGTAAAAGAATCCGTTCTATCATACACGGGGCAAAAAGTCTACCCCAAAGGAAAAATAAGGGTGGCCGTTATATATAACGGTAAGGAAACACCAAAACTAGACCTTTATGTATTGCAAGATGGAGGACCACCATTACTGGGACGTGAATGGATCCGGAAAATACAACTGGATTGGCATTCCATACAGGCACTGACTGTGGCTGACAAAAAGGATGACGACGTCACACCTGGGCGACTGTCAAAGATCCTAACTGACGCGAAAGAAGTATTCCAGCAAGGACTCGGAACACTAAAAGGCATGACAGCGACGATTAAAATTGAAGAAAACGCAAGCCCAAAATTTTTTACGGCCAGACCGGTACCTTATGCGATCCGCCCAGCCGTCGAAGCAGAGCTGGAGAGTCTGGAGCATTCAGGTGTACTGTCCAAGGTAGACTGGAGCGAGTGGGCTACACCCATCGTCCCTGTGATGAAAAAGTCATTGAGCAGCATGCCTGGGGAACCAAGGAAGGTTCGCATCTGTGGGGACATTAAGGTAACAGTGAACCCGGTCCTTCACACCATACAATATCCACTTCCGCGGATTGAAGATATTTTCACCTCGGTATCTGGAGGGAAACGCTTCACTAAGATTGATCTAGCCCAGGCGTATCTGCAAATGAAGGTAGAAGAAGCATCAAAAAAATACCTCACAATCAACACCCATAAAGGTCTCTACCAATACAATCGGCTGGTATTCGGGGTAGCATCAGCTCCGGCTATTTGGCAGAGGGCAATGGAACAAGTCCTGCAAGGGATCCCAGGGACCCAGTGTTATTTGGACGACATCCTGGTCACGGGCGAAAATGAAAGTGATCACCTTGCCAACCTGGAGCAGGTGCTCACTAGATTGCAGGAATATGGGCTCCGAGCTAACCGCCCCAAATGCGAGTTTTTTAGAAAACAGATCTCGTATTGTGGCCACGTTATCGATAAAGAGGGGTTACATAAGTCCCCAGAGAAGATTGAGGCAGTAGTCAAGGCTCCAGCACCGGAAAATGTGTCACAACTGAGGTCGTTCCTCGGGCTGGTAAACTACTACCATAAGTTCTTGCCAAATTTGTCTACAATACTACACCCACTGAACACCCTACTGTAAACTGGGGTGCCATGGAAGTGGAGTGACGAATGTAGATGAGCTTTCCAGAAGAGCAAAACACTAATCACATCGAAAGAGGTATTGGCCCATTACAACCCGGCATTACCAATTCGGTTGGCATGTGATGCGTCACCCTACGGCTTTGGAGCGGTGCTGTCGCACAAATTCTCGGACGGCTCAGAGAGGCCAATAGCCTTTGCGTCACGATCACTAACCTCAGCCGAGCGTAACTACGCCCAGATTGACAGGGAGGCCCTCAGCCTAGTGTGGGGAGTGAAAAAGTTCAATCACTATCTGCACGGGCAGAAATTCACCTTGCTGACTGATCACCAGCCTCTTGTCTCCATTTTTAATCCGAAGAAGGGCGTTGCGGTGATGACTGCGCAACGACTACAAAGATGGTCACTTTTTCTAGGGGCGCACCACTATGAGATTGAATATAAGGGCACGAAACAGCATGGAAATGCTGATGGGCTATCATGCCTGCCACTGCCTTCTGCAGAGGAAGCACCAGCAGTGGACCCTGTCGAAATATTCCATTCGACTATAGTTGAATACCTACCGGTAACTAACGCTTGTATCGAAAAGGAAACCCGAAATGACCCGACACTGTCTCGGGTATATGATTTGACGGTGAAGGGATGGCCAGCACATGGCGACTCACTGTTGCCAGCATTCTCGACAAGCAGAGAACAGCTGTCAGTGTGCCGGGGGACCTTGATGTGTGGATCCCGAGTGGTAATTCCACCCAAGTTAAGGGATAGAGTGCTCAATGAGCTTCATGAGGGTCATCTTGGAGGGGTAAAAATGAAAAGCCTAGCCAGGGCTTATGTGTGGTGGCCGGGAATCAATAAACAAATCGAGGACCTGACCAAGAGCTGCTCAGGATGCCAGAAAGTCCAAAATGCACCACCACAGGCCCCTCTACACCCATGGGAGTGGCCCTCATCTCCATGGCAACGGGTGCATATTGATTTTGCTGGTCCATTCATGGACTCAATGTTTTTAATAGCCGTGGATGCACACTCGAAATGGCCTGAGGTCATCAAAATGTCCTCCACCACCACGGAGAAAACTATTGCAGTCCTATGGACTATTTTTGCCAGGAATGGCTTGCCAGAACAGATTTGCTCCGACAACAGACCACAGTTTGTGTCCGAAGAGTTCTGGAGGTTCTTGAAAAAGAATGGGGTAAGGCATTACACATCCGCCCCGTATCATCCAGCCACAAATGGATTGGCTGAGAGGTTCGTACAAACCTTTAAGAAGGCAATAAAGGCTTTGTACAATTACAACATTCCGCTGCAGCACAAGGTGGACAATTTCCTGTTCGCCTACCGGAATGCGACACATGCAGTCACCAACCAGGCCCCAGCCATGATGTTCTTTAACCGAAGGTTAAGATCTCGCCTGGATTTGCTCAGACCAAACGTACGAAGAGATGTTGAGAGTAAGCAATTCCAGCACATCCATGAGAAGCCAACAAGGAGCTTCAATGTCGGGCAACCAGTCTTGGCCCGCGACTACCGAACAGAAAAATGGCAGCCAGGAACGATATGCACACAGCAGGGCCCACTAATGTACACAGTGGACGTTGGGGAGAGC
The DNA here is from genome assembly GCF_052327205.1 of Somniosus microcephalus. Lineage (NCBI taxonomy): Eukaryota > Metazoa > Chordata > Chondrichthyes > Squaliformes > Somniosidae > Somniosus > Somniosus microcephalus. Next base: position 94,254,250 of record NC_140999.1, on the reverse strand, counting down.
ATCGTGAGACGCCATGCTGACCAGATCCTAGAGTTACAGGAACAAGTCACCCCATGCCTCGCCCATACGTACCTGGTGATGAACCCGACGTACAGGTCGCACCTACCCCAGAAACAGTAGCATCGGAAGCTGATGAACCAACCGATGACAGGGGGCCATAATCGCCTCCGCACCAAGAGCAAGACACTCGGGAAAGGCGCTATCCAGAAAGGATCAGGAAGCCTCCCCAAAGACTGAATTTATAAATAGACTATTTTCAGCTAATGTTGCATGTTAATAGTGTGAATTGTAATTCGTTTGATATTTAATTGTTAAATGAGTGTTATGGTACTGTTAATCTAAAAGGTGAGGAATTGTAATGTATATACCTTTAAGGGGGGAACTATCTTTTACTGCTCATGTATACAGCAGTGCCGGCAATGACCACACCTGTGTATAGCACTGAGTAGTAATCTGTACAGATCAGTTCCCGTGTGAGCCACGTTGAGTAAACACCTGTTGTACCGTTCTCCTGCAGTCTGTGTCTTATTGTACACGGACACAACACTTCCGACTCCAACAGAGCCATGGTCCGCATCCAATCAACTCATCAGTCACCAGGAGGCAGCCAGGTGTTTTGCACCAGTACCAACATCGCATCACGGCTTTCAGAGCTCCCACGTCCCAGCAGAGCTGAAGAATGCCGAATATGTGTTCATCCGCCACAACGCTTATCGGGATCCGCTCAAGGCCCCTTACACTGGTCCTTTCCGCATGCTAGAGTCGGAAGACAAAACTTTCTCGGTGGATTTCGGAGGTAAACCGGACCACATTTCGGTTGACCGGTTGAAGCCGGCACACTTGGACCTTGACCGCCCAGTCGAGACCACACAGCCGCCAAAATGTGGCCGACCGCCCACAGTCGCCGTGCCAGATCAAGCGCAACCGCCCGCCAGCCAGCCCGCCCGCCATCCAGCAGCTTCCACTCCAAGTGTACAGAAGTCGCTCTGACAGGCTTGTCAGGCCTCCTCGCCGTTTCACTTTTTCTGTTAAAGACAATTCTGGGGGGGTGCATGTGGCGGAGCCACTAAGGGACTCTGATCAAATGTATATAATTCCCTTTAACAACATGTTAGCTACAGCCTGAGTCTGTATCTTTGTATGTACTGTTTGCATGTACAGAGCGCGGTCCCTTTAATAGCGCAGGCAAACGCGATGACGTCACGCCGTTCACGTGATCCCCCACTGGCGGGAAAAACGGAATGACGTCATGACGCCAGCCACGGGACCGCCCAAGCAGTCCTCGTGGAGCCTCCGAACTGACTGGACCTGTATTCATAATTCTCTTGCAACTGTTTGTTAAACTCAATTAGTTTTACATGAAACATCGTTTGTTTGATCGCCTGAGTCGACCTCAGTCTCTTGATAGGAACTAGAAGGTACTGATTATACATTGTGCCATTAGCACATAGTTAATCAGAACCTCCTGCAAATACAGTACCAGGGTATGGAAACCAGACAGAGTGCCCTGTGGTTTGGAAAGGCCTAGGCCTATTTGATTTAGCACAACCAGATCAAGCTGTTTTGCCAGTGAAAATAACAAGAGAATATTTTGAGTTGCCAAATGGATCTGTTTCTAACAGTCTCCCAGTAAACCATTAATCACAATCCCTGCTATTCACTGCACTACCCCTGTGTGAATACAAACCAGCAGCACACTCCTAGGCAACTGGGCACACTATTTAACATCAGCAGCAGCTGGGTCCTGAGTCACTCAAAACACCAGCTGCCATGGCAACTGCAGGCCCGGCCTGCAATGTTCCAGAACATTAAAATCACCAGGGACCCAAATTCTTTTTCAGCGAGATGAAATATTGGAATAAAGACTTGAAGATTTTCTTCCCCATTTCATTTGTGAAAGGCTTTGATTTTGTTATTCACGTCAATAATGCATGACGTAATGAGCTGCGTGAATTCCATCTGAACTCCTTCCAACAGTCCACTATGGTTTGAGGCAGTTTTCCCCTGACTCTTGCTTGCTGTAGCCTTGGAGCAGGGATGAGCCTCTTTGAGGCACCGCCTCTCCAGAGAGAATTAGAAACAACTAGCCTTGGCTCAAAGTGTATGGTTACCAGGTGTTAGCAAATCCCACATCTCCAAACCAGATCATTCATCCTCCTCCCTCAGGATTCCTGACAAGAGTTTCTCGATTTGGAGCGGGAAAAATTGGAATCGTATACTTAAATCACCACATATATCAACAACTTGATTGAAGTAATAGAGAGTTGCATATCTAAGTTTTCAGATGACACTATGTTCAGAGAAGCAGTAAATTACAAAGGGACATAGACAGATAGGCCTCGATTTTATCGCAGGGCAGGATCGGACTATGCGAGGAGGGCTGGGGCGAGTGACAAACTTGCATTTTGAGGCCCGAGAGATTATAACTCCTGGGCCTCATTTTATATTCAGCCTCCGTCCCTTGCCTGAACCTGGCAGGAGTCACTGCCTGGCCGGTGGGCGGAGGCATGAATTCGGGCAGCAGGTGCATGCCAAGGATCCATGAGAATGGTCCCTGTCAGTCAGGTAAGTGATGGGGGGGTGGGGCTCGGGGGACCCGAGGGAATGGTCCCCGTCAGTCAGGTATGTGGTAAGGAGGGGGTCTCCGAATTCGATCAGAGGAGGGGGGAAGCCAGGGGCAGCAGAGGACCAAGTTTCTTTGTGGGGCCCGGAGGGGCAATCCTGCCCCACCTCGCCCACGAGAAAACTAAAACATTTTTAAAACTCACCTCACTTGGCCTCCTCTGACCCTTGATCCAGCTCCCGGCAGGTTTGGCCTGGGGGGAAGCCACCACTGCTCCCCTGCTCAGGCCTCCAGTTAAAATTGCTGATCGGGACCCCGATGGTGCTATTGGAGCCTGATCTGCATATATAAAGAGGACCCCACTTGGGGCGGGTGAGCTTGCTGCATGCAATTTAAAGTTACAGTCGGTCAGATCGGGGTGGGGAAGGGTAAATCCCTCGCTCCATTTCAACTGCGCCCCCCCCCTTCACCCCCTGGGTTCTGCCGGGCAGGGGCGATGTTATAATCAGGGCCATTAAGTTAGTGGACAAAACTGTGGCAGATGGAGTTCAGCCTGGGTAAGTGTAAGGTCACCGACTTTGGATCCAATGGCAAGAGACTAGGAGGAGGAAAGGGATTTGAGACTCCAACTACACAAATCACAAAGCTAGTGCACTGGTACAAAATGTAATCAAAAAGGCTAATGGAATGTTGGTCTTTATCTCAGGGGCTGGAATACAAAGGGGGGAAGTTATGCTTCCTTTGTACAGAGCCCTGGTCAGACAATATCTGGAATACTGTGTTCAGTTCTGGGTACCGCAGGAAAAATATACTGGCCTTGGAGGGGGAGCGGCGCAGATTCACCAGAATGATACCGGGACTGAAAGGGTTAAATTACAAGGATAGGCTGCATAAACTAGAGTTATATTTCCTTGAGTTTAGATGGTTGAGAGATGATATAATGTAGGTGTTTAAAATGTTAAAAGGATTTGATAGGGTAGATACAGAGAAACGATTTCCTCTGGTTAAGGTGGGGGTCCAGAACAAGGGGACACAATCTTAAAATTAGAGCCAGGACGTTCATGGGTGATGTCAGGAAGCACTTCTTCACCCAAAGGGTAGTGGAAATCTGGAATTCTCTCCCCCTAATGGCTGTGGATGTTGAGGTTCAATTGAAATTTTCAAAACTGAAATGGATATGCTTTTGTCAGGTGAGGGTATCAAGGGATATGGAGCAAAGGCGGGAAAATGGAGTTGAGGTACAGATCAGCCACGATCTAACTGAATGGCAGAATCGGCTTGAGGGGCTGAATGTGTACTCCTGTTCCTAATGTTCCTATGAATCATAAGGGACTCAGAAAAGCCCTCTATGCACAAATCAGAGCCGCTTCAGGATATACTCTCCTAGCCATGTTGCAACTGGACACAAGGTGACCACTGAACACAAGGAAAAACCGCTGGACATGAGGAGAGACCACTGGACACAAGGACAGACTGCTGGACATGAGGAGAGACCACTGGACATGAGGAGAGACCACTGGATACAAGGAGAGACCGTTGGACATGAGGAGAGACCGCTAGACTCAAGGAGAGACCGTTGGACATGAGGAGGCACCGCTGGACACGGGGAGAGAACGCTGGACATGAGGAGTGACCACTGGACATGAGGAGAGGCTGCTAGACATGAGGAGAGACCGCTAGACATGAGGAGAGACTGCTGGACATGAGGAGAGACCGCTAGACATGAGGAGAGACTGCTGGACATGAGGAGAGACCGCTGGACATGAGGAGAGACCGCTAGACATGAGGAGAGACTGCTGGACATGAGGAGAGACCGCTGGATGGGAGGAGAGACCGCTAGACATGAGGAGAGACCGCTAGACATGAGGAGAGACTGCTGGACATGAGGGGAGACTGCTGGACATGAGGAGAGACCGCTAGACATGAGGAGAGACTGCTGGACATGAGGAGAGACCGCTGGATGGGAGGAGAGACCGCTAGACATGAGGAGAGATTGCTGGACATGAGGAGAGACCACTGGACACGAGGAGAGACTGCTAGATATGAGGAGAGACCATGGGACATGAGGAGAGACTGCTGGACATGAGGAGAGACTGCTAGACATGAGGAGAGACCGCTAGACATGAGGAGAGATTGCTGGACATGAGGAGAGACCACTGGACACGAGGAGAGACCGCTAGACATGAGGAGAGACTGCTGGACATGAGGAGAAACCGCTGGATGCGAGGAGAGACCGCTAGACATGAGGGGACACTGCTGGACATGAGGAGAGACCGCTGGACACTAGGAGAGACTGCTAGACATGATGAGAGGCTGCTGGACATGAGGAGAGGCCATGGGACATGAGGAGAGACTGCTGGACACGAGGAGAAAATGCTGGACACGAGGAGAGACTGCTGGACACAAGGAGAGGCTGCTGGACATGAGGAGAGACCGTGGGACATGAGGAGAGACCGATGGACATGAGGAGAGACCGCTGGACACGAGGAGAGACCGCTGGACATGAGCAGAGACCGCTAGACATGAGGAGAGACCACTGGACATGAGGAGAGACCGCTGGACATGAGCAGAGACCGCTAGACATGAGGAGAGACTGCTGGACATGAGGAGAGACCATTGGACATGAGGAGAGCCCGCTGGACATGAGGAGAGACCACTGGGCATGAGGACAGACCACTGGACACAAGGACAGACTGCTGGACATGAGGAGAGACCGCTGGACACGATGAGAGACCACTGGACATGAGGAGAGACCACTGAACATGAGGAGAGACTGCCAGACATGAGGAGAGACCGCTAGACATGAGAGACTGCTGGACATGAGGAGAGACCGCTGGACGCGAGGAGAGACCGCTAGACATGAGGAGAGATTGCTGGACATGAGGAGAGACTGCTAGACATGAGGAGAGACTGCTGGACATGAGGAGAGACCGCTGGACATGAGGAGAGACCGCTAGACATGAAGAGAGACCGCTGGACATGAGAGACTGCTGGACATGAGGAGAGACCGCTGGACGCGAGGAGAGACCGCTAGACATGAGGAGAGATTGCTGGACATGAGGAGAGACTGCTAGACATGAGGAGAGACTGCTGGACATGAGGAGAGACCGCTGGACATGAGGAGAGACCGCTAGACATGAAGAGAGACCGCTGGACATGAGGAGAGACCGCTAGACATGAGGAGAGACCGCTGGACATGAGGAGAGACCGCTAGACATGAGGAGAGACCGCTGGACATGAGGAGAGACTACTGGACATGAGGAGAGACCGCTAGACATGAGGAGAGACCGCTGGACATGAGGAGAGACCGCTGGACACGAGGAGAGACCGCTGGACATGAGCAGAGACCGCTGGACACGAGGAGAGACCGCTGGACATGAGCAGAGACCACTAGACATGAGGAGAGACTGCTGGACATGAGGAGAGACCACTGGACATGAGGAGAGACCACTGGACATGAGAAGAGACCACTGGACAGGATGAGAGACCGTTGGACATGAGGAGAGACCACTGAACAAGAGGAGAGACCACTGGACATGAGGAGAGACCGTTGGACATGAGGAGAGAACGCTGGACATGAGGAGAGACCGCTGGACACGATGAGAGACCACTGGACATGAGGAGAGACCACTGAACATGAGGAGAGACCGCCAGACATGAGAGACTGCTGGACATGAGGAGAGAGCGCTGGACACGAGGAGAGACTGCTAGACATGAGGAGACACTGCTGGACACGAGGAGAGACCGCTGGACACTAGGAGAGACTGCTAGACATGAGGAGAGACTGCTGGACATGAGCAGAGACCATGGGACATGAGGAGAGACCGCTGGACACGAGGAGAAAATGCTGGACATGAGGAGAGACCGTGGGACATGAGGAGAGATCGCTGGACATGAGGAGAGACCACTGGACACGAGGAGAGACCGCTGGACATGAGCAGAGACCGCTAGACATGAGGAGAGACCGCTGGACATGAGGAGAGACCACTGGACATGAGGAAAGACCGCTAGACATGAGGAGAGACCACTAAACATGAGGTGAGACCGCTGGACATGAGGAGAGACCGCTGGACATGAGCAGAGACCACTAGACATGAGGAGAGACCGCTGGACATGAGGAGAGTATGCTGGACATGAGGAGAGACCGCTGGACATGAGCAGAGACCGCTAGACATGAGGAGAGACTGCTGGACATGAGGAGAGACCGCTGGACATGAGGAGAGACCACTGGACATGAGGAGAGACCACTGGACATGAGGAGAGACCACTGAACATGTGGAGAGACCGCTAGACATGAGGAGAGACTGCTGGACATGAGGAGAGACCACTAGACATGAGGAGAGACTGCTGGACATGAGGAGAGACCTCTGGACGCGAGGAGAGACCGCTAGACATGAGGAGAGATTGCTGGACATGAGGAGAGACCACTGGACACTAGGAGAGACCGCTAGACATGAGGAGAGACTGCTGGACATGAGGAGAGACCGCTGGACACGAGCAGAGACAGCTGGACATGAGGAGAGACCACTGGACATGAGGAGAGACCACTGGACATGAGGAGAGACCACTGGACACGAGAATAGACCGCTGGACACGAGGAGAGACCGCTGGACATGAGGAGAGACCGCTGGACATGAGGAGAGACCGCTGGACACGAGGAGAGACCGCTAGACATGAGGAGAGACCACCGGACATGAGGAGAGACCACTGGACACCAAGTGACCGAGGACACGTGGTAAGACCATGCATGAAGAAAGCGTGCAAACTGGCTCTAGCCAATGCCTGACCAGTTCCCCAGGGATCGAAGTCCATATCGTGAATAAATGACTGCACTCTTCCCAATCGCACTCGAGATTCCAGTCCAAGGGCACAAGGCGAGGCTGCTTTTACCATCTGGACTGAAAGCTGTTACTACTTTTGACTCACTTTATGTTTCTGATGTCAACATAAGGGCTCAGTGAAAATGCACAGAGAGTGAAGAGGTTTTCTTTGGCTGCACTACATGACTATAAATTGCCAAGGAGGAGATTTCCCCTCATATTTCATGTCTAACTTAATAAGACTTTTTGCTGGTCAAACTGACACGGCCAGCAATGCTGAAGGAGACACCAACAAAAAGTATCTGAAAGGTCAGGGATCCATCGGAATGTGGACCTTCCAAGTACATTATGTTCCCTGGAGGAGGGCAGGGTGAGCTCACTTCATCCAGTGCAGTCTCTCAGTTTGCTCTCTGAGCTCATCTGTATTTACAGTGTTTAAACTTTCTCATTATCCTGAAGATTTTTTTAAAATCTTTTTGTTTTCCCAATACAAAATATTTAGGCCTAGAAATTCAGTTAGGGGCGCCCAGCTCGCCTGGGCGCCGGAATTACCGCTGCACGCGGAGCCACTTGCGCCAGCGGGAAATTCAGTTTCAGCACCCCAAGTGGAAGCCGGCCGCTAAACAAGGGTTTCGGCACCCCGCTTGGGGCGCTGAAACTGAATATCAGCGTGTAAAGTGCCGCAGCGCCACCCGCTGCGGCACGGCAGCCTGCGGTACTGCAGGCCTTCCTCTCATTCTTAAGGGGGAGGTGCCTGAAACAGCACGATCCCTGCTCACGAGTGCCGGCAAATGAGCCCGGCACCAAGGAGAAGTGCCGGGCTCTCTGGAAACAGCCGGCAATGCCGCGGTGGGGGGGGTGTAGGAGGCCGGGGAAGGAGGTGCGTGCAGGCGGCCGCCGAAAAAGCGGCCGGCCGCACCTCCACCTTAACTCGCCCCACTACCGGCACAGGTAGGCCCTGTGTACCGGTCGCTGTTTGCGGCCGGCGCGGGGGAGGCGGCAGCAACCAAATATGGCCAGCGGGGCGATAGCGGGGCGCTGCGCACACCGATGACGTCATCGGTGGCGGCGCAGCGCTACTGGCTAACGCCGCCATTAGCGCCCCGCTAAATATGGCGGTAGGTTTGCACAGTGGCACGAAAGCCCTCTTTGGGCGCAAACTGGTGGCGCAGGCCACTGAATTTTTAGCCCTTAGTCTTCCTGCATCAGCATCTGTTTGTGCTGGATGTGGCTATGGCGAGCCAAACAGATGTGAATGTTTAATGGTTGTGCAACACAGGGCAGGGGGTGGGGGGGGGCGGCGGTGCAAGGAGGCAGGAGGCTGGAATCATAGCCTGGCGGTCAGTTGATAGCCCACCACAACGAGCGGGAAGGCCAGGATCAGTTGCTCCTCATCTCAGGTAAATTTCCAAATTTCGGGGAAAAGCAAAAGGAATCTTTGCTGCTATAAATGTTTCATAGGAAAAGAATGCATGTGCTTTCTGTTAAAGATGCTGGAATATCGCAATTTTCAATTTTATGAGGTTCTAAACAGAGATAGCGAATACAATTTTTGGGGGGACTGATAAATGCTTAGAAGATCTAAGTATCAAATTCCGATGCACCGAATCACTTCCCATTCCCTCCCATTACAGAGAAGTTTTCATCCCAGTCTAATCCCAAGCACATTTCTTGGCAAAGTAGCTTTGTGTTTATCACAGTTTAACTGTCTCTCTCCCCACTGAGTGACAGTCTCTCTCTCACTGAGCGACTGTCTCTCTCCCTGTTGTATCTCTGCTTTAATGCGTTCAATCAAGCATGTAGATACTGTAGGGGGTTTCTCTTGCTTGCTCTGGTCTCCTGCCAGGCTTCTTGCAATAATTACCCATGAGTGGTTCGACCCACTCGCCCCTACGGTTCTAGACCTTGGACTTAGGTGCAGGGAGTTGTAGTGCAGAGAAAAGCTCAATAGACCAGGTCGAATAGCACAAAATGGATGCCTTTATTGAACAGTTTGCAGCATTATAAAATACATGTCATAAGCACAGATTAAAACAACTACAAGCATGCACACATCTATAAACTTAACTCTATAGCAATGGGGAACACACGGCACATCGTGAAAGGGGTAACACATTACAATTACCCTTAACCCCCTCCCCTAAACCTAACTAAGTTTCGATTTGAGGGACTCGGGATCATGCTCACCACTTTAAGAATTGCGAAAAAGGCTTTGCAGCCTTTCGACACAGCTTTCCGTCGTCACGTGGGTTTGGAAGCTTCTGGCGCAGCTTGTTCTCCTCTTGGTTCTCCTGCAATGAGCGCTCGCCGATGTGATGTTGAAGAACTGGAGTACCGGGCCCTGAGTGTCTTCTTCTCTGGCCTGGGTCGTCGATGATCTCCCGATGGTCTTCCCCGGGGCGGGACGCTGGTTCCGAAATGACTCTTTATACAGTCAGAATTGTCCTTCTGATTTCTCCAACGGTGGAGCAGAACTGGAGTACCTGGGCCCTGAGTGTCTTCTTCTCCGGCCTGGGTCGTCGATGATCTCCCGACAAAAGTACCCGGGCCTCCCTCGTCGTCTTTCCGTCGTGGCCGGGCCTTGCCTGGCCGAGCTGGCTTCCAAGCCGAATTCTTCTCGTCGTCTTCTCATCGTGGCCGGGCCTTGCCTGGCCGAACACCGAACATGTTCCGAACCGAAGTTTTGATACTCCGAACCGAAGTGCTGTACCGAAGAGTCTGTCCCCAAGCGTACCGATGGAGAACTCACTGATGGACTTTACTCAATCCACAGTTATACCTTTTGGAACATGCTTATCTCCCGCCAAATCATAGTCCTGTCTTTGTAATAATTTTGGCGGGCAGAACTCTCTGCAGGGGTGTTTTGTCTTCATAATGGGAGTCGGTGATAGCTTAACTGGCCTTCCTGGGCTGATAATGTCTTTGCTTTGTTACCGTAACTCGGTTTGTATATTGATCGGTCTGGAGATTGCCCTGGATGGCTGTTAAACGGCTTCTCTTTGTACAGTGTAATGGGCTAAAGCTTTCGTTCAATTGTCCGCCCATTTCTTGATGGGTCTCATCCTGCCACCCAAATCTGTCCTGTACTTATAACCTAATCAATATGTATGCTCCGTTCCATGAGTTTCGGCTTCCCGAAACTGGTTTCCGCGGGCTTTTAATGTCCTCAATCCACAAGCCTGTCTGGCTTGCAGTAACAGAAATTCAAATGGTCCCAGAAGCTGGTCACGAGGTCTGGCGGCCATTTTGTGTGCCCTTTTATCAAAGGTTTCTCTGTATAAGCTTCTTTTGGTCAATAAAGCTGTTTTATTAACCCTATTTTCCTACGTGATTATTTAATGAAAATTTCGCGAATCTTACAGTCTTTCCTGTGATACTGATAGCTTGCTTAAAGTATCAATAACCCTTGGTGAGCAAATTTTCCCTGATTCCCCACATCCAAACATTCCTGGTAATTAACTATCTATGACCCCCACGACACATGCAGTTCCCATTTCAGAAAAATTACATTGTGTACAGTTGGACAACCATAGGCAGTACTACCTCAAACTATAACACATTCATCTTTCAGATGTGAAAGGGGCCGATACCCCTTATACCACCTGCATACACATTTTGTTAATCAAAAATAGAAAACAGATCTACGGTTATAACACAACAGTATTCATACACTTAAATTATATAGTAACCAAAACCAAGAGTGGAGGGACGCTTTATCCTTTACTACATAGCGGCCTAAGCGGGGGTCTCTTCACCCACTCGTACATAGCGTTCTCTCCATTCTCCTGTGCTCTCGTGCCTCTGGAGGCATTTGCCTCTCTTGCAATGCACGAACAGTAGATATATTACAATCAAAACCTGACACACTACTAGGATGTGGGATGCTATTCTAATCCAGGGCGGGATCTCTATATTAGTGAACAGGTCCCACCATGGTGGGGTGACTATGTCTAATATGTCTTTCCCTATCTCCAATGTCTTCTGCTCTAGTGTGTAAAAATGCTTCTGTGAGACTATTACGGCTTTTAAAATCTTGGTGAGGTGTTCAGGGAGAGGGGGAATGACATAACCAAAATGCGCAACGAATCACTGCAAATCCATGAAATTCTCTTTTACAGTGAGGTGAACAGTGGAAGGTACAGGAATGGGGACAATTCGCTGTTGTGCCACTTGAACTTCAGCCCTGGGTTTGAAACAGAAACTGCTGTCACTGACCGGACACCACCCGTGCTGTCCATGTTGGTAGTGAGGCGCTGCAGTGGTAACACAGTATGTTCCACCTCCGATATATGCCACCTGCGGGGGCACATGGTCTTTGGCCATTGCCTCCATGGTGCAATTTACCGGCTTTGCGCTAGCGGCTCTGAACCCGCACTGTGGTTTTAAAAAGGCATTCAAGTGCTGGGGACACAGGATGATGTGTGCTCCCCGGCTTCGACACCCCGAGAGGTCGGTGCCTGTCATCGTACGCTCCCATCTGATGACATAAGGCGGGACCACTGCGTAACAAATGTGCACACCCCCCTGAATGACTCCAATGTTCTCCACCCTGTATACCGGGGCGGGTTTTGCTGTGGGACCCAACACCGGCATCCTCACCACTATTCCCATGATAGTGTGATTCGAGCATCCACAGTCCACTGGGACTGGGTACGCCTCTGCAGCTAGTCTGAGCTGGCATGGACTTAATGCGTTCTCAAAAGGGTGGAGCGCTTGCAAGTGCTTATTGCTGATCCAGGACGGGACCAAACCTTGTTTTAAATCCTCCAGATTACTGCGGCCCTCGCCCAGTAACCACGCCCCATATAGCACACAAGCCTCGTTCTGTGCAGCCTGATCGGACTCATTCCGATCCTCCCTAATGAGTGCATTTACCGTTCTAGCGTGTTTCTCCAGCTCAGCGATTATTTCTTTTAAGTGTAGTGTCATGGCCTGGCCCTCATGTAGCTCAGAACACACTACCTTATTTTCATTTGTCAGGATGTTCCTTAACTGGGCCTTTAGACCATTAATCTGTGTCTGCAGCTCCACGTTGTCTAGAGCGTTGACAACAGACGTCCCGGTACTAAAAGCAGTGAAGATGTCATTTACAGTACCCCTTCTTTGCCTCCCTACCCGATCCAAAACTTCCTGTGGTGTGGTGTACAATTCGGCTTTGTCGATGTCGGCAAAGTCAAACTCATAAAATTGTCTGAACATCCTGGTTAACAGGACCTGGTACAATTGCTCCATTTCCTTGGGACACCACTCCGGCAATCATTCCTCAGTGAGGTTTAAAATCACTGAGGCCACCGCGTAGTGTACCCCTTGGTACAGCATCTGACCGGTGGGTACCAATATTAAACCATTCCCGGGTCCCTTTGTGGTGGTGGGGCACCCTTCCTTCTGGGCTAGTGCTACTGGAATCGTGGGCAGGGGCTTGCGTGGGCAGGTGATGAGTTCAGTGGCGTTTACCGGAATCGGGGAGAATGGGACTCCGCACGCCCGGGTGCTGACGTCCCACCTCATCCCTTTCCCTTCATCCTGCCACTGCCTCTGGAAAAAGATGGATATGCCTTTGGGGCAAACATACTTCGAACCCCACATGCAGACATATATCCCTTCATCTGGTTCCCACCATTTGTCCCAACACACATGTAATTGTCCGTGAGTCCCCGTAATTGTCCGATGGGTATTGTTACCCAGTCGCTCCCACTCGATTGTAGAGTTCTTCATATTCTTTCCCAGCTTTCGAAGCCACCACCATCTACTTAGCGGTACGTTCCCATTACACACCAAACAGATCCTCTTTCCCACGGTAACGCTGACTCTGGGTGCAATGATCCTCACCCGAGGGCACAGTAACGAAGTCTCTTGGTAGGCAAACCCGGATTTGCTGGAGTATTCTGTAGAATTCGACCCCAGCCATCCTGGCCATCTCCCTTGGTGGAAGTAGGTGGCGGTTTCCTCAACCTCTCGCTTCCCCGTCCCATCCGTCGCGATGGGGCTGTGTCCCCGGAGCATCCGAACACGACGACGTCCTTGGAGCGGCCTCGGTAGGCCAGCCCGCACCCGATCGCCGCGAGCGCCACGAGAATCCTTTCCATTGTATTCCTGGTTTCTGTAACTGATAAGATGATGTAGCCAGGCTCCCAATAGGCGCTGGCCTAATTAAACGGACGCTCGGGTCCCTTTGACCCCGCTTCCAAACAAACACACATACTGGGCAGACTTCGAAAACTACCTCTTAAAACATCCCCATCATCTTAAACTTTACATGCCTTAAACTAACATTAAAATTACTTAACTTATCATTACCTAAACGTAACATACCTAAACTTATGTACAGCGCCGCCCTCCTTCGGGCGGCCTACCTAATTCCTGTGAGGGCTGCAGCGTGCTGCTCCCTTTGGCAGGGCTGCACTGACCTTCGACTTTGATCCCCCGCAGCCTGTCGCTGCTGAACGGGAATCGTGTCTTTCCTGGGCTACCCTGGATCGATGTTGGGGGAAGTAAGGAGGATCTGACCAAAACTTTCTGGGCTGAGGCGTCCGAGCCGACCTATGAGGGGGCACCTTGGGCGAGGCTCCCAGGGCTAACGGACCGGGGATCGGCACCTTCACCGTCGCAGCCTGTGGTCCCACCACAGCTGCCGGCTCCGGCTTCCTTCCCTCAGGCTCCGCCCCCCTGGGGCTGGGATCCGTGGCATCCGACTCCACCCCACCTGTCCCCACAGGTGGTGAGTCTCCGCCCCCAATCCCTACCTCCCCCAAGCTCGAGTCGGGGGCGAGACCTTCGTCCTCCGACTCCTCCTCCTCCGTGATCGGGTCAGGGGCGGGGTCGAGCTGTTTGGGCTCTTCCTCGTCCGAATCCCAAACTAACGGGGAGACCTCCCACTCCGATGGGATGACTCCTCCCCTCACGCAGGCTACAGTTCCAGCCTGTGTGGTCTGTGACCCTGTCTCAGGCTGAGGATTTCTGTTCTCAGACCTGGCCCCTGTTGTTGGCCCTTGTGCACCCGACTTAAACAGTTTACACTGGTTAATGTGAAACCATTTAGTACGTCGGGGCACCTTCACTGCGTATACCATGGGGCTGGCCTTGTCTACAATGCTGTAGGGCCCCATGTACAGTGGTTCTAGACTCCCTACTCGGGCATAGTTCCTAACCATGACCTGGTCTCCGACTTCCCACTCTTGCTTCTTACGGGGTTCCAGCAACAGTCGATTGCCCTGATGCTGTCTCCCCATGTTCCCAGCCGCTTGCTCATAAACCTGTTTCAGGCGCTCCAAAAGGGTTTGGATGAACTTGTCCCGATTCACCTCTTGGAGCTGGCCCTCAGTGAGCACCGGGGCTAGTACATGGGTGGGTGTTCGCATGATCCTCCCAGTCATTAACTCGTGCGGGGAGTGCCCCGTACTTTTGGACTGGCTGGCCCGGATCCCCATGAGGACTAGAGGCAGGATCTCTGCCCACTTCTGGGGCGAGCCCATTGCCTCTTCCCTCAGCTTTTCCTTGAGGGTCCGGTTCATGCGTTCAACAATCCCGGATGACTGGGGATTGTGCGCTACGTGCCACTTCCCTTCAATGCCCAAGAGCATGAGGGTGTTCTGCATCACTTGGCCGGTGAAATGACTCCCTCGGTCGGACTCAACAAACCGGGGGAGCCCCCACCGTGAGAACACTTCCCGGACCAAGATCTTGGCAGTACCCAGCGCCGTAGCTGTTCTACACGGGAAGGCTTCTACCCACTTGGTAAACACATCCACCAGGACCAGGCAGTACTTATAGCCTCCCTGGGCGGTGGGCAGGGGCCCTATGTAGTCGACCTGTATCGATTGCCATGGTCGCTCTACCCTCCTGATGTGCCCCATGGGCACCTTCCTTTTCTGGGGGTCTGGGTTGTTTGCAGCGCACACAAGACAGCTTGCACAGAACTCGCGGACATCGTCTCGAAGTCCCGGCCACCATCCCGCCTGCTCTACCCGTTACCAGGTAACCTCAGGCCCGGGGTGTCCTGCCCCTGGACCCTCATGGGCCAGTTGAAGGAATTCCCTCCTGTGCTGCTGCGGCACAACCCACTGTTCCTCCCGGAACAACATTCCTTCCTTGATGGAGAGGGCTGCCGTACTGTACGGACCCTCTACCTGCTTGCCCTCAGCAATAGCATTGAGGACTGTTTTCAGGGCGGGATCCAGGGTTTGGACGGTCTTTAGGTCTAGGGGCGATGTCATCCCTGTGTTCCCTGGAGTCCCCTCCCTGCCTCGGATAGCTGCCACGGGTCCGGGTCCATAGGGGTCCCAGAAAATGCCGTTGCGGGCACCCTCCCTGGCTAGCGCATCCACCTGCTGGTTACCCTGACTGCGGGGTTCTGTGGTGGAATGAGCCTTCACCTTGTGGATGAACACCTCCCCTTCCTCCCCCACTGCTGCCAGGATCTTTTCCAGCAAGGGCTTAACTGTTAAAGGTCGTCCGTCCGCGGAGGTATATCCGCGACGAGACCAAATGGCCAGGTATTCCGTACACGAATTGCATGTGGACATGCTGTCCGAGCAAATCGTGTATGGGGTTGGGAAGATCTCGGGGTGGGTAACCACGTACGCCACCGTGGACAGTTCAGCCTGCTGTGCGCTCATAGTGCTGGGGAGCCTAATCGCCAGGGCAATGTTTGCCGCGGGGTCATAAACTCCACACCCTGTGAGTCGTTTGCCAGCAGATACTGTGCTGGAACCGTCTACGTAGATCTCGCGGCCTGTGGGGTGTATCCCGGCCCGTAAACCTATGTTGGCCTCCCATACCCCTTCGACGGAACACCGATGGGCTGTTCCGGGATATACCATGTTGGCCGTGAGCTTCGGCTCGCAAAGACCTTTAGCCTTGAGATCCATCTGGGAAAGGAGGAGGGTTCAGCGCGCAATCCGAGCGCTGCTTACGGTCCCATCCTTAATCCTTCCATCCAGAAGCATCTTTGTGGGTGTGTGATGGGTGAGGAGAGTGATGGGAGAGGTTCCTGTGAAGATCGCTGATCTGTTCACAGCCCAATGCGTGGCCAGGAGATGCCGTTCGCAATTGGAAAAACTCCTCTCCACATCCGTAAGCACCCTGGAGGAGCAGACCACCGGCCTCAGCTTGCCGTGTCGCTCCTGGAGCAGCACGGCGCTCAGGCTGTCTCCACTGGCGGCTACTTCCAGGAAAAACTCCTCCCCCCCATCTATGGCCCCTAGGGCTGGCGCGGTCTGCAGGTCCCTTTTCAACTTCTCGAATGCTGCCTGACAACTCTCGTCCCATGACCACTCGACTCCCTTGTGTAAGAGTCGGAGTAGCGGGGCTGCTGTGGCTGCATAGTCCTCGATGAAGTCTCTGCAGTACCCGGTCAGTCCCAAAAAGGACCTCACACCCGTTACTGTGTTAGGGATTGGCAAATCTTGCACCGATTCCCGCCTAGCCTTATCAATGGCTCTTTCCCCAGCGTGGATGGTCAGACCCAGGAATTTCACCTCCTGCTGGCCGATCCGTGCTTTCTTTGGGTTTACTTTAAAACCCTTCCTTTCCAGTAGCTCCAATAATTCGGCTAATAGTGGGCCGTGCTCCTCCCTTGAATCCGTGAACAGGAGTAAGTCGTCCACATACTGCACTATCTGATTGGGCTGGCTAAATTCCTTTAAACTTCCTGCCATGCACTGATGGAAAATGCTGGGGCTGTTGTGGAAACCCTGTGGCAAACAGTTCCAAGTGTACTGTTGCCCTTTAAAAGTAAAGGCAAACTTGTACTGATCCTCCCGCCGCAACGGAATGGACCAAAAACCATTCGAGATATCCAGCACCATGAAAGTGGTCGCAGATGCTGGAATACTCCCTATTAGGTCGGCAACTGCTGCTACCGTGGGCGCGCAGGCTGGGATGTTACTGTTGAGGACTCTGTAGTCCACCGTGGCCCTCCATGAATTGTCCGGCTTCCTTACCGGCCATAATGGGGAGTTCACGTGAGTGGCTATCGGCCTCAACACGCCCTGCTGCACCAATGAAGATATTGCTGTCTCCATGTCGGGTTCTGCTTCCTTGGGGAAGTTATACTGCTTTTGGGGTCGGATCATGGGGTCCCCGTCTACGCTGACCTCAAACCCGGTGACCCTCCCACAGTCGTGCTTGTGGGTGGCAAACGCGGTCAGATTGTCCGACACAAACGCTTGCAAGTCCGTTGGGATGTCCGCGACCATAAGCTCGAGGTCGTAACCTCCTGACGGCTTCATGGTGCACAGGGTCCCCTTTCCTCCCTTCTCTGGGACCACGACTACCTTGCCTAACCCATTCTCAGCTCCCCAGAGACAGTGATTTCTAAGGTCCACGAGGATCCCGTGTTCCACCAAGAAATCAGACCCGAGGATGCCTTTACCACCCCCCTCATTCCACTTCATCAGGATACACGTCCATGTGGTGTGGAGTGCTCCCAAATGAATGGAGAGCGGGATGGAGAATGCGCCAGCCTGTTCTTTGCCTGTGAAACCCACTAACGAGAATGGAGCCTGGGTAGACAGAGGTGAGGCAAAAGGTTTAGCTGTGTGGATCACGGCACATGATGCCCCCGTATCCAACAGGTAACTACCCTTTTCCTTCTCTACCTCCATCTCCACAAGGGGTCTTCTCCACGCGTCATATCGGAGTGGTAGATGGGCTGCGCAGGCTTTAGTCATTGAGGCGCTGTGGTTGGGGCTGGGGGAGCAACAGGGCCGTTGGCGACTGCCACCTTCCCCTGCGAGGTCATTAGAGACCGCATTGCCTCTAAAACTGACTCGATCGCATCGGGATGGATCGACACATCGGCTCCTTTCTCCCGGATGGGCGTTTGGGCTGGGGCTGAGGGAGCTTTTCCCTTTAAATCCTTCCAGGGATTTTTACAGTCCCGGCGCCAGTGACCTTCCTTCCCACACCCGTAACAACTATTCTTGGCTTGGGGAGGGTGATTCCCCTCCTGATGCCACTCCTTTTTAACAGGAGCTGCAGGCCTCACCTCATGCACCTTTCCCTTCGGGGGAGGCACTTCCTTACTCCTGCTGTTCCTGTAACCTATCGTGAGCTGATCAAGTACTATCTCCTCCATGGAGCGGGGGTTATTGGGGTCAAACCATGTTTTGGCCTGCTCCCTCACCTGTGGCAAGCAATTGGTGACCAGGCACCGGAGCCAATGAGCCCTTTGACCAGCGTCCAGCCCGTCCCGGGCCGGCCCGCCCGGGCAGCTGCGCCGATACACTGGCCACAACCTTCCGGCGAAAACCCGTGGGGGCTCTCCCTCTAGCTGTACCGTCCTACCCAATCGGAGGAACGGACTTCCGTCACCTTCCCCCATAACCTCCAGGACCTCGTCCCGTAAAACCTCATACCCCCTGTGCCCTCTCTTGCTCTCGTCAGAGAGACACTGGAGGATCGAGCTGTCCAGGGAGAACAGCAGCATTCTGGACTGCTCTCCCCCGTCGCAGTCATTAACTGCTGCGGTCTGCTCCACGTCCCTAAAATGGACGGAGGGATCTCCTGACTCGGTGAGTTTTGGGATGTGGCTTATCATTGCCCTTAGCTGTTGTGCGCTGTGGGGCATTACGATCTGATTCACGAGGGGTCCGTCATCGCCATTGGCTTCGTCCGGACCGAGCCTCCGGTGTCGAGCGGGACACATCGGTGCCGGCTTCGACCCTACTACATGGGGTTGCTCTACCTCAGGAATCCCTTCGACTAACTCCACCGTTTCCTTCCCCGCAACCCAAGACTCATCATAGCTGGGAGGTGCCGAGGGCTCAGTGGTTGGTACCCCAACTGCCTCTCGCGGAATCGGTCTTTTGGATTCCCTGGCTAACTGTAGATGGCTCGCTGGTGGGTTTATGAGACACACCAAGCCGTTTGCCTTTGCTAGGGCCGTTCTCAGGTCCTCTAGCTCCCTTTGGCAAGCGCTATGGTCGGCGTTCTCAGACCTATCCTCGATGGCCATCTTGTACGCTGCTCTAGCTCCCAGAATACTCTCCTCTTGTGCCTTTACCTGCTGAGCTAGGCGGACACACCTGTCTCTTATTCTTCCTTCACTGGTCTTGGCCTCAGTGACCTGACACTCCAAGTAATCTATCTTGGTCTCATGGTGAGTGGTTACGGAGTGGCGTTCCTGATTCAGCGCGTTGAGCGATGCAATCAGTCTCTTTCCTCCCACAACCTTTTCCTCTACTTCTGCTAGTAACCCTTTGATCTGGGCTGTCTGTGCTACAACGACTTGGTCCAAAAGCTGGACTTGCATCTTGTAGCACATCAGCCAGACCGCTTTTTCTACAGATCTTTTGTGCTCTTTGCTCTCTGTCCACTTGATGGCTGCGTCTAGCGGGCACCTATCTCTTAATAGGTCGGATATCCACTGTTTTGTAAGGTTTACCTTCCCAAAAACATAATCCGCTATTCTCTCATCCATCACATTTCGTTTATTCAGACCTTGATCTAAAACACTACATTCCTGCTGCCAAGGTCCTGCCGTGGTCGCCATCTCTGTAGGGGGTTTCTCTTGTTTGCTCTGGTCTCCTGCCAGGCTTCTTGCAATAATTACCCGTGAGTGGTTCGACCCACTCGCCCCTACGGTTCTAGACCTTGGACTTAGGTGCAGGGAGTTGTAGTGCAGAGAAAAGCTCAATAGACCAGGTCGAATAGCATGAAATGGATGCCTTTATTGAACAGTTTGCAGCATTATAAAATACATGTCATATGCACAGATTAAAACAACTACAAGCATGCACACATCTATAAACTTAACTCTATAGAAATGGGGAACACATGGCACATTGTGAAAGGGGTAACACATTACAACTACCCTTAGCCCCCTCCCCTAAACCTAACTATGTTTCGATTTGAGGGACTCGGGATCATGCTCACCACTTTAAGAATTGCGAAAAAGGCTTTGCAGCCTTTCGACACAGCTTTCCGTCATCACGTGGGTTTGGAAGCTTCTGGCGCAGCTTGTTCTCCTCTTGGTTCTCCTGCAATGAGCGCTCGCCGATGTGATGTTGAAGAACTGGAGTACCGGGCCCTGAGTGTCTTCTTCTCCGGCCTGGGTCGTCGATGATCTCCCGATGGTCTTCCCCGGGGCGGGACGCTGGTTCCGAAATGACTCTTTATACAGTCAGAATTGTCCTTCTGATTTCTCCAACGGTGGAGCAGAACTGGAGTACCTGGGCCCTGAGTGTCTTCTTCTCCGGCCTGGGTCGTCGATGATCTCCCGACAAAAGTACCCGGGCCTCCCTCGTCATCTTTCCGTCGTGGCCGGGCCTTGCCTGGCCGAGCTGGCTTCCAAGCCGAATTCTTCTCGTCGTCTTCTCGTCGTGGCCGGGCCTTGCCTGGCCGAACACCGAACATGTTCCGAACCGAAGTTTCGATGCTCCGAACTGAAGTGCTGTACCGAAGAGTCTGTCCCCAAGCATACCGATGGAGAACTCACTGATGGATTTTACTCCCCCTTTTCCTTGGAAACAAACTTGCAGTTTACAAACAGTTGCTTACAATAACACTGCATAACTTATTTGATTTATAAGCTTTTTACAAACTTGTGTCTTACCACACAACTAAATAATTCCCAGGTTTAAACATTTAACATCACCCATGCAGTTCTCGCACAGTTTATGTTGTGACATAATCAGACAGTCTTTGGGGTTTTCTTTTAACCCTTTGAGGTCTGGCTGTATTGGGCATGTCTGACATGTTGGTGTCAGTGGGTATTGCCTGTGTCACAGTGGTATGTGTGTCAGGGTCTACTATACTGTCCTCAGTCCCTTGTGTTTCCTCCTGCTCATGGAGTGTCTCCTTTGGTCCATTGGTTCTGTATTTCTTCACAAACGTAGTGTTTCTCGAGTAGCGTGCTCCATCTGGAGATTCCACTACTACTTGACTCCCTGTTTTACTCAAAACTTTGTGGGGTGTGGCATTAAAAGGAGTGGTGAACTTGTCCACTTTGTGCTGCCGTACCAGCACCGTGTCGCCAACTTCCACCTCTGAGTATTGTGTTCTCCACTGTTCATCTGCGTATAGTTTGGACTTGCCTTTTTGTTCTGCGTCCCGGTCACGCACTTCCATGTCTGCACGCGACTCTGTGATGTCTGGCAGCTTTCCTCTCATTTTCCGTTTAAAGAGCAGCTCTGCCGGGCTCTTTCCTGTCGTGGCATGGTCAATGCTCCTGTACACAGTTACATATTTTCTAAGTTCACGTTTCCAATCTAGTCCTTCTGACTGAGCAATTCTGATTCTCTTCATCAGCGATGCATTCTGGCGCTCGACTTCTCCGTTAGCCTGAGCCCATTTTGCTGTCGTTTTCAGGTGTTTGATCCCGTTGTTTTCACAGTATTCTTTGAATAATTCAGATCTGAATTGGGGACCATTATCAGATTTGCAGGTGATCGGCAAACCATGACGGCTGAAGATTGACTCTAAACTATCAATAACTTCTCTGTTGTTGTGGAGGGCATGATGTCGTATTCATAGTAGCGACTATAATAATCAACTACCACAAGAATGGAGTGGTTGGATGGCAAGGGTCCCAGTAAGTCTATAGCTACATCCTGCCAGGGGCCCTCTGGTAATGGTATTGGTCTCAACGGTTCAGGTGGGTCGGGTCTGGCTACTATCTGACAGCCGTGGTACGCTTTACAGTGTTTTTCAGCTGCCTTGTCCATGCCAGGTCACCAAACCTTGGTTCTGAGATGTTGCTTTGTTCCAACTATTCCCAAGTGTCCTTCATGTGCTAACACCAGGGCTCATGTGTGTAACACTGTGGGTAGCACGATGCGTGTTCCCCGAAGAACTAGGTACCTCACTACGCACAGCTCGTTTGCAATTGCTGCATAAGCTTTACAGTTCTCAAAATGTCCGTTTGTGATTGCCTTCCGTACCTCAATCAGCTCTGGGTCGGTAGCAGAGGCTTCCTCTACCTCTCTAGTAGTGAGTGCTTTTGGTGTCACACTCACAGCTACAAATCTCACGTATTCTTCTGAGCCATGAGAATGTCTCTCCTGTTTTGCTGTCTCCCCAGCAATCGTGACAGTGGGTCTGCAATGTTTTGCTTGCCTGGAATGTGTATCACCTTAAAATCATACGGCTGTAATCTAAGTACCCATCTCTCTATACGGGCACAGGGTTTAGAGCGTGGGCCGTATATCACTTGTAATGGCTTATGGTCAGTTACCAAGTTAAATTTTCCACCTTACACATATGGATGCAGCCTCTCACAAGCCCATACAAGAGCTAAGGCCTCTCTCTCTGTTTGAGAGTATTTCCTCTCACAGTCTGTTAGACTACGACTTACATAGCATATTAGCACCTCTTGTCCCTGTTGGTTCTGAACTAGTACTGCGCCTAAACCTACAGGACTGGCATCTGCTATCACTTTGGTTGGTGCGTCCTTATCAAAATATGCTAAAGTGCCAGCTCTGGCCAACTCTTCCTTGAGTGCACTGAATGACTATCTTTGTTGTGATCCAAATTTAAATGGTGTGTCTTTTCTCGTCAGGCGTCGCAGTGGCTCTGATAGCATTGCAAACTGCGGGATGAATCTGCTACTGTACCCAACGAGTCCCAAGAAACTCCTCACCTCTGTAGCATTCTCTGGTTCCCGAGCTTCTGCCACCGCTCGCACTCTCTCTGCTGTTGGTCCGATGCCCTTTTCAGACAACAGGATTCGCATGAAAATCAATCGGTCCATGTTGAATTGGCACCTCTCTGAGTTTAGTGTCAGTCCACTTTCCGTTAGTCTGGTCATGACAGCGTGCAGGCGTCTGTCGTGCATTTCCTGGTTGTGTGCATGCACGATAATGTCGTCTGAGATGTTTTCAACACCCTCTATTCCAGCTAAGGCATTAGCTATCTCGTGCTGATATTGCTCACTAGCTGAAGATACACCGAATATCAGCCTCTTGTACCTGTATACTCCGTTATGTACTGCAAACATTGTGATTTCTCGTGACTCAGGGGTCAGTTCTAGCTGGTGATAACCCCATTTCAGGTCTAGCTTACTAAACACCGTCGAGTCGTTCATACCTTGGAGTATCTCATCAACGGTGGGGATTGGATATCGTTCCCTCACTATTGCCTGGTTTGCTCGTCTCATGTCTAGGCATAACCTTACATCCTTATCCGCTTTTGGTACAATAACCACAGGATTTACTCATGGGGTGGGACCAGTTACAGGTTCGATAATGTCCATGTCCCTCAATTGTTTTATTTTGGCCTCTACTGCCCCCCTTAAGTTGAATGGCTGGGCCACAGGTTTCACTTGTGGGTCGATATACAAACTGATCTGTTTTGTGTTCAGCCTTCCTACACCCTGGAACACCTTTGGATACCGCTGTTCTAGTAGCTGTCTTACATCTACCACAGCTGAGACATCTGCGCCTATTTTTAAAACTCCCAGTTTCATGGCTGTCTCCCTTCCTAGCAACGGTTCTCCATGGCCTTTAACCACAATGAACTCCGCCTGCTCAGTTCTCTTACCTATTGTAATCCCACATGCGAATACACCTTTAACTGACAGTGGTCGGCTAGAAGCATAAGAGAATAACTTTCTCTCTGTCTTAGGGACATGTGACTGACACTTAATGTGTTCTGACTTTAATCCTTCCCATGTATTCTCATCTATCACATTATTAGTTGCACCCGAATCAATTAACATTCTCGGGTTTACTCCCCCCACACAAAAGGTAAGTCTCTCTGTTACATTATTTCCAGTAACAGCAAATGCACAGTTATTTTGTTCCTCTACATTGTTCACACAGTGTTTCTTTGTACCCTTTGTACGGCATACTTTGGAGAAATGATCCTTTCCCTTGCACTTATGACACGTTTGTCCGCATGCTGGGCATTTTGGATCTCTGCCCATGTGGTCTGTGTGTCCACATCTGTAACATTTCCTTTCGTTCCTATCGCCATTTCCTTTTGGTTTCTCTGTCGAGCTTTTCGTATAATACCCTCTTTTCCGTGTAACACGACGAACAGTATCTGTCTCCGCCTTCTCTGTACATGACATGGCTGACATCTGCTCCTCGACGTTTTCACATTGTGAGGCCAATTGTAACGTGCGGGCGAGCGTTAGATCATGCCCTTTCTCTAGCAATTTCCTCCGCACGTAGGCTGACGTGCACCTACTCAGGATAGCGTCTCTTATTTGATTATCCGCATTCCCCCCAAAAGCACAGTCTTTAGCAGCCTGCCGCAAGTGAGTAGCAAATTGTTGCACAGTCTCACCTGCCTTCTGGGACAACTTATGAAAAGTCTGTCTAGCAAATGCTGCGTTGACCTGGGGCATGAAGTAGTGATTCAAAGCACTAACCACCGCCGTGTAGTCTGCTGGCTCTCCTGTGTCCGGTAGAGTCAAAAAGATATCCTGGACATCTGGTCCTGCTAGGTGTAGAAGTAGAGCTCTTCTCCTCTGCTTTGTGGCAGCTGTAGAGGTATCGTCGATAATGAGTCCTTTGCCGTCAGCATAAAGCTCAAAAGACGTTAACCACCTCGTCGATCTTGGACACAACGTGGCTGGCTCGGCGAAACATGCAAAATTTTGAATGCCGGTCTTCTTCATCCTAGCTAACTAAAACTTGGGCAACTACCTTTTTAAAATGATTCTTTTCGTTAACCTTGTCGCCAATGTTGTATCTATGCTTTAATGCGTTCAATCAAGTATGTAGATACGTCGAATTAAATCAGAGTCAGGCAGACAGGCTTATAACTGTGATCTTTACTTTATTGGTAAAATGGCTGACTGCTGCTTTCTCAGGTAATTCCCATAATGCAATGCATATTGCATTACCGTATTAACTGGTGTTAAACTCGCACATTACATTACTGTATTGACTGGTGTCAAACTCGCAATCAATACACGACATCCCCACTGAGCGACTGTCTCTATCCCCACGGAGGAGTGACTGTCTCTATCCCCACTGAGCGACTGTCTCTCTCTCACTGAGCGACTGTCTCTCTCCCCACGGAGTTACAGTCTCTCTCCCCACGGAGCGACAGTCTCTCTCCCCACGGAGCGACGGTCTCTCTCCCCACGGAGCAACGGTCTCTCTCGCCACGGAGCGATAGTCTCTCTCCCCACGGAGCGAGTCTCTCTCCCCACGGAGCGACTGTCTCTCTCCCCACGGAGCGACAGTCTCTCTCCCCACGGAGCGACTGTCTCTCTCCCCACGGAGCGACTGTCTCTCTCCCCACGGAGCGACTGTCTCTCTCCCCACAGAGCGACTGTCACTCAGTGCGGAGAGAGACTGTCACTCAATGGGGAGAGAGACTGTCACTCCGTGGGGAGAGAGACTGTCACTCCATGGGGAGAGAGACAGTCGCTCAGTCGGGAGAGAGACAGTCACTCCATGGGGAGAGGGACAGTCACTCCGTGGGGAGAGGGACAGTCACTCTGTGGGGAGCGAGACTGTCACTCAGTGCGGAGAGAGACTGTCTCTCTATGGGAGGGGCTGTCTCAGTGGGTGGGGCTGTCTCTCAGTAGGAGGGGCTGTTCCTCAATGGGAGGGGCTGTCTCTCAGTAGGAGGGGCTGTCTCTCAGAGGGAGGGGCTGTCTCAGTGGGAGGAGCTGTCCCTCAATGGGAGGGGCTGTCTCTCAGTAGGAGGGGCTGTCTCTCAGAGGGAGGGGCTGTCTCAGTGGGAGGAGCTGACTCCCAGTGGGAGGGGCTGCCTCTCAGTGGGTGGGGCTGTCACTCAGTGGGTGGGGCTGTCTCAGTGGGAGGGGCTGTGTCCCAGTGGGAGGGGCTGTCTCAGTGGGGGGGGCTGTCTCTCAGTGGGAGGGGCTGTCTCTCAGTGGGAGGGGCTGTCTCAGTGGGAGGGGCTGTCTCTCAGTGGGAGGGGCTGTCTCAGTGGGAGGGGCTGTCTCTCAGAGGGAGGGGCTGTCTCTCAGTAGGAGGGGCTGTCTCTCAGAGGGAGGGGCTCTCTCAGTGGGAGGGGCTTTCTCAGTGGGAGGGGCTTTCTCAGTGGGAGGGGCTGTCTCTCAGAGGGAGGTGCTGTCTCTCTGGGAGGGGCTGTCTCAGTGGGAGGGGCTGTCTCTCAGTGGGAGGGGCTGTCTCCATGGGCGGGGCTGCCTCACAGTGGGTGGGGCTGTCTCACTGGGAGGGGCTGTCTCTCAGTGGGTGGGGCTGTCTCTTAGTGGGAGGGCTGTATCAGTGGGAGGGGCTGTTTCTAAGTGGGAGGGCTGTCTCAGTGGGAGGGGCTGTTTCTAAGTGGGCGGTGTTGTGTCAGTACCTTTTTACCTAGACACAATTAGAACTCAGAACTCAGAGATTCAAACATGAAGTGCTTTATTCGAAGGGAAAGGGATGTTCTGGAGAGTTCCGAACAAAGAGAGCTAAACTTAACCAAGAGAACACCCAACCATTTATCTGCTGTGACAGCGCCACCACAGGTGGGAGGAGAACACACAATGCATAACATATTCCTCCCCTCTTAAATGGAAGGTTCACATTATTCCTCAAAAGGTAAGGTACTTTCAATGCACTCAACTAACCTAGGGTAGAGGTAGACTGCCTCAACCCCTGACTTTACCCTGGGGTTTATTCTGCCCCAGTCTTGTGGGTAAGTCGCTAAGCCTACAGATCCAAGCGTCTTGGAGGCTGCCGCTCTCTGACAGGATACCGGCGGTCATCGCTGGCTTCCACAGCAATAGGCATTGACACAGGCCTAGATGGGAAAGGTGCCTGTGTCAGTCGACAGTCAGGAGTTTGCACAGGTGGAACAGTCTCCTTGACTTCCTGTGTTGGAGAAGAGCACTGTGGCAAAGGATGCTGGTTTGCGGTATCATCCGGAAACAGTTCAGGCCAACCAGCCGTTGGAGCCTCTGTGGCTGTCTCTGCTCCTAGCAACAGTTGATCTGTGTGTCTTCTCCAGACGACGTCCTCAGCAGTCTCAACCGTGTAAGACACGGGGCCCGTCTGCGCGGTCACCGTAGCAGGAACCCATTTCGGTCCAGTGTTGTAGTTTCGAGCTAGGACGTGCTCTCCAGGGTGAAACCGTCTCTCCTTGGCTCTTTTCTCTCTCTTTTCAACTTGAGCTTGTTGTTGACAATGGACAACCTGCTCTGCCCTTGGAGGTTTGAGTAAGTCAAAACTTGTCCGCAACTGCCTCTTCATCATGAGCGAAGCGGGGGAAGTTTTGGTTGTGGCATGCGGCTCGTTCCTGTAGGACAACAGGAAGCTGTTCAGACATTGGTGGATTGAGCCCTGACCTTGCGATGCCTTCAAGGCTTGCTTCAAAGTTTGTACGAACCTTTCTTCCTGGCCGTTAGTAGAGGGATGATAGGGCGCAGACCTGATGTGTTGGACACCATTCACATGCAGGAAGGTTGCAAACTCCTGTGATACAAATTTTGGACCGTTGTCACTTACGAGTTGTTCCGGTGAGCCATAACGGCTGAACATCTCACCAAGTTTCTCAATTGTTTTCTCTGCCGTGGTAGACCTCATCACAGCGACCTCCGGCCACTTGCTACGAGCGTCCACAACCACCATAAACATCTTCTCTTCGAAAGGACCGGCGAAGTCCACATGTACTCGCTGCCACACTTCTGCAGGCCAATCCCAGGGGGGTAGGGTTGCCAGCTGTGGAACATTCCGGACCCTTTGACATGGGGAACATGTTTTGGCTTTCTCCTCAATATTCCCATCGAGACCTGGCCACCAGAAGTAGCTTCTTGCCATTTCCTTCATCCGAACCATCCCATTGTGGCCTGTATGAAGTTGTTGCAGTATAGGTTCCCTCAGAGGTGGCAGAATGATGACACGGCGTCCCCAAAGAAGACAACCTGCCTGGACGGAGAGCTCATTTCTTTTTGAAATGTAAGGTTTCAAAGTAGGAGAATCTCCTATAGCTCTCCCTCAAATGACATCGTCCATTACCTCAGACAGGACTGGATCGTTGCGGGTGTACCTTCGCACCTGAACTGCAGTGACAGGTGCTCCCTCCACTTGTTTAAAGTACAAGATGACTATCTGACGAGGCTCTGGGGGAGTAACAGGCAAGGGTAGCTTCGAGAGACCGTCTGCGTTGCCGTACAAGTCTGATTTGTGATATTTAATGTCGTATGTGTGTCCTGACAACAGTAAAGCCCACCTTTGCATCCTGCTTGCAGCGAGAGACGGAATTCCGGTGTGGGGCCCGAAGATTGAAGTCAATGGACGGTGGTCCGTCAGGAGTGTGAACCTTCTCCCAAACAGGTACTGCTGAAATTTTCGAATTCCAAAAATGATTCCCAAGGCCTCGCGCTCGATCTGCGCATAGTTACTCTCGGCCTTGTTCAAGGTGCGTGATGCGAAGGTGATAGGTTTCTCTTCACCCGAAGGCATGATGTGGGATATGACTGCTCCCACACCATATGGTGATGCATCACATGCTAGCTGCATGGGTAGCTTTGGGTCGAAGTGTGTCAGGACCTCCGATTTCAGCAATGCTTTCTTTGCTTGGGCGAAAGCTTCGTTGCACAGTTCAGTCCATTTCCATGTTTTGCCTTGACATAGCAACTGATGTAACGGCTTCAGCAATGTTGCTAAGCCTGGAATAAACTTCCCATAGTAGTTAAGTAGCCCCAGAAATGAACGTAACTGGCTCACATTCTGGGGTGCTGGGGCACCCACAATCGCCTTGACCTTTGACGGCGCCTTATGCAGGCCAGTAGCATCAATCACATGCCCCAGGTACTCAACTGAAGACTGAAAGAATTCACATTTGTCTTTACGAACTCTGAGTCTGTACTCTTTCAGTCGTTGTAGTGTCACATCCAAGTTCAGAAGATGATCCTCCTCATTTGTCCCAGTGACAAGGATGTCGTCCAGGTAGCACTGGACTCCTGGCAGTCCACTCAAAATCTGATCCATTGCCCTTTGGAATAGAGCAGGGGCCGACATAATTCCAAACGGAAGGCGGCAGTACCTGTATAGCCCCTTGTGTGTCACAATTGTCAGCAGCTCCTTTGATTTGTCATCGACATGCATTTGTAGATAAGCCTGGCATAAGTCTATTTTGCTGAACTTTTGCCCTCCGGCCAGGCCCGTAAAAAGATCATCAATGAGGGGAAGAGGGTACTGTTCCGCAGACAGCACCGGGTTAATAGTCACTTTTAAAACCCCCGCAGATTCGAACAGATCCATCCTTTTTCAGGACAGGAACAATGGGTGTGGCCCATTTGCTCACGCTCACAGGCTC
Source organism: Somniosus microcephalus (assembly GCF_052327205.1). Taxonomy (NCBI): domain Eukaryota; kingdom Metazoa; phylum Chordata; class Chondrichthyes; order Squaliformes; family Somniosidae; genus Somniosus; species Somniosus microcephalus. Next base: position 94,224,685 of record NC_140999.1, on the reverse strand, counting down.
CAGGACTCCATTCTTGACTAAGGCCTCCAAGTTAGCCTCAACTTTTGGCCTAATTGCATAGGGTACAGTTCGGGCTTTGTGAAACTTCGGCTTACTGTCAGGTTTAATGTCCAGTCTCACGCTGATCTTTTTCATGCTCCCAAGTTCCCCATTGAAGAGTTCTGCTTGTTTGTTTAACACTGCAGTCAGACCTGACTCCCCTTTTGACATCATGTGGACTGCAGGCCAGTCCAGCGTGATGTTCTCTAGCCACGCACGTCCCAGTAGCGATGGGTAATTTCCCTTTACCACATATAGTGGCAGTTTTGCAGTCTGTCCGTTCAATTTAACTGTCACCTCAATGGCGCCTCTCATGGCCACAGGTTCGCCGGTATACGTCTTTAACACAATGTTTGTTGGCTGAAGGGTAAGATGCTTTAGCATTTTGTTGTAGACAGTGTCTGAAACAAGGGACACAGCCGCGCCTGTGTCCACCTCCATCCGCACTGATTGTCCCTCCACCAGTGGTGACACCCAGTAGCCATTTGAACCACCTGCAACCGTCAGTATGTGCACCTCTTCCTCTTCAGAGGTGTCGCTCCCCTCTGTTTTGCTTGTTCCATCATACTGCACTGAATGAACACTCTTTTTCCTCTCTTGTCCAAATACAGACATTTTGCTTCCATGCTTCCCAGCTCTGCCTGTTCTTTTTTTACCTCTACAGGCACGTTCAATGTGACCCTTTTTGCCACAATTTCGGCATTCCAGCTCTGTACACCAGCAGTCATTAGCATGATGGCCCGTTTTCCCACAACGGTAACATATGCCGTTCCACGCACCTTTAGGCTCAGATGACACCTTGTGAACTCTCCCTGTTGAACTCAACTGGTGAGCCTCCTTTTCCGCCATCTCCATGGAGACACTAACTTCAATGGCCTTTTCAAGAGTAAGGTTGTCCTCAGTAAGAAGGCGCTTCTGTGTGGCTGCACTTTGCAGACCACACACAAGTCTGTCTCTAATGGTGTCATTCAGCACCTCCTTGAACTGGCAGTGTTCCGACAACCTTTTTAAAGCAGCAATAAACATCGTCACTGATTCCCCCTCCTCTTGATACCGTTTGTGAAATCTAAATCTCTCAGCAATAACCAGAGGTTTCGGTGAAAAATGTGCTCCAAGAATTTCCACTAGTTGCTTATATGTTTTAGTTCCTGGCTTATCTGGCTGCACAAGGCTGCGAAGTAAATTGAATGTCTTCGGCCCCATTACACTAAAAAAGGTAGGCACGACCTTTTCATTTGCCACCGCATTCGCCAAGACAAAATAGCCAAAACGTTCCGCATAAGCGTTCCATTGCTCCACATTTTCATCAAAATCACCGATGTTTCCTAATATAGTAGCCATCTCACGTTTCAAATTAAAATTTCTGTTTACTCACTGCACCCGTAACGTGCGCAGATTCATCCGCTCCTTGTCGCCACTTTGTTGTGTCAGTACCTTTTTACCATACACAATTAGAACTCAGAACTCAGAGATTCAAACATGAAGTGCTTTATTCGAAGGGAAAGGGATGTTCTGGAGAGTTCCGAACAAAGAGAGCTAAACTTAACCAAGAGAAAATCCAACCATTTATCTGCTGTGACAGCGCCACCACAGGTGGGAGGAGAGCACACAATACATAACAGGCGGGGCTGTCTCTCAGTGGGCGAGGCTGTCTCTCAGTGGGCGGGGCTGTCTCTCAGTGGGAGGGGGTCTCTCAGTGGGAGGGCTGTCTCAGTGGGAGGGGCTGTCTCAGTGGGAGGAGCTGTCTCTCAGTAGGCGAGGCTGTCTCTCAGTGGGACGGGCTGTCTCAGTGGGAGGGGCTGTCTCAGTGGAAAATGCTGTCTCAGTGGGGGGGCTGTCTCTCAGTGGGAGGGGCTGTCTCTCAGAGGGAGGGGCTGTCGCAGTGGGAGGGGCTGTCTCAGTGGGTGGTGCTGTCTCTCAGTGGGACGGGCTGTCTCAGTGGGAGGGGCTGTCTCAGTGGAAAATGCTGTCTCAGTGGGGGGGCTGTCTCTCAGTGGGAGGGGCTGTCTCTCAGAGGGAGGGGCTGTCGCAGTGGGAGGGGCTGTCTCAGTGGGTGGTGCTGTCTCTCAGTGGGAGGGGCTGTCTCCATGGGAGGTGCTGTCTCTCAGTGGGAGGGATTGTCTCAGTGGAAGAGGCTGTCTCTCAGTGGGAGGGGCTGACTCTTAGTGGGAGGGTCTGTCTCAGTGAGAGGGGCTGTCTCTCAGTGGGAGAGGCTGTCTCAGTTGGAGGGTCTTTTTCAGTGGGAGGGGCAGTCTATCAGTGGGAGAGGCTGTCTCAGTGGGAGGGGCTGTCTCTCAGTGGGGGGTTCTGTCTCAGTGGGAGGGGCTGTCTCAGATGGAGGGGCTTTCTCAGTGGGAGGGGCTGTCTCTCAGTGGGAGAGGCTGTCTCTCAATGGGAGGGGCTGTTTCAGTGGGAAGGGCTATTTCTCAGTGGGAGAGGCTGTCTCTCAGTGGGAGGGGCTGTCTCAGTGGGAGGGGCTGTCTCAGTTGGAGGGGCTTTCTCAGTAGGAGGGGCTGTCACTCAGAGGGTAGGGCTTTCTCTCAGTGGGAGGGGCTGTCTTAGTGGGCGGGGCTGTCTCTCTGGGAGGGGCTGTCTAAGTGGGACGGGCTGTCTCAGTGGGCGGGGCTGTCTCAGTGGGCGGGGCTGTCTCTCAGTGGGAGGGGCTGTCTCAGTGGGAGGGGCTGTCTCAGTGGGCGGGGCTGTCTCTCAGTGGGAGGGGCTGTCTCAGTGGGAGGGGCTGTCTTAGTGGGAGGGGCTGCCTCAGTGGGAGGGGCTGCCTCTCAGTGGGAGAGGCTGTCTCAGTGGGAGGGGCTGTCTCTCATTGGGAGGGGCTGTCTCAGTGGGAGGGGCTGTCTTAGTGGGAGGGGCTGTCTCAGTGGGAGGGGCTGTCTCTCAGTGGGGGGGATGTCTCTCAGTGGGAGGGGCTGTCTCAGTGGGAGGGGCTGTCTCTCAGTGGGAGGGGCTGTCTCTCAATGGGAGAGGCTGTCTCAGTGGGAGGGGCTGTCTCAGTTGAAGGGGCTGTCTCAGTTTGAGAGGCTGTCTCAGTAGGGGGGCAGTCTCTCAGTAGGAGTTCTGTCTCAGTGGGAGGGGCTGTCTCTCAGAGGGGGGGCTGTCTGTCAGTGGGAGGGGCTGTCTCTCAGTGGCAGAGGCTGTCTCAGTTTGAGAGGCTGTCTCAGTTGGAGGGGCTGTCTCTCAGTGGGAGGGGCTATCTCAGTGGGAGAGGCTGTCTCTCAGTGGGAGGGGCTGTCTCAGTTGGAGGGGCTGACTCAGTGGGACGGGCTGTCTCAGTGGGCGGGGCTGTCTCTCAGTGAGAGGGGCTGTCTCAGTGGGCAGGGCTGTCTCTATGTAGGAGGGGCTGTCTCAGTGGGAGGGGCTGTCTCAGTGGGAGGGGCTGTCTCTCAGTGAGAGGGGCTGTCTCAGTGGGCGGGGCTGTCTCTATGTGGGAGGGGCTGTCTCAGTGGGAGGGCTGTCTCAGTGGGAGGGGCTGTCTCTCAGTGGGAGGGACTGCCTCAGTGGGAGGGGCTGCCTCAGTGGGAGGGGCTGCCTCTCAGTGGGAGGGGCTGTCTCAGTGGGAGGGGCTGTCTCAGTGGGAGGGTCTGTGTGGTGATTATTCTTGTTTTGTAAGAAGCATTGCAATTGGTTGCCTGTTTCCTGCCTTGAGATATATGCTGTAAACTCATTGGTAGTTGATGTCATGTGATTTGTGGTGGCCATCTTAAATTCAGTTCTCTACAGCCTTGGTTGGGACTGGGTGTTGAAGATGTGCTGCTGGGTTTTTAAGGTTAATAAAGCCTAGATTTAGAAAGGCAAATCTCTTTTTTTCAATTTATTAACCTTTTGTTAGAATGGAGCGATATCTTCAACCGGAACGATTTAATGCTGACCCTAATTCTGCAGGAGTGGATGATAAATGGAAACACTGGTATCGTACATTTGAAAACTTTTTGGGTGCGTTGGATCAAGAGTCTCTAAATAAGTTGAATATACTGATCAACTACATTGCTCCGGATGTGTAAAAGTATATCTTGGACTGTGAAACTTACGAATTGGCTATTTCTACATTGGAAAAGATTTTTGTTAAACCAAAGAATGAGGTATTTGCACGTCACCTTCTATCTGCCCGTAGGCAGCAGGTGGGAGAATCTTTGGATGCTTATTTACAAGCACTTCGGCGCCTTGGTGCTAACTGCAATTATAAGGCCGTGTCGGCAGAAGAATATAAGGAAGAATCGGTACGGGATGCTTTTATTAATGGATTACTGTCTAGATCAATTCATCAGCGGTTATTAGAAAATAAGACTTTGGATCTCAAGAGTGCTTTTGAGCAAGCCTCTACATTGGATTTGGCTCAGAGAAGTTCAGATTCTTATGCTCTTTTTAATCGGCCTGCAACTGTGGTTTTGGCAGTTCCGGATGAAAAGGAATTATGTGGACTTAATAGGAGTGGTTTACCAGATTCTGAAACAGTTTCTACTTCGGCTGCTGTTGCCTCTAGGATTCAGAAGTGTTATTTTTGTGGGAACGCCCGGCACCCTTGTCTGAAGTGTCCTGCTCGGGAGGCTGTGTTTAGTAAATGCGGCAAGAGAGGTCATTATGCACGTGTTTGTAAATCAATTGCCTCCTCTGCGACTATTCAGCCTTTAGATAGGGCGTTTATTGCCTCAGTTTCTGCTGCCTTTGCTCATGGCCTAAACAAAGCTATAGTTACGGCCCAAGTTAATGGGTTAGAAGTGAAGGCCCTTATAGATACGGGCAGTACTGAGAGTTTTATAAGTCTTCAGTTTGTGAAGGAGAAGCGTTTGAAAATTTCACCTGTTACTTATCAGGTGTGTGTGGCTCAGACGACTCTCACCTCACAAGTAGCTGGTTGTTGCCTTGTGAAATTAATTCTTCTAGGTAATACGTATACTGATATATGCCTATCTGTTTTGCCTAATCTCTGTGCGGATATTTTGATTGGTCATGATGTGCTTCAATTACACGAGTCTCTCAGTCTTTCTTTTGGAGGAACTAAGCCACCTTTATCTATTTGTGGATTAACTTCTTTATCCATTTCTCCATTATCACTTTTTTCCAATTTGATGCCGGATTGTAAGCCAATTGCTACCAAGTCAAGAAGGTATAGCAGTCAGGATAAAGAATTTATTAATTCTGAAGTTCAACGTCTTTTATTGGAAGGAATCATTGAACGTAGTTGTTCGCCCTGGCAGGCACAAGTAGTTGTCACCACTAATGAGAGACATAAGAAATGAATGGTGATAGACTACTCTCAAACTATTAATAGGTATACTCAATTAGGTGCATACCCTTTGCCTAAGATTGATGAGCTTATCAACAAAGTATCTCAGTATAAGGTTTTTAGCACTATTGACCTAAAGAGTGCTTATCATCAGATTCCTATCGTTAAGAGGGATCAACCATATACGGCCTTTGAGGCTGGCGGAAAGCTGTATCAGTTTTGCCGAGTACCATTTGGTGTTACTAATGGTGTTGCCTGTTTTCAACGGGCAATGGATGCTTTTATAAGTGATAACTCTCTCTCTGACACCTTTTCATATTTAGATGACATCACGGTGTGTGGCAAATCAAGGGTGGAGCATGATTCTAATTTAGAAAGATTCCTTCAAGCTGCGGAAAAAGTTGGTTTAACTTTCAATAAAGAGAAGTGTATCTTTTCGACCACTGAGGTAAATCTACTGGGGCATATTATCTCGGGAAACAAGATTAAACCAGATCCAGAACGCCTGCGACCATTGATTGATTTACCTTGTCCTACTAATTCTAAGGCTCTGCAACGAGTTGTTGGACTGTTTTCTTATTATTCTAATTGGATTGCAAACTTTTCGCAGAAGATCCGGCCCCTTATTCGGGTTAAGACATATCCTCTATCATGGGAGGCCAGGACGTGTTTTGATAATTTCAAAAAGGATATCCTTGGAGCAGTTGTGCATTCTATTGATGAGCAGGTTCCTTTTGTGATTGAGACGGACGCTTCCGATTTTGCAACTGGGGCCACTCTGAACCAAAATGGAAGACCTGTGGCCTTTTTCTCATGTACTTTGAACAATAGTGAGAAAAGACACTCCTCAATAGAGAAAGGGGCATATGCAATAGTAGAAGCACTGCGTAAATGGAGACATTATTTATCGGGGCGACATTTTACGTTGGTAACTGATCAATAATCTGTGTCCTTTATGTTTGATGTCAAACATTTTGGAAAGATCAAGAATGATAAAATAATGAGGTGGAGGATTAAGTTGGCATGCTACCATTTTGATATAGTTTACCGTCCGGGGAAGGATAATGTTGCTGCTGATGCGCTGTCGAGGGCTTATTGTTCTGTGATTCACGGAGATACGCTTATTAATCTTCATAATGCTTTGTGCCATCCTGGTGTTACGAGGATGATACACTTTGTACGCAGTAAGAATTTGCCCTTTTCAGTTGAAGATGTCAAGCGGATGACTTCATCATGTTCTATCTGTGCTCGGTGTAAATCGAATTTCTTTAAGCCTCAACGAGCTCATCTTATAAAGGCTACTTCGCCTTTTGAACGTTTGAGCGTTGATTTTAAGGGGCCTCTTCCTTCAATGACTCAGAATCGATATATATTTACTGTTGTGGATGAGTTTTCAAGGTTCCCTTTTGCTTTTCCTTGCGCAGATGTATCAGCTGCTACAGTTATCAAATGTCTGACTCAACTTTTTGTCATCTTTGGGATGCCTGCGTATATCCATTCGGATCAGGGAAGTTCTTTTATGTCTTCCCAGTTGAAGGAATACCTCCAGAGTCGGGGAATCTCTACTAGTAGAACTACCCCGTATAATCCCCAGGGTAATGGACAGTGCGAACGATATAATGGGGTGATCTGGAAGGCAGTTATGTTGGCTTTGACATCCCGGAACCTTAAGAATACACAGTGGGAAATGGTATTGCCTGATGCCCTGCATTCCATTAGATCATTGCTTTCAACGGCTACTAATGTGACCCCCCACGAAAGGCTCTTTAACTATCCGCGGAGATCTACTACGGGATATTCGGTACCTTCATGGCTTACTATGCAGGGACCGGTGCTGCTTCGACGCCATGTTAGATTGTCAAAATATGATCCTTTAGTGGAGGAGGTGGAGCTGTTGGAGGCAAATTCCCAATATGCTCATGTTTGATTCCAAGATGGGAAAGAAAGTACTGTTTCAATTAAAGACTTGGCTCCTTGTGGTGGCCAGCCCTCTTCTGAGGATATTAACAATAGTCATGATTCAGATAATGTGGATGTCGTCACAGATACTACGAATATTTCCAATCCTATTGCAGGTAATTATAATTCTATTAGTCAGCCCTTGATGGATGTTCATGACCGTCCCAGTTTACCTCCTGATGGGATTTCCAATCCGGAAACCGTTGATAATCGGGATATGGATAGCCTTCCTGCAGAAGATACTTCCGTGTCTCCTGGTGTGGGAGGGCAAGGAATTTCACCAAGGTTAAGAAGGTCGACACGAACAAGATATCCGGTCGACCGATTGAAAATGGATTTTTAAAATAATTTGATAGTAATGTTTTAAAATTGTTGAAATATTATATTTGTATTGTTTTAGTTATAAATAATTAATTGTAAATTGTAAAGGCTACCTAGGTTAGAGTATGTTTAAAAGGAGGGGTGAATGTGGTGATTATTCTTGTTTTGTAAGAAGCATTGCAATTGGTTGCCTGTTTCCTGCCTTGAGATATATGCTGTAAACTCATTGGTAGTTGATGTCATGTGATTTGTGGTGGCCATCTTAAATTCAGTTCTCTACAGCCTTGGTTGGGACTGGGTGTTGAAGATGTGCTGCTGGGTTTTTAAGGTTAATAAAGCCTAGATTTAGAAAGGCAAATCTACTCTTTATTTCAGTCTGTAAGTGGGAGGGACTATCTCAGTGGGAGGGGCTGTCTCAGTGGGAGGGACTGTCTATCAGTTGGAGGGGCTGTCTCTAAGTGGGAGAGGCTGTCTCTCAGTGGGAGGGGCTGTCAGTGGGAGGGGCTGTCTCTCAGTGGGAGGTGCTGTTCCTCAGTGGGATGGGCTGTCTCAGTGGGAGGGGCTGACTCAGTGGGCGGGGCTGTCTCTCAGTGGGAATTCTGTATCAGTTGGAGGGATGTCTCAGTGGGAGGTGCTTTCTCAGTGGGAGGGACTGTCTCAGTAGGAGGGACTGTCTCAGTGGAGGGACTGTCTCAGTGGGAGGGGCTGTCTCAGTGGGAGGGGCTTTCTCTCAGTGGAAGAGGCTGTCTCTCAGTGGGAGGGGCTGTCTCAGTGGGGGGTTGTCTCTCAGTGGGAGAGGCTGTCTCAGATGGAGGGGCTGTCTCTCAGTGGGAGAGGCTGTCTCAGTGGGAGGGGCTGCCTCTCATTGGGAGGGGCTGTCTCAGTGGGAGGGGCTGTCTCTCAGAGGGAGAGGCTGTCTCTCAGTGGGAGGGGCTGTCTCAGTGGGGGGGCTGTCTCAGTTGGAGGGGCTTTCTCAGTAGGAGGGGCTCTCACTCAGAGGGAAGGGCTTTCTCTCAGTGGGCGGGGCTGTCTCAGTGGGCGGGGCTGTCTCCCTGGGAGGGGCTGTCTAAGTGGGACGGGCTGTCTCAGTGGGAGGGGCTGTCTCTCAGAGGGAGAGGCTGTCTCTCAGTGGGAGGGGCTGTCTCAGTGGGGGGGCTGTCTCAGTTGGAGGGGCTTTCTCAGTAGGAGGGGCTGTCACTCAGAGGGAAGGGCTTTCTCTCAGTGGGAGGGGCTGTCTCAGTGGGCGGGGCTGTCTCCCTGGGAGGGGCTGTCTAAGTGGGACGGGCTGTCTCAGTGGGAGGGGCTGTCTCAGTGGGCGGGGCTTTCTCTCTGGGAGGGGCTGTCTCAGTGGGCGGGGCTGTCTCAGTGGGAGTGGCTGTCCCAGTGGGAGCGGCTGTCTCAGCTGGAGGGGCTTTCTCAGTGGGACGGGCTGTCTCTCAGTGGGAGGGGCTGTCCCAGTGGGAGTGGCTGTCCCAGTGGGAGCGGCTGTCTCAGCTGGAGGGGCTTTCTCAGTGGGAGGGGCTGTATCAGTGGGAGGGGCTGTCTCATTGGGAGGGGCTGTCTCAGTGGGAGGGGCTGTCTCTCAGTGGGAGAGGCTGTCTAAGTGGGAGGGGCTGTCTCAGTGGGAGAGGCTGTCTCAGTGGGAGGGGCTGTCTCAGTGGGAGGGGCTGTCTCAGTGGGCGGGGCTTTCTTAGTGGGAGTGGCTGTCTCAGTGGGAGGGGCTGACTGTCAGTGGGAGGTGCTGTTCCTCTGTGGGAGGGGCTGTCTCAGTGGGAGGGGCTGTCTCAGTGGGAGGGGCTTTCTCTCAGTGTAAGAGGCTGTCTCTCACTGGGAGGGGCTGCCTCACTGGGAGGGGCTGCCTCAGTGGGAGGTTCTGTCTCTCAGTGGGGGGTTCTGTCTCAGTGGGAGGGGCTGTCTCTCAGTGTAAGAGGCTGTCTCTCACTGGGAGGGGCTGCCTCACTGGGAGGGGCTGCCTCAGTGGGAGGTTCTGTCTCTCAGTGGGGGGTTCTGTCTCAGTGGGAGGGGCTGTCTCTCAGTGGGAGGGGCTGTCTCAGTGGGAGGGACTGTCTCAGTGGGAGGGGCTGCCTCACAGTGGGAGGGGCTGCCTCAGTGGGAGGGACTGTCTCAGTGGGAGGGGCTGCCTCACAGTGGGAGGGGCTGTCTCTGAGTGGGAGGGGCTGTCTCTCGGTGGGAGGGGCTGTCTCGGTGGGAGGGGCTGTCTCAGTGGGAGGGGTTGTCTCGGTGGGAGGGGCTGTCTCAGTGGGAGGGGCTGTCTCGGTGGGAGGGGCTGTCTCTCAATGGGAGGGGTTGTCTCGGTGGGAGGGGCTGTCTCAGTGGGAGGGGCTGTCTCTCAGTGGGAGGGGTGGTCTCAGTGTGAGGGGCTGTCTCGGTGGGAGGGGCTGTCTCTCAATGGGAGGGGTTGTCTCGGTGGGAGGGGCTGTCTCAGTGGGAGGGGCTGTCTCAGTGGCTGTCTCAGGGGGTGGTCTCAGGTGGGGGCTGTCCTCAGTGGAGGGGCTGTCTCAGTGGGCGGGTGTCCTCAGTGGGAGGGGCTGTCTCTCAGTGGGACGGGGCCTGTCTCTCAGTGGGCGGGACGGGGCTGTCTCTCAGTCGGAGGGACTGTCTCAGTGGGAGGGGCTGTCTCAGTGGGCGGGGCTGTCTCTCAGTCGGAGGGACTGTCTCAGTGGGAGGGGCTGCCTCACTGGGAGTGGCTGTCTCTCAGTGGGAGGGGCTGTCTCTCAGTGGGAGGGGCTTTCTCAGTGGGAGGTGCTGTCTCTCAGTGGGAGGGATTCCTCTGTGGGAGGGGCTGTCTCTCAGAGGGAGGGGCTGTGCCTCAGTGGGAGGGGCGGACTCAGTGGGAGGGGCTGCCTCTCAGTGGGAGGGATTATCTCAGTTGGAGGGGCTTTCTCTCAGTGGGAGGGGCTGTCTCAGTGGGAGTGGCTGTCTCTCAGTGGGAGGGGCTGTCTCAGTGGGAGTGGCTGTCTCTCAGTGGGAGGGGCTGTCTCAGTGAGACGGGCTGTCTCAGTGGGAGGGGCTGTCTCTCAGTGGGAGGGGCTGTCTCTCAGTGGCAGGGGCTGTCTCGGTTGGAGGGGCAGTCTCGGTGGGAGGGGCTGTAAGTGGGAGCGGCTGTCTCAATGGGAGGGTCTGTCTCAGTGGGAGGGACTGTCTCAGTGGGAGGGACTGTCTCAGTGGAAGAGGCTGTCTCTCAGTGGAAGAGGCTGTTTCTCAGTGGGAGGGGCTGTCTCTCAGTGGGAGGGGCTATCTCTCAGTGGGTGGGGCTCCCTCTGTGGGCGGGGCTGTCTGAGTTGGAGTGGCTGTCTCTCAGTGGGAGGGGTTGTCTCCAGTGGGAGGGGCTGTCTCTCACTGGAGGTGCTGTCTCTCAGTGTGATTGGCCATCTCGCTGGGAGGGGCTGTCACTCGGTGGGAGGGGCTTTCTCAGTGGGAAGGGCTGTCTCTCAGTGGGAGTGGCCGTCTCAGTGGGAGAGGCTGTCTCTCAGTGGGAGTGGCCGTCTCAGTGGGCGGGGCTGTCTCAGTTGGAGGGGCTTTCTCAGCGGGAGGGGCTGTCTCACAGAGGGAGGGGCTGTCTCTCAGTGGGAGGGGCTGTCTCAGTGGGGCGGGCTGTCTCAGTGGGAGGGGCTGTCTCTCAGAGGGAGGGGCTGTCTCAGTGGGCGGGGCTGTCTCTCAGTGGGAGGGGCTGTCTCTCAGTGGGAGGGACTGTCTCAGTGGGCGGGGCTGTCTCTCAGTGGGTGGTGCTGTCTCTCAGTGGGAGGGGCATTCTCAGTGGGAGGGCCTTTCTCAGTGGGAGGGGCTGTCTCTCAGTGGGGGGGCTGTCTCTCATTGGGAGGGGCTGTCTCAGTTGGAGGGGCTTTCTCAGCGGGAGGGGCTGTCTCTCAATGGGAGGGGTTGTCTCAGTGGGAGGGGTTGTCTCAGTGGGTGGGGCTGTCTCTCAATGGGAGGGGTTGTCTCAGTGGGAGGGGCTGTCTCAGTGGGAGGGGCTGTCTCAGTGGGAGGGGCTGTCTCTCAATGGGAGGGGCTGTCTCAGTGGGAGGGGCTGTCTCTCAGTGGGAGGGGCTGTCTCAGTGGGAGGGGCTGTCTCAGTGGGAGGGGCTGTCTCAGTGGGAGGGGCTGTCTCAGTGGGAGGGGCTGTCTCTCAGTGGTAGGGGTTGTCTCAGTGGGAGGGGCTGTCTCAGTGGGAGGGGCTGTCTCAGTGGGAGGGGCTGTCTCAGTGGGAGGGGCTGTCTCAGTGGGCGGGGCTGTCTCTCAGTGGGAGGGGCTGTCTCAGTGGGCGGGGCTGCCTCTCAGTGGGCGGGGCTGCCTCAGTGGGAGGGGCTGTCTCTCAGTGGGAGGGGCTGTCTCTCAGTGGCAGGGGCTGTCTCGGTGGGCGGGGCTGTCTCGGTGGGAGGGGCTGCCTCAGTGGGAGGGGCTGTCTCTGAGTGGGAGGGGCTGTCTCTCAGTGGCAGGGGCTGTCTCTCAGTGGGAGGGGCTTTCTCATTGGGAGGGGCTGTCTCAGTGGGAGGGGCTGTCTCAGTGGGAGGGGCTGTCTCAGTGGGCGGGGCTGTCTCTCAGTGGGAGGGGCTGTCTCTCAGTGGGAGGGGATGCCTCTTGGTGGGAGGGGCTGTCTCTCAGTGGGAGGGGCTGTCACGCAGTGGGAGGGGCTTACTCATTGGGAGGGGCTGTCTCAGTGGGAGGGGCTGTCTCAGTGGGAGGGGCTGTCTCAGTGGGCGGGGCTGTCTCTCAGTGGGAGGGGCTGTCTCTCAGTGGGAGGGGCTGTCTCAGTGGGCGGGGCTGTCTCTCAGTGGGGGGGCTGTCTCAGTTGGAGGGGCTTTCTCAGTGGGAGGGGCTGTCTCTCAGTGGGAGGGGCTGTCTCAGTGGGACGGGCTGTCTCAGTGGGAGGGGCTGTCTCTCAGTGGGAGGGGCTGTCTCTCAGTGGGAGGGACTGTCTCAGTGGGCGGGGCTGTCTCTCAGTGGGTGGTGCTGTCTCTCAGTGGGAGGGGCATTCTCAGTGGGAGGGCCTTTCTCAGTGGGAGGGGCTGTCTCTCAGTGGGGGGGCTGTCTCTCATTGGGAGGGGCTGTCTCAGTTGGAGGGGCTTTCTCAGCGGGAGGGGCTGTCTCTCAATGGGAGGGGTTGTCTCAGTGGGAGGGGTTGTCTCAGTGGGTGGGGCTGTCTCTCAATGGGAGGGGTTGTCTCAGTGGGAGGGGCTGTCTCAGTGGGAGGGGCTGTCTCAGTGGGAGGGGCTGTCTCTCAATGGGAGGGGCTGTCTCAGTGGGAGGGGCTGTCTCTCAGTGGGAGGGGCTGTCTCAGTGGGAGGGGCTGTCTCAGTGGGAGGGGCTGTCTCAGTGGGAGGGGCTGTCTCAGTGGGAGGGGCTGTCTCTCAGTGGTAGGGGTTGTCTCAGTGGGAGGGGCTGTCTCAGTGGGAGGGGCTGTCTCAGTGGGAGGGGCTGTCTCAGTGGGAGGGGCTGTCTCAGTGGGAGGGGCTGTCTCAGTGGGCGGGGCTGTCTCTCAGTGGGAGTGGCTGTCTCTCAGTGGGAGGGGCTGTCTCAGTGGGCGGGGCTGCCTCTCAGTGGGCGGGGCTGCCTCAGTGGGAGGGGCTGTCTCTCAGTGGGAGGGGCTGTCTCTCAGTGGCAGGGGCTGTCTCGGTGGGCGGGGCTGTCTCGGTGGGAGGGGCTGCCTCAGTGGGAGGGGCTGTCTCTGAGTGGGAGGGGCTGTCTCTCAGTGGCAGGGGCTGTCTCTCAGTGGGAGGGGCTTTCTCATTGGGAGGGGCTGTCTCAGTGGGAGGGGCTGTCTCAGTGGGAGGGGCTGTCTCAGTGGGCGGGGCTGTCTCTCAGTGGGAGGGGCTGTCTCTCAGTGGGAGGGGATGCCTCTTGGTGGGAGGGGCTGTCTCTCAGTGGGAGGGGCTGTCACGCAGTGGGAGGGGCTTTCTCATTGGGAGGGGCTGTCTCAGTGGGAGGGGCTGTCTCAGTGGGAGGGGCTGTCTCAGTGGGCGGGGCTGTCTCTCAGTGGGAGGGGCTGTCTCTCAGTGGGAGGGGCTGTCTCAGTGGGCGGGGCTGTCTCTCAGTGGGGGGCTGTCTCAGTGGGAGGGGCTGTCTCAGTGGGCGGGGCTGTCTCTCAGTGGGGGGGCTGTCTCAGTGGGACGGGCTTTCTCAGTGGGCGGGGCTGTCTCTCAGTGGGAGGGGCTGTCTCAGTGGGTGGGGCTGTCTCTCAATGGGAGGGGCTGTCTCAGTGGGAGGGGCTGTCTCTCAGTGGTAGGGATTATCTCAGTTGGAGGGGCTTTCTCAGTGGGCGGGGCTGTCTCTCAGAGGGAGGGGCTGTCTCAGTGGGTGGGGCTGTCTCTCAATGGGAGGGGCTGTCTCAGTGGGAGGGGCTGCCCCTCAGAGGGAGGGGCTGTCTCTGAGTGGGAGGGGCTGTCTCTCAGTGGCAGGGGTTGTCTCGGTGGGAGGGGCTGTCTCGGTGGGAGGGGCTGTCTCAGTGGGTAGGGCTGTCTCAGTGGCTGGGACTGTATCTCAGTGGCAGGGGATTTCTCTCAGTGGGAGGGGCTACCTCTCAGTGGGAGGGGCTGTCACTCAGTGGGAGGGGCTGTCTCAGTGGGAGGGGCTGTCTCAGTGGGAGGGGCTGTCTCAGTGGGAGGGGCTGTCTCTCAGTGGGAGGGGCTGTCTCTCAGTGGGAGCGGCTGTCTCAGTGGGAGGGGCTGTCTCAGTGGGAGGGGCTGTCTCTCAGTGGGAGGGGCTGTCTCTCAGTGGCAGGGGCTGTCTCGGTTGGAGGGGCAGTCTCGGGGGGAGGGGCTGTAAGTGGGAGGGGCTGTCTCAATGGGTGGGTCTGTCTCAGTGGGAGGGGCTTTCTCAGCGGGTGTGGCTGTCTCTCAGTGGGAGGGGCTGTCTCAGTGGGAGGGGCTGCCTCTCGGTGGGAGGGGCAGCCTCTCAGTGGGAGGGGCTATCTCTCAGTGGGTGGGGCGCCCTCTGTGGGCGGGGCTGTCTCAGTTGGAGGGGCATTCTCAGCGGGAGGGGCTGTCTCTCAGAGGGAGGGGCTGTCTCTCAGTGGGAGTGGCTGTCTCAGTGGGCGGGGCTGTCTCAGTGGGAGGGGCTGTCTCAGTGGGACGGGCTGTCTCAGTGGGAGGGGCTGTCTCTGAGTCGGAGGGGCTGTCTCGGTGGGAGGGGCTGTCTCGGTGGGAGGGGCTGTCTCAGTGGGTAGGGCTGTCTCTCAGTGGGAGGGGCTGTCTCGGTGGGAGGGGCTGTCTCGGTGGGAGGGGCTGTCTCAGTGGGTAGGGCTGTCTCAGTGGCTGGGGCTGTATCTCAGTGGCAGGGGCTTTCTCTCAGTGGGAGGGGCTGTCTCTCAGTGGGAGGGGCTGTCTCTCAGTGGGAGGGGCTGTCTCAGTGGGAGGGGCTGTCTCAGTGGGAGGGGCTGTATCAGTGGGAGGGGCTGTCTCTCAGTGGGAGGGGCTGTCTCAGTGGGAGCAGCTGTCTCAGTGGGAGGGGCTGTCTCAGTGGGAGGGGCTGTCTCTCAGTGGGCGGGGCTGTCTCTCAGTGGCAGGGGCTGTCTCGGTTGGAGGGGCAGTCTCGGGGGGAGAGGCTGTAAGTGGGAGGGGCTGTCTCAATGGGTGGGTCTGTCTCAGTGGGAGGGGCTTTCTCAGCGGGTGTGGCTGTCTCTCAGTGGGAGGGGCTGCCTCTCGGTGGGAGGGGCTGTCTCTCAGTGGGAGGGGCAGCCTCTCAGTGGGAGGGGCTATCTCCCATTGGTTGGGGCTCCCTCTGTGGGCGGGGCTGTCTCAGTTGGAGGGGCATTCTCAGCGGCAGGGGCTGTCTCTCAGAGGGAGGGGCTGTGTCTCAGTGGGAGTGGCTGTCTCAGTGGGAGGGGCTGTCTCTCAGTGGGAGGGGCTGTCTCAGTGGGACGGGCTGTCTCAGTGGGAGGGGCTGTCTCTCAGAGGGAGGGGCTGTCTCTCAGTGTGAGGGGCTGTCTCAGTGGGAGGGGCTGTCTCTCAGAGGGAGGGGCTGTCTCTCAGTGTGAGGGGCTGTCTCAGTGGGCGGGGCTGTCTCTCAGTGGGACGGGCTGTCTCAGTGGGAGGGGCTGTCTCTCAGTGTGAGGGGCTGTCTCTCAGTGGGAGGGGCTGTCTCAGTGGGAGGGGCTGCCTCTCAGTGGGAGGGGCTGTCTCTCAGTGGGAGGGGCTGTCTCTCAGTGGCAGGGGCTGCCTCTCAGTGGGAGGGGCAGTCTCTCAGTGGGAGGGGCTGTCTCTCAGTGGCAGGGGCTGTCTCGGTGGAGGGGCAGTCTCGGTGGGAGGGGCTGTAAGTGGGAGGGGCTTTCTCAGTGAGAGGGGCTGTCACTCAGTGGCAGGGGCTCTCAGCGGGTGTGGCTGTCTCTCAGTGGGAGGGGCTCTCAGTAGGAGGGACTGTCTCAGCAGGAGGGGCTCTCTCAGTGGGAGGGGCTGTCAGTGGGAGGGACTGTCTCAGTGGGAGAGGCTGCCTCTCGGTGGGAGGGGCTGTCTCTCAGTGGAAGAGGCTGTTTCTCAGTGGGAGGGGCTGTCTCTCAGTGGGAGGGGCAGCCTCTCAGTGGGAGGAGCTATCTCTCAGTGGGTGGGGCTCCCTCTGTGGGCGGGGCTGTCTCAGTTGGAGTGGCTGTCTCTCAGTGGGAGGGGTTGTCTCCAGTGGGAGGGGCTGTCTCTCAGTGTGATTGGCCATCTCGCTGGGAGGGGCTGTCTCTCTGGGAGGGGCTGTCATTCAGTGGGAGGGCTTTCTCAGTGGGAGGGGCTGTCACTCGGTGGGAGGGGCTTTCTCAGTGGGACGGGCTGTCTCTCAGTGGGAGGGGCTGTCTCTCAGTGGGTGTGGCTGTCTCAGTGGGCGGGGCTGTCTCTCAGTGGGAGGGGCTGTCTCAGTGGGACGGGCTGTCTCAGTGGGAGGGGTGGTCTCAGTGAGACGGGCTGTCTTTCAGTGGGAGGGGCTGTCTCTCAGTGGGAGGGGCTGTCTCAGTTGGAGGGGCTTTCTCAGCGGGAGGGGCTGTCTCACAGAGGGAGGGGCTGTCTCTCAGTGGGAGGGGCTGTCTCAGTGGGCGGGGCTATCTCAGTGGGAGGGGCTGTCTCTCAGAGGGAGGGGCTGTCTCTCAGAGGGAGGGGCTGTCTCAGTGGGCGGGGCTGTCTCTCAGTGGGAGGGGCTGTCTCTCAGAGGGAGGGGCTGTCTCAGTGGGCAGTGCTGTCTCTCAGTGGGTGGGACTGTCTCTCAGTGGGAGGGGCTGTCTCCGTGGGCGGGGTTACCTCAGTGGGCGGGGCTGCCTCACTGGGAGGGGCTGTCTCTCAGTGGGAGTGGCTGTCTCTCAGTGGGAGGGGCATTCTCAGTGGGAGGGGCTTTCTCAGTGGGAGGGGCTGTCTCTCAGTGGGGGGGCTGTCTCTCAGTGGGAGGGGCTTTCTCAGTGGGAGGTGCTGTCTCTCAGTGGGAGGGATTTCTCAGTGCGAGGGGCTGTCTCTCAGTGGGAGGGGCTGTCTCTCAGAGGGAGGGGCTGCCTCTCAGTGGGAGGGGCTGTCTCTCAGTGGGGGGGCTGTCTCTCAGTGGGAGGGGCTTTCTCAGTGGGAGGTGCTGTCTCTCAGTGGGAGGGATTGTCTCAGTTGGAGGGGCTTTCTCTCAGTGGGAGGGGCTGTCTCGGTGGGAGGGGCTGTCTCTCAGTGGGAGGGGCTGTCTCAGTTGGAGGGGCTTTCTCAGCGGGAGGGGCTGTCTCAGCGGGAGGGGCTGTCTCAGTGGGTGGGGCTGTCTCTCAATGGAGGGGTTGTCTCAGTGGGAGGGGCTGCCTCAGTGGGAGGGGCTGTCTCTCAGTGGAAGAGGCTATTTCACAGTGGGAGGGGCTGTCTCAGTGGGAGGGGCTGCCTCAGTGGGAGGGGCTATCTCTGAGTGGGAGGGGCTGTCTCTCAGTGGCAGGGGATGTCTCGGTGGGAGGGGCTGTCTCGGTGGGAGGGGCTGTCTCAGTGGGAGGGGCTGTCTCAGTGGGAGGGGCTATCTCTGAGTGGGAGGGGCTGTCTCGGTGGGAGGGGCTGTCTCAGTGGGAGGGGCTGCCTCAGTGGGAGGGGCTATCTCTGAGTGGGAGGGGCTGTCTCTCAGTGGCAGGGGATGTCTCGGTGGGAGGGGCTGTCTCGGTGGGAGGGGCTGTCTCAGTGGGAAGGGCTGTCTCAGTGGCTGGGGCTGTATCTCAGTGGGAGGGGCTCTCAGAAGGAGGGACTTTCTCAGTGGGAGGGGCTGTCTGTGGCAGGGACTGTCTCAGTGGGAGGGGATGCCTCTTGGTGGGAGGGGCTGTCTCTCAGTGGGAGGGGCTGTCACTCAGTGGGAGGGGCTTTCTCATTGGGAGGGGCTGTCTCAGTGGGAGGGGCTGTCTCTCAGTGGACGAGTTTCTCTCAGTGGGAGAGGCTGTCTCTCAGTGGGAGGGGCTTCCTCAGTGGGAGGGGCTGCCTCTCAGTGGGAGATGCTATCTCTGAGTGGGAGGGGCTGTCTCTCAGTGGCAGGGGCTGTCTCGGTGGGAGGGGCTGTCTCGGTGGGAGGGGCTGTAAGTGGGAGGGGCTGTCTCAATGGTATGGTCTGTCTCAGTGGGAGGGGCTTTCTCTGGGCGGGGCTCTCAGTAGGAGGGACTGTCTCAGCAGGAGGGGCTGTCTCAGTGGGAGGGGCTGTCAGTGGGAGGGACTGTCTCAGTGGGAGGGGCTGTCTCTCAGTGGGAGGGGCTCTCAGTAGGAGGGACTGTCTCAGCAGGAGGGGCTGTCTCAGTGGGAGGGGCTGTCAGTGGGAGGGACTGTCTCAGTGGGAGGGGCTGCCTCTCGGTGGAAGAGGCTGTTTCTCAGTGGGAGGGGCTGTCTCTCAGTGGGAGGGGCTGTCTCTCAGTGGGAGGGGCTGCCTCTCAGTGGGAGGGGCTATCTCTCAGTGGGAGGGGCTCCCTCTGTGTGCGGGGCTGTCTCAGTTGGAGTGGCTGTCTCTCAGTGGGAGGGGTTGTCTCCAGTGGGAGGGGCTGTCTCCAGTGGGAGGGGCTGTCTCCAGTGGGAGGGGCTGTCTCTCTCTGGAGGTGCTGTCTCTTAGTGTGATTGGCCATCTAGCTGGGAGGGGCTGTCTCTCTGGGAGGGGTCGTCATTCAGTGGGAGGGCTTTCTCAGTGGGAGGGGCTGTCACTCGGTGGGAGGGGCTTTCTCAGTGGGAGGGGCTGTCTCTCAGTGGTAGGGGTTGTCTCAGTGGGAGGGGCTGCCTCAGTGGGAGGGGCTGTCTCTCAGTGGGAGGGGCTATCTCTGAGTGGGAGGGGCTGTCTCTCAGTGGCAGGGGATGTCTCGGTGGGAGGGGCTGTCTCGGTGGGAGGGGCTGTCTCAGTGGGAAGGGCTGTCTCAGTGGCTGGGGCTGTATCTCAGTGGGAGGGGCTCTCAGAAGGAGGGACTTTCTCAGTGGGAGGGGCTGTCTGTGGCAGGGACTGTCTCAGTGGGAGTGGATGCCTCTTGGTGGGAGGGGCTGTCTCTCAGTGGGAGGGGCTGTCACTCAGTGGGAGGGGCTTTCTCATTGGCAGGGGCTGTCTCTCAGTGGGAGGGGCTGTCTCAGTGGGAGAGGTTGTCTCTCAGTGGGAGGGGCTTCCTCAGTGGGAGGGGCTTCCTCAGTGGGAGGGGCTGCCTCTCAGTGGCAGGGGCTGTCTCGGTGGGAGGGGCTGTCTCGGTGGGAGGGGCTGTAAGTGGGAGGGGCTGTCTCAATGGGATGGTCTGTCTCAGTGGGAGGGGCTTTCTCTGGGCGGGGCTCTCAGTAGGAGGGACTGTCTCAGCAGGAGGGGCTGTCTCAGTGGGAGGGGCTGTCAGTGGGAGGGACTGTCTCAGTGGGAGGGGCTGTCTCTCAGTGGGAGGGGCTCTCAGTAGGAGGGACTGTCTCAGCAGGAGGGGCTGTCTCAGTGGGATAGGCTGTCAGTGGGAGGGACTGTCTCAGTGGGAGGGGCTGCCTCTCGGTGGTAGGGGCTGTCTCTCAGTGGAAGAGGCTGTTTCTCAGTGGGAGGGGCTGTCTCTCAGTGGGAGGGGCTGCCTCTCAGTGGGAGGGGCTATCTCTCAGTAGGAGGGGCTCCCTCTGTGTGCGGGGCTGTCTCAGTTGGAGTGGCTGTCTCTCAGTGGGAGGGGTTGTCTCCAGTGGGAGGGGCTGTCTCCAGTGGGAGGGGCTGTCTCTCACTGGAGGTGCTGTCTCTTAGTGTGATTGGCCATCTAGCTGGGAGGGGCTGTCTCTCTGGGAGGGGTCGTCATTCAGTGGGAGGGCTTTCTCAGTGGGAGGGGCTGTCACTCGGTGGGAGGGGCTTTCTCAGTGGGGGGCTGTCTCTCAGTGGGAGAGGCTTTCTCAGTGGGAGGGGCTGTCTCAGTGGGAGGGGCTGTCTCGGTGGGAGGGGCTTTAAGTGGGATGGTCTGTCTCAGTGGGAGGGGCTGTCTCAGAGTGGGAGGGGCTCTCAGTAGGAGGGACAGTCTCAGCAGGAGGAACTGTCTCAGTTGGAGGGACGGTCTCAGTGGGAGGGGCTGTCTCGGTGGGAGGGACTGTCTCAGTGGGAGGAGCTGCCTCTCGGTGGGAGGAGAACACACAATGCATAACATATTCCTCCCCTCTTAAATGGAAGGTTCACATTATTCCTCAAAAGGTAAGGTACTTTCAATGCACTCAACTAACCTAGGGTAGAGGTAGACTGCCTCAACCCCTGACTTTACCCTGGGGTTTATTCTGCCCCAGTCTTGTGGGTAAGTCGCTAAGCCTACAGATCCAAGCGTCTTGGAGGCTGCCGCTCTCTGACAGGATACCGGCGGTCATCGCTGGCTTCCACAGCAATAGGCATTGACACAGGCCTAGATGGGAAAGGTGCCTGTGTCAGTCGACAGTCAGGAGTTTGCACAGGTGGAACAGTCTCCTTGACTTCCTGTGTTGGAGAAGAGCACTGTGGCAAAGGATGCTGGTTTGCGGTATCATCCGGAAACAGTTCAGGCCAACCAGCCGTTGGAGCCTCTGTGGCTGTCTCTGCTCCTAGCAACAGTTGATCTGTGTGTCTTCTCCAGACGACGTCCTCAGCAGTCTCAACCGTGTAAGACACGGGGCCCGTCTGCGCGGTCACCGTAGCAGGAACCCATTTCGGTCCAGTGTTGTAGTTTCGAGCTAGGACGTGCTCTCCAGGGTGAAACCGTCTCTCCTTGGCTCTTTTCTCTCTCTTTTCAACTTGAGCTTGTTGTTGACAATGGACAACCTGCTCTGCCCTTGGAGGTTTGAGTAAGTCAAAACTTGTCCGCAACTGCCTCTTCATCATGAGCGAAGCGGGGGAAGTTTTGGTTGTGGCATGCGGCTCGTTCCTGTAGGACAACAGGAAGCTGTTCAGACATTGGTGGATTGAGCCCTGACCTTGCGATGCCTTCAAGGCTTGCTTCAAAGTTTGTACGAACCTTTCTTCCTGGCCGTTAGTAGAGGGATGATAGGGCGCAGACCTGATGTGTTGGACACCATTCACATGCAGGAAGGTTGCAAACTCCTGTGATACAAATTTTGGACCGTTGTCACTTACGAGTTGTTCCGGTGAGCCATAACGGCTGAACATCTCACCAAGTTTCTCAATTGTTTTCTCTGCCGTGGTAGACCTCATCACAGCGACCTCCGGCCACTTGCTACGAGCGTCCACAACCACCATAAACATCTTCTCTTCGAAAGGACCGGCGAAGTCCACATGTACTCGCTGCCACACTTCTGCAGGCCAATCCCAGGGGGGTAGGGTTGCCAGCTGTGGAACATTCCGGACCCTTTGACATGGGGAACATGTTTTGGCTTTCTCCTCAATATTCCCATCGAGACCTGGCCACCAGAAGTAGCTTCTTGCCATTTCCTTCATCCGAACCATCCCATTGTGGCCTGTATGAAGTTGTTGCAGTATAGGTTCCCTCAGAGGTGGCAGAATGATGACACGGCGTCCCCAAAGAAGACAACCTGCCTGGACGGAGAGCTCATTTCTTTTTGAAATGTAAGGTTTCAAAGTAGGAGAATCTCCTATAGCTCTCCCTCAAATGACATCGTCCATTACCTCAGACAGGACTGGATCGTTGCGGGTGTACCTTCGCACCTGAACTGCAGTGACAGGTGCTCCCTCCACTTGTTTAAAGTACAAGATGACTATCTGACGAGGCTCTGGGGGAGTAACAGGCAAGGGTAGCTTCGAGAGACCGTCTGCGTTGCCGTACAAGTCTGATTTGTGATATTTAATGTCGTATGTGTGTCCTGACAACAGTAAAGCCCACCTTTGCATCCTGCTTGCAGCGAGAGACGGAATTCCGGTGTGGGGCCCGAAGATTGAAGTCAATGGACGGTGGTCCGTCAGGAGTGTGAACCTTCTCCCAAACAGGTACTGCTGAAATTTTCGAATTCCAAAAATGATTCCCAAGGCCTCGCGCTCGATCTGCGCATAGTTACTCTCGGCCTTGTTCAAGGTGCGTGATGCGAAGGTGATAGGTTTCTCTTCACCCGAAGGCATGATGTGGGATATGACTGCTCCCACACCATATGGTGATGCATCACATGCTAGCTGCATGGGTAGCTTTGGGTCGAAGTGTGTCAGGACCTCCGATTTCAGCAATGCTTTCTTTGCTTGGGCGAAAGCTTCGTTGCACAGTTCAGTCCATTTCCATGTTTTGCCTTGACATAGCAACTGATGTAACGGCTTCAGCAATGTTGCTAAGCCTGGAATAAACTTCCCATAGTAGTTAAGTAGCCCCAGAAATGAACGTAACTGGCTCACATTCTGGGGTGCTGGGGCACCCACAATCGCCTTGACCTTTGACGGCGCCTTATGCAGGCCAGTAGCATCAATCACATGCCCCAGGTACTCAACTGAAGACTGAAAGAATTCACATTTGTCTTTACGAACTCTGAGTCTGTACTCTTTCAGTCGTTGTAGTGTCACATCCAAGTTCAGAAGATGATCCTCCTCATTTGTCCCAGTGACAAGGATGTCGTCCAGGTAGCACTGGACTCCTGGCAGTCCACTCAAAATCTGATCCATTGCCCTTTGGAATAGAGCAGGGGCCGACATAATTCCAAACGGAAGGCGGCAGTACCTGTATAGCCCCTTGTGTGTCACAATTGTCAGCAGCTCCTTTGATTTGTCATCGACATGCATTTGTAGATAAGCCTGGCATAAGTCTATTTTGCTGAACTTTTGCCCTCCGGCCAGGCCCGTAAAAAGATCATCAATGAGGGGAAGAGGGTACTGTTCCGCAGACAGCACCGGGTTAATAGTCACTTTTAAAACCCCCGCAGATTCGAACAGATCCATCCTTTTTCAGGACAGGAACAATGGGTGTGGCCCATTTGCTCACGCTCACAGGCTCCAGGACTCCATTCTTGACTAAGGCCTCCAAGTTAGCCTCAACTTTTGGCCTAATTGCATAGGGTACAGTTCGGGCTTTGTGAAACTTCGGCTTACTGTCAGGTTTAATGTCCAGTCTCACGCTGATCTTTTTCATGCTCCCAAGTTCCCCATTGAAGAGTTCTGCTTGTTTGTTTAACACTGCAGTCAGACCTGACTCCCCTTTTGACATCATGTGGACTGCAGGCCAGTCCAGCGTGATGTTCTCTAGCCACGCACGTCCCAGTAGCGATGGGTAATTTCCCTTTACCACATATAGTGGCAGTTTTGCAGTCTGTCCGTTCAATTTAACTGTCACCTCAATGGCGCCTCTCATGGCCACAGGTTCGCCGGTATACGTCTTTAACACAATGTTTGTTGGCTGAAGGGTAAGATGCTTTAGCATTTTGTTGTAGACAGTGTCTGAAACAAGGGACACAGCCGCGCCTGTGTCCACCTCCATCCGCACTGATTGTCCCTCCACCAGTGGTGACACCCAGTAGCCATTTGAACCACCTGCAACCGTCAGTATGTGCACCTCTTCCTCTTCAGAGGTGTCGCTCCCCTCTGTTTTGCTTGTTCCATCATACTGCACTGAATGAACACTCTTTTTCCTCTCTTGTCCAAATACAGACATTTTGCTTCCATGCTTCCCAGCTCTGCCTGTTCTTTTTTTACCTCTACAGGCACGTTCAATGTGACCCTTTTTGCCACAATTTCGGCATTCCAGCTCTGTACACCAGCAGTCATTAGCATGATGGCCCGTTTTCCCACAACGGTAACATATGCCGTTCCACGCACCTTTAGGCTCAGATGACACCTTGTGAACTCTCCCTGTTGAACTCAACTGGTGAGCCTCCTTTTCCGCCATCTCCATGGAGACACTAACTTCAATGGCCTTTTCAAGAGTAAGGTTGTCCTCAGTAAGAAGGCGCTTCTGTGTGGCTGCACTTTGCAGACCACACACAAGTCTGTCTCTAATGGTGTCATTCAGCACCTCCTTGAACTGGCAGTGTTCCGACAACCTTTTTAAAGCAGCAATAAACATCGTCACTGATTCCCCCTCCTCTTGATTCCGTTTGTGAAATCTAAATCTCTCAGCAATAACCAGAGGTTTCGGTGAAAAATGTGCTCCAAGAATTTCCACTAGTTGCTTATATGTTTTAGTTCCTGGCTTATCTGGCTGCACAAGGCTGCGAAGTAAATTGAATGTCTTCGGCCCCATTACACTAAAAAAGGTAGGCACGACCTTTTCATTTGCCACCGCATTCGCCAAGACAAAATAGCCAAAACGTTCCGCATAAGCGTTCCATTGCTCCACATTTTCATCAAAATCACCGATGTTTCCTAATATAGTAGCCATCTCACGTTTCAAATTAAAATTTCTGTTTACTCACTGCACCCGTAACGTGCGCAGATTCATCCGCTCCTTGTCGCCACTTTGTTGTGTCAGTACCTTTTTACCATACACAATTAGAACTCAGAACTCAGAGATTCAAACATGAAGTGCTTTATTCGAAGGGAAAGGGATGTTCTGGAGAGTTCCGAACAAAGAGAGCTAAACTTAACCAAGAGAAAATCCAACCATTTATCTGCTGTGACAGCGCCACCACAGGTGGGAGGAGAGCACACAATACATAACAGGCGGGGCTGTCTCTCAGTGGGCGAGGCTGTCTCTCAGTGGGCGGGGCTGTCTCTCAGTGGGAGGGGGTCTCTCAGTGGGAGGGCTGTCTCAGTGGGAGGGGCTGTCTCAGTGGGAGGAGCTGTCTCTCAGTAGGCGAGGCTGTCTCTCAGTGGGACGGGCTGTCTCAGTGGGAGGGGCTGTCTCAGTGGAAAATGCTGTCTCAGTGGGGGGGCTGTCTCTCAGTGGGAGGGGCTGTCTCTCAGAGGGAGGGGCTGTCGCAGTGGGAGGGGCTGTCTCAGTGGGTGGTGCTGTCTCTCAGTGGGACGGGCTGTCTCAGTGGGAGGGGCTGTCTCAGTGGAAAATGCTGTCTCAGTGGGGGGGCTGTCTCTCAGTGGGAGGGGCTGTCTCTCAGAGGGAGGGGCTGTCGCAGTGGGAGGGGCTGTCTCAGTGGGTGGTGCTGTCTCTCAGTGGGAGGGGCTGTCTCCATGGGAGGTGCTGTCTCTCAGTGGGAGGGATTGTCTCAGTGGAAGAGGCTGTCTCTCAGTGGGAGGGGCTGACTCTTAGTGGGAGGGTCTGTCTCAGTGAGAGGGGCTGTCTCTCAGTGGGAGAGGCTGTCTCAGTTGGAGGGTCTTTTTCAGTGGGAGGGGCAGTCTATCAGTGGGAGAGGCTGTCTCAGTGGGAGGGGCTGTCTCTCAGTGGGGGGTTCTGTCTCAGTGGGAGGGGCTGTCTCAGATGGAGGGGCTTTCTCAGTGGGAGGGGCTGTCTCTCAGTGGGAGAGGCTGTCTCTCAATGGGAGGGGCTGTTTCAGTGGGAAGGGCTATTTCTCAGTGGGAGAGGCTGTCTCTCAGTGGGAGGGGCTGTCTCAGTGGGAGGGGCTGTCTCAGTTGGAGGGGCTTTCTCAGTAGGAGGGGCTGTCACTCAGAGGGTAGGGCTTTCTCTCAGTGGGAGGGGCTGTCTTAGTGGGCGGGGCTGTCTCTCTGGGAGGGGCTGTCTAAGTGGGACGGGCTGTCTCAGTGGGCGGGGCTGTCTCAGTGGGCGGGGCTGTCTCTCAGTGGGAGGGGCTGTCTCAGTGGGAGGGGCTGTCTCAGTGGGCGGGGCTGTCTCTCAGTGGGAGGGGCTGTCTCAGTGGGAGGGGCTGTCTTAGTGGGAGGGGCTGCCTCAGTGGGAGGGGCTGCCTCTCAGTGGGAGAGGCTGTCTCAGTGGGAGGGGCTGTCTCTCATTGGGAGGGGCTGTCTCAGTGGGAGGGGCTGTCTTAGTGGGAGGGGCTGTCTCAGTGGGAGGGGCTGTCTCTCAGTGGGGGGGATGTCTCTCAGTGGGAGGGGCTGTCTCAGTGGGAGGGGCTGTCTCTCAGTGGGAGGGGCTGTCTCTCAATGGGAGAGGCTGTCTCAGTGGGAGGGGCTGTCTCAGTTGAAGGGGCTGTCTCAGTTTGAGAGGCTGTCTCAGTAGGGGGGCAGTCTCTCAGTAGGAGTTCTGTCTCAGTGGGAGGGGCTGTCTCTCAGAGGGGGGGGCTGTCTGTCAGTGGGAGGGGCTGTCTCTCAGTGGCAGAGGCTGTCTCAGTTTGAGAGGCTGTCTCAGTTGGAGGGGCTGTCTCTCAGTGGGAGGGGCTATCTCAGTGGGAGAGGCTGTCTCTCAGTGGGAGGGGCTGTCTCAGTTGGAGGGGCTGACTCAGTGGGCGGGGCTGTCTCTCAGTGAGAGGGGCTGTCTCAGTGGGCAGGGCTGTCTCTATGTAGGAGGGGCTGTCTCAGTGGGAGGGGCTGTCTCAGTGGGAGGGGCTGTCTCTCAGTGAGAGGGGCTGTCTCAGTGGGCGGGGCTGTCTCTATGTGGGAGGGGCTGTCTCAGTGGGAGGGCTGTCTCAGTGGGAGGGGCTGTCTCTCAGTGGGAGGGACTGCCTCAGTGGGAGGGGCTGCCTCAGTGGGAGGGGCTGCCTCTCAGTGGGAGGGGCTGTCTCAGTGGGAGGGGCTGTCTCAGTGGGAGGGTCTGTGTGGTGATTATTCTTGTTTTGTAAGAAGCATTGCAATTGGTTGCCTGTTTCCTGCCTTGAGATATATGCTGTAAACTCATTGGTAGTTGATGTCATGTGATTTGTGGTGGCCATCTTAAATTCAGTTCTCTACAGCCTTGGTTGGGACTGGGTGTTGAAGATGTGCTGCTGGGTTTTTAAGGTTAATAAAGCCTAGATTTAGAAAGGCAAATCTCTTTTTTTCAATTTATTAACCTTTTGTTAGAATGGAGCGATATCTTCAACCGGAACGATTTAATGCTGACCCTAATTCTGCAGGAGTGGATGATAAATGGAAACACTGGTATCGTACATTTGAAAACTTTTTGGGTGCGTTGGATCAAGAGTCTCTAAATAAGTTGAATATACTGATCAACTACATTGCTCCGGATGTGTAAAAGTATATCTTGGACTGTGAAACTTACGAATTGGCTATTTCTACATTGGAAAAGATTTTTGTTAAACCAAAGAATGAGGTATTTGCACGTCACCTTCTATCTGCCCGTAGGCAGCAGGTGGGAGAATCTTTGGATGCTTATTTACAAGCACTTCGGCGCCTTGGTGCTAACTGCAATTATAAGGCCGTGTCGGCAGAAGAATATAAGGAAGAATCGGTACGGGATGCTTTTATTAATGGATTACTGTCTAGATCAATTCATCAGCGGTTATTAGAAAATAAGACTTTGGATCTCAAGAGTGCTTTTGAGCAAGCCTCTACATTGGATTTGGCTCAGAGAAGTTCAGATTCTTATGCTCTTTTTAATCGGCCTGCAACTGTGGTTTTGGCAGTTCCGGATGAAAAGGAATTATGTGGACTTAATAGGAGTGGTTTACCAGATTCTGAAACAGTTTCTACTTCGGCTGCTGTTGCCTCTAGGATTCAGAAGTGTTATTTTTGTGGGAACGCCCGGCACCCTTGTCTGAAGTGTCCTGCTCGGGAGGCTGTGTTTAGTAAATGCGGCAAGAGAGGTCATTATGCACGTGTTTGTAAATCAATTGCCTCCTCTGCGACTATTCAGCCTTTAGATAGGGCGTTTATTGCCTCAGTTTCTGCTGCCTTTGCTCATGGCCTAAACAAAGCTATAGTTACGGCCCAAGTTAATGGGTTAGAAGTGAAGGCCCTTATAGATACGGGCAGTACTGAGAGTTTTATAAGTCTTCAGTTTGTGAAGGAGAAGCGTTTGAAAATTTCACCTGTTACTTATCAGGTGTGTGTGGCTCAGACGACTCTCACCTCACAAGTAGCTGGTTGTTGCCTTGTGAAATTAATTCTTCTAGGTAATACGTATACTGATATATGCCTATCTGTTTTGCCTAATCTCTGTGCGGATATTTTGATTGGTCATGATGTGCTTCAATTACACGAGTCTCTCAGTCTTTCTTTTGGAGGAACTAAGCCACCTTTATCTATTTGTGGATTAACTTCTTTATCCATTTCTCCATTATCACTTTTTTCCAATTTGATGCCGGATTGTAAGCCAATTGCTACCAAGTCAAGAAGGTATAGCAGTCAGGATAAAGAATTTATTAATTCTGAAGTTCAACGTCTTTTATTGGAAGGAATCATTGAACGTAGTTGTTCGCCCTGGCAGGCACAAGTAGTTGTCACCACTAATGAGAGACATAAGAAATGAATGGTGATAGACTACTCTCAAACTATTAATAGGTATACTCAATTAGGTGCATACCCTTTGCCTAAGATTGATGAGCTTATCAACAAAGTATCTCAGTATAAGGTTTTTAGCACTATTGACCTAAAGAGTGCTTATCATCAGATTCCTATCGTTAAGAGGGATCAACCATATACGGCCTTTGAGGCTGGCGGAAAGCTGTATCAGTTTTGCCGAGTACCATTTGGTGTTACTAATGGTGTTGCCTGTTTTCAACGGGCAATGGATGCTTTTATAAGTGATAACTCTCTCTCTGACACCTTTTCATATTTAGATGACATCACGGTGTGTGGCAAATCAAGGGTGGAGCATGATTCTAATTTAGAAAGATTCCTTCAAGCTGCGGAAAAAGTTGGTTTAACTTTCAATAAAGAGAAGTGTATCTTTTCGACCACTGAGGTAAATCTACTGGGGCATATTATCTCGGGAAACAAGATTAAACCAGATCCAGAACGCCTGCGACCATTGATTGATTTACCTTGTCCTACTAATTCTAAGGCTCTGCAACGAGTTGTTGGACTGTTTTCTTATTATTCTAATTGGATTGCAAACTTTTCGCAGAAGATCCGGCCCCTTATTCGGGTTAAGACATATCCTCTATCATGGGAGGCCAGGACGTGTTTTGATAATTTCAAAAAGGATATCCTTGGAGCAGTTGTGCATTCTATTGATGAGCAGGTTCCTTTTGTGATTGAGACGGACGCTTCCGATTTTGCAACTGGGGCCACTCTGAACCAAAATGGAAGACCTGTGGCCTTTTTCTCATGTACTTTGAACAATAGTGAGAAAAGACACTCCTCAATAGAGAAAGGGGCATATGCAATAGTAGAAGCACTGCGTAAATGGAGACATTATTTATCGGGGCGACATTTTACGTTGGTAACTGATCAATAATCTGTGTCCTTTATGTTTGATGTCAAACATTTTGGAAAGATCAAGAATGATAAAATAATGAGGTGGAGGATTAAGTTGGCATGCTACCATTTTGATATAGTTTACCGTCCGGGGAAGGATAATGTTGCTGCTGATGCGCTGTCGAGGGCTTATTGTTCTGTGATTCACGGAGATACGCTTATTAATCTTCATAATGCTTTGTGCCATCCTGGT
This sequence comes from Somniosus microcephalus, assembly GCF_052327205.1. NCBI lineage: Eukaryota > Metazoa > Chordata > Chondrichthyes > Squaliformes > Somniosidae > Somniosus > Somniosus microcephalus. The sequence continues at coordinate 94,195,403 of NC_140999.1, read as the reverse complement.
GTTACGAGGATGATACACTTTGTACGCAGTAAGAATTTGCCCTTTTCAGTTGAAGATGTCAAGCGGATGACTTCATCATGTTCTATCTGTGCTCGGTGTAAATCGAATTTCTTTAAGCCTCAACGAGCTCATCTTATAAAGGCTACTTCGCCTTTTGAACGTTTGAGCGTTGATTTTAAGGGGCCTCTTCCTTCAATGACTCAGAATCGATATATATTTACTGTTGTGGATGAGTTTTCAAGGTTCCCTTTTGCTTTTCCTTGCGCAGATGTATCAGCTGCTACAGTTATCAAATGTCTGACTCAACTTTTTGTCATCTTTGGGATGCCTGCGTATATCCATTCGGATCAGGGAAGTTCTTTTATGTCTTCCCAGTTGAAGGAATACCTCCAGAGTCGGGGAATCTCTACTAGTAGAACTACCCCGTATAATCCCCAGGGTAATGGACAGTGCGAACGATATAATGGGGTGATCTGGAAGGCAGTTATGTTGGCTTTGACATCCCGGAACCTTAAGAATACACAGTGGGAAATGGTATTGCCTGATGCCCTGCATTCCATTAGATCATTGCTTTCAACGGCTACTAATGTGACCCCCCACGAAAGGCTCTTTAACTATCCGCGGAGATCTACTACGGGATATTCGGTACCTTCATGGCTTACTATGCAGGGACCGGTGCTGCTTCGACGCCATGTTAGATTGTCAAAATATGATCCTTTAGTGGAGGAGGTGGAGCTGTTGGAGGCAAATTCCCAATATGCTCATGTTTGATTCCAAGATGGGAAAGAAAGTACTGTTTCAATTAAAGACTTGGCTCCTTGTGGTGGCCAGCCCTCTTCTGAGGATATTAACAATAGTCATGATTCAGATAATGTGGATGTCGTCACAGATACTACGAATATTTCCAATCCTATTGCAGGTAATTATAATTCTATTAGTCAGCCCTTGATGGATGTTCATGACCGTCCCAGTTTACCTCCTGATGGGATTTCCAATCCGGAAACCGTTGATAATCGGGATATGGATAGCCTTCCTGCAGAAGATACTTCCGTGTCTCCTGGTGTGGGAGGGCAAGGAATTTCACCAAGGTTAAGAAGGTCGACACGAACAAGATATCCGGTCGACCGATTGAAAATGGATTTTTAAAATAATTTGATAGTAATGTTTTAAAATTGTTGAAATATTATATTTGTATTGTTTTAGTTATAAATAATTAATTGTAAATTGTAAAGGCTACCTAGGTTAGAGTATGTTTAAAAGGAGGGGTGAATGTGGTGATTATTCTTGTTTTGTAAGAAGCATTGCAATTGGTTGCCTGTTTCCTGCCTTGAGATATATGCTGTAAACTCATTGGTAGTTGATGTCATGTGATTTGTGGTGGCCATCTTAAATTCAGTTCTCTACAGCCTTGGTTGGGACTGGGTGTTGAAGATGTGCTGCTGGGTTTTTAAGGTTAATAAAGCCTAGATTTAGAAAGGCAAATCTACTCTTTATTTCAGTCTGTAAGTGGGAGGGACTATCTCAGTGGGAGGGGCTGTCTCAGTGGGAGGGACTGTCTATCAGTTGGAGGGGCTGTCTCTAAGTGGGAGAGGCTGTCTCTCAGTGGGAGGGGCTGTCAGTGGGAGGGGCTGTCTCTCAGTGGGAGGTGCTGTTCCTCAGTGGGATGGGCTGTCTCAGTGGGAGGGGCTGACTCAGTGGGCGGGGCTGTCTCTCAGTGGGAATTCTGTATCAGTTGGAGGGATGTCTCAGTGGGAGGTGCTTTCTCAGTGGGAGGGACTGTCTCAGTAGGAGGGACTGTCTCAGTGGAGGGACTGTCTCAGTGGGAGGGGCTGTCTCAGTGGGAGGGGCTTTCTCTCAGTGGAAGAGGCTGTCTCTCAGTGGGAGGGGCTGTCTCAGTGGGGGGTTGTCTCTCAGTGGGAGAGGCTGTCTCAGATGGAGGGGCTGTCTCTCAGTGGGAGAGGCTGTCTCAGTGGGAGGGGCTGCCTCTCATTGGGAGGGGCTGTCTCAGTGGGAGGGGCTGTCTCTCAGAGGGAGAGGCTGTCTCTCAGTGGGAGGGGCTGTCTCAGTGGGGGGGCTGTCTCAGTTGGAGGGGCTTTCTCAGTAGGAGGGGCTCTCACTCAGAGGGAAGGGCTTTCTCTCAGTGGGCGGGGCTGTCTCAGTGGGCGGGGCTGTCTCCCTGGGAGGGGCTGTCTAAGTGGGACGGGCTGTCTCAGTGGGAGGGGCTGTCTCTCAGAGGGAGAGGCTGTCTCTCAGTGGGAGGGGCTGTCTCAGTGGGGGGGCTGTCTCAGTTGGAGGGGCTTTCTCAGTAGGAGGGGCTGTCACTCAGAGGGAAGGGCTTTCTCTCAGTGGGAGGGGCTGTCTCAGTGGGCGGGGCTGTCTCCCTGGGAGGGGCTGTCTAAGTGGGACGGGCTGTCTCAGTGGGAGGGGCTGTCTCAGTGGGCGGGGCTTTCTCTCTGGGAGGGGCTGTCTCAGTGGGCGGGGCTGTCTCAGTGGGAGTGGCTGTCCCAGTGGGAGCGGCTGTCTCAGCTGGAGGGGCTTTCTCAGTGGGAGGGGCTGTATCAGTGGGAGGGGCTGTCTCATTGGGAGGGGCTGTCTCAGTGGGAGGGGCTGTCTCTCAGTGGGAGAGGCTGTCTAAGTGGGAGGGGCTGTCTCAGTGGGAGGGGCTGTCTCTCAGTGGGAGAGGCTGTCTCAGTGGGAGGGGCTGTCTCAGTGGGAGGGGCTGTCTCAGTGGGCGGGGCTTTCTTAGTGGGAGTGGCTGTCTCAGTGGGAGGGGCTGACTGTCAGTGGGAGGTGCTGTTCCTCTGTGGGAGGGGCTGTCTCAGTGGGAGGGGCTGTCTCAGTGGGAGGGGCTTTCTCTCAGTGTAAGAGGCTGTCTCTCACTGGGAGGGGCTGCCTCACTGGGAGGGGCTGCCTCAGTGGGAGGTTCTGTCTCTCAGTGGGGGGTTCTGTCTCAGTGGGAGGGGCTGTCTCTCAGTGTAAGAGGCTGTCTCTCACTGGGAGGGGCTGCCTCACTGGGAGGGGCTGCCTCAGTGGGAGGTTCTGTCTCTCAGTGGGAGGTTCTGTCTCTCAGTGGGGGGTTCTGTCTCAGTGGGAGGGGCTGTCTCTCAGTGGGAGGGGCTGTCCGGGATGGAGGGGCTTTCTCAGTGGGAGGGGCTGTCTCAGTGGAAGCGGCTGTCTCAGTGGGAGGGGCTGCCTCACAGTGGGAGGGGCTGCCTCAGTGGGAGGGACTGTCTCAGTGGGAGGGGCTGCCTCACAGTGGGAGGGGCTGCCTCAGTGGGAGGGACTGTCTCAGTGGGAGGGGCTGCCTCACAGTGGGAGGGGCTGTCTCTGAGTGGGAGGGGCTGTCTCTCGGTGGGAGGGGCTGTCTCGGTGGGAGGGGCTGTCTCAGTGGGAGGGGTTGTCTCGGTGGGAGGGGCTGTCTCAGTGGGAGGGGCTGTCTCGGTGGGAGGGGCTGTCTCTCAATGGGAGGGGTTGTCTCGGTGGGAGGGGCTGTCTCAGTGGGAGGGGCTGTCTCTCAGTGGGAGGGGTGGTCTCAGTGTGAGGGGCTGTCTCAGTGGGAGGGGCTGTCTCAGTGGGCGGGGCTGTCTCTCAGTGGGAGGGGCTGTCTCAGTGGGACGGGCTGTCTCTCAGTCGGAGGGACTGTCTCAGTGGGAGGGGCTGTCTCAGTGGGCGGGGCTGTCTCTCAGTCGGAGGGACTGTCTCAGTGGGAGGGGCTGCCTCACTGGGAGTGGCTGTCTCTCAGTGGGAGGGGCTGTCTCTCAGTGGGAGGGGCTTTCTCAGTGGGAGGTGCTGTCTCTCAGTGGGAGGGATTCCTCTGTGGGAGGGGCTGTCTCTCAGAGGGAGGGGCTGTGCCTCAGTGGGAGGGGCGGACTCAGTGGGAGGGGCTGCCTCTCAGTGGGAGGGATTATCTCAGTTGGAGGGGCTTTCTCTCAGTGGGAGGGGCTGTCTCAGTGGGAGTGGCTGTCTCTCAGTGGGAGGGGCTGTCTCAGTGGGAGTGGCTGTCTCTCAGTGGGAGGGGCTGTCTCAGTGAGACGGGCTGTCTCAGTGGGAGGGGCTGTCTCTCAGTGGGAGGGGCTGTCTCTCAGTGGCAGGGGCTGTCTCGGTTGGAGGGGCAGTCTCGGTGGGAGGGGCTGTAAGTGGGAGCGGCTGTCTCAATGGGAGGGTCTGTCTCAGTGGGAGGGACTGTCTCAGTGGGAGGGACTGTCTCAGTGGAAGAGGCTGTCTCTCAGTGGAAGAGGCTGTTTCTCAGTGGGAGGGGCTGTCTCTCAGTGGGAGGGGCTATCTCTCAGTGGGTGGGGCTCCCTCTGTGGGCGGGGCTGTCTGAGTTGGAGTGGCTGTCTCTCAGTGGGAGGGGTTGTCTCCAGTGGGAGGGGCTGTCTCTCACTGGAGGTGCTGTCTCTCAGTGTGATTGGCCATCTCGCTGGGAGGGGCTGTCACTCGGTGGGAGGGGCTTTCTCAGTGGGAAGGGCTGTCTCTCAGTGGGAGTGGCCGTCTCAGTGGGAGAGGCTGTCTCTCAGTGGGAGGGGCCGTCTCAGTGGGCGGGGCTGTCTCAGTTGGAGGGGCTTTCTCAGCGGGAGGGGCTGTCTCACAGAGGGAGGGGCTGTCTCTCAGTGGGAGGGGCTGTCTCAGTGGGGCGGGCTGTCTCAGTGGGAGGGGCTGTCTCTCAGAGGGAGGGGCTGTCTCAGTGGGCGGGGCTGTCTCTCAGTGGGAGGGGCTGTCTCTCAGTGGGAGGGACTGTCTCAGTGGGCGGGGCTGTCTCTCAGTGGGTGGTGCTGTCTCTCAGTGGGAGGGGCATTCTCAGTGGGAGGGCCTTTCTCAGTGGGAGGGGCTGTCTCTCAGTGGGGGGGCTGTCTCTTATTGGGAGGGGCTGTCTCAGTTGGAGGGGCTTTCTCAGCGGGAGGGGCTGTCTCTCAATGGGAGGGGTTGTCTCAGTGGGAGGGGTTGTCTCAGTGGGTGGGGCTGTCTCTCAATGGGAGGGGTTGTCTCAGTGGGAGGGGCTGTCTCAGTGGGAGGGGCTGTCTCAGTGGGAGGGGCTGTCTCTCAATGGGAGGGGCTGTCTCAGTGGGAGGGGCTGTCTCTCAGTGGGAGGGGCTGTCTCAGTGGGAGGGGCTGTCTCAGTGGGAGGGGCTGTCTCAGTGGGAGGGGCTGTCTCAGTGGGAGGGGCTGTCTCTCAGTGGTAGGGGTTGTCTCAGTGGGAGGGGCTGTCTCAGTGGGAGGGGCTGTCTCAGTGGGAGGGGCTGTCTCAGTGGGAGGGGCTGTCTCAGTGGGCGGGGCTGTCTCTCAGTGGGAGGGGCTGTCTCAGTGGGCGGGGCTGCCTCTCAGTGGGCGGGGCTGCCTCAGTGGGAGGGGCTGTCTCTCAGTGGGAGGGGCTGTCTCTCAGTGGCAGGGGCTGTCTCGGTGGGCGGGGCTGTCTCGGTGGGAGGGGCTGCCTCAGTGGGAGGGGCTGTCTCTGAGTGGGAGGGGCTGTCTCTCAGTGGCAGGGGCTGTCTCTCAGTGGGAGGGGCTTTCTCATTGGGAGGGGCTGTCTCAGTGGGAGGGGCTGTCTCAGTGGGAGGGGCTGTCTCAGTGGGCGGGGCTGTCTCTCAGTGGGAGGGGCTGTCTCTCAGTGGGAGGGGATGCCTCTTGGTGGGAGGGGCTGTCTCTCAGTGGGAGGGGCTGTCACGCAGTGGGAGGGGCTTTCTCATTGGGAGGGGCTGTCTCAGTGGGAGGGGCTGTCTCAGTGGGAGGGGCTGTCTCAGTGGGCGGGGCTGTCTCTCAGTGGGAGGGGCTGTCTCTCAGTGGGAGGGGCTGTCTCAGTGGGCGGGGCTGTCTCTCAGTGGGGGGGCTGTCTCAGTTGAAGGGGCTTTCTCAGTGGGAGGGGCTGTCTCTCAGTGGGAGGGGCTGTCTCAGTGGGACGGGCTGTCTCAGTGGGAGGGGCTGTCTCTCAGTGGGAGGGGCTGTCTCTCAGTGGGAGGGACTGTCTCAGTGGGCGGGGCTGTCTCTCAGTGGGTGGTGCTGTCTCTCAGTGGGAGGGGCATTCTCAGTGGGAGGGCCTTTCTCAGTGGGAGGGGCTGTCTCTCAGTGGGGGGGCTGTCTCTCATTGGGAGGGGCTGTCTCAGTTGGAGGGGCTTTCTCAGCGGGAGGGGCTGTCTCTCAATGGGAGGGGTTGTCTCAGTGGGAGGGGTTGTCTCAGTGGGTGGGGCTGTCTCTCAATGGGAGGGGTTGTCTCAGTGGGAGGGGCTGTCTCAGTGGGAGGGGCTGTCTCAGTGGGAGGGGCTGTCTCTCAATGGGAGGGGCTGTCTCAGTGGGAGGGGCTGTCTCTCAGTGGGAGGGGCTGTCTCAGTGGGAGGGGCTGTCTCAGTGGGAGGGGCTGTCTCAGTGGGAGGGGCTGTCTCAGTGGGAGGGGCTGTCTCTCAGTGGTAGGGGTTGTCTCAGTGGGAGGGGCTGTCTCAGTGGGAGGGGCTGTCTCAGTGGGAGGGGCTGTCTCAGTGGGAGGGGCTGTCTCAGTGGGAGGGGCTGTCTCAGTGGGCGGGGCTGTCTCTCAGTGGGAGTGGCTGTCTCTCAGTGGGAGGGGCTGTCTCAGTGGGCGGGGCTGCCTCTCAGTGGGCGGGGCTGCCTCAGTGGGAGGGGCTGTCTCTCAGTGGGAGGGGCTGTCTCTCAGTGGCAGGGGCTGTCTCGGTGGGCGGGGCTGTCTCGGTGGGAGGGGCTGCCTCAGTGGGAGGGGCTGTCTCTGAGTGGGAGGGGCTGTCTCTCAGTGGCAGGGGCTGTCTCTCAGTGGGAGGGGCTTTCTCATTGGGAGGGGCTGTCTCAGTGGGAGGGGCTGTCTCAGTGGGAGGGGCTGTCTCAGTGGGCGGGGCTGTCTCTCAGTGGGAGGGGCTGTCTCTCAGTGGGAGGGGATGCCTCTTGGTGGGAGGGGCTGTCTCTCAGTGGGAGGGGCTGTCACGCAGTGGGAGGGGCTTTCTCATTGGGAGGGGCTGTCTCAGTGGGAGGGGCTGTCTCAGTGGGAGGGGCTGTCTCAGTGGGCGGGGCTGTCTCTCAGTGGGAGGGGCTGTCTCTCAGTGGGAGGGGCTGTCTCAGTGGGCGGGGCTGTCTCTCAGTGGGGGGCTGTCTCAGTTGGAGGGGCTTTCTCAGTGGGAGGGGCTGTCTCTCAGTGGGAGGGGCTGTCTCAGTGGGACGGGCTGTCTCAGTGGGAGGGGCTGTCTCTCAGTGGGAGGGGCTGTCTCAGTGGGCGGGGCTGTCTCTCAGTGGGGGGGCTGTCTCAGTGGGACGGGCTTTCTCAGTGGGCGGGGCTGTCTCTCAGTGGGAGGGGCTGTCTCTCAGTGGGAGGGGCTGTCTCAGTGGGTGGGGCTGTCTCTCAATGGGAGGGGCTGTCTCAGTGGGAGGGGCTGTCTCTCAGTGGTAGGGATTATCTCAGTTGGAGGGGCTTTCTCAGTGGGCGGGGCTGTCTCTCAGAGGGAGGGGCTGTCTCAGTGGGTGGGGCTGTCTCTCAATGGGAGGGGCTGTCTCAGTGGGAGGGGCTGCCCCTCAGAGGGAGGGGCTGTCTCTGAGTGGGAGGGGCTGTCTCTCAGTGCAGGGGTTGTCTCGGTGGGAGGGGCTGTCTCGGTGGGAGGGGCTGTCTCAGTGGGTAGGGCTGTCTCAGTGGCTGGGACTGTATCTCAGTGGCAGGGGCTTTCTCTCAGTGGGAGGGGCTACCTCTCAGTGGGAGGGGCTGTCACTCAGTGGGAGGGGCTGTCTCAGTGGGAGGGGCTGTCTCAGTGGGAGGGGCTGTCTCAGTGGGAGGGGCTGTCTCTCAGTGGGAGGGGCTGTCTCTCAGTGGGAGCGGCTGTCTCAGTGGGAGGGGCTGTCTCAGTGGGAGGGGCTGTCTCTCAGTGGGAGGGGCTGTCTCTCAGTGGCAGGGGCTGTCTCGGTTGGAGGGGCAGTCTCGGGGGGAGGGGCTGTAAGTGGGAGGGGCTGTCTCAATGGGTGGGTCTGTCTCAGTGGGAGGGGCTTTCTCAGCGGGTGTGGCTGTCTCTCAGTGGGAGGGGCTGTCTCAGTGGGAGGGGCTGCCTCTCGGTGGGAGGGGCAGCCTCTCAGTGGGAGGGGCTATCTCTCAGTGGGTGGGGCGCCCTCTGTGGGCGGGGCTGTCTCAGTTGGAGGGGCATTCTCAGCGGGAGGGGCTGTCTCTCAGAGGGAGGGGCTGTCTCTCAGTGGGAGTGGCTGTCTCAGTGGGCGGGGCTGTCTCAGTGGGAGGGGCTGTCTCAGTGGGACGGGCTGTCTCAGTGGGAGGGGCTGTCTCTGAGTCGGAGGGGCTGTCTCGGTGGGAGGGACTGTCTCGGTGGGAGGGGCTGTCTCAGTGGGTAGGGCTGTCTCTCAGTGGGAGGGGCTGTCTCGGTGGGAGGGGCTGTCTCGGTGGGAGGGGCTGTCTCAGTGGGTAGGGCTGTCTCAGTGGCTGGGGCTGTATCTCAGTGGCAGGGGCTTTCTCTCAGTGGGAGGGGCTGTCTCTCAGTGGGAGGGGCTGTCTCTCAGTGGGAGGGGCTGTCACTCAGTGGGAGGGGCTGTCTCAGTGGGAGGGGCTGTCTCAGTGGGAGGGGCTGTATCAGTGGGAGGGGCTGTCTCTCAGTGGGAGGGGCTGTCTCAGTGGGAGCAGCTGTCTCAGTGGGAGGGGCTGTCTCAGTGGGAGGGGCTGTCTCTCAGTGGGCGGGGCTGTCTCTCAGTGGCAGGGGCTGTCTCGGTTGGAGGGGCAGTCTCGGGGGGAGGGGCTGTAAGTGGGAGGGGCTGTCTCAATGGGTGGGTCTGTCTCAGTGGGAGGGGCTTTCTCAGCGGGTGTGGCTGTCTCTCAGTGGGAGGGGCTGCCTCTCGGTGGGAGGGGCTGTCTCTCAGTGGGAGGGGCAGCCTCTCAGTGGGAGGGGCTATCTCCCATTGGTTGGGGCTCCCTCTGTGGGCGGGGCTGTCTCAGTTGGAGGGGCATTCTCAGCGGCAGGGGCTGTCTCTCAGAGGGAGGGGCTGTGTCTCAGTGGGAGTGGCTGTCTCAGTGGGCGGGGCTGTCTCTCAGTGGGAGGGGCTGTCTCAGTGGGACGGGCTGTCTCAGTGGGAGGGGCTGTCTCTCAGAGGGAGGGGCTGTCTCTCAGTGTGAGGGGCTGTCTCAGTGGGCGGGGCTGTCTCTCAGAGGGAGGGGCTGTCTCTCAGTGTGAGGGGCTGTCTCAGTGGGCGGGGCTGTCTCTCAGTGGGACGGGCTGTCTCAGTGGGAGGGGCTGTCTCTCAGTGTGAGGGGCTGTCTCTCAGTGGGAGGGGCTGTCTCAGTGGGAGGGGCTGCCTCTCAGTGGGAGGGGCTGTCTCTCAGTGGGAGGGGCTGTCTCTCAGTGGCAGGGGCTGCCTCTCAGTGGGAGGGGCAGTCTCTCAGTGGGAGGGGCTGTCTCTCAGTGGCAGGGGCTGTCTCGGTGGAGGGGCAGTCTCGGTGGGAGGGGCTGTAAGTGGGAGGGGCTTTCTCAGTGAGAGGGGCTGTCACTCAGTGGCAGGGGCTCTCAGCGGGTGTGGCTGTCTCTCAGTGGGAGGGGCTCTCAGTAGGAGGGACTGTCTCAGCAGGAGGGGCTCTCTCAGTGGGAGGGGCTGTCAGTGGGAGGGACTGTCTCAGTGGGAGAGGCTGCCTCTCGGTGGGAGGGGCTGTCTCTCAGTGGAAGAGGCTGTTTCTCAGTGGGAGGGGCTGTCTCTCAGTGGGAGGGGCAGCCTCTCAGTGGGAGGAGCTATCTCTCAGTGGGTGGGGCTCCCTCTGTGGGCGGGGCTGTCTCAGTTGGAGTGGCTGTCTCTCAGTGGGAGGGGTTGTCTCCAGTGGGAGGGGCTGTCTCTCAGTGTGATTGGCCATCTCGCTGGGAGGGGCTGTCTCTCTGGGAGGGGCTGTCATTCAGTGGGAGGGCTTTCTCAGTGGGAGGGGCTGTCTCAGTGGGCGGGGCTATCTCAGTGGGAGGGGCTGTCTCTCAGAGGGAGGGGCTGTCTCTCAGAGGGAGGGGCTGTCTCAGTGGGCGGGGCTGTCTCTCAGTGGGAGGGGCTGTCTCTCAGAGGGAGGGGCTGTCTCAGTGGGCAGTGCTGTCTCTCAGTGGGTGGGACTGTCTCTCAGTGGGAGGGGCTGTCTCCGTGGGCGGGGTTACCTCAGTGGGCGGGGCTGCCTCACTGGGAGGGGCTGTCTCTCAGTGGGAGTGGCTGTCTCTCAGTGGGAGGGGCATTCTCAGTGGGAGGGGCTTTCTCAGTGGGAGGGGCTGTCTCTCAGTGGGGGGGCTGTCTCTCAGTGGGAGGGGCTTTCTCAGTGGGAGGTGCTGTCTCTCAGTGGGAGGGATTTCTCAGTGCGAGGGGCTGTCTCTCAGTGGGAGGGGCTGTCTCTCAGAGGGAGGGGCTGCCTCTCAGTGGGAGGGGCTGTCTCTCAGTGGGGGGGCTGTCTCTCAGTGGGAGGGGCTGCCTCTCAGTGGGAGGGGCTGTCTCTCAGTGGGGGGGCTGTCTCTCAGTGGGAGGGATTGTCTCAGTTGGAGGGGCTTTCTCTCAGTGGGAGGGGCTGTCTCGGTGGGAGGGGCTGTCTCTCAGTGGGAGGGGCTGTCTCAGTTGGAGGGGCTTTCTCAGCGGGAGGGGCTGTCTCAGCGGGAGGGGCTGTCTCAGTGGGTGGGGCTGTCTCTCAATGGGAGGGGTTGTCTCAGTGGGAGGGGCTGCCTCAGTGGGAGGGGCTGTCTCTCAGTGGAAGAGGCTATTTCACAGTGGGAGGGGCTGTCTCAGTGGGAGGGGCTGCCTCAGTGGGAGGGGCTATCTCTGAGTGGGAGGGGCTGTCTCTCAGTGGCAGGGGATGTCTCGGTGGGAGGGGCTGTCTCGGTGGGAGGGGCTGTCTCAGTGGGAGGGGCTGTCTCAGTGGGAAGGGCTGTCTCAGTGGGAGGGGCTGCCTCAGTGGGAGGGGCTATCTCTGAGTGGGAGGGGCTGTCTCTCAGTGGCAGGGGATGTCTCGGTGGGAGGGGCTGTCTCGGTGGGAGGGGCTGTCTCAGTGGGAAGGGCTGTCTCAGTGGCTGGGGCTGTATCTCAGTGGGAGGGGCTCTCAGAAGGAGGGACTTTCTCAGTGGGAGGGGCTGTCTGTGGCAGGGACTGTCTCAGTGGGAGGGGATGCCTCTTGGTGGGAGGGGCTGTCTCTCAGTGGGAGGGGCTGTCACTCAGTGGGAGGGGCTTTCTCATTGGGAGGGGCTGTCTCAGTGGGAGGGGCTGTCTCTCAGTGGACGAGTTTCTCTCAGTGGGAGAGGCTGTCTCTCAGTGGGAGGGGCTTCCTCAGTGGGAGGGGCTGCCTCTCAGTGGGAGATGCTATCTCTGAGTGGGAGGGGCTGTCTCTCAGTGGCAGGGGCTGTCTCGGTGGGAGGGGCTGTCTCGGTGGGAGGGGCTGTAAGTGGGAGGGGCTGTCTCAATGGTATGGTCTGTCTCAGTGGGAGGGGCTTTCTCTGGGCGGGGCTCTCAGTAGGAGGGACTGTCTCAGCAGGAGGGGCTGTCTCAGTGGGAGGGGCTGTCAGTGGGAGGGACTGTCTCAGTGGGAGGGGCTGTCTCTCAGTGGGAGGGGCTCTCAGTAGGAGGGACTGTCTCAGCAGGAGGGGCTGTCTCAGTGGGAGGGGCTGTCAGTGGGAGGGACTGTCTCAGTGGGAGGGGCTGCCTCTCGGTGGAAGAGGCTGTTTCTCAGTGGGAGGGGCTGTCTCTCAGTGGGAGGGGCTGTCTCTCAGTGGGAGGGGCTGCCTCTCAGTGGGAGGGGCTATCTCTCAGTGGGAGGGGCTCCCTCTGTGTGCGGGGCTGTCTCAGTTGGAGTGGCTGTCTCTCAGTGGGAGGGGTTGTCTCCAGTGGGAGGGGCTGTCTCCAGTGGGAGGGGCTGTCTCCAGTGGGAGGGGCTGTCTCTCTCTGGAGGTGCTGTCTCTTAGTGTGATTGGCCATCTAGCTGGGAGGGGCTGTCTCTCTGGGAGGGGTCGTCATTCAGTGGGAGGGCTTTCTCAGTGGGAGGGGCTGTCACTCGGTGGGAGGGGCTTTCTCAGTGGGAGGGGCTGTCTCTCAGTGGTAGGGGTTGTCTCAGTGGGAGGGGCTGCCTCAGTGGGAGGGGCTGTCTCTCAGTGGGAGGGGCTATCTCTGAGTGGGAGGGGCTGTCTCTCAGTGGCAGGGGATGTCTCGGTGGGAGGGGCTGTCTCGGTGGGAGGGGCTGTCTCAGTGGGAAGGGCTGTCTCAGTGGCTGGGGCTGTATCTCAGTGGGAGGGGCTCTCAGAAGGAGGGACTTTCTCAGTGGGAGGGGCTGTCTGTGGCAGGGACTGTCTCAGTGGGAGTGGATGCCTCTTGGTGGGAGGGGCTGTCTCTCAGTGGGAGGGGCTGTCACTCAGTGGGAGGGGCTTTCTCATTGGCAGGGGCTGTCTCTCAGTGGGAGGGGCTGTCTCAGTGGGAGAGGCTGTCTCTCAGTGGGAGGGGCTTCCTCAGTGGGAGGGGCTTCCTCAGTGGGAGGGGCTGCCTCTCAGTGGCAGGGGCTGTCTCGGTGGGAGGGGCTGTCTCGGTGGGAGGGGCTGTAAGTGGGAGGGGCTGTCTCAATGGGATGGTCTGTCTCAGTGGGAGGGGCTTTCTCTGGGCGGGGCTCTCAGTAGGAGGGACTGTCTCAGCAGGAGGGGCTGTCTCAGTGGGAGGGGCTGTCAGTGGGAGGGACTGTCTCAGTGGGAGGGGCTGTCTCAGTGGGAGGGGCTCTCAGTAGGAGGGACTGTCTCAGCAGGAGGGGCTGTCTCAGTGGGATAGGCTGTCAGTGGGAGGGACTGTCTCAGTGGGAGGGGCTGCCTCTCGGTGGTAGGGGCTGTCTCTCAGTGGAAGAGGCTGTTTCTCAGTGGGAGGGGCTGTCTCTCAGTGGGAGGGGCTGCCTCTCAGTGGGAGGGGCTATCTCTCAGTAGGAGGGGCTCCCTCTGTGTGCGGGGCTGTCTCAGTTGGAGTGGCTGTCTCTCAGTGGGAGGGGTTGTCTCCAGTGGGAGGGGCTGTCTCCAGTGGGAGGGGCTGTCTCTCACTGGAGGTGCTGTCTCTTAGTGTGATTGGCCATCTAGCTGGGAGGGGCTGTCTCTCTGGGAGGGGTCGTCATTCAGTGGGAGGGCTTTCTCAGTGGGAGGGGCTGTCACTCGGTGGGAGGGGCTTTCTCAGTGGGGGGCTGTCTCTCAGTGGGAGAGGCTTTCTCAGTGGGAGGGGCTGTCTCAGTGGGAGGGGCTGTCTCGGTGGGAGGGGCTTTAAGTGGGATGGTCTGTCTCAGTGGGAGGGGCTGTCTCAGAGTGGGAGGGGCTCTCAGTAGGAGGGACAGTCTCAGCAGGAGGAACTGTCTCAGTTGGAGGGACGGTCTCAGTGGGAGGGGCTGTCTCGGTGGGAGGGACTGTCTCAGTGGGAGGAGCTGCCTCTCGGTGGGAGGGGCTGTCTCTCGGTGGGAGGGGCTGTCTCTCGGTGGGAGGGGCTGTCTCAGTGGGAGGGGCTGTCTGTCGCTGGAAGTGGCTGTCTCTCAGTGGAAGAGGCTGTCTCTCAGTGGGAGGATCTGCCTCTCGGTGGGAGGGGCTGTCTCTCAGTGGGAGGGGCTGTCTCTCAGTGGGAGGGGCTTTGTCAGTGCGAGGGGCTGTCTCTCAGTGCGAGATGCTGTCTCAGTGGGAGAGGCTCCCTCAGTAGGCAGGGCGGTCTCAGTTGGAGGGGCTGTCTCTCACTGGGAGGGGCTGTCTCAGTGGGAGGGGCTGTCTCAGTGGGAGGGGCTGTCTCAGTGGGAGGGACTGTCTCTCAGTGGGAGGGGCTGTCTCCAGTGGGAGGGACTGTCTCTCAGTGGGAGGGTCTGTCATTCAGTGGGAGGGCTTTCTCAGTGGGAGGGGCTTTCTCTCAGTGGGAGGGGCTGTCTCAGTGGGAGAGGCTGTCTCAGTGGGAGGGGCTGTCTCAGTGGGAGGGGCTGTCTCAGTGGGAGGGACTGTCTCTCAGTGGGAGGGGCTGTCTCCAGTGGGAGGGGCTGTCTCTCAGTGTGATTGGCCATCTCGGTGGGAGGGTCTGTCATTCAGTGGGAGGGCTTTCTCAGTGGGAGGGGCTTTCTCTCAGTGGGAGGGGCTGTCTCAGTGGGAGGGGCTGTCTCAGTGGGAGAGGCTGTCTCAGTGGGAGGGGCTGTCTCAGTGGGAGGGGCTGTCTCAGTGGGAGGGGCTGTCTCAGTGGGAGGGGCTGTCTTAGTGGGAGGGGCTGTCTCAGTGGGAGGGGCTGTCTTAGTGGGACGGGCTGTCTCAGTGGGAGGGGCTGTCTCAGTGGGAGGGGCTGTCTCAGTGGGAGGGGCTGTCTCAGTGGGAGGGGCTGTCTTAGTGGGACGGGCTGTCTCAGTGGGAGGGGCTGTCTCAGTGGGAGGGGCTGTCTCTCAGTGGGAGGGGCTATCTCTGAGTGGGGGGGCTGTCTCTCAGTGGCAGGGGATGTCTCGGTGGGAGGGGCTGTCTCAGTGGGAGGGGCTGCCTCTCAGTGGGAGGGGCTATCTCTGAGTGGGGGGGCTGTCTCTCAGTGGCAGGGGATGTCTCGGTGGGAGGGGCTGTCTCAGTGGCTGGGGCTGTATCTCAGTGGGAGGGGCTCTCAGAAGGAGGGACTTTCTCAGTGGGAGGGGCTGTCTGTTGCAGGGACTGTCTCAGTGGGAGGGGATGCCTCTTGGTGGGAGGGGCTGTCTCTCAGTGGGAGGGGCTTTCTCATTGGGAGGGGCTGCCTCTCAGTAGGCGGGGCTGTCTCAGTGGGAGGTGCTGTCTCTCAGTTGGAGGGGCTTTCTCAGTGGGTGGGGCTGTCTCTCAGTTGGAGGGGCTTTCTCAGCGGGAGGGGCTGTCTCAGTGGGTGGGGCTGTCTCTCAGTGGGAGGGGCTGTCTCAGTGGGAGGGGCTGTCTCTCAGTGGGAGGGGCTGTCTCAGTGGGAGGTGCTGTCTCTCAGTTGGAGGGGCTTTCTCAGCGGGAGGGGCTGTCTCAGTGGGTGGGGCTGTCTCTCAGTGGGAGGGGCTGTCTCAGTGGGAGGGGCTGTCTCAGTGGGAGGGGCTGTCTCTCAGTGGTAGGGGTTGTCTCAGTGGGAGGGGCTGCCTCAGTGGGAGGGGCTGTCTCTCAGCAGAAGAGGCTATTTCACAGTGGGAGGGGCTGTCTCTCAGTGGGAGGGACTGTCTCAGTGGGAGGGGCTGCCTCAGTGGGAGGGGCTGCCTCTCAGTGGGAGGGGCTATCTCTGAGTGGGAGGGGCTGTCTCTCAGTGGCAGGGGATGTCTCGGTGGGAGGGGCTGTCTCGTGGGAGGGGCTGTCTCAGTGGGAAGGGCTGTCTCAGTGGCTGGGGCTGTATCTCAGTGGGAGGGGCTCTCAGAAGGAGGGAATATCTCAGTGGGAGGGGCTGTCTGTGGCAGGGACTCTCAGTGGGAGGGGATGCCTCTTGGTGGGAGGGGCTGTCTCTCAGTGGGAGGGGCTGTCACTCAGTGGGAGGGGCTTTCTCATTGGGAGGGGCTGTCTCAGTGGGAGGGGCTGTCTCTCAGTGGACGAGTTTCTCTCAGTGGGAGAGGCTGTCTCTCAGTGGGGGGGGCTTCCTCAGTGGGAGGGGCTGCCTCTCAGTGGGAGGGGCTATCTCTGAGTGGGAGGGTCTGTCTCTCAGTGGCAGGGGCTGTCTCGGTGGGAGGGGCTGTCTCGGTGGGAGGGGCTGTAAGTGGGAGGGGCTGTCTCAATGGGATGATCTGTCTCAGTGGGAGGGGCTTTCTCAGTGGGAGGGGCTCTCAGTAGGAGGGACTGTCTCAGCAGGAGGGGCTGTCTCAGTGGGAGGGGCTGTCAGTGGGAGGGACTGTCTCAGTGGGAGGGGCTGTCTCTCAGTGGGAGGGGCTCTCAGTAGGAACTGGAAGCAGTTAGAGATTTAACAGTTTTTAACCAATTACTGAGCCAGTAAAAAGTGGCGGGGTGGGAGGAAGAGCAAAGGGGAAGGTCTGTGTTCGGGTGGAAGGCAGGAGTGATTAAATGATAAAAGGGATGATGGTGCAATGCTAATGGGAGTGATAATGGGCTAAATAAAGAAAGGAAAGATGGGTTAGAGGAGATGTCAATGGTTACAACACAATAGCCAAAGGGGAGGAAAGCATGGGAAAGAGCAGGTTCCTATGGCCTGGGAATATGGTGGAAGAACTGGTAGGTCCTGTTGCCACCAGAATGGTGATGTACAGGCCAACCAACAGATGGTGCTGAAATAGATTTGATCCTCCATTCTGTGTTATCAATCTCAGCCATGTTACTGTCAAGTGTGTCTTACTGGGATGGATGGGAAGCTGCAAAGACACCTGTCACAGGGCTGCCCTTATGCAATCCCTAGCAGCTGACTCAAGAGTGATTTAGGCAGAGGCCTAAAACAAGATTGTCGGCGCTTCTCCCAAGGGCAACATGAGCCTGGGAGACCAGAATGGGGAAAATGCCTTCTTGAGGAGGGAGCAGGAAGGAAATTGTGAGAAAAAGAAAGCATATGGCCCAATAGTCAACGCTGAGGCCTGTTTTTAGTGCTAGCAACTTCCTGAGAGAGTTTGACTGTGACTGTGTCTGGGAAAAGCCGCAGAAAGGTAGTAAAATACCAACTGCTGCTGTACGAGGGAGCTGCAAGCTAAGAGTTCTGATCTATCATTTACCAAAATAACATTGTGCTCAAACATCAGTGACAATTTACACAGAGAAGGAACAAACATCCTGGTGGTGGATCCCTGACCTGAATACTGTCCAACTAAATAACAACTTTCATTTATATATTGCCTTTAACACAGAAAAAATGTGCTTCACAGAGGCAAAATGGACGCTGAGCCAAAGCAGGAGATATTAGGAGGTGTGACCAAAAGCTCGGTCAAAGGACAAATTGCATAAACTTGGATTGTATAGACTTGAGATTAGAAAGTTGAGGGGTGATCTAATTGAAGCGATTAAAATTATAAAGGGTTCGATAAGATAGAGACACTATTTCCTCTGATGAGGGAAATCCAGAACAAGGGGGTACAATCTTAAAATTAGAGCTAGGCTGTTTAGGAGTGAAACCAGGAAGCACCTTGTACACATCTCTCCCCCAGAAGGCAGTGGATGCTGGGAGTAAATTGAAATTTTCAAAACTGAGATCGATTGATTTTTGTTGGGTAAGAGTACCAAGGGATATCAAGCTAAGAGGAGTAAATGGAGTTAAGGCACAGATCAGCCATGATCTAACTGAATGGTGGAACAGGCTCAAGGGGCTGAATGGCCTCCTCCTGCTCCAATGATGCCATATTCCTAAGAAGGGCCTTAAGGGAGGAGAGGGAGATGGAGAGCCAAAAGCATTTAGGGAGGGAAAATTGGAAGGTAGGTCCTAGATGCCTGAAAGCAATGTTGCCAATGGTGGAGTGAAGGCCAGACGCCAGAGTCAGAGGAACAGGGAGTTTGGTTGGGTTTTACAGCTGGAGTTTAAAGACATAGGGTGAGAAGAGGCCATGCAGTGATTTAAACAAGGATGAGAATTTTTAATTTGAGGCGTTTGGGAACTGGGAGCAAATAAGAATGTAAGAAATAGGAGCAGGAGTAAGCCATTTGGCCCTTCGAGATGGAATCGATAGTCAGGAGGTGGAATCGATAGTCAGGGGATGCAATCGAAAGTCAGGGGATGGAATCGATAGTCAGGAGAGGGAATCGATAGCCAGGGGATGGAATCGATGGTCAGGGGATGGAATCGATAGTCAGGAGATGGAATCGATAGTCAGGGGATGGAATCGATAGTCAGGAGATAGAATCGATAGTCGGGATGGAATTGATAGTCAGGGGATAGAATCGATAGTCAGGAGATGGAATCGATACTCAGGGGATGGAATCGATAGTCAGGGGATAGAATCGATAGTCAGGAGATGGAATCGATACTCAGGGGATGGAATCGATAGTCAGCAGATGGAATCGATAGTCAGGGGATGGAATCGACAGTCAGGGGATGGAATCGACAGTCAGGGGATGGAATCGACAGTCAGGGGATAGAATCGATAGTCAGGAGATGGAATCGATAGTCAGGAGATGGAATCGATAGTCAGGGGATGGAATCGATAGTCAGGTGATGGAATCGATAGTCAGGAGATGGAATCGATTGTCAGGGGATGGAATCGATTGTCAGGGGATGGAATCGATAGTCAGGGGACAGAATCGATAGTCAGGGGATGGAATCGACAGTCAGGGGATGGAATCGATAGTCGGGATGGAATCGATAGTCAGGGGATGGAATGGATAGTCACGGGATGGAATCGATTGTCAGGGGATGGAATCGATAGTCGGGATGGAATCGATAGTCACGGGATGGAATCGATAGTCAGGGGATGGAATCGATAGACAGGGGATGGAATCGATAGTCAGGGGATGGAATCGATAGTCAGGGGATAGAATTGATAGTCAGGGGAAGGAATCGATAGTCAGGAGATGGAATCCATAGTCAGGGGAAGGATTCGATAGTCAGGGGATGGAATCGATAGTCAGGAGATGGAATCAATAGTCAGGAGATGGAATCGATAGTCAGGCGATGGAATCGAAAGTCAGGGGATAGAATCGATAGACAGGAGATGGAATCGATAGTCAGGAGATGGAATCGATAGTCAGGGGATGGAATCGATAGTCAGGGGATGGAATCGATAGTCAGGGGATGGAATCGATGGTCACGGGATGGAATCGATATTCAGGGGATGGAATCGATAGTCAGGAGATGGAATCAATAGTCAGGGGATGGAATCGATAGTCAGGGAATGGAATCGATAGTCAGGAGATAGAATCGATAGTCACGGGATGGAATCGATAGTCAGGGGATAGAATCGATAGTCAGAGGATAGAATCGATAGTCAGGGGATAGAATCGATAGTCAGGGTTTGGAATCGATAGTCACGGGATGGATTCAATAGTCAGGTGATAGAATCGATAGTCAGGGGATGGAATCGATAGTCGGGGATGGAATCGATAGTCAGGGGATGGAATCGATAGTCAGGGGATGGAATCGATAGTCAGGGGATGGAATCGATAGTCAGGCAATGGATTCGATAGTCACGGGATGGAATCGATAGTCAGGGGATCGAATCGATAGTCAGGGGATGGAATCGATAGCCAGGGGATGGAATCGATAGTCAGGGGATGGAATCGATAGTCAGGGGATGGAATCGATAGTCAGGGGATGTAATCAATAGTCAGGGGATGGAATCGATAGTCGGGTTGGAATCGATGGTCACGGGATGGAATCGATAGTCACGGGATGGAATCGATACTCAGGGGATAGAATCGATAGTCAGTGGATGGAATCGATAGTCAGGGGATGGAATCGATAGTCAGGGGATGGAATCGATAGTCAAGGGACGGAATCGAGAGTCAGGGGATGGAATCGATAGTCAGGGGATGGAATTGATAGTCACGGGATGGAATCGATAGTCAGGGGATAGAATCGATAGTCAGCGGATGGAATCGATAGTCAGGGGATGGAATCGATAGTCAGGGGATGGAATCAATAGTCAGGGGATGGAATCGATAGTCACGGGATGGAAATGATTGTCATTGGATGGAATCGATAGTCACGGGTTGGAATCGATAGCCAGGAGATGGAATCGATAGTCAGGGGATGGAATCGATAGTCAGGGGATGGAATCGATAGTCAGGGGATAGAATCGATAGTCAGGGGATGGAATCAATAGTCAGGAGGTGGAATCCATAGTCAGGGGATGGAATCGATAGTCAGGGGTTCGAATCGATAGCCAGGGGGTGGAATCTATAGTCAGGAGATGGTATCAATAGTCAGGAGATGGAATCGATAGTCAGGTGATGGAATCAATAGTGAGGGGATAGAATCGATAGTCAGGAGATGGAATCAATAGTCAGGAGATGGAATCGATAGTCAGGAGATGGAATCGATAGTCAGGCGATGGAAACGATAGTCAGGGGATGGAATCGATAGTCAGGGGATGGAATCGATGGTCACGGGATGGAATCGATAGTCAGGGGATGGAATTGATAGTCAGGAGATGGAATCGATAGTCAGGAGATGGAATCGATAGTCAGGAGATAGAATCGATAGTCAGGAGATAGAATCGATAGTCATGGGATGGAATTGATAGTCAGCGGATAGAATCGATATTCAGTGGATAGAATCGATAGTCAGGGGATAGAATCGATAGGCAGGGGATTGAATCGATAGTCAGGGGATAGAATCGACAGTCAGGGGATAGAGTCGATAGTCAGGGGTTGGAATTGATAGTCAGGGGCTGGAATCGTTAGTCGGGATGGAATCGATAGTTGGGATAGAATCGATAGTCAGAGGATGGAATCGATAGTCAGGGGATGGAATCAATATTCAGGGGTTAGAATCGATAGGCAGGGGATGGAATCGATAGTCAGGGGATGGAATCGATAGTCATGAGATAGAATCGATAGTCAGGGGATGGAATCAATAGTCAGGGGATGGAATCGATAGTCACTGGATGGAATCGATAGTCAGTAGATGGAATCGATTGTCAGGGATGGAATCGATAGTCAGGATAGAATCGATCGTCGGGATGGAATCGATAATCAGGGGATAGAATCGATAGTCACGGGATGGAATCGATAGTCGGGTTAGAATCGATAGTCAGGGGATGGCATCGATAGTCAGGGGATGGATTCGATAGTCACGGGATGGAATCGATAGTCAGGGGATGGAATCGATAGTCAGGGATGGAATCGATAGTCAGGGGATGGAATCGATATTCAGGGTTGGAATCGATAGTCAGGGGATGGAATCGATTGTCAGGGGATGGAATCGATGGTCACGGAATGGAATCGATAGTCACGGGAAGGTATCGATAGTCAGGGGATAGAATCGATAGTCAGGGGTTGGAAGCAATAGTCGGGATGCAATCGATAGTCAGGGGATGGAATCGATAGTCAAGGGATGGAATCGACAGTCAGGGGATGGAATCGATAGTCAGGGGATGGAATCGATAGTGAGGGGATGGAATCGATAGTCGGGATAGAATCGATAGTCAGGGGATGGAATCGATAGTCAGGGGATGGAATCGATAGTCAGGGGATGGAATCGATAGTCAGTGGATGGAATCGATAGTCAAGGGATGGAATCGATTGTCAGAGGATGGAATCGATAGTCAGGATTTGGAATCGATAGTCAGGAGATGGAATCGATAGTCAGGGGATGGAATCGATTGTCAGGGGATGGAATCGATAGTCAGGGGATGGAATCAATAGTCAGGAGGTAGAATCGATAGTCAGGGGATGGAATCGATAGTCAGGGGACTGAATCCTTTGTCTGGGGATGGAGTCGATAGTCAGGGGATGGGATCGATAGTCAGGGGATAGAATCGATAGTCAGGGGATGGAATCGATAGTCAGGGGTTAGAATCGATAGTCAGGGGATGGAATCGATAGTCAGGAGATGGAATCGATAGTCAGTGGATGGAATCGATTGTCGGGATGGAGTCGATAGTCAGGATAGAATCGATAGTCAGGGGATGGAATCAATAGTCAGGGGATGGATTCGATAATCAGGGGATGGAATCGATAGTCAGGGAATGGAATCGATAGTCAGGGGATGGAATCGATAGTCAGGGGATGGAATCGAGAATCAAGTGATAGAATCGATAGTCAGGGGATGGAATCAATAGTCAGGATAGAATTGATAGTGAGGGGATTTATCGATAGTCAGGGGATAGAATCGATAGTCAGGGGATGGAGTCGATAGTTGGGGATGGAATCGATGGTCACGGGATGGAATCGATAGTCGGGGGATGGAATCGATAGTCAGGAGATGGAATTGATAGTCAGGAGCTGGAATAGATAGTCAGGCGATGGAATCGTTAGTCAGGGGTTAGAATCGATAATCAGGGTATGAAATCGATAGTCAGGGGATGAAATCGATATTCAGGGGATGGAATCGATATTCAGGGGATAGAATCGATAGTCAGGGTGTTGGAATCGATAGTCAGAGGATGGAATCGACAGTCAGGGGATAGAATCGGTAGTCAGGGGATGGAATCGATAGTCAGGGGATGGAATCGATAGTCAGGGGATAGAATCGATAGTCAGTGGATGGAAGCGATAGTCGGGGATGGAATCGATAGTCAGGGGGTAGAATCGATAGTCAGGGGATAGAATCAATAGTCGGTACAGAATCAATAGTCAAGGGATGGAATCGATAGTCTGGGGATAGAATCGATAGTCAGGGGATAGAATCAATAGTCAGGGTACAGAATCAATAGTCAAGGGATGGAATCGATAGTCAGGGGATGGAATCGATAGTCAGGGGATGAAATCGATAGTCAGGGGATGGAATCGATAGTCAGGAGATGGAATCGATAGTCCGGGGATGGAATCGATAGTCAGGGGATGGAATCGATAGTCAGGGGATGGAATCGATAGACAGGGGTTGGAATCGATAGTCAGGGGATGGAATCGCTTGTCAGGAGATGTAATCGATGGTCACGGGATGGAATCCATAGTCAGGAGATGCAATCGATAGTCAGGAGATAGTATCGATAGTCCGGGGATGGAATCGATAGTCAGGAGATGTAATCGATAGTCAGGGGATGGAATCGATAGTCAGGGGATGGAATCGATAGTCAGGGGATGGAATCGATAGTCAGGAGATGTAATCGATGGTCACGGGATGGAATCGATAGTCAGGGGACATAATCGATAGTCAGGGGATGGAATCGATAGTCAGAGGATAGAATCGATAGTCAGTGGATAGAATCGATAGTCAGGGGATAGAATCGATAGTCAGTGGATGGAATCGATAGTCAGGGGATGGAATCGATAGTCAGGAGATAGAATCGATGGTCAGGGGATGGATTCGATAGTCAGGGGATAGAATCGATAGTCGGGGATAGAATCGATAGTTAGGGGTTAGATTCGATAGTCAGGGGATGGAATCGATAGTCGGGGATGGAATCGATAGTCAGGGGATAGAATCGATAGTCAGGGGATAGAATCGATAGTCGGGATGGAATCGAAAGTCAGGGGTTAGAATCGATAGGCAGGGGATGGAATCGATAGTCAGGGGATGGAATCGATAGTCAGGGGTTAGAATCGATAGTCAGGGGATGGAATCGATAGTCAGGAGATGGAATCGATAGTCAGTGGATGGAATCGATTGTCGGGATGGAGTCGATAGTCAGGATAGAATCGATAGTCAGGGGATGGAATCGATAGTCAGGGGATGGATTCGATAATCAGGGGATGGAATCGATAGTCAGGGAATGGAATCGATAGTCAGGGGATGGAATCGATAGTCAGGGGATGGGATCGAGAATCAAGTGATAGAATCGATAGTCAGGGGATGGAATCAATAGTCAGGATAGAATTGATAGTGAGGGGATTTATCGATAGTCAGGGGATAGAATCGATAGTCAGGGGATGGAGTCGATAGTTGGGCTGGAATCGATGGTCACGGGATGGAATCGATAGTCGGGGGATGGAATCGATAGTCAGGAGATGGAATTGATAGTCAGGAGCTGGAATAGATAGTCAGGCGATGGAATCGTTAGTCAGGGGTTAGAATCGATAATCAGGGTATGAAATCGATAGTCAGGGGATGAAATCGATATTCAGGGGATGGAATCGATATTCAGGGGATAGAATCGATAGTCAGGGTGTTGGAATCGATAGTCAGAGGATGGAATCGACAGTCAGGGGAATGAATCGGTAGTCAGGGGATGGAATCGATAGTCAGGGGATGGAATCGATAGTCAGGGGATAGAATCGATAGTCAGTGGATGGAAGCGATAGTCGGGGATGGAATCGATAGTCAGGGGGTAGAATCGATAGTCAGGGGATAGAATCAATAGTCGGTACAGAATCAATAGTCAAGGGATGGAATCGATAGTCTGGGGATAGAATCGATAGTCAGGGGATAGAATCAATAGTCAGGGTACAGAATCAATAGTCAAGGGATGGAATCGATAGTCAGGGGATGGAATCGATAGTCAGGGGATGAAATCGATAGTCAGGGGATGGAATCGATAGTCAGGAGATGGAATCGATAGTCCGGGGATGGAATCGATAGTCAGGGGATGGAATCGATAGTC
Organism: Somniosus microcephalus; assembly: GCF_052327205.1. Taxonomy (NCBI): domain Eukaryota; kingdom Metazoa; phylum Chordata; class Chondrichthyes; order Squaliformes; family Somniosidae; genus Somniosus; species Somniosus microcephalus. The sequence goes on along the minus strand of NC_140999.1, from coordinate 94,171,399 downwards.
AGGGGATGGAATCGATAGACAGGGGTTGGAATCGATAGTCAGGGGATGGAATCGCTTGTCAGGAGATGTAATCGATGGTCACGGGATGGAATCCATAGTCAGGAGATGCAATCGATAGTCAGGAGATAGTATCGATAGTCCGGGGATGGAATCGATAGTCAGGAGATGTAATCGATAGTCAGGGGATGGAATCGATAGTCAGGGGATGGAATCGATAGTCAGGGGATGGAATCGATAGTCAGGAGATGTATTCGATGGTCACGGGATGGAATCGATAGTCAGGGGACATAATCGATAGTCAGGGGATGGAATCGATAGTCAGAGGATAGAATCGATAGTCAGTGGATAGAATCGATAGTCAGGGGATAGAATCGATAGTCAGTGGATGGAATCGATAGTCAGGGGATGGAATCGATAGTCAGGAGATAGAATCGATGGTCAGGGGATGGATTCGATAGTCAGGGGATAGAATCGAAAGTCGGGGATAGAATCGATAGTCAGGGGTTAGATTCGATAGTCAGGGGATGGAATTGATAGTCGGGGATGGAATCGATAGTCAGGGGATAGAATCGATAGTCAGGGGATAGAATCGATAGTCGGGATGGAATCGAAAGTCAGGGGTTAGAATCGATAGGCAGGGGATGGAATCGATAGTCAGGGGATGGAATCGATAATCAGGAGATAGAATCGATATTCAGGGGATGGAATCGATAGTCAGGGGATGGAATCAATAGTCAGGGGATGGAATCAGTAGCAAGTGGATGGAATCGATTTTCAGGGGAAGGAATCGATAGTTGGGATAGAATCGATATTCAGGGAATGGAATCGAAAGTCAGGGGATAGAATCGATAGTCAGGGGATGGAATCGATAGTCGGGATAGAATCAAAAGTCAGGGGATGGAATCGATAGTCAGGGAATGGAATCGATAGTCAGGGGATGGAATCGATAGTCAGGGGATGGAATCGATAGTCAGGGGATAGAATCGATAATCAGGGGATGGAATCTATAGTCAGGGGATGGAATAGAGAGTCAGGGAATGGAATCAATAGTCAGGGGATGGAATCGATGGTCACGGGATGGAATCGATAGTCAGGGGATGGAATCGATAGTCAGGGGATGGAATCGATAGTCAGGGGTTGGAATCGATAGTCACGGGATGGAATCGATCGTCAGGGGATAGAATCGATAGTCAGTGGATAGAATCGATAGTCAGTGGATAGAATCGATAGTCAGGGGATGGAATCGATAGTCAGGGGATGGAATCGATAGTCAGGGGATTGAATCGAAAGTCAGGGGATGGAATCGATTGTCAAGGGATGGAATCGATAGTCAGGGGATGGAATCGATAGTCAGGGGATGGAATCGATAGTCAGGGGATGGAATCGATAGTCAGGGGATGGTATCGATAGTCAGGGGATGGAATCGATAGTCAGGGGATGGAACCGATACTCACGGGGTGGAATCGATTGTCAGGGGATGGAATCGATAGTCAGGGTTTGGAATCGATAGTCAGGAGATGGAATCGATAGTCAAGGGATGGAATCGATAATCAGGGGATGGAATCAATAGTCAGGAGATGGAATCCATAGTCAGGGGATGGAATCGATAGTCAGGTGATGGAATCGATAGTCAGGGGATAGAATCGATAGTCAGGAGTTGGAATCGATAGTCAGAAGATGGAATCAATAGTTGGGATGGAATCGATAGTCAGGGGATGGAATAGATAGTCAGGGGATGGAACCTATAGTCAGGGGATGGAATCAATGGTCACGGGATGGAATCGATAGTCAGGGGATGGAACTGATCGTCAGGGGATAGAATCGATTGTCAGTGGATAGATTCGATAGTCAGGGGATAGAATCGATAGTCAGGAGATGGAATCGATTGTCAGGGGATGGAATCGATAGTCAGGGGATGGAATCGATAGTCAGGAGGTAGAATCGATAGTCAGGGGATGGAATCGATAGTCAGGGGACTGAATCGATAGTCTGGGGATGGAGTGGATAGTCAGGGGATAGGATCGATAGTCAGGGGATAGAATCGATAGTCGGGATAGAATCGATAGTCGGGATAGAATCGATAGTCAGTGGCTGGAATCGATAGTCAGGGGATGGAATCGATAGTCAGGTGATAGAATCGATAGTCAGGCGATAGAATCGATAGTCAGGGGATAGAATCGATAGTCAGGGGATGGAATCGATAGTCAGGGCATGGAATCGACAGTCGGGATGGAATCGATAGTCAGGGGTTAGAATCGATAGTCAGGGGATGGAATCGATAGTCAGGGTTTGGAATCTATTGTCAGGGGATAGAATCGATAGTCAGGAGATGGAATCGATAGTCAGGCGATGGAAACGATAGTCAGGGGATAGAAGCGATAGACAGGAGATGGATTCGATAGTCAGGAGATGGAATCGATAGTCAGGTGATGGAATCAATAGTCAGGGGATGGAATCAATAGTCAGGGGATGGAATCGATGGTCACAGGATGGAATCGATAGTCAGGGGATGGAATCGATAGTCAGGGGATGGAATCGATAGTCAAGGGATTGAATCGAAAGTCAGGGGATCGAATCAATTGTCAAGGGATGGAATCGATAGTCAGGGGATGGAATCGATAGTCAGGGGATGGAATCGACAGTGAGGGGATGGAATCGATAGTCAGGGGATGGTATCGATAGTCAGGGGATGGAATCGATAGTCAGGGGATGGAACCGATAGTCACGGGGTGGAATCGATTGTCAGGGGATGGAATCGATAGTCAGGGGTTGGAATCGATAGTCAGGAGATGGAATCGATAGTCAAGGGATGGAATCGATAGTCGGGATGGAATCGATAGTCAGGGGATAGAATCGATAGTCAGGGGATGGAATCAATAGTCAGGAGATGGAATCCCCAGTCAGGGGATGGAATCGATAGTCATGTGATGGAATCGATAGTCAGGGGATAGAATCGATAGTCAGGAGATGGAATCGATAGTCAGAAGATGGAATCGATAGTCAGGGGATGGAATCGATAGTCAGGGGGTGGAATCGATAGTCGGGATGGAATCGATAGTCAGGGGATTGAATCGATAGTCAGGGGATGGAACCGATAGTCAGCGGATGGAATCAATGGTCACGGGATAGATTCGATAGTCAGGGGATAGAATTGATAGTCAGGGGATGGAATCGATAGTCAGGGGATGGAATCGATAATCAGGGGACTGAATCGATAGTCTGGGGATGGAGTCGATAGTCAGGGGATAGGATCGACAGTCAGGGGATAGAATCGATAGTCAGGGAATGGAATCGATATTCAGGGGTTAGAATCGATAGTCAGGGGATGGAATCGATAGTCAGGAGATGGAATCGATAGTCAGTGGATGGAATCGATTGTCGGGATGGAATCGATAGTCAGGATAGAATCGATAGTCAGGGGATGGAATCGATAGTCAGGGGATGGATTCGATAGTCAGGGGATGGAATCGATAGTCAGGGAATGGAATCGATAGCCAGGGGATGGAATCGATAGTCAGGGGATGGAATCGATAATCAAGTGACAGAATCGATAGTCAGGGGATGGAATCAATAGTCAGGATAGAATCGATAGTGAGGGGATTAATCGATAGTCAGGGGATAGAATCAATAGTCAAGGGAATGGAGTCGATAGTTGGGGATGTAATCGATGGTCACGGGATGGAATCGATAGTCGGGGGATGGAATCGATAGTCAGGAGATGGAATCGATAGTCAGGGGATGGAATCGATAGTCAGGGGATGGAAGCGATAGTCAGGGGATAGAATCGATAGTCAGGGGTTGGAATCGATAGTCTGGGGATGGAATCGACAGTCAGGGGATAGAATCGGTAGTCAGGGGATGGAATCGATAGTCAGGGGATGGAATCGATAGTCAGGGGGTGGAATCGATAGTCGGGATGGAATCGATAGTCAGGGGATTGAATCGATAGTCAGGGGATGGAACCGATAGTCAGCGGATGGAATCAATGGTCACGGGATAGATTCGATAGTCAGGGGATAGAATTGATAGTCAGGGGATGGAATCGATAGTCAGGGGATGGAATCGATAATCAGGGGACTGAATCGATAGTCTGGGGATGGAGTCGATAGTCAGGGGATAGGATCGACAGTCAGGGGATAGAATCGATAGTCAGGGAATGGAATCGATATTCAGGGGTTAGAATCGATAGTCAGGGGATGGAATCGATAGTCAGGAGATGGAATCGATAGTCAGTGGATGGAATCGATTGTCGGGATGGAATCGATAGTCAGGATAGAATCGATAGTCAGGGGATGGAATCGATAGTCAGGGGATGGATTCGATAGTCAGGGGATGGAATCGATAGTCAGGGAATGGAATCGATAGCCAGGGGATGGAATCGATAGTCAGGGGATGGAATCGATAATCAAGTGACAGAATCGATAGTCAGGGGATGGAATCAATAGTCAGGATAGAATCGATAGTGAGGGGATTAATCGATAGTCAGGGGATAGAATCAATAGTCAAGGGAATGGAGTCGATAGTTGGGGATGTAATCGATGGTCACGGGATGGAATCGATAGTCGGGGGATGGAATCGATAGTCAGGAGATGGAATCGATAGTCAGGGGATGGAATCGATAGTCAGGGGATGGAAGCGATAGTCAGGGGATAGAATCGATAGTCAGGGGTTGGAATCGATAGTCTGGGGATGGAATCGACAGTCAGGGGATAGAATCGGTAGTCAGGGGATGGAATCGATAGTCAGGGGATGGAATCGATAGTCAGGGGATAGAATCGATAGTCAGTGGATGGAATCGATAGTCGGGGATGGAATCGATAGTCAGGGGATAGAATCGATAGTCAGGGGATAGAATCAATAGTCAGGGGACAGAATCAATAGTCAAGGGATGGAATCGATAGTCAGGGGATAGAATCGATAGTCAGGGGATGGAATCGATAGTCAGGGGATGGAATCGATAGTCAGGAGATGGAATCGTTAGTCCGGGGTTGGAATCGATAGTCAGGGGATGGAATCGATAGTCAGGGGATGGAAATGATAGACAGGGGTTGGAATCGATAGGCAGGGGATGGAATCGCTAGTCAGGAGATGTAATCGATGGTCACAGGATGGAATCGATAGTCAGGAGATGTAAACGATGGTCACGGGATGGAATCGATAGTCAGGGGTCGTAATCGATAGTCAGGGGATGGAACCGATAGTCAGGAGATGTAAACGATGGTCACGGGATGGAATCGATAGTCAGGGGTCGTAATCGATAGTCAGGGGATGGAATCGATAGTCAGAGGATAGAATCGATAGTCAGTGGATAGAATCGATAGTCAGGGGATAGAATCGATAGTCAGGAGATGGAATCGATAGTCAGGGGATGGAATCGATAGTCAGGAGATAGAATCGATAGTCAGGGGATGGATTCGATAGTCAGGGGATAGAATCGATAGTCGGGGATAGAATCGATAGTCAGGGGTTAGATTCAATAGCCAGGGGATGGAATCGATAGTCGGGGATGGAATCGATAGTCAGGGGATAGAATCGATAGTCAGGGGATAGAATCGATAGTCAGGGGATGGAATCGAAAGTCAGGGGTTAGAATCGATAGTCAGGGGATGGAATCGATAGTCAGGGGATGGAATCAATAGTCAGGAGATGGAATCCCCAGTCAGGGGATGGAATCGATAGTCATGTGATGGAATCGATAGTCAGGGGATAGAATCGATAGTCAGGAGATGGAATCGATAGTCAGAAGATGGAATCGATAGTCAGGGGATGGAATCGATAGTCAGGGGGTGGAATCGATAGTCGGGATGGAATCGATAGTCAGGGGATGGAATCGATAGTCAGGGGATGGAACCGATAGTCAGCGGATGGAATCAATGGTCACGGGATGGAATCGATAGTCAGGGGATGGAACTGATAGTCAGGGGATATAATCGATAGTCAGTGGATAGATTCGATAGTCAGGGGATAGAATTGATAGTCAGGGGATTGTATCGATAGTCAGGGGATGGAATCGATAATCAGGGGACTGAATCGATAGTCAGGGGATGGAATCGATAGCCAGGGGATGGAATCGATAGTCAGGGGATGGAATCGATAATCAAGTGACAGAATCGATAGTCAGGGGATGGAATCAATAGTCAGGATAGAATCGATAGTGAGGGGATTTATCGATAGTCAGGGGATAGAATCAATAGTCAAGGGGATGGAGTCGATAGTTGGGGATGTAATCGATGGTCACGGGATGGAATCGATAGTCGGGGGATGGAATCGATAGTCAGGAGATGGAATCGATAGTCAGGGGATGGAATCGATAGTCAGGGGATGGAAGCGATAGTCAGGGGATAGAATCGATAGTCAGGGGTTGGAATCGATAGTCTGGGGATGGAATCGACAGTCAGGGGATAGAATCGGTAGTCAGGGGATGGAATCGATAGTCAGGGGATGGAATCGATAGTCAGGGGATAGAATCGATAGTCAGTGGATGGAATCGATATTCGGGGATGGAATCGATAGTCAGGGGATAGAATCGATAGTCAGGGGATAGAATCAATAGTCAGGGGACAGAATCAATAGTCAAGGGATGGAATCGATAGTCAGGGGATAGAATCGATAGTCAGGGGATGGAATCGATAGTCAGGGGATGGAATCGATAGTCAGGAGATGGAATCGATAGTCCGGGGTTGGAATCGATAGTCAGGGGATGGAATCGATAGGCAGGGGATGGAATCGCTAGTCAGGAGATGTAATCGATGGTCACAGGATGGAATCGATAGTCAGGGGATGGAATCGATAGTCAGGAGATGGAATCCATAGTCAGGAGATGGAATCGATAGTCGGGAGATAGCATCGATAGTCCGGGGATGGAATCGATAGTCAGTGGATGGAATCGATAGTCAGGAGATGGAATCCATAGTCAGGAGATGGAATCGAAAGTCAGGAGATGGAATCGATAGTCCGGGGATGGAATCGATAGTCAGGGGATGGAATCGATAGTCAGGGGATGGAATCGACAGTCAGGGGATGGAATCGATAGTCAGGGGATGGAACCGATAGTCAGGAGATGTAAACGATGGTCACGGGATGGAATCGATAGTCAGGGGTCGTAATCGATAGTCAGGGGATGGAATCGATAGTCAGAGGATAGAATCGATAGTCAGTGGATAGAATCGATAGTCAGGGGATAGAATCGATAGTCAGGGGATGGAATCGATAGTCAGGGGATGGAATCGATAGTCAGGGGATGGATTCGATAGTCAGGGGATAGAATCGATAGTCGGGGATAGAATCGATAGTCAGGGGTTAGATTCAATAGCCAGGGGATGGAATCGATAGTCGGGGATGGAATCGATAGTCAGGGGATAGAATCGATAGTCAGGGGATAGAATCGATAGTCAGGGGATGGAATCGAAAGTCAGGGGTTAGAATCGATAGTCAGGGGATGGAATCGATAGTCAGGGGGTGGATTCGATAATCAGGAGATAGAATCGATATTCAGTGGATGGAATCGATAGTCAGGGGATGGAATCGATAGTCAGGGGATGGAATCAGTAGCAAGTGGATGGAATCGATTGTCAGGGGAAGGAATCGATAGTTGGGATAGAATCGATATTCAGGGGATGGAATCGATAGTCAGGGGATAGAATCGATAGTCAGGGGATGGAAACGACAGTCGGGATAGAATCAAAAGTCAGGGGATGGAATCGATAGTCAGGGAATGGAATCGATAGTCAGGGGATGGAATCGATAGTCAGGGGATGGAATCGATAGTCAGTGGATAGAATCGATAGTCAGGGGATAGAATCGATAGTCAGGGGATGGAATCGATAGTCAGGGGATGGAATCGATGGTCAGGGGATGGAATCGATAGTCAGGAGATAGAATCGATAGTCAGGGGATGGAATCGATAGTCAGGGATTAGAATTGATAGTCAGGGGATGGAATCAATAGTCAGGGGATGGAATCGATGGTCACGGGATGGAATCGATAGTCAGGGGATGGAATCGATAGTCAGGGGATGGAATCGATAGTCAAGGGATTGAATCGAAAGTCAGGGGATGGAATCAATTGTCAAGGGATGGAATCGATAGTCAGGGGATGGAATCGATAGTCAGGGGATGGAATCGATAGTGAGGGGATGGAATCGATAGTCAGGGGATGGTATCGATAGTCAGGGGATGGAATCAATAGTCAGGGGATGGAACCGATAGTCACGGGGTGGAATCGATTGTCAGGGGATGGAATCGATAGTCAGGGGTTGGAATCGATAGTCAGGAGATGGAATCGATAGTCAAGGGATGGAATCGATAGTCAGGGGATGGAATCGATAGTCAGGAGATGGAATCCATAGTCAGGGGATGGAATCGATAGTCATGTGATGGAATCGATAGTCAGGGGATAGAATCGATAATCAGGGGATGGAATTAATTGTCGGGATAGAATCGATAGTGATGGGATGGAATCGATAGTCAGGGGATAGAAACGATAGCCACGGGATGGAATCAATAGTCAGGGGATAGAATTGAAAGTCAGGGGATGGAATTGATAGTCAGGGGATGGAATCGATATTCAGGGGATGGAATCGATAGTCAGGGGATGGAATCGATAGTCAGGGGATGGAATCGATAGTCAGGGAATGGAATCAGTAGTCAGTGGATGGAATCGATAGTCAGGGGATGGAATCGATAATCAGGAGATAGAATCGATATTCAGGGGAAGGAATCGATAGTCAGTGGATGGAATCGATTGTCAGGGGTTGGAATCGATAGTTGGGATAGAATCGATATCCAGGGGATGGAATCGATAGTCAGGGGATGGAATCGATATTCAGGGGATGGATTCGATAGTCAGGGGATGGAATCGATAGTCAGGGGATGGAATCGATAGTCAGGGGATGGAATCAGTAGTCAGTGGATGGAATCGATAGTCAGGGGATGGAATCGATAATCAGGAGATAGAATCGATATTCAGGGGAAGGAATCGATAGTCAGTGGATGGAATCGATTGTCAGGGGATGGAATCGATAGTTGGAATAGAATCGATATTCAGGGGATGGAATCGATAGTCAGGGGATAGAATCGATAGTCAGGAGATGGAATCGGTAGTCAGGATAAAATTGATAGTCAGGGGATGGAATCGATAGTCAGGGGATGGAATCGATAGTCAGGGGATAGAATCGATAGTCAGGGGATGGAATCGATAGTCAGGGGATGGAATCAAGAGTCAGGGGATGGAATCGATAGTCAGGGGATGGAATCGATAGTCGGGTTGGAATCGATAGTCAGGGGATGGTTTCGATAGTCAGGGGATAGAATCGATAGTCAGGGGATGGAATCAATAGTCAGGGGATAGTATCGAAAGTCAGGGGATGGAATCGACAGTCAGGCGATGGAATCGATAGTCAGGGGATGGAATCGATAGTCAGAGGATAGAATCGATAGTCAGGGGATGGAATCAATAGTCAGTGGACGTAATCGATAGTCAGGGAATGGAATCGATAGTCATGTGTTAGAATCGATAGCCAGGGGATGGAATCGATAGTCAAGGTATAGAATCGATAGTCAGGGGACGGATTCGATAGTTGGGATAGAATCGATAGTGAGGGGATGGAATCGATAGGCAGGGGATAGAATCGATAGTCACGGGATGGAATCAATTGTCATGGGATAGAATCGATAGTCAGGGGATGGAATCGATAGTCAGGGGATGGAATCGATAGTCAGGGAATGGAATCGATAGTCAGGGGATAAAATCGATAGCCAGGGCATGGAATCCATAGTCAGGGGATGGAATCGATAGTCAGGGAATGGAATCGATAGTCAGGGGATGGAATCGATAGTCAGGGGATGGAATCGATAGTCAGGGGATGTAATCGATAGTCAGGGGATGTAATCGATAGTCAAGGGATAGAATCGATAGTCAGGGGATGGAATCAATAGTCGGGATAGAATCGATAGTGAGGGGATTTATCGATAGTCAGGGGATAGAATCGATATTCAGGGGATGGAATCAATAGTCAGGGGATAGAATGGAAAGTCAGGGGATGGAATCGATAGTCAGGGGATGGAATCAATAGTCAGGGGATGGAATCGATATTCAGGGGTTGGAATCGATAGTCAGGGGATGGAATCGATAGTCAGGGGATGGAATCGATAGTCAGGGGATGGAATCGGTAGTCAGTGGATGGAATCGATTGTCAGGGGATGGAATCGATAATCAGGAGATAGAATCGATATTCAGGGGAAAGAATCGATAGTCAGTGGATGGAATCGATTGTCAGGGGATGGAATCGATAGTTGGGATTGAATCGATATTCAGGGGATGGAATCGATAGTCAGGGGATGGAATCGATATTCAGGGGATGGATTCGATAGTCAGGGGATGGAATCGATAGTCAGGGGATGGAATCAGTAGTCAGTGGATGGAATCGATAGTCAGGGGATGGAATCGATAATCAGGAGATAGAATCGATATTCAGGGGAAGGAATCGATAGTCAGTGGATGGAATCGATTGTCAGGGGATGGAATCGATAGTTGGGATAGAATCGATATTCAGGGGATGGAATCGATAGTCAGGGGATAGAATCGATAGTCAGGGGATGGAATCGATAGTCAGGGGATGGAATCGATAGTCAGGGGATAGAATCGATAGTCAGGGAATGGAATCGATAGTCAGGGGATGGAATCGATAGTCAGGGGATGGAATCGATAGTCAGGGGATAGAATCGATAGTCAGGGGATGGAATCAATAGTCAGGGGATAGTATCAATAGTCAGGGGATGGAATCGATAGTCAGGGGATGGAATCGATAGTCAGGGGATGGAATCGATAGTCAGAGGATAGAATCGATAGTCAGTGGATGGAATCAATAGTCAGTGGACGTAATCGATAGTCAGGGGATGGAATCGATAGTCATGTGTTAGAATCGATAGCCAGGGGATGGAATCGATAGTCAAGGTATAGAATCGATAGTCAGGGGACGGAATCGATAGTTGGGATAGAATCGATAGTGAGGGGATGGAATCGACAGTCAGGGGATAGAATCGATAGTCACTGGATGGAATCAATTGTCATGGGATAGAATCGATAGTCAGGGGATGGAATCGATAGTCAGGGGATGGAATCGATAGTCAGGGAATGGAATCGATAGTCAGGGGATGGAATCGATAGTCAGGGGATGGAATCGATAGTCAGTGGATGGAATCGATAGTCAGGAGATGGAATCCATAGTCAGGAGATGGAATCGAAAGTCAGGAGATGGAATCGATAGTCCGGGGATGGAATCGATAGTCAGGGGATGGAATCGATAGTCAGGGGATGGAATCGACAGTCAGGGGATGGAATCGATAGTCAGGGGATGGAACCGATAGTCAGGAGATGTAAACGATGGTCACGGGATGGAATCGATAGTCAGGGGTCGTAATCGATAGTCAGGGGATGGAATCGATAGTCAGAGGATAGAATCGATAGTCAGTGGATAGAATCGATAGTCAGGGGATAGAATCGATAGTCAGGGGATGGAATCGATAGTCAGGGGATGGAATCGATAGTCAGGGGATGGATTCGATAGTCAGGGGATAGAATCGATAGTCGGGGATAGAATCGATAGTCAGGGGTTAGATTCAATAGCCAGGGGATGGAATCGATAGTCGGGGATGGAATCGATAGTCAGGGGATAGAATCGATAGTCAGGGGATAGAATCGATAGTCAGGGGATGGAATCGAAAGTCAGGGGTTAGAATCGATAGTCAGGGGATGGAATCGATAGTCAGGGGGTGGATTCGATAATCAGGAGATAGAATCGATATTCAGTGGATGGAATCGATAGTCAGGGGATGGAATCGATAGTCAGGGGATGGAATCAGTAGCAAGTGGATGGAATCGATTGTCAGGGGAAGGAATCGATAGTTGGGATAGAATCGATATTCAGGGGATGGAATCGATAGTCAGGGGATAGAATCGATAGTCAGGGGATGGAAACGACAGTCGGGATAGAATCAAAAGTCAGGGGATGGAATCGATAGTCAGGGAATGGAATCGATAGTCAGGGGATGGAATCGATAGTCAGGGGATGGAATCGATAGTCAGTGGATAGAATCGATAGTCAGGGGATAGAATCGATAGTCAGGGGATGGAATCGATAGTCAGGGGATGGAATCGATGGTCAGGGGATGGAATCGATAGTCAGGAGATAGAATCGATAGTCAGGGGATGGAATCGATAGTCAGGGGATAGCATCGATAGTCAGGGGATAGAATCGATAGTCAGGGATTAGAATTGATAGTCAGGGGATGGAATCAATAGTCAGGGGATGGAATCGATGGTCACGGGATGGAATCGATAGTCAGGGGATGGAATCGATAGTCAGGGGATGGAATCGATAGTCAAGGGATTGAATCGAAAGTCAGGGGATGGAATCAATTGTCAAGGGATGGAATCGATAGTCAGGGGATGGAATCGATAGTCAGGGGATGGAATCGATAGTGAGGGGATGGAATCGATAGTCAGGGGATGGTATCGATAGTCAGGGGATGGAATCAATAGTCAGGGGATGGAACCGATAGTCACGGGGTGGAATCGATTGTCAGGGGATGGAATCGATAGTCAGGGGTTGGAATCGATAGTCAGGAGATGGAATCGATAGTCAAGGGATGGAATCGATAGTCAGGGGATGGAATCGATAGTCAGGGTATAGAATCGATAGTCAGGGGATGGAATCAATAGTCAGGAGATGGAATCCATAGTCAGGGGATGGAATCGATAGTCATGTGATGGAATCGATAGTCAGGGGATAGAATCGATAATCAGGGGATGGAATTAATTGTCGGGATAGAATCGATAGTGATGGGATGGAATCGATAGTCAGGGGATAGAAACGATAGCCACGGGATGGAATCAATAGTCAGGGGATAGAATTGAAAGTCAGGGGATGGAATTGATAGTCAGGGGATGGAATCGATATTCAGGGGATGGAATCGATAGTCAGGGGATGGAATCGATAGTCAGTGGATGGAATCGATAGTCAGGGAATGGAATCGATAGTCAGGGAATGGAATCAGTAGTCAGTGGATGGAATCGATAGTCAGGGGATGGAATCGATAATCAGGAGATAGAATCGATATTCAGGGGAAGGAATCGATAGTCAGTGGATGGAATCGATTGTCAGGGGTTGGAATCGATAGTTGGGATAGAATCGATATCCAGGGGATGGAATCGATAGTCAGGGGATGGAATCGATATTCAGGGGATGGATTCGATAGTCAGGGGATGGAATCGATAGTCAGGGGATGGAATCGATAGTCAGGGGATGGAATCAGTAGTCAGTGGATGGAATCGATAGTCAGGGGATGGAATCGATAATCAGGAGATAGAATCGATATTCAGGGGAAGGAATCGATAGTCAGTGGATGGAATCGATTGTCAGGGGATGGAATCGATAGTTGGAATAAAATCGATATTCAGGGGATGGAATCGAAAGTCAGGGGATAGAATCGATAGTCAGGAGATGGAATCGGTAGTCAGGGGATGGAATCGATAGTCAGGGGATGGAATCGATAGTCAGGGGATAGAATCGATAGTCAGGGGATGGAATCGATAGTCAGGGGATGGAATCAAGAGTCAGGGGATGGAATCGATAGTCAGGGGATGGAATCGATAGTCGGGTTGGAATCGATAGTCAGGGGATGGTTTCGATAGTCAGGGGATAGAATCGATAGTCAGGGGATGGAATCAATAGTCAGGGGATAGTATCGAAAGTCAGGGGATGGAATCGACAGTCAGGCGATGGAATCGATAGTCAGGGGATGGAATCGATAGTCAGAGGATAGAATCGATAGTCAGGGGATGGAATCAATAGTCAGTGGACGTAATCGATAGTCAGGGAATGGAATCGATAGTCATGTGTTAGAATCGATAGCCAGGGGATGGAATCGATAGTCAAGGTATAGAATCGATAGTCAGGGGACGGATTCGATAGTTGGGATAGAATCGATAGTGAGGGGATGGAATCAATTGTCATGGGATAGAATCGATAGTCAGGGGATGGAATCGATAGTCAGGGGATGGAATCGATAGTCAGGGAATGGAATCGATAGTCAGGGGATAAAATCGATAGCCAGGGCATGGAATCCATAGTCAGGGGATGGAATCGATAGTCAGGGGATGTAATCGATAGTCAAGGGATAGAATCGATAGTCAGGGGATGGAATCAATAGTCGGGATAGAATCGATAGTGAGGGGATTTATCGATAGTCAGGGGATAGAATCGATATTCAGGGGATGGAATCAATAGTCAGGGGATAGAATGGAAAGTCAGGGGATGGAATCGATAGTCAGGGGATGGAATCAATAGTCAGGGGATGGAATCGATATTCAGGGGTTGGAATCGATAGTCAGGGGATGGAATCGATAGTCAGGGGATGGAATCGATAGTCAGGGGATGGAATCGGTAGTCAGTGGATGGAATCGATTGTCAGGGGATGGAATCGATAATCAGGAGATAGAATCGATATTCAGGGGAAAGAATCGATAGTCAGTGGATGGAATCGATTGTCAGGGGATGGAATCGATAGTTGGGATAGAATCGATATTCAGGGGATGGAATCGATAGTCAGGGGATGGAATCGATATTCAGGGGATGGATTCGATAGTCAGGGGATGGAATCGATATTCAGGGGATGGATTCGATAGTCAGGGGATGGAATCGATAGTCAGGGGATGGAATCAGTAGTCAGTGGATGGAATCGATAGTCAGGGGATGGAATCGATAATCAGGAGATAGAATCGATATTCAGGGGAAGGAATCGATATTCAGGGGATGGAATCGATAGTCAGGGGATAGAATCGATAGTCAGGGGAAGGAATCGGTAGTCAGGATAAAATTGATAGTCAGGGGATGGAATTGATAGTCAGGGAATGGAATCGATAGTCAGGGGATGGAATCGATAGTCAGGGGATGGAATCGATAGTCAGGGGATAGAATCGATAGTCAGGGGATGGAATCAATAGTCAGGGGATAGTATCGAAAGGCAGGGGATGGAATCGAAAGTCAGGGGATGGAATCGATAGTCAGGGGATGGAATCGATACTCAGAGGATAGAATCGATAGTCAGTGGATGGAATCAATAGTCAGTGGACGTAATCGATAGTCAGGGGATGGAATCGATAGTCATGTGTTAGAATCGATAGCCAGGGGATGGAATCGATAGTCAAGGTATAGAATCGATAGTCAGGGGACGGAATCGATAGTTGGGATAGAATCGATAGTGAGGGGATGGAATCGACAGTCAGGGGATAGAATCGATAGTCACTGGATGGAATCAATTGTCATGGGATAGAATCGATAGTCAGGGGATGGAATCGATAGTCAGCGGATGGAATCGATAGTCAGGGAATGGAATCGATAGTCAGGGGATAAAATCGATAGCCAGGGCATGGAATCCATAGTCAGGGGATGGAATCGATAGTCAGGGAATGGAATCGACAGTCAGGGGATGGAATCGATAGTCAGGGGATGGAGTCGATAGTCAAGGGATAGAATCGATAGTCAGGGGATGGAATCAATAGTCGGGATAGAATCGATAGTGAGGGGATTAATCGATAGTCAGGGGATAGAATCGATATTCAGGGGATGGAATCAATAGTCAGGGGATAGAATTGAAAGTCAGGGGATGGAATCGATAGTCAGGGGATGGAATCGATAGTCAGGGGATGGAATCGATATTCAGGGGATGGAATCAATAGTCAGGGGATGGAATCGATAGTCAGGGGATGGAATCGATAGTCAGGGGATGGAATCAGTAGTCAGTGGATGGAATCGATAGTCAGTGGATGGAATCGATAATCAGGAGATAGAATCGATATTCAGGGGAAAGAATCGATAGTCAGTGGATGGAATCGATTGTCAGGGGATGGAATCGATAGTTGGGATAGAATCGATATTCAGGGGATGGAATCGATAGTCAGGGGATGGAATCGATATTCAGGGGATGGAATAGATAGTCAGGGGATGGAATCGATAGTCAGGGGATGGAATCAGTAGTCAGTGGATGGAATCGATAGTCAGGGGATGGAATCAAGAGTCAGGGGATAGTATCAAAAGTCAGGGGATGGAATCGATAGTCAGGGGATGGAATCGATAGTAAGGGGATGGAATCGATAGTCAGAGGATAGAATCGATAGTCAGTGGTTGGAACCAATAGTCAGTGGACGTAATCGATATTCAGGGGATGGAATCGATAGTCAGGGGATGGAATCGATATTCAGGGGATGGATTCGATAGTCAGGGGATGGAATCGATAGTCAGGGGATGGAATCGATAGTCAGGGGATGGAATCAGTAGTCAGTGGATGGAATCGATAGTCAGGGGATGGAATCGATAATCAGGAGATAGAATCGATATTCAGGGGAAGGAATCGATAGTCAGTGGATGGAATCGATAGTCAGTTGATGGAATCGATTGTCAGGGGATGGAATCGATAGTTGGGATAGAATCGATATTCAGGGGATGGAATCGATAGTCAGGGGATGGAATCGATAGTTGGGATAGAATCGATATTCAGGGGATGGAATTGATAGTCAGGGAATGGAATCGATAGTCAGGGGATGGAATCGATAGTCAGGGGATGGAATCGATAGTCAGGGGATGGAATCGATAGTCAGGGGATGGAATCAAGAGTCAGGGGATGGAATCGACAGTCAGGGGATGGAATCGATAGTCGGGTTGGAATCGATAGTCAGGGGATGGTTTCGATAGTCAGGGGATAGAATCGATAGTCAGGGGATGGAATCAATAGTCAGGGGATAGAATCGAAAGTCAGGGGATGGAATCGATAGTCAGGGGATGGAATCGATAGTCAGGGGATGGAATCGATAGTCAGGGGATGGAATCGATAGTCAGGGGATGGAATCAGTAGTCAGTGGATGGAATCGATAGTCAGGGGATGGAATCGATAATCAGGAGATAGAATCGATATTCAGGGGAAGGAATCGATAGTCAGTGGATGGAATCGATTGTCAGGGGATGGAATCGATAGTTGGGATAGAATCGATATTCAGGGGATGGAATCGATAGTCAGGGGATAGAATCGATAGTCAGGGGATGGAATTGATAGTCAGGGAATGGAATCGATAGTCAGGGGATGGAATCGATAGTCAGGGGATGGAATCGATAGTCAGGGGATAGAATCGATAGTCAGGGGATGGAATCAATAGTCAGGGGATAGTATCGAAAGGCAGGGGATGGAATCGATAGTCAGGGGATGGAATCGATAGTCAGGGGATGGAATCGATAGTCAGAGGATAGAATCGATAGTCAGGGAATGGAATCAATAGTCAGTGGACGTAATCGATAGTCAGGGGATGGAATCGATAGTCATGTGTTAGAATCGATAGCCAGGGGATGGAATCGATAGTCAAGGTATAGAATCGATAGTCAGGGGACGGAATCGATAGTTGGGATAGAATCGATAGTGAGGGGATGGAATCGATAGTCAGTGGATAGAATCGATAGTCACTGGATGGAATCAATTGTCATGGGATAGAATCGATAGTCAGGGGATGGAATCGATAGTCAGGGGATGGAATCGATAGTCAGGGAATGGAATCGATAGTCAGGGGATAAAATCGATAGCCAGGGCATGGAATCCATAGTCAGGGGATGGAATTGATAGTCAGGGAATGGAATCGATAGTCAGGGGATGGAATCGATAGTCAGGGGATGGAATCGATAGTCAGGGGATAGAATCGATAGTCAGGGGATGGAATCAATAGTCAGGGGATAGTATCGAAAGGCAGGGGATGGAATCGATAGTCAGGGGATGGAATCGATAGTCAGGGGATGGAATCGATAGTCAGAGGATAGAATCGATAGTCAGGGAATGGAATCAATAGTCAGCGGACGTAATCGATAGTCAGGGGATGGAATCGATAGTCATGTGTTAGAATCGATAGCCAGGGGATGGAATCGATAGTCAAGGTATAGAATCGATAGTCAGGGGACGGAATCGATAGTTGGGATAGAATCGATAGTGAGGGGATGGAATCGATAGTCAGGGGATAGAATCGATAGTCACTGGATGGAATCAATTGTCATGGGATAGAATCGATAGTCAGGGGATGGAATCGATAGTCAGGGGATGGAATCGATAGTCAGGGAATGGAATCGATAGTCAGGGGATAAAATCGATAGCCAGGGCATGGAATCCATAGTCAGGGGATGGAATCGATAGTCAGGGAATGGAATCGACAGTCAGGGGATGGAATCGATAGTCAGGGGATGGAGTCGATAGTCAAGGGATAGAATCGATAGTCAGGGGATGGAATCAATAGTCGGGATAGAATCGATAGTGAGGGGATTAATCGATAGTCAGGGGATAGAATCGATATTCAGGGGATGGAATCAATAGTCAGGGGATAGAATTGAAAGTCAGGGGATGGAATCGATAGTCAGGGGATGGAATCGATAGTCAGGGGATGGAATCGATATTCAGGGGATGGAATCGATAGTCAGGGGATGGAATCGATAGTCAGGGGATGGAATCGATAGTCAGGGGATGGAATCAGTAGTCAGTGGATGGAATCGATAGTCAGTGGATGGAATCGATAATCAGGAGATAGAATCGATATTCAGGGGAAAGAATCGATAGTCAGTGGATGGAATCGATTGTCAGGGGATGGAATCGATAGTTGGGATAGAATCGATATTCAGGGGATGGAATCGATAGTCAGGGGATGGAATCGATATTCAGGGGATGGAATAGATAGTCAGGGGATGGAATCGATAGTCAGGGGATGGAATCGATGGTCAGGGGATGGAATCAAGAGTCAGGGGATGGTTTCGATAGTCAGGGGATAGAATCGATAGTCAGGGGTTGGAATCAATAGTCAGGGGATAGTATCGAAAGTCAGGGGATGGAATCGATAGTCAGGGGATGGAATCGATAGTAAGGGGATGGAATCGATAGTCAGAGGATAGAATCGATAGTCAGTGGATGGAACCAATAGTCAGTGGACGTAAGCGATAGTCAGGGGATGGAATCGATAGTCAAGGTATAGAATCGATAGTCAGGGGACGGAATCGATAGTTGGGATAGAATCGATAGTGAGGGGATGGAATCGATAGTCAGGGGATGGAATCGATAGTCAGGGAATGGAATCGATAGTCAGGGGATAAAATCGATAGCCAGGGCATGGAATCCATTGTCAGGGGATGGAATCGATAGTCAGGGAATGGAATCGATAGTCGGGGGATGGAATCGATAGTCAGGGGATGGAATCGATAGTCAAGGGATAGAATCGATAGTCAGGGGATGGAATCAATAGTCGGGATAGAATCGATAGTGAGGGGATTTATCGATAGCCAGGGGATAGAATCGATATTCAGGGGATGGAATCAATAGTCAGGGGATGGAATCGATAGTCAGGGGATGGAATCGATATTCAGGGGATGGAATCGATAGTCAGGGGATGGAGTCGAAAGTCAGGGGATGGAATCGATAGTCAGGGGATGGAATCAGTAGTCAGTGGATGGAATCGATAGTCAGGGGATGTAATCGATAATCAGGAGATAGAATCGATATTCAGGGGAAAGAATCGATAGTCAGTGGATGGAATCGATTGTCAGGGGATGGAATCGATAGTTGGGATAGAATCGATATTCAGGGGATGGAATCGATAGTCAGGGGATGGAATCGATATTCAGGGGATGGATTCGATAGTCAGGGGATGGAATCGATAGTCAGGGGATGGAATTGATAGTCAGGGGATGGAATCAATAGTTGGGATAGAATCGATATTCAGGGGATGGAATCGATAGTCAGGGGATAGAATCGATAGTCAGGGGATGGAATCAATAGTCAGTGGACGTAATCGATAGTCAGGGGATGGAATCGATAGTCATGTGTTAGAATCGATAGCCAGGGGATGGAATCGATAGTCAAGGTATAGAATCGATAGTCAGGGGACGGAATCGATAGTTGGGATAAAATCGATAGTGAGGGGATGGAATCGATAGTCAGGGGATAGAATCGATAGTCACTGGATGGAATCAATTGTCATGGGATAGAATCGATAGTCAGGGGATGGAATCGATAGTCAGGGGATGGAATCGATAGTCAGGGAATGGAATCGATAGTCAGGGGATAAAATCGATAGCCAGGGCATGGAATCCATAGTCAGGGGATGGAATCGATAGTCAGGGAATGGAATCGACAGTCAGGGGATGGAATCGATAGTCAGGGGATGGAGTCGATAGTCAAGGGATAGAATCGATAGTCAGGGGATGGAATCAATAGTCGGGATAGAATCGATAGTGAGGGGATTAATCGATAGTCAGGGGATAGAATCGATATTCAGGGGATGGAATCAATAGTCAGGGGATAGAATTGAAAGTCAGGGGATGGAATCGATAGTCAGGGGATGGAATCGATAGTCAGGGGATGGAATCGATATTCAGGGGATGGAATCGATAGTCAGGGGATGGAATCGATAGTCAGGGGATGGAATCGATAGTCAGGGGATGGAATCAGTAGTCAGTGGATGGAATCGATTGTCGGGATGGAGTCGATAGTTGGGATAGAATCGATATTCAGGGGATAGAATCGATAGTCAGGGGATGGAATCGATATTCAGGGGATGGAATAGATAGTCAGGGGATGGAATCGATAGTCAGGGGATGGAATCAGTAGTCAGTGGATGGAATCGATAGTCAGGGGATGGAATCAAGAGTCAGGGGATGGTTTCGTTAGTCAGGGGATAGAAT
Source organism: Somniosus microcephalus (assembly GCF_052327205.1). NCBI lineage: Eukaryota > Metazoa > Chordata > Chondrichthyes > Squaliformes > Somniosidae > Somniosus > Somniosus microcephalus. The sequence continues at coordinate 94,150,644 of NC_140999.1, read as the reverse complement.
CGATAGTCAGGGGTTGGAATCAATAGTCAGGGGATAGTATTGAAAGTCAGGGGATGTAATCGATAGTCAGGGGATGGAATCGATAGTAAGGGGATGGAATCGATAGTCAGAGGATAGAATCGATAGTCAGTGGACGTAATCGATAGTCAGGGGATGGAATCGATAGTCAAGGTATAGAATCGATAGTCAGGGGACGGAATCGATAGTTGGGATAGAATCGATAGTGAGGGGATGGAATCGATAGTCAGGGGATGGAATCGATAGTCAGGGAATGGAATCGATAGTCAGGGGATAAAATCGATAGCCAGGGCATGGAATCCATTGTCAGGGGATGGAATCGATAGTCAGGGAATGGAATCGATAGTCGGGGGATGGAATCGATAGTCAGGGGATGGAATCGATAGTCAAGGGATAGAATCGATAGTCAGGGGATGGAATCAATAGTCGGGATAGAATCGATAGTGAGGGGATTTATCGATAGCCAGGGGATAGAATCGATATTCAGGGGATGGAATCAATAGTCAGGGGATGGAATCGATAGTCAGGGGATGGAATCGATATTCAGGGGATGGAATCGATAGTCAGGGGATGGAGTCGAAAGTCAGGGGATGGAATCGATAGTCAGGGGATGGAATCAGTAGTCAGTGGATGGAATCGATAGTCAGGGGATGGAATCGATAATCAGGAGATAGAATCGATATTCAGGGGAAAGAATCGATAGTCAGTGGATGGAATCGATTGTCAGGGGATGGAATCGATAGTTGGGATAGAATCGATATTCAGGGGATGGAATCGATAGTCAGGGGATGGAATCGATATTCAGGGGATGGATTCGATAGTCAGGGGATGGAATCGATAGTCAGGGGATGGAATCGATAGTCAGGGGATGGAATCAGTAGTCAGTGGATGGAATCGATAGTCAGGGGATGGAATCGATAATCAGGAGATAGAATCGATATTCAGGGGAAGGAATCGATAGTCAGTGGATGGAATCGATAGTCAGTTGATGGAATCGATTGTCAGGGGATGGAATCGATAGTTGGGATAGAATCGATATTCAGGGGATGGAATCGATAGTCAGGGGATAGAATCGATAGTCAGGGGATGGAATCGGTAGTCAGGGGATAGAATTGATAGTCAGGGGATGGAATTGATAGTCAGGGAATGGAATCGATAGTCAGGGGATGGAATCGATAGTCAGGGGATGGAATCGATTGTCAGGGGATAGAATCGATAGTCAGGGGATGGAATCGATAGTCAGGGGATGGAATCAAGAGTCAGGGGATGGAATCGACAGTCAGGGGATGGAATCGATAGTCGGGATGGAATCGATAGTCAGGGGATGGTTTCGATAGTCAGGGGATAGAATCGATAGTCAGGGGATGGAATCAATAGTCAGGGGATAGAATCGAAAGTCAGGGGATGGAATCGATAGTCAGGGGATGGAATCGATAGTCAGGGGATGGAATCGATAGTCAGAGGAAAGAATGATAGTCAGGGGATGGAATCAATAGTCAGTGGACGTAATCGATAGACAGGGGATGGAATCAATAGTCATGTGTTAGAATCGATAGCCAGGGGATGGAATCGATAGTCAAGGTATAGAATCGATAGTCAGGGGACGGAATCGATAGTTGTGATAGAATCGATAGTGGGGGGATGGAATCGATAGTCAGGGGATAGAATCGATAGTCACGGGATGGAATCAATTGTCATGGGATAGAATCGATAGTCAGGGGATTGAATCGGTAGTCAGGGGATGAAATCGATAGTCAGGGGATGGAATCGATAGTCAGGGGATAGAATCGATAGTCAGTGGATGGAATCGATTGTCGGGGATGGAATCGATAGTCGGGATAGAATCGATGGTCAGGGGATAGAATCAATAGTCAGGGGACAGAATCAATAGTCAAGGGATGGAATCGATAGTCAGGGGATGGAATCGATAGTCAGGGGATGGAATCGATAGTCAGGGGATGGAATCGATAGACAGGGGTTGGAATCGAAAGTCAGGGGATGGAATCGCTAGTCAGGAGATATAATCGATAGCCACGGGATGGAATCGATAGTCAGGGGATGGAATCGATAGTCAGGAGATGGAATCCATAGTCAGGAGATGGAATCGATAGTCAGGAGATAGCATCGATAGTCTGGGGATGGAATCGATAGTCAGGGCATGGAATCGATAGTCAGGAGATGGAATCCATAGTCAGGAGATGGAATCGATAGTGAGGAGATGGAATCGATAGTCCGGGGATGGAATCGATAGTCAGGGGATGGAATCGATAGTCAGGAGATGGAATCGATAGTCAGGGGATGGAATCGATAGTCAGGGCATGGAATCGATAGTCAGGAGATGTAATCGATGGTCACGGGATGGAATCGATAGTCAGGGGACGTAATCGATAGTCAGGGGATGGAATCGATAGTCAGAGGATAGAATCGATAGTCAGTGGATAGAATCGATAGTCAGGGGATAGAATCGATAATCAGGGGATGGATTCGATAGTCAGGGGATAGAATCGATAGTCGGGGATAGAATCGATAGTCAGGGGTTAGATTCCATAGTCAGGGGATGGAATCGATAGTCGGGGATGGAATCGATAGTCAGGGGATAGAATCGATAGTCAGGGGATAGAATATATAGTCAGGTGATGGAATCGAAAGTCAGGGGTTAGAATCGATAGTCAGGGGATGGAATCGATAGTCAGGGGATGGATTCGATAATCAGGAGATAGAATCGATATTCAGGGGATGGAATCGATAGTCAGGGGATGGAATCGATAGTCAGGGGATGGAATCAGTAGCAAGTGGATGGAGTCGATTGTCAGGGGAAGGAATCGATAGTTGGGATAGAATCGATATTCAGGGGATGGAATCGATAGTCAGGGAATGGAATCGATAGTCAGGGGATGGAATCGATAGTCGGGATGGAATCGATAGTCAGGGGAAAAAATCGATAGTCAGGGGATGGAATCGATAGTCAGGGGATGGAATCGAGAGTCAGGGGATGGAATCGAGAGTCAGGGGATGGAATCAATAGTCGGGATGGAATCGATAGTCAGGGGATGGTTTCGATAATCGGGATAGAATTGATAGTCAGGGGATGGAATTAATTGTCGGGATAGAATCGATAGTGATGGGATGGAATCGATAGTCAGGGGATAGAATTGAAAGTCAGGGGATGGAATCGACAGTCAGGGGATGGAATCGATCGTCAGGGGATGGAATCGATATTCAGGGGATGGAATCGATAGTCAGGGGATGGAATCGATAGTCAGGGGATAGAATCGATAGCCAGGGCATGGAATCCATAGTCAGGGGATGGAATCGATAGTCAGGGAATGGAATCGATAGTCAGGGTATGGAATCGATTGTCAGGGGATGGAATCGATAGTCAAGGGATTGAATCGATAGTGAGGGGATTTATCGATAGTCAGGGGATAGAATCGATATTCAGGGGATGGAATCAATAGTCAGGGGATAGAATTGAAAGGCAGGGGATGGAATCGATAGTCAGGGGACGGAATCGATATTCAGGGGATGGAATCGATAGTCAGGGGATGGAATCGATAGTCAGTGGATGGAATCGATTGTCAGGGGATGGAATCGATAGTTGGGATAGAATCGATATTCAGGGGATGGAATCGATAGTCAGGGGATGGAATCGATATTCAGGGGATGGATTCGATAGGGGATGGAATCGATAGTCAGGGGATGGAATCGATAGTCAGGGGATGGAATCAGTAGTCAGTGGATGGAATCGATAGTCAGGGGATGGAATCGATAATCAGGAGATAGAATCGATATTCAGGGGAAGGAATCGATAGTCAGTGGATGGAATCGATTGTCAGGGGATAGAATCGATAGTTGGGATAGAATCGATAGTCAGGGGATGGAATCGGTAGTCAGGATAAAATTGATAGTCAGGGGATGGAATTGATAGTCAGGGAATGGAATCGATAGTCAGGGGATGGAATCGATAGTCAGGGGATAGAATCGATAGTCAGTGGATGGAATCGATAGTCAGGGGATGGAATCAAGAGTCAGGGGATGGAATCGATAGTCAGGGGATGGAATTGATAGTCGGGATGGAATCGATAGTCAGGGGATGGTTTCGATAGTCAGGGGATAGAATCGATAGTCAGGGGATGGAATCAATAGTCAGGGGATAGAATCGAAAGTCAGGAGATGGAATCGATAGTCAGGGGATGGAATCGATAGTCAGGGGATGGAATCGTTTGTCAGAGGATAGAATGATAGTCAGGGGATGGAATCAATAGTCAGTGGACGTAATCGATAGTCAGGGGATGGAATCGATAGTCATGTGTTAGAATCGGTAGCCAAGGGATGGAATCGATAGTCAAGGTATAGAATCGATAGTCAGGGGAGGGAATCGATAGTTGGGATAGAATCGATAGTGAGGGGATGGAATCGATAGTCAGGGGATAGAATCGATAGTCACGGGATGGATTCAATTGTCATGGGATAGAATCGATAGTCAGGGGATGGAATCGATAGTCAGGGGATGGAATCGATAGTCAGGGAATGGAATCGATAGTCAGGGGATAAAATTGATAGCCAGGGCATGGAATCCATAGTCAGAGGATGGAATCGATAGTAAGGGAATGGAATCGATAGTCAGGGGATGGAATCGATAGTCAGGGGATGGAATCGATAGTCAAGGGATAGAATCGATAGTCAGGGGATGGAATCAATAGTCGGGCTAGAATCGATAGTGAGGGGATTTAACGATAGTCAGGGGATAGAATCGATATTCAGGGGATGGAATCGATAGTTGGGGATGGAATCGATGGTCACGGGATGGAATCGATAGTCGGGTGGTGGAATCGATAGTCAGGAGATGCAATTGATAGTCAGGAGCTGGAATAGATAGTCAGGCAATGGAATCGTTAGTCAGGGGTTAGAATCGATAATCAGGGGATGAAATCGATAGTCAGGGGATGGAATCGATAGTCAGGGGATGGAATCGATAGTCAGGGGATATAATCGATAGTCAGGGGTTGGAATCGATAGTCAGGGGATGGAATCGACAATCAGGGGATAGAATCGGTTGTCAGGGGATGGAATCGATAGTCAGGGGATGGAATCGATAGTCAGGGGATAGAATCGATAGTCAGTGGATGGAATCGACAGTCGGGGATGGAATCGATAGTCAGGGGATAGAATCGATAGTCAGGGGATAGAATCGATAGTCAGGGAACAGAATCAATAGTCAAGGGATGGAATCGATAGTCAGGGGATGGAATCGATAGTCAGGGGATGGAATCGAAAGTCTGGGGATGGAAACGATAGTCAGGGGATGGAATCGATAGTCAGGGTTTGGAATCTATAGTCAGGGGATGGAATCGATAGTCAGGGGATGGAATCAGTATTCACGGGATGAAATCGATTGTCAGGGGATGGAATCGATAGTCAGGGGTTGGAATCGATAGTCAGGAGATGGAACTGATAGTCCGGGGTTGGAATCGATAGTCAGGGGATGGAATTGATAGTCAGGGGATAGAATTGATAGTCAGGGGATGGAATCGATAGTCAGGCGATGGAATCGATAGTCAGGGGATGGAATCGATAGTCAGGGTTTGGAATCTATAGTCAGGGGATGGAATCGATAGTCAGGGGATGGAATCGAAAGTCACGGGATGGAATCGATTCTCAGGGGATGGAATCGATAGTCAGGGATTGGAATCGATAGTCAGGAGATGGAATCGATAGACAGGGGTTGGAATCGACAGTCAGGGGATGGAATCGATAGTCAGGAGATAGAATTGATAGTCAGGGGATGGAATCAATAGTCAGGAGATGGAATCCATAGTCAGGGGATGGAATCGATAGTCAGGGGATGGAATCGATAGTCAGGGGATGGAATCGATGGTCACGGGATTGAATCGATAGTCAGAGGATGGAATCGAAAGTCAGGAGATGGAATTGTTAGTCAGGAGCTGGAATAGATAGCCAGGCGATGGAATCGTTAGTCAGGGGTTAGAATCGATAGTCAGAGGATGGAATCGATAGTCAGGGGATGGAATCGATAATCAGGGGATGGAATCGATAGTCAGGGAATAGAATCGATAATCGATAGTCGGGTTGGAATCGATAGTCAGGGGATGGAATCGACAGTCAGGGGATAGAATCGGTAGTCAGGGGATGGATTCGATAGTCAGGGGATGGAATCGATATTCGGGATAGAATCGATAGTCAGTGGATGGAATCGATAGTCAGGGGATGGAATCGATAGTCAGGGGATAGAATCGATAGTCAGGAGATAGAGTCGATAGTCAGGGGATGGAATCGATAGTCAGGGGATGGAATCGATATTCAGGGGATGGAATCGATAGTCAGGGGATGAAATCGATAGTCAGGGGATGGAATCGATAGTCAGGGGATGGAATCAGTAGTCAGTGGATGGAATCGATAGTCAGGGGATGGAATCGATAATCAGGAGATAGAATCGATATTCAGGGGAAAGAATCGATACTCAGTGGATGGAATCGATTGTCAGGGGATGGAATCGATAGTTGGGATAGAATCGATATTCAGGGGATGGAATCGATAGTCAGGGGATGGAATCGATATTCAGGGGATGGATTCGATAGTCAGGGGATGGAATCGATAGTCAGGGGATGGAATCGATAGTCAGGGGATGGAATCAGTAGTCAGTGGATGGAATCGATAGTCAGGGGATGGAATCGATAGTCAGGGGATGGAATCAATAGTCAGGGGAAGGAATCGATAGTCAGTGGATGGAATCGATTGTCAGGTGATGGAATCGATAGTTGGGATGGAATCGATATTCAGGGGATGGAATCGATAGTCAGGGGATAGAATCGATAGTCGGGGATGGAATCAAGAGTCAGGGGATGGAATCGATAGTCAGGGGATGGAATCGATAGTCATGTGTTAGAATCGATAGCCAGGGGATGGAATCGATAGTCAAGGTATAGAATCGATAGTCAAGGGAGGGAATCGATAGTTGGGATAGAATCGATAGTGAGGGGATGGAATCGATAGTCAGGGGATAGAATCGATAGTCACGGGATGGATTCAATTGTCATGGGATTGAATCGATAGTCAGGGGATGGAATCGATAGTCAGGGGATGGAATCGATAGTCAGGGAATGGAATCGATAGTCAGGGGATAAAATTGATAGCCAGGGCATGGAATCCATAGTCAGGGGATGGAATCGATAGTAAGGGAATGGAATCGATAGTCAGGGGATGGAATCGATAGTCAGGGGATGGAATCGATAGTCAAGGGATAGAATCGATAGTCAGGGGATGGAATCAATAGTCGGGATAGAATCGATAGTGAGGGGATTTATCAATAGTCAGGGGATAGAATCGGTATTCAGGGGATGGAATCGATAGTTGGGGATGGAATCGATGGTCACGGGATGGAATCGATAGTCGGGGGGTGGAATCGATAGTCAGGAGATGGAATTGATAGTCAGGAGCTGGAATAGATCGTCAGGCGATGGAATCGTTAGTCAGGGGTTAGAATCGATAATCAGGGGATGAAATCGATAGTCAGGGGATGGAATCGATAGTCAGGGGATGGCATCGATAGTCAGGGGATAGAATCGATAGTATGGGGTTGGAATCGATAGTCAGGGGATGGAAACGACAGTCAGGGGATAGAATCGGTTGTCAGGGGATGGAATCGATAGTCAGGGGATGGAATCGATAGTCAGGGGATGGAATCGATAGTCAGGGGATAGAATCGATAGTCAGTGGATGGAATCGATAGTCGGGGATGGAATCGATAGTGAGGGGATAGAATCGATAGTCAGGGAACAGAATCAATAGTCAAGGGATGGAATCGATAGTCAGGGGATGGAATCGATAGTCAGGGGATGCAATCGAAAGTCTGGGGATGAAAACGATAGTCAGGGGATGGAATCGATATTCGGGATAGAATCGATAGTCAGTGGATGGAATCGATAGTCAGGGGATGGAATCGATAGCCAGGGGATAGAATCGATAGTCAGGGGATAGAATGGATTGTCAGGGGATAGAATCGATAGTCAGGGGATGGAATCGATAGTCAGGGGATGGAATCGATATTCAGGGGATGGAATCGATAGTCAGGGGATGGAATCGATAGTCAGGGGATGTAATCGATAGTCAGGGGATGGAATCAGTAGTCAGTGGATGGAATCGATAGTCAGTGGACGGAATCGATAATCAGGAGATGGAATCGATATTCAGGGGAAGGAATCGATAGTCAGTGGATGGAATCGATTGTCAGGGGATGGAATCGATAGTTGGGATAGAATCGATATTCAGGGGATGGAATCGATAGTCAGGGGATGGAATCGATATTCAGGGGATGGATTCGATAGTCAGGGGATGGAATCGATAGTCAGGGGATGGAATCAGTAGTCAGTGGATGGAATCGATAGTCAGGGGATGGAATCGATAATCAGGAGATAGAATCGATATTCAGGGGAAGGAATCGATAGTCAGTGGATGGAATCGATTGTCAGGGGATGGAATCGATAGTTGGGATAGAATCGATATTCAGGGGATGGAATCGATAGTCAGGGGATAGAATCGATAGTCAGGGGATGGAATTGATAGGGAATGGAATCGATAGTCAGGGGATGGAATCGATAGTCAGGGGATGGAATCGATAGTCAGGGGATAGAATCGGTTGTCAGGGGATGGAATCGATAGTCAGGGGATGGAATCGATAGTCAGGGGATAGAATCGATAGTCAGTGGATGGAATCGATAGTCGGGGATGGAATCGATAGTCAGGGGATAGAATCGATAGTCAGGGGATAGAATCGATAGTCAGGGAACAGAATCAATAGTCAAGGGATGGAATCGATAGTCAGGGGATGGAATCGATAGTCAGGGGATGGAATCGAAAGTCTGGGGATGGAAACGATAGTCAGGGGATGGAATCGATATTCGGGATAGAATCGATAGTCAGTGGATGGAATCGATAGTCAGGGGATGGAATCGATAGTCAGGGGATAGAATCGATAGTCAGGGGATAGAATGGATAGTCAGGGGATAGAATCGATAGTCAGGGGATGGAATCGATAGTCAGGGGATGGAATCGATATTCAGGGGATGGAATCGATAGTCAGGGGATGGAATCGATAGTCAGGGGATGGAATCGATAGTCAGGGGATGGAATCGATAGTCAGGGGATGGAATCAAGAGTCAGGGGATGGAATCGATAGTCAGGGAATGGAATCGATAGTCGGGATGGAATCGATAGTCAGGGGATGGTTTCGATAGTCAGGGGATAGAATCGATAGTCAGGGGATGGAATCAATAGTCAGGGGATAGAATCGAAAGTCAGGGGATGGAATCGATAGTCAGGGGATGGAATCGATAGTCAGGGGATGGAATCGATTGTCAGAGGATAGAATGATAGTCAGGGGATGGAATCAATAGTCAGTGGACGTAATCGATAGTCAGGGGATGGACTCGATAGTCATGTGTTAGAATCGATAGCCAGGGGATGGAATCGATAGTCAAGGTATAGAATCGATAGTCAGGGGAGGGAATCGATAGTTGGGATAGAATCGATAGTGAGGGGATGGAATCGATAGTCAGGGGATAGAATCGATAGTCACGGGATGGATTCAATTGTCATGGGATAGAATCGATAGTCAGGGGATGGAATCGATAGTCAGGGGATGGAATCGATAGTCAGGGAATGGAATCGATAGTCAGGGGATAAAATTGATAGCCAGGGCATGGAATCCATAGTCAGGGGATGGAATCGATTGTAAGGGAATGGAATCGATAGTCAGGGGATGGAATCGATAGTCAGGGGATGGAATCGATAGTCAAGGGATAGAATCGATAGTCAGGGGATGGAATCAATAGTCGGGATAGAATCGATAGTGAGGGGATTTATCGATAGTCAGGGGATAGAATCGATATTCAGGGGATGGAATCGGTAGTTGGGGATGGAATCGATGGTCACGGGATGGAATCGATAGTCGGAGGGTGGAATCGATAGTCAGGAGATGGAATTGATAGTCAGGAGCTGGAATAGATAGTCAGGCAATGGAATCGTTAGTCAGGGGTTAGAATCGATAATCAGGGGATGAAATCGATAGTCAGGGGATGGAATCGATAGTCAGGGGATGGCATCGATAGTCAGGGGACAGAATCGATAGTCAGGGGTTGGAATCGATAGTCAGGGGATGGAATCGACAGTCAGGGGATAGAATCGGTTGTCAGGGGATGGAATCGATAGTCAGGGGATAGAATCGATAGTCAGTGGATGGAATCGATAGTCGGGGATGGAATCGATAGTCAGGGGATAGAATCAATAGTCAGGGGATAGAATCGATAGTCAGGGAACAGAATCAATAGTCAAGGGATGGAATCGATAGTCAGGGGATGGAATCGATAGTCAGGGGGTGGAATCGAAAGTCTGGGGATGGAAACGATAGTCAGGGGATGGAATCGATAGTCAGGGTTTTGAATCTATAGTCAGTGGATGGAATCGATAGTCAGGGGATGGAATCGATAGTCACGGGATGAAATCGATTGTCAGGGGATGGAATCGATAGTCAGGGGTTGGAATTGATAGTCAGGAGATGGAACTGATAGACAGGGGTTGGAATCGATAGTCAAGGGATGGAATCGATAGTCAGGGGATGGAATCGATAGTAAGGGAATGGAATCGATAGTCAGGCGATGGAATCGATAGTCAGGGGATGGAATCGATAGTCACGGGATGGAATCGATTCTCAGGGGATGGAATCGATAGTCAGGGTTTGGAATCGATAGTCAGGAGATGGAATCGATAGACAGGGGTTGGAATCGACAGTCAGGGGATGGAATCGATAGTCAGGAGATAGAATTGATAGTCAGGGGATGGAATCGATGGTCAAGGGATTGAATCGATAGCCAAAGGATGGAATCGAAAGTCAGGAGATGGAATTGTTAGTCAGGAGCTGGAATAGATAGTCAGGCGATGGAATCGTTAGTCAGGGGTTAGAATCGATAGTCAGAGGATGGAATCGATAGTCAGGGGATGGAATCGATAATCAGGGGATGGAATCGATAGTCAGGGAATAGAATCGATAGTCGGGTTGGAATCGATAGTCAGGGGATGGAATCGACAGTCAGGGGATAGAATCGGTAGTCAGGGGATGGAATCGATAGTCAGGGGATGGAATCGATAGTCAGGGGATAGAATCGATAGTCAGGGGATAGAATCGATAGTCAGGTGATAGAATCGGTAGTCAGGGGATGGAATCGATAGTCAGGGGATGGAATCGACAGTTGGGATGGAATCGATAGTCAGGGGTTAGAATCGATAGTCTGGGGATGGAATCGATAGTCAGGGTTTGGAACTAATTGTCAGGGGATGGAATCGATAGTCAGGAGATGGAATCGATAGTCAGGCGATGGAAACAATAGTCAGGGGATAGAATCGATAGACAGGAGATGGATTCGATAGTCAGGAGATGGAATCGATAGTCAGGGGATGGAATCGATAGTCAGGGGATGGAATCGATAGTCAGGTGATGGAATCGATAGTCAGGGGATGGAATCAATAGTCAGGGGATGGAATCGATGGTCACGGGATGGAATCGATAGTCAGGGGATGGAATCGATAGTCAGGGGATGGAATCGATAGTCAGGGTTTGGAATCGATAGTCACGGGATGGAATCGATCGTCAGGGGATAGAATCGATAGTCAGTGGATAGAATCGATAGTCAGGGGATAGAATCGATAGTCAGGGGATGGAATCTACAGTCAGGGGATGGAATCGATAGTCAGGGGATTGAATCGAAAGTCAGGTGATGGAATCGATTGTCAAGGGATGGAATCGATAGTCAGGGGATGGAATCGACAGTCAGGGGATGGAATCAATCGTCACGGGATGGAATCGATAGTCAGGGGATAGAATCGATAGTGAGGGGATGGAATCGATAGTCAGGGGATGGAATCGATAGTCGGGATTGAAGCGAAAGTCAGGGGATGGAAACGATAGTCACAGGGTGGGTTCGAATGTCAGGGGATGGTATCGATAGTCAGGGGTTGGAATCGATAGTCAGGAGATGGAATCGATAGTCAAGGGATTGAATCGATAGTCAGGGGATGGAATCGATAGTCAGGCGATAGAATCGATAGTCAGGGGATGGAATCAATAGTCAGGAGATGGAATCCATAGTCAGGGGATGGAATCGATAGTCAGGTGATGGAATCGATAGTCAGGGGATAGAATCTATAGTCAGGAGATGGAATCGATAGTCAGAAGATGGAATCGATAGTCAGGGGATGGAATCGATAGTCAGGGGATGGAATCGATAGTTGGGATGGAATCGATAGTCAGGCAGTGGAATCGATAGTCAGGGGATGGAACCGATTGTCAGGGGATGGAATCAATGGTCACGGGATGGAATCGATAGTCAGGGGATGGAACTGATAGTCAGGGGATAGAATCGATAGTCAGTGGATAGATTCGATAGTCAGGGGATGGAATCGATAGTCAGGGGATGGAATCGATAGTCAGGGGATGGAATCGATAGTCAGGGGATGGAATCGATAGTCAGGAGGTAGAGTCGATAGTCAGGGGATGGAATCGATTGTCAGGGGATTGAATCGATAGTCTGGGGATGGATTCGATAGTCAGGGGATAGGATCGATAGTCAGGGGATAGAATCGATAGTCAGGGGATGGAATCGATAGTCAGGGGTTAGAATCGATAGACAGGGGATGGAATCGATAGTCAGGGGTTGGAATTGATAGTCAGGAGATGGAACTGATAGACAGGGGTTGGAATCGATAGTCAAGGGATGGAATCGATAGTCAGGGGATGGAATCGATAGTAAGGGAATGGAATCGATAGTCAGGCGATGGAATCGATAGTCAGGGGATGGAATCGATAGTCACGGGATGGAATCGATTCTCAGGGGATGGAATCGATAGTCAGGGTTTGGAATCGATAGTCAGGAGATGGAATCGATAGACAGGGGTTGGAATCGACAGTCAGGGGATGGAATCGATAGTCAGGAGATAGAATTGATAGTCAGGGGATGGAATCAATAGTCAGGAGATGGAATCCATAGTCAGGGGATGGAATCGATAGTCAGGGGATGGAATCGATAGTCAGGGGATGGAATCGATGGTCAAGGGATTGAATCGATAGCCAAAGGATGGAATCGAAAGTCAGGAGATGGAATTGTTAGTCAGGAGCTGGAATAGATAGTCAGGCGATGGAATCGTTAGTCAGGGGTTAGAATCGATAGTCAGAGGATGGAATCGATAGTCAGGGGATGGAATCGATAATCAGGGGATGGAATCGATAGTCAGGGAATAGAATCGATAGTCGGGTTGGAATCGATAGTCAGGGGATGGAATCGACAGTCAGGGGATAGAATCGGTAGTCAGGGGATGGAATCGATAGTCAGGGGATGGAATCGATAGTCAGGGGATAGAATCGATAGTCAGGGGATAGAATCGATAGTCAGGTGATAGAATCGGTAGTCAGGGGATGGAATCGATAGTCAGGGGATGGAATCGACAGTTGGGATGGAATCGATAGTCAGGGGTTAGAATCGATAGTCTGGGGATGGAATCGATAGTCAGGGTTTGGAACTAATTGTCAGGGGATGGAATCGATAGTCAGGAGATGGAATCGATAGTCAGGCGATGGAAACAATAGTCAGGGGATAGAATCGATAGACAGGAGATGGATTCGATAGTCAGGAGATGGAATCGATAGTCAGGGGATGGAATCGATAGTCAGGGGATGGAATCGATAGTCAGGTGATGGAATCGATAGTCAGGGGATGGAATCAATAGTCAGGGGATGGAATCGATGGTCACGGGATGGAATCGATAGTCAGGGGATGGAATCGATAGTCAGGGGATGGAATCGATAGTCAGGGTTTGGAATCGATAGTCACGGGATGGAATCGATCGTCAGGGGATAGAATCGATAGTCAGTGGATAGAATCGATAGTCAGGGGATAGAATCGATAGTCAGGGGATGGAATCTACAGTCAGGGGATGGAATCGATAGTCAGGGGATTGAATCGAAAGTCAGGTGATGGAATCGATTGTCAAGGGATGGAATCGATAGTCAGGGGATGGAATCGACAGTCAGGGGATGGAATCAATCGTCACGGGATGGAATCGATAGTCAGGGGATAGAATCGATAGTGAGGGGATGGAATCGATAGTCAGGGGATGGAATCGATAGTCGGGATTGAAGCGAAAGTCAGGGGATGGAAACGATAGTCACAGGGTGGGTTCGAATGTCAGGGGATGGTATCGATAGTCAGGGGTTGGAATCGATAGTCAGGAGATGGAATCGATAGTCAAGGGATTGAATCGATAGTCAGGGGATGGAATCGATAGTCAGGCGATAGAATCGATAGTCAGGGGATGGAATCAATAGTCAGGAGATGGAATCCATAGTCAGGGGATGGAATCGATAGTCAGGTGATGGAATCGATAGTCAGGGGATAGAATCTATAGTCAGGAGATGGAATCGATAGTCAGAAGATGGAATCGATAGTCAGGGGATGGAATCGATAGTCAGGGGATGGAATCGATAGTTGGGATGGAATCGATAGTCAGGCAGTGGAATCGATAGTCAGGGGATGGAACCGATTGTCAGGGGATGGAATCAATGGTCACGGGATGGAATCGATAGTCAGGGGATGGAACTGATAGTCAGGGGATAGAATCGATAGTCAGTGGATAGATTCGATAGTCAGGGGATGGAATCGATAGTCAGGGGATGGAATCGATAGTCAGGGGATGGAATCGATAGTCAGGGGATGGAATCGATAGTCAGGAGGTAGAGTCGATAGTCAGGGGATGGAATCGATTGTCAGGGGATTGAATCGATAGTCTGGGGATGGATTCGATAGTCAGGGGATAGGATCGATAGTCAGGGGATAGAATCGATAGTCAGGGGATGGAATCGATAGTCAGGGGTTAGAATCGATAGACAGGGGATGGAATCGATAGTCAGGAGATGGAATCGAAAGTCAGTGGATGGAATCGATTGACGGGATGGAATCGATAGTCAGGATAGAATCGATAGTCAGGGGATGGAATCGATAGTCAGGGGATAGAATCGATAGTCAGGGGATAGAATCGATAGTCAGGGGATGGAATCGATAGTCAGGGGATGGAATGGAGCGTCAGGGGATGGAATCGATAGTCAGGGGATGGAATCGATAGTCAGGGGATAGAATCGATTAGTCAGGGGATGGTATCGATAGCCAGGAGATAGAATCAATAGTCAGGGGATGGAATTAATAGTCGGGATAGAATCGATAGTCAGGGGATGGAAACGATAGTCACGGGATGGAATCACTAGTCAGGGGATAGAATCAGTAGTCAGGGGATGGAATCGATAGTCAGGGGATGGAATCGATAGTCAGGGGATGGAATTGATAGTCAAAGGATGGAATCGATAGTCATGGGATGGAATCAATTGTCAGGGGAGGTAATCGATAGTCAGGGGATGGAATCGATAGTAAGGAGATGGAATAAATCGTCAGGAGATGGAATCGATAGTCAGGCGATGGAATTTATAGTCAGGGGATGGAGTCGATAGTCAGGGGATGGAATCGATAGTCAGGAGATGGAATCAATAGTCAGGAGATGGAATCGATAGTCAGGCGGTGGAATCGATAGTCAGGGGAGAGAATCGGTAGACAGGAGATGGAATCGATAGTCAGGAGATGGAATCGATAGTCAGGGGATGGAATCGATAGTCAGGGGATGGAATCGATAGTCAGGGGATGGAATCGATAGTCAGGGGATGGAATCGATGGTCACGGGATGGAATCGATAGTCAGGGGATGGAATCGATTGTCAGGAGATGGAATCGACAGTCAGGAGATGGAAGCGATAGTCAGGAGATAGAATCGATAGTCAGGAGATGGAATCGATAGTCACGGGATGGAATCGATAGTCAGGGGATAGAATCGATAGTCAGTGGATAGAATCGATAGTCAGGGGATAGAATCGATTGTCAGGGGATGGAATCGATAGTCAGGGGATGGAATCGATAGTCAGGAGATAGAATCGATAGTCACGGAATGGAATTGATAGTCAGGGGATAGAATCGATTGTCGGTGGATAGAATCGATAGTCAGGGGAAAGAATCGATAGTCAGGGGTTGGAATCGATTGTCACGTGTTGGAATCGATTGTCAGGGGATAGAATCAATAGTAAGGGGATGGAATCGATAGTCAGGGGATGGAATCGATAGTCAGGGGATGGAATCGATAGTCAAGGGATGGAATCGATATTCAGGGGATGGAATCGATAGTCAGGGGATGGAATCGATATTCAGGGGATGGATTCGATAGTCAGGGGATGGAATCGACAGTCAGGGGATGGAATTGATAGTCAGGGGATGGAATCAGTAGTCATTGGATGGAATCGATAGTCAGGGGATGGAATCGATAATCAGGAGATAGAATCGATAGTCAGGGGATAGAATCGATAGTCAGGGGATGGAATCGATAGTCAGGGGATGGAATCAAGAGTCAGGGGATGGAATCGATAGTCATGGGATGGAATCGATAGTCGGGATGGAATCGATAGTCAGGGGATGGTTTCGATAGTCAGGGGATAGAATCGATAGTCAGGGGATGGAATCAATAGTCAGGGGATAGAATCGAAAGTCAGGGGATGGAATCGATAGTCAGGGGATGGAATCGATAGTCAGGGGATGGAATCGATTGTCAGAGGATAGAATGATAGTCAGGGGATGGAATCAATAGTCAGTGGACGTAATCGATAGTCAGGGGATGGAATCGATAGTCATGTGTTAGAATCGATAGCCAGGGGATGGAATCGATAGTCAAGGTATAGAATCGATAGTCAGGGGAGGGAATCGATAGTTGGGATAGAATCGATAGTGAGGGGATGGAATCGATAGTCAGGGGATAGAATCGATAGTCACGGGATGGATTCAATTGTCATGGGATAGAATCGATAGTCAGGGGATGGAATCGATAGTCAGGGGATGGAATCGATAGTCAGGGAATGGAATCGATAGTCAGGGGATAAAATTGAAAGCCAGGGCATGGAATCCATAGTCAGGGGATGGAATCGATAGTCAGGGGATGGAATCGATAGTCAGGGGATGGAATCGATAGTCAAGGGATAGAATCGATAGTCAGGGGATGGAATCAATAGTCGGGATAGAATCGATAGTGAGGGGATTTATCGATAGTCAGGGGATAGAATCGATATTCAGGGGATGGAATCGGTAGTTGGGGATGGAATCGATGGTCACGGGATGGAATCGATAGTCGGAGGGTGGATTCGAAAGTCAGGAGATGGAATTGATAGTCAGGAGCTGGAATAGATAGTCAGGCGATGGAATCGTTAGTCAGGGGTTAGAATCGATAATCAGGGGATGAAATCGATAGTCAGGGGATGGAATCGATAGTCAGGGGATGGCATCGATAGTCAGGGGACAGAATCGATAGTCAGGGGTTGGAATCGATAGTCAGGGGATGGAATCGACAGTCAGGGGATAGAATCGGTTGTCAGGGGATGGAATCGATAGTCAGGGGATAGAATCGATAGTCAGTGGATGGAATCGATAGTCGGGGATGGAATCGATAGTCAGGGGATAGAATCAATAGTCAGGGGATAGAATCGATAGTCAGGGAACAGAATCAATAGTCAAGGGATGGAATCGATAGTCAGGGGATGGAATCGATAGTCAGGGGGTGGAATCGAAAGTCTGGGGATGGAAACGATAGTCAGGGGATGGAATCGATAGTCAGGGTTTTGAATCTATAGTCAGTGGATGGAATCGATAGTCAGGGGATGGAATCGATAGTCACGGGATGAAATCGATTGTCAGGGGATGGAATCGATAGTCAGGGGTTGGAATTGATAGTCAGGAGATGGAACTGATAGACAGGGGTTGGAATCGATAGTCAAGGGATGGAATCGATAGTCAGGGGATGGAATCGATAGTAAGGGAATGGAATCGATAGTCAGGCGATGGATTCGATAGTCAGGGGATGGAATCGATAGTCACGGGATGGAATCGATTCTCAGGGGATGGAATCGATAGTCAGGGTTTGGAATCGATAGTCAGGAGATGGAATCGATAGACAGGGGTTGGAATCGACAGTCAGGGGATGGAATCGATAGTCAGGAGATAGAATTGATAGTCAGGGGATGGAATCAATAGTCAGGAGATGGAATCCATAGTCAGGGGATGGAATCGATAGTCAGGGGATGGAATCGATAGTCAGGGGATGGAATCGATGGTCAAGGGATTGAATCGATAGCCAAAGGATGGAATCGAAAGTCAGGAGATGGAATTGTTAGTCAGGAGCTGGAATAGATAGTCAGGCGATGGAATCGTTAGTCAGGGGTTAGAATCGATAGTCAGAGGATGGAATCGATAGTCAGGGGATGGAATCGATAATCAGGGGATGGAATCGATAGTCAGGGAATAGAATCGATAGTCGGGTTGGAATCGATAGTCAGGGGATGGAATCGACAGTCAGGGGATAGAATCGGTAGTCAGGGGATGGAATCGATAGTCAGGGGATGGAATCGATAGTCAGGGGATAGAATCGATAGTCAGGGGATAGAATCGATAGTCAGGTGATAGAATCGGTAGTCAGGGGATGGAATCGATAGTCAGGGGATGGAATCGACAGTCGGGATGGAATCGATAGTCAGGGGTTAGAATCGATAGTCTGGGGATGGAATCGATAGTCAGGGTTTGGAATTTATTGTCAGGGGATGGAATCGATAGTCAGGAGATGGAATCGATAGTCAGGCGATGGAAACAATAGTCAGGGGATAGAATCGATAGACAGGAGATGGATTCGATAGTCAGGAGATGGAATCGATAGTCAGGGGATGGAATCGATAGTCAGGGGATGGAATCGATAGTCAGGTGATGGAATCGATAGTCAGGGGATGGAATCAATAGTCAGGGGATGGAATCGATGGTCACGGGATGGAATCGATAGTCAGGGGATGGAATCGATAGTCAGGGGATGGAATCGATAGTCAGGGTTTGGAATCGATAGTCACGGGATGGAATCGATCGTCAGGGGATAGAATCGATAGTCAGTGGATAGAATCGATAGTCAGGGGATAGAATCGATAGTCAGGGGATGGAATCTACAGTCAGGGGATGGAATCGATAGTCAGGGGATTGAATCGAAAGTCAGGTGATGGAATCGATTGTCAAGGGATGGAATCGATAGTCAGGGGATGGAATCGACAGTCAGGGGATGGAATCAATCGTCACGGGATGGAATCGATAGTCAGGGGATAGAATCGATAGTGAGGGGATGGAATCGATAGTCAGGGGATGGAATCGATAGTCGGGATTGAATCGAAAGTCAGGGGATGGAAACGATAGTCACAGGGTGGGTTCGAATGTCAGGGGATGGAATCGATAGTCAGGGGTTGGAATCGATAGTCAGGAGATGGAATCGATAGTCAAGGGATTGAATCGATAGTCAGGGGATGGAATCGATAGTCAGGCGATAGAATCGATAGTCAGGGGATGGAATCAATAGTCAGGAGATGGAATCCATAGTCAGGGGATGGAATCGATAGTCAGGTGATGGAATCGATAGTCAGGGGATAGAATCTATAGTCAGGAGATGGAATCGATAGTCAGAAGATGGAATCGATAGTCAGGGGATGGAATCGATAGTCAGGGGATGGAATCGATAGTTGGGATGGAATCGATAGTCAGGCAGTGGAATCGATAGTCAGGGGATGGAACCGATTGTCAGGGGATGGAATCAATGGTCACGGGATGGAATCGATAGTCAGGGGATGGAACTGATAGTCAGGGGATAGAATCGATAGTCAGTGGATAGATTCGATAGTCAGGGGATGGAATCGATAGTCAGGGGATGGAATCGATAGTCAGGGGATGGAATCGATAGTCAGGAGGTAGAGTCGATAGTCAGGGGATGGAATCGATTGTCAGGGGATTGAATCGATAGTCTGGGGATGGATTCGATAGTCAGGGGATAGGATCGATAGTCAGGGGATAGAATCGATAGTCAGGGGATGGAATCGATAGTCAGGGGTTAGAATCGATAGACAGGGGATGGAATCGATAGTCAGGAGATGGAATCGAAAGTCAGTGGATGGAATCGATTGAAGGGATGGAATCGATAGTCAGGATAGAATCGATAGTCAGGGGATGGAATCGATAGTCAGGGGATAGAATCGATAGTCAGGGGATGGAATCGATAGTCAGGGTTTGGAATCTATTGTCAGGGGATGGAATCGACAGTCAGGAGATGGAATCGATAGTCAGGTGATGGAAACGATAGTCAGGGGATAGAAACGATAGACAGGAGATGGAATCGATAGTCAGGAGATTGATTCGATAGTCAGGGGATGGAATCGATAGTCAGGTGATGGAATCGATAGTCAGGGGATGGAATCAATAGTCAGGGGATGGAATCGATGGTCATGGGATGGAATCGATAGTCAGGGGATGGAATCGATAGTCAGGGGATGGAATCGATAGTCAGGGGTTGGACTCGATAGTCACGGGATGGAATCGATCGTCAGGGGATAGAATCGATAGTCAGGGGATGGAATCGATAGTCAGGGGATGGAATCGATAGTCAGGGGATGGAATCGATAGTCAAGGGATGGAATCGATAGTCAGGGGATGGAATCAATAGTCAGGTGATGGAATCGATAGTCAGGGGATGGAATCGATAGTCACGGGATGGAATCAATTGTCAGGGGATAGAATCGATAGTCAGGGGATAGAGTCGATTGTCGGTGGATAGAATCGATAGTCAGGGGATAGAATCGATAGTCAGGGGTTGGAATCGATTGTAACGTGTTGCAATCGATTGTCAGGGGATAGAATCAATAGTAAGGGGATGGAATCGATAGTCAGGGGATGGAATCGATAGTCAGGGGATGGAATCGATAGTCAAGGGATGGAATCGATAGTCAGGGGATGGAATCGATAGTCAGGGGATGGAATCGATAGTCACGGGATGGAATCATTTGTCAGGGGATAGAATCGAAAGTCAGGGGATGGAATCGATAGTCAGAGGATGGAATCGATAGTCACGGGATGGAATCGATAGTCACAGGATGGAATCGATTGTCAGGGGATGGAATTGATAGTCAGGGTTGGAATCGATTGTCAGGAGATGGAATCGATAGTCAGGGGATGGAATCGATAGTCAAGGGATGGAATCGATTGTCAGGGGATGGAATCCATAGTCAGGGGATGGAATCGATAGTCAGGGGATGGAATCGATAGTCAGGAGATGGAATCGATAGTCAGTGGATGGAATCGATAGTCACGGGATGGAATCGATTGTCAGGGGATAGAATCGATAGTCAGGGGATGGAATCGATAGTCAGGAAATGGGATCCATAGTCAGGGGATGGAATCGATAGTCAGGGGATGGAATCGATAGTCAGGGAATGGAATCGATGGTCACGGGATGGAATCGATAGTCAGAGGATGGTATCGAAAGTCAGGAGATGGAATTGATAGTCAGGAGTTGGAATAGATAGCCAGATGATGGAATCGTTAGTCAGGGGTTAGAATCGATAGTCAGAGGATGGAATCGATAGTCAGGGAATAGAATCGATAGTCGGGTTGGAATCGATAGTCAGGGGATGGAATCGGTAGTCAGGGGATCGAATCGATAGTCAGGGGATGGAATCGATAGTCGGGATAGAATCGATAGTCAGTGGATGGAATCTATAGTCAGGGGATGGAATCGAGAGTCAGGGGATAGAATCGATAGTCAGGGGATAGAATCAATAGTCAGGGGATAGAATCGATAGTGAGGGGATGGAATCGATAGTCAGGGGATGGAATCAACAGTCGGGAAGGAATCGATAGTCAGGGGTTTGAATCGATAGTCAGGGGATGGAATCGATAGTCAGGGTTTGGAATTTATTGTCAGGGGATGGAATCGATAGTCAGGAGATGGAATCGATAGTCAGGCGATGGAAACAATATTCAGGGGATAGAATCGATAGACAGGAGATGGATTCGATAGTCAGGAGATGGAATCGATAGTCAGGGGATGGAATCGATAGTCAGGGGATGGAATCGATAGTCAGGTGATGGAATCGATAGTCAGGGGATGGAATCAATAGTCAGGGGATGGAATCGATGGTCACGGGATGGAATCGATAGTCAGGGGATGGAATCGATAGTCAGGGGATGGAATCGATAGTCAGGGCTTGGAATCGATAGTCACGGGATGGAATCGATCGTCAGGGGATAGAATCGAAAGTCAGTGGATAGAATCGATAGTCAGGGGATAGAATCGATAGTCAGGGGATGGAAACTACAGTCAGGGGATGGAATCGATAGTCAGGGGATTGAATCGAAAGTCAGGTGATGGAATCGACAGTCAGGGGATGGAATCAATAGTCACGGGATGGAATCGATAGTCAGGGGATAGAATCGATAGTGAGGGGATGGAATCGATAGTCAGGGGATGGAATCGATAGTCGGGATTGAATCGAAAGTCAGGGGATGGAACCGATAGTCACAGGGTGGGTTCGAATGTCAGGGGATGGAATCGATAGTCAGGGGTTGGAATCGATAGTCAGGAGATGGAATCGATAGTCAAGGGATTGAATCGATAGTCAGGGGATGGAATCGATAGTCAGGCGATAGAATCGATAGTCAGGGGATGGAATCAATAGTCAGGAGATGGAATCCATAGTCAGGGGATGGAATCGATAGTCAGGTGATGGAATCGATAGTCAGGGGATAGAATCTATAGTCAGGAGATGGAATCGATTGTCAGAAGATGGAATCGATAGTCAGGGGATGGAATCGATAGTCAGGGGATGGAATCGATAGTTGGGATGGAATCGATAGTCAGGCAGTGGAATCGATAGTCAGGGGATGGAGCCGATTGTCAGGGGATGGAATCAATGGTCACGGGATGGAATCGATAGTCAGGGGATGGAACTGATAGTCAGGGGATAGAATCGATAGTCAGTGGATAGATTCGATAGTCAGGGGATGGAATCGATAGTCAGGGGATGGAATCGATAGTCAGGGGATGGAATCGATAGTCAGGGGATGGAATCGATAGTCAGGAGGTAGAGTCGATAGTCAGGGGATGGAATCGATTGTCAGGGGATTGAATCGATAGTCTGGGGATGGATTCGATAGTCAGGGGATAGGATCGATAGTCAGGGGATAGAATCGATAGTCAGGGGATGGAATCGATAGTCAGGGGTTAGAATCGATAGACAGGGGATGGAATCGATAGTCAGGAGATGGAATCGAAAGTCAGTGGATGGAATCGATTGACGGGATGGAATCGATAGTCAGGATAGAATCGATAGTCAGGGGATGGAATCGATAGTCAGGGGATAGAATCGATAGTCAGGGGATAGAATCGATAGTCAGGGGATGGAATCGATAGTCAGGGGATGGAATGGAGAGTCAGGGGATGGAATCGATAGTCAGGGGATGGAATCGATAGTCAGGGGATAGAATCGATTAGTCAGGGGAAGGTATCGATAGCCAGGAGATAGAATCGATAGTCAGGGGATGGAATTAATAGTCGGGATAGAATCGATAGTCAGGGGATGGAAACGATAGTCACGGGATGGAATCACTAGTCAGGGGATAGAATCAATAGTCAGGGGATGGAATCGATAGTCAGGGGATGGAATCGATAGTCAGGGGATGGAATTGATAGTCAAAGGATGGAATCGATAGTCATGGGATGGAATCAATTGTCAGGGGAGGTAATCGATAGTCAGGGGATGGAATCGATAGTAAGGAGATGGAATAAATAGTCAGGAGATGGAATCGATAGTCAGGAGATGGAATTTATAGTCAGGGGATGGAGTCGATAGTCAGGGGATGGAATCGATAGTCAGGAGATGGAATCAATAGTCAGGAGATGGAATCGATAGTCAGGCGATGGAATCGATAGTCAGGGGAGAGAATCGGTAGACAGGAGATGGAATCGATAGTCAGGAGATGGAATCGATAGTCAGGGGATGGAATCGATAGTCAGGGGATGGAATCGATAGTCAGGGGATGGAATCGATAGTCAGGGGATGGAATCGATGGTCACGGGATGGAATCGATAGTCAGGGGATGGAATCGATTGTCAGGAGATGGAATCGACAGTCAGGAGATGGAAGCGATAGTCAGGAGATAGAATCGATAGTCAGGAGATGGAATCGATAGTCACGGGATGGAATCGATAGTCAGGGGATAGAATCGATAGTCAGTGGATAGAATCGATAGTCAGGGGATAGAATCGATTGTCAGGGGATGGAATCGATAGTCAGGGGATGGAATCGATAGTCAGGAGATAGAATCGATAGTCACGGAATGGAATTGATAGTCAGGGGATAGAATCGATTGTCGGTGGATAGAATCGATAGTCAGGGGATAGAATCGATAGTCAGGGGTTGGAATCGATTGTCACGTGTTGGAATCGATTGTCAGGGGATAGAATCAATAGTAAGGGGATGGAATCGATAGTCAGGGGATGGAATCGATAGTCAGGGGATGGAATCGATAGTCAAGGGATGGAATCGATTGTCAGGGGATGGAATCGATAGTCAGGGGATGGAATCGATAGTCACGGGATGGAATCAATTGTCAGGGGATAGAATCGAAGGTCAGGGGATGGAATCGATAGTCAGAGGATGGAATCGATAGTCACGGGATGGAATCGATAGTCACGGGATGGAATCGATTGTCAGGGGATGGAATTGATAGTCAGGGTTGGAATCGATTGTCAGGAGATGGAATCGATAGTCAGGGGATGGAATCGATAGTCAAGGGATGGAATCGATTGTCAGGGGATGGAATCCATAGTCAGGGGATGGAATCGATAGTCAGGGGATGGAATCGATAGTCAGGAGATGGAATCGATAGTCAGGGGATGGAATCGATAGTCACGGGATGGAATCGATTGTCAGGGGATGGAATTGATAGTCAGGGGTTGGTATCGATTGTCAGGAGATGGAATCGATAGTCAGGGGATGGAATCGATAGTCAAGGGATGGAATTGGTTGTCAGGGGATAGAATCGATAGTCAGGGGATGGAATCGATAGTCAGGAGATGGAATCCATAGTCAGGGGATGGAATCGATAGTCAGGGGATGGAATCGATAATCAGGGGATGGAATCGATAGTCAGGGAATAGAATCGATAGTCGGGTTGGAATCGATAGTCAGGGGATGGAATCGACAGGCAGGGGATAGAATCGGTAGTCAGGGGATCGAATCGATAGTCAGGGGATGGAATCGATAGTCGGGATAGAATCGATCGTCAGTGGATGGAATCTATAGTCAGGGGATGGAATCGAGAGTCAGGGGATAGAATCGATAGTCAGGGGATAGAATCAATAGTCAGGGGATAGAATCAATAGTGAGGGGATGGAATCGATAGTCAGGGGATGGAATCAACAGTCGGGAAGGAATCGATAGTCAGGGGTTTGAATCGATAGTCAGGGGATGGAATCGATAGTCAGGGTTTGGAATCTATTGTCAGGGGATGGAATCGACAGTCAGGAGATGGAATCGATAGTCAGGTGATGGAAACGATAGTCAGGGGATAGAATCGATAGACAGGAGATGGAAGCGATAGTCAGGAGATTGATTCGATAGTCAGGGGATGGAATCAATAGTCAGGGGATGGAATCGACGGTCATGGGATGGAATCGATAGTCAGGGGATGGAATCGATAGTCAGGGGATGGAATCGATAGTCAGGGGTTGGAATCGATAGTCACGGGATGGAATCGATCGTCAGGGGATAGAATCGATAGTCAGGGGATGGAATCGATAGTCAGGGGATGGAATCGATAGTCAGGGGATGGAATCGATAGTCAAGGGATGGAATCGATAGTCAGGGGATGGAATCAATAGTCAGGTGATGGAATCGATAGTCAGGGGATGGAATCGATAGTCACGGGATGGAATCAATTGTCAGGGGATAGAATCGATAGTCAGGGGATAGAATCGATTGTCGGTGGATAGAATCGATAGTCAGGGGATAGAATCGATAGTCAGGGGTTGGAATCGATTGTCACGTGTTGGAATCGATTGTCAGGGGATAGAATCAATAGTAAGGGGATGGAATCGATAGTCAGGGGATGGAATCGATAGTCAGGGGATGGAATCGATAGTCAAGGGATGGAATCGATAGTCAGGGGATGGAATCGATAGTCAGGGGATGGAATCGATAATCACGGGATGGAATCAATTGTCAGGGGATAGAATCGAAAGTCAGGGGATGGAATCGATAGTCAGAGGATGGAATCGATAGTCACGGGATGGAATCGATAGTCACGGGATGGAATCGATTGTCAGGGGATGGAATTGATAGTCAGGGTTGGAATCGATTGTCAGGAGATGGAATCGATAGTCAGGGGATGGAATCGATAGTCAAGGGATGGAATCGATTGTCAGGGGATGGAATCCATAGTCAGGGGATGGAATCGATAGTCAGGGGATGGAATCGATAGTCAGGAGATGGAATCGATAGTCAGGGGATGGAATCGATAGTCACGGGATGGAATCGATTGTCAGGGGATGGAATTGATAGTCAGGGGTTGGTATCGATTGTCAGGAGATGGAATCGATAGTCAGGGGATGGAATCGATAGTCAAGGGAAGGAATTGGTAGTCAGGGGATAGAATCGATAGTCAGGGGATGGAATCGATAGTCAGGAAATGGAATCCATAGTCAGGGGATGGAATCGATAGTCAGGGGATGGAATCAATAGTCAGGGGATGGAATCGATGGTCACGGGATGGAATCGATAGTCAGAGGATGGTATCGAAAGTCAGGAGATGGAATTGATAGTCAGGAGTTGGAACAGATAGCCAGATGATGGAATCGTTAGTCAGGGGATAGAATCGATAGTCAGAGGATGGAATCGATAGTCAGGGGTTGGAATCGATTGTCACGTGTTGGAATCGATTGTCAGGGGATAGAATCAATAGTAAGGGGATGGAATCGATAGTCAGGGGATGGAATCGATAGTCAGGGGATGGAATCGATAGTCAAGGGATGGAATCGATTGTCAGGGGATGGAATCGATAGTCAGGGGATGGAATCGATAGTCACGGGATGGAATCAATTGTCAGGGGATAGAATCGAAAGTCAGGGGATGGAATCGATAGTCAGAGGATGGAATCGATAGTCACGGGATGGAATCGATAGTCACGGGATGGAATCGATTGTCAGGGGATGGAATTGATAGTCAGGGTTGGAATCGATTGTCAGGAGATGGAATCGATAGTCAGGGGATGGAATCGATAGTCAAGGGATGGAATCGATTGTCAGGGGATGGAATCCATAGTCAGGGGATGGAATCGATAGTCAGGGGATGGAATCGATAGTCAGGAGATGGAATCGATAGTCAGGGGATGGAATCGATAGTCACGGGATGGAATCGATTGTCAGGGGATGGAATTGATAGTCAGGGGTTGGTATCGATTGTCAGGAGATGGAATCGATAGTCAGGGGATGGAATCGATAGTCAAGGGATGGAATTGGTAGTCAGGGGATAGAATCGATAGTCAGGGGATGGAATCGATAGTCAGGAGATGGAATCCATAGTCAGGGGATGGAATCGATAGTCAGGGGATGGAATCGATAGTCAGGGGATGGAATCGATGGTCACGGGATGGAATCGATAGTCAGAGGCTGGTATCGAAAGTCAGGAGATGGAATTGATAGTCAGGAGTTGGAATAGATAGCCAGATGATGGAATCGTTAGTCAGGGGTTAGAATCGATAGTCAGAGGATGGAATCGATAGTCTGGGGATGGAATCGATAATCAGGGGATGGAATCGATAGTCAGGGAATAGAATCGATAGTCGGGTTGGAATCGATAGTCAGGGGATGGAATCGACAGGCAGGGGATAGAATCGGTAGTCAGGGGATCGAATCGATAGTCAGGGGATGGAATCGATAGTCGGGATAGAATCGATAGTCAGTGGATGGAATCTATAGTCAGGGGATGGAATCGAGAGTCAGGGGATAGAATCGATAGTCAGGGGATAGAATCAATAGTCAGGGGATAGAATCGATAGTGAGGGGATGGAATCGATAGTCAGGGGATGGAATCAACAGTCGGGAAGGAATCGATAGTCAGGGGTTTGAATCGATAGTCAGGGGATGGAATCGATAGTCAGGGTTTGGAATCTATTGTCAGGGGATAGAATCGACAGTCAGGAGATGGAATCGATAGTCAGGTGATGGAAACGATAGTCAGGGGATAGAATCGATAGACAGGAGATGGAAGCGATAGTCAGGAGATTGATTCGATAGTCAGGGGATGGAATCAATAGTCAGGGGATGGAATCGATGGTCATGGGATGGAATCGATAGTCAGGGGATGGAATCGATAGTCAGGGGATGGAATCGATAGTCAGGGGTTGGAATCGATAGTCACGGGATGGAATCGATCGTCAGGGGATAGAATCGATAGTCAGGGGATGGAATCGATAGTCAGGGGATGGAATCGATAGTCAGGGGATAGAATCGATAGTCAAGGGAAGAAATCGATAGTCAGGGGATGGAATCAATAGTCAGGTGATGGAATCGATAGTCAGGGGATGGAATCGATAGTCACGGGATGGAATCAATTGTCAGGGGATAGAATCGATAGTCAGGGGATGGAATCGATAGTCAAGGGAAGGAATTGGTAGTCAGGGGATAGAATCGATAGTCAGGGGATGGAATCGATAGTCAGGAAATGGAATCCATAGTCAGGGGATGGAATCGATAGTCAGGGGATGGAATCAATAGTCAGGGGATGGAATCGATGGTCACGGGATGGAATCGATAGTCAGAGGATGGTATCGAAAGTCAGGAGATGGAATTGATAGTCAGGAGTTGGAACAGATAGCCAGATGATGGAATCGTTAGTCAGGGGTTAGAATCGATAGTCAGAGGATGGAATCGATAGTCAGGGGTTGGAATCGATTGTCACGTGTTGGAATCGATTGTCAGGGGATAGAATCAATAGTAAGGGGATGGAATCGATAGTCAGGGGATGGAATCGATAGTCAAGGGATGGAATCGATTGTCAGGGGATGGAATCGATAGTCAGGGGATGGAATCGATAGTCACGGGATGGAATCAATTGTCAGGGGATAGAATCGAAAGTCAGGGGATGGAATCGATAGTCAGAGGATGGAATCGATAGTCACGGGATGGAATCGATAGTCACGGGATGGAATCGATTGTCAGGGGATGGAATTGATAGTCAGGGTTGGAATCGATTGTCAGGAGATGGAATCGATAGTCAGGGGATGGAATCGATAGTCAAGGGATGGAATCGATTGTCAGGGGATGGAATCCATAGTCAGGGGATGGAATCGATAGTCAGGGGATGGAATCGATAGTCAGGAGATGGAATCGATAGTCAGGGGATGGAATCGATAGTCACGGGATGGAATCGATTGTCAGGGGTTGGAATCGATAGTCACGGGATGGAATCGATCGTCAGGGGATAGAATCGATAGTCAGGGGAAGGAATCGATAGTCAGGGGTTTGAATCGATAGTCAGGGGATGGAATCGATAGTCAGGGTTTGGAATCTATTGTCAGGGGATGGAATCGACAGTCAGGAGATGGAATCGATAGTCAGGTGATGGAAACGATAGTCAGGGGATAGAATCGATAGACAGGAGATGGAAGCGATAGTCAGGAGATTGATTCGATAGTCAGGGGATGGAATCAATAGTCAGGGGATGGAATCGACGGTCATGGGATGGAATCGATAGTCAGGGGATGGAATCGATAGTCAGGGGATGGAATCGATAGTCAGGGGTTGGAATCGATAGTCACGGGATGGAATCGATCGTCAGGGGATAGAATCGATAGTCAGGGGATGGAATCGATAGTCAGGGGATGGAATCGATAGTCAGGGGATGGAATCGATAGTCAAGGGATGGAATCGATAGTCAGGGGATGGAATCGATAGTCAGGGGATGGAATCAATAGTCAGGTGATGGAATCGATAGTCAGGGGATGGAATCGATAGTCACGGGATGGAATCAATTGTCAGGGGATAGAATCGATAGTCAGGGGATAGAATCGATTGTCGGTGGATAGAATCGATAGTCAGGGGATAGAATCGATAGTCAGGGGTTGGAATCGATTGTCACGTGTTGGAATCGATTGTCAGGGGATAGAATCAATAGTAAGGGGATGGAATCGATAGTCAGGGGATGGAATCGATAGTCAGGGGATGGAATCGATAGTCAAGGGATGGAATCGATAGTCAGGGGATGGAATCGATAGTCAGGGGATGGAATCGATAATCACGGGATGGAATCAATTGTCAGGGGATAGAATCGAAAGTCAGGGGATGGAATCGATAGTCAGAGGATGGAATCGATAGTCACGGGATGGAATCGATAGTCACGGGATGGAATCGATTGTCAGGGGATGGAATTGATAGTCAGGGTTGGAATCGATTGTCAGGAGATGGAATCGATAGTCAGGGGATGGAATCGATAGTCAAGGGATGGAATCGATTGTCAGGGGATGGAATCCATAGTCAGGGGATGGAATCGATAGTCAGGGGATGGAATCGATAGTCAGGAGATGGAATCGATAGTCAGGGGATGGAATCGATAGTCACGGGATGGAATCGATTGTCAGGGGATGGAATTGATAGTCAGGGGTTGGTATCGATTGTCAGGAGATGGAATCGATAGTCAGGGGATGGAATCGATAGTCAAGGGAAGGAATTGGTAGTCAGGGGATAGAATCGATAGTCAGGGGATGGAATCGATAGTCAGGAAATGGAATCCATAGTCAGGGGATGGAATCGATAGTCAGGGGATGGAATCAATAGTCAGGGGATGGAATCGATGGTCACGGGATGGAATCGATAGTCAGAGGATGGTATCGAAAGTCAGGAGATGGAATTGATAGTCAGGAGTTGGAACAGATAGCCAGATGATGGAATCGTTAGTCAGGGGTTAGAATCGATAGTCAGAGGATGGAATCGATAGTCAGGGGTTGGAATCGATTGTCACGTGTTGGAATCGATTGTCAGGGGATAGAATCAATAGTAAGGGGATGGAATCGATAGTCAGGGGATGGAATCGATAGTCAGGGGATGGAATCGATAGTCAAGGGATGGAATCGATTGTCAGGGGATGGAATCGATAGTCAGGGGATGGAATCGATAGTCACGGGATGGAATCAATTGTCAGGGGATAGAATCGAAAGTCAGGGGATGGAATCGATAGTCAGAGGATGGAATCGATAGTCACGGGATGGAATCGATAGTCACGGGATGGAATCGATTGTCAGGGGATGGAATTGATAGTCAGGGTTGGAATCGATTGTCAGGAGATGGAATCGATAGTCAGGGGATGGAATCGATAGTCAAGGGATGGAATCGATTGTCAGGGGATGGAATCCATAGTCAGGGGATGGAATCGATAGTCAGGGGATGGAATCGATAGTCAGGAGATGGAATCGATAGTCAGGGGATGGAATCGATAGTCACGGGATGGAATCGATTGTCAGGGGATGGAATTGATAGTCAGGGGTTGGTATCGATTGTCAGGAGATGGAATCGATAGTCAGGGGATGGAATCGATAGTCAAGGGATGGAATTGGTAGTCAGGGGATAGAATCGATAGTCAGGGGATGGAATCGATAGTCAGGAGATGGAATCCATAGTCAGGGGATGGAATCGATAGTCAGGGGATGGAATCGATAGTCAGGGGATGGAATCGATGGTCACGGGATGGAATCGATAGTCAGAGGCTGGTATCGAAAGTCAGGAGATGGAATTGATAGTCAGGAGTTGGAATAGATAGCCAGATGATGGAATCGTTAGTCAGGGGTTAGAATCGATAGTCAGAGGATGGAATCGATAGTCTGGGGATGGAATCGATAATCAGGGGATGGAATCGATAGTCAGGGAATAGAATCGATAGTCGGGTTGGAATCGATAGTCAGGGGATGGAATCGACAGGCAGGGGATAGAATCGGTAGTCAGGGGATCGAATCGATAGTCAGGGGATGGAATCGATAGTCGGGATAGAATCGATAGTCAGTGGATGGAATCTATAGTCAGGGGATGGAATCGAGAGTCAGGGGATAGAATCGATAGTCAGGGGATAGAATCAATAGTCAGGGGATAGAATCGATAGTGAGGGGATGGAATCGATAGTCAGGGGATGGAATCAACAGTCGGGAAGGAATCGATAGTCAGGGGTTTGAATCGATAGTCAGGGGATGGAATCGATAGTCAGGGTTTGGAATCTATTGTCAGGGGATAGAATCGACAGTCAGGAGATGGAATCGATAGTCAGGTGATGGAAACGATAGTCAGGGGATAGAATCGATAGACAGGAGATGGAAGCGATAGTCAGGAGATTGATTCGATAGTCAGGGGATGGAATCAATAGTCAGGGGATGGAATCGATGGTCATGGGATGGAATCGATAGTCAGGGGATGGAATCGATAGTCAGGGGATGGAATCGATAGTCAGGGGTTGGAATCGATAGTCACGGGATGGAATCGATCGTCAGGGGATAGAATCGATAGTCAGGGGATGGAATCGATAGTCAGGGGATGGAATCGATAGTCAGGGGATAGAATCGATAGTCAAGGGATGGAATCGATAGTCAGGGGATGGAATCAATAGTCAGGTGATGGAATCGATAGTCAGGGGATGGAATCGATAGTCACGGGATGGAATCAATTGTCAGGGGATAGAATCGATAGTCAGGGGATGGAATCGATAGTCAAGGGAAGGAATTGGTAGTCAGGGGATAGAATCGATAGTCAGGGGATGGAATCGATAGTCAGGAAATGGAATCCATAGTCAGGGGATGGAATCGATAGTCAGGGGATGGAATCAATAGTCAGGGGATGGAATCGATGGTCACGGGATGGAATCGATAGTCAGAGGATGGTATCGAAAGTCAGGAGATGGAATTGATAGTCAGGAGTTGGAACAGATAGCCAGATGATGGAATCGTTAGTCAGGGGTTAGAATCGATAGTCAGAGGATGGAATCGATAGTCAGGGGTTGGAATCGATTGTCACGTGTTGGAATCGATTGTCAGGGGATAGAATCAATAGTAAGGGGATGGAATCGATAGTCAGGGGATGGAATCGATAGTCAGGGGATGGAATCGATAGTCAAGGGATGGAATCGATTGTCAGGGGATGGAATCGATAGTCAGGGGATGGAATCGATAGTCACGGGAAGGAATCAATTGTCAGGGGATAGAATCGAAAGTCAGGGGATGGAATCGATAGTCAGAGGATGGAATCGATAGTCACGGGATGGAATCGATAGTCACGGGATGGAATCGATTGTCAGGGGATGGAATTGATAGTCAGGGTTGGAATCGATTGTCAGGAGATGGAATCGATAGTCAGGGGATGGAATCGATAGTCAAGGGATGGTTTCGATTGTCAGGGGATGGAATCCATAGTCAGGGGATGGAATCGATAGTCAGGGGATGGAATCGATAGTCAGGAGATGGAATCGATAGTCAGGGGATGGAATCGATAGTCACGGGATGGAATCGATTGTCAGGGGATGGAATTGATAGTCAGGGGTTGGTATCGATTGTCAGGAGATGGAATCGATAGTCAGGGGATGGAATCGATAGTCAAGGGATGGAATTGGTAGTCAGGGGATAGAATCGATAGTCAGGGGATGGAATCGATAGTCAGGAGATGGAATCCATAGTCAGGGGATGGAATCGATAGTCAGGGGATGGAATCGATAGTCAGGGGATGGAATCGATGGTCACGGGATGGAATCGATAGTCAGAGGCTGGTATCGAAAGTCAGGAGATGGAATTGATAGTCAGGAGTTGGAATAGATAGCCAGATGATGGAATCGTTAGTCAGGGGTTAGAATCGATAGTCAGAGGATGGAATCGATAGTCTGGGGATGGAATCGATAATCAGGGGATGGAATCGATAGTCAGGGAATAGAATCGATAGTCGGGTTGGAATCGATAGTCAGGGGATGGAATCGACAGGCAGGGGATAGAATCGGTAGTCAGGGGATCGAATCGATAGTCAGGGGATGGAATCGATAGTCGGGATAGAATCGATAGTCAGTGGATGGAATCTATAGTCAGGGGATGGAATCGAGAGTCAGGGGATAGAATCGATAGTCAGGGGATAGAATCAATAGTCAGGGGATAGAATCGATAGTGAGGGGATGGAATCGATAGTCAGGGGATGGAATCAACAGTCGGGAAGGAATCGATAGTCAGGGGTTTGAATCGATAGTCAGGGGATGGAATCGATAGTCAGGGTTTGGAATCTATTGTCAGGGGATAGAATCGACAGTCAGGAGATGGAATCGATAGTCAGGTGATGGAAACGATAGTCAGGGGATAGAATCGATAGACAGGAGATGGAAGCGATAGTCAGGAGATTGATTCGATAGTCAGGGGATGGAATCAATAGTCAGGGGATGGAATCGATGGTCATGGGATGGAATCGATAGTCAGGGGATGGAATCGATAGTCAGGGGATGGAATCGATAGTCAGGGGTTGGAATCGATAGTCACGGGATGGAATCGATCGTCAGGGGATAGAATCGATAGTCAGGGGATGGAATCGATAGTCAGGGGATGGAATCGATAGTCAGGGGATAGAATCGATAGTCAAGGGATGGAATCGATAGTCAGGGGATGGAATCAATAGTCAGGTGATGGAATCGATAGTCAGGGGATGGAATCGATAGTCACGGGATGGAATCAATTGTCAGGGGATAGAATCGATAGTCAGGGGATAGAATCGATTGTCGGTGGATAGAATCGATTGTCAGGGGATAGAATCGATAGTCAGGGGTTGGAATCGATTGTCACGTGTTGGAATCGATTGTCAGGGGATAGAATCAATAGTAAGGGGATGGAATCGATAGTCAGGGGATGGAATCGATAGTCAGGGGATGGAATCGATAGTCAAGGGATGGAATCGATAGTCAGGGGATGGAATCGATAGTCAGGGGATGGAATCGATAATCACGGGATGGAATCAATTGTCAGGGGATAGAATCGAAAGTCAGGGGATGGAATCGATAGTCAGAGGATGGAATCGATAGTCACGGGATGGAATCGATAGTCACGGGATGGAATCGATTGTCAGGGGATGGAATTGATAGTCAGGGTTGGAATCGATTGTCAGGAGATGGAATCGATAGTCAGGGGATGGAATCGATAGTCAAGGGATGGAATCGATTGTCAGGGGATGGAATCCATAGTCAGGGGATGGAATCGATAGTCAGGGGATGGAATCGATAGTCAGGAGATGGAATCGATAGTCAGGGGATGGAATCGATAGTCACGGGATGGAATCGATTGTCAGGGGATGGAATTGATAGTCAGGGGTTGGTATCGATTGTCAGGAGATGGAATCGATAGTCAGGGGATGGAATCGATAGTCAAGGGAAGGAATTGGTAGTCAGGGGATAGAATCGATAGTCAGGGGATGGAATCGATAGTCAGGAAATGGAATCCATAGTCAGGGGATGGAATCGATAGTCAGGGGATGGAATCGATAGTCAGGGGATGGAATCGATGGTCACGGGATGGAATCGATAGTCAGAGGATGGTATCGAAAGTCAGGAGATGGAATTGATAGTCAGGAGTTGGAACAGATAGCCAGATGATGGAATCGTTAGTCAGGGGTTAGAATCGATAGTCAGAGGATGGAATCGATAGTCAGGGGTTGGAATCGATAATCAGGGGATGGAATCGATAGTCAGGGAATAGAATCGATAGTCGGGTTGGAATCGATAGTCAGGGGATGGAATCGACAGGCAGGGGATAGAATCGGTAGTCAGGGGATCGAATCGATAGTCAGGGGATGGAATCGATAGTCGGGATAGAATCGATAGTCAGTGGATGGAATCTATAGTCAGGGGATGGAATCGAGAGTCAGGGGATAGAATCGATAGTCAGGGGATAGAATCAATAGTCAGGGGATAGAATCGATAGTGAGGGGATGGAATCGATAGTCAGGGGATGGAATCAACAGTCGGGAAGGAATCGATAGTCAGGGGTTTGAATCGATAGTCAGGGGATGGAATCGATAGTCAGGGTTTGGAATCTATTGTCAGGGGATGGAATCGACAGTCAGGAGATGGAATCGATAGTCAGGTGATGGAAACGATAGTCAGGGGATAGAATCGATAGACAGGAGATGGAATCGATAGTCAGGAGATTGATTCGATAGTCAGGGGATGGAATCGATAGTCAGGTGATGGAATCGATAGTCAGGGGATGGAATCAATAGTCAGGGGATGGAATCGATGGTCATGGGATGGAATCGATAGTCAGGGGATGGAATCGATAGTCAGGGGATGGAATCGATAGTCAGGGGTTGGAATCGATAGTCACGGGATGGAATCGATCGTCAGGGGATAGAATCGATAGTCAGGGGATGGAATCGATAGTCAGGGGATGGAATCGATAGTCAGGGGATGGAATCGATAGTCAAGGGATGGAATCGATAGTCAGGGGATGGAATCAAAAGTCAGGTGATGGATTCGATAGTCAGGGGATGGAATCGATAGTCACGGGATGGAATCAATTGTCAGGGGATAGAATCAATAGTCAGGGGATGGAATCGATAGTCAGAGGATGGAATCGATAGTCAGGGGATGGAATCGATAGTCACGGGATGGAATCGATTGTCAGGGGATGGAATTGATAGTCAGGGTTGGAATCGATTGTCAGGAGATGGAATCGATAGTCAGGGGATGGAATCGATAGTCAAGGGATGGAATTGGTAGTCAGGGGATAGAATCGATTGTCAGGGGATGGAATCGATAGTCAAGGGATGGAATTGGTAGTCAGGGGACAGAATCGATAGTCGGGATGGAATCGATAGTCAGGAGATGCAATCCATAGTCAGGGGATGGAATCGATAGTCAGGGGATGGAATCGATAGTCAGGGGATGGAATCGATGGTCACGGGATAGAATCGATAGTGGTAGGATTGTATCGAAAGTCAGGAGATGGAATTGATAGTCAGGAGTTGGAATAGATAGTCAGGCGATGGAATCGTTAGTCAGGGGTTAGAATCGATAGTCAGAGGATGGAATCGATAGTCAGGGGATGGAATCGATAATCAGTGGTGGAATCGATAGTCAGGGAAGAGAATCGATAGTCGGGTTGGAATTGATAGTCAGGGGATGGAATCGACAGGCAGGGGATAGAATCGGTAGTCAGGGGATCGAATCGATAGTCAGGGGATGGAATCGATAGTCGGGATAGAATCGATAGACAGGAGATGGAAGCGATAGTCAGGAGATTGATTCGATAGTCAGGGGATGGAATCAATAGTCAGGGGATGGAATCGACGGTCATGGGATGGAATCGATAGTCAGGGGATGGAATCGATAGTCAGGGGATGGAATCGATAGTCAGGGGTTGGAATCGATAGTCACGGGATGGAATCGATCGTCAGGGGATAGAATCGATAGTCAGGGGATGGAATCGATAGTCAGGGGATGGAATCGATAGTCAGGGGATGGAATCGATAGTCAAGGGATGGAATCGATAGTCAGGGGATGGAATCAATAGTCAGGTGATGGAATCGATAGTCAGGGGATGGAATCGATAGTCACGGGATGGAATCAATTGTCAGGGGATAGAATCGATAGTCAGGGGATAGAATCGATTGTCGGTGGATAGAATCGATAGTCAGGGGATAGAATCGATAGTCAGGGGTTGGAATCGATTGTCACGTGTTGGAATCGATTGTCAGGGGATAGAATCAATAGTAAGGGGATGGAATCGATAGTCAGGGGATGGAATCGATAGTCAGGGGATGGAATCGATAGTCAAGGGATGGAATCGATAGTCAGGGGATGGAATCGATAGTCAGGGGATGGAATCGATAATCACGGGATGGAATCAATTGTCAGGGGATAGAATCGAAAGTCAGGGGATGGAATCGATAGTCAGAGGATGGAATCGATAGTCACGGGATGGAATCGATAGTCACGGGATGGAATCGATTGTCAGGGGATGGAATTGATAGTCAGGGGTTGGTATCGATTGTCAGGAGATGGAATCGATAGTCAGGGGATGGAATCGATAGTCAAGGGATGGAATTGGTAGTCAGGGGATAGAATCGATAGTCAGGGGATGGAATCGATAGTCAGGAGATGGAATCCATAGTCAGGGGATGGAATCGATAGTCAGGGGATGGAATCGATAGTCAGGGGATGGAATCGATGGTCACGGGATGGAATCGATAGTCAGAGGCTGGTATCGAAAGTCAGGAGATGGAATTGATAGTCAGGAGTTGGAATAGATAGCCAGATGATGGAATCGTTAGTCAGGGGTTAGAATCGATAGTCAGAGGATGGAATCGATAGTCTGGGGATGGAATCGATAATCAGGGGATGGAATCGATAGTCAGGGAATAGAATCGATAGTCGGGTTGGAATCGATAGTCAGGGGATGGAATCGACAGGCAGGGGATAGAATCGGTAGTCAGGGGATCGAATCGATAGTCAGGGGATGGAATCGATAGTCGGGATAGAATCGATAGTCAGTGGATGGAATCTATAGTCAGGGGATGGAATCGAGAGTCAGGGGATAGAATCGATAGTCAGGGGATAGAATCAATAGTCAGGGGATAGAATCGATAGTGAGGGGATGGAATCGATAGTCAGGGGATGGAATCAACAGTCGGGAAGGAATCGACAGTCAGGGGTTTGAATCGATAGTCAGGGGATGGAATCGATAGTCAGGGTTTGGAATCTATTGTCAGGGGATAGAATCGACAGTCAGGAGATGGAATCGATAGTCAGGTGATGGAAACGATAGTCAGGGGATAGAATCGATAGACAGGAGATGGAAGCGATAGTCAGGAGATTGATTCGATAGTCAGGGGATGGAATCAATAGTCAGGGGATGGAATCGATGGTCATGGGATGGAATCGATAGTCAGGGGATGGAATCGATAGTCAGGGGATGGAATCGATAGTCAGGGGTTGGAATCGATAGTCACGGGATGGAATCGATCGTCAGGGGATAGAATCGATAGTCAGGGGATGGAATCGATAGTCAGGGGATGGAATCGATAGTCAGGGGATAGAATCGATAGTCAAGGGATGGAATCGATAGTCAGGGGATGGAATCAATAGTCAGGTGATGGAATCGATAGTCAGGGGATGGAATCGATAGTCACGGGATGGAATCAATTGTCAGGGGATAGAATCGATAGTCAGGGGATGGAATCGATAGTCAAGGGAAGGAATTGGTAGTCAGGGGATAGAATCGATAGTCAGGGGATGGAATCGATAGTCAGGAAATGGAATCCATAGTCAGGGGATGGAATCGATAGTCAGGGGATGGAATCAATAGTCAGGGGATGGAATCGATGGTCACGGGATGGAATCGATAGTCAGAGGATGGTATCGAAAGTCAGGAGATGGAATTGATAGTCAGGAGTTGGAACAGATAGCCAGATGATGGAATCGTTAGTCAGGGGTTAGAATCGATAGTCAGAGGATGGAATCGATAGTCAGGGGTTGGAATCGATTGTCACGTGTTGGAATCGATTGTCAGGGGATAGAATCAATAGTAAGGGGATGGAATCGATAGTCAGGGGATGGAATCGATAGTCAGGGGATGGAATCGATAGTCAAGGGATGGAATCGATTGTCAGGGGATGGAATCGATAGTCAGGGGATGGAATCGATAGTCACGGGATGGAATCAATTGTCAGGGGATAGAATCGAAAGTCAGGGGATGGAATCGATAGTCAGAGGATGGAATCGATAGTCACGGGATGGAATCGATAGTCACGGGATGGAATCGATTGTCAGGGGATGGAATTGATAGTCAGGGTTGGAATCGATTGTCAGGAGATGGAATCGATAGTCAGGGGATGGAATCGATAGTCAAGGGATGGTTTCGATTGTCAGGGGATGGAATCCATAGTCAGGGGATGGAATCGATAGTCAGGGGATGGAATCGATAGTCAGGAGATGGAATCGATAGTCAGGGGATGGAATCGATAGTCACGGGATGGAATCGATTGTCAGGGGATGGAATTGATAGTCAGGGGTTGGTATCGATTGTCAGGAGATGGAATCGATAGTCAGGGGATGGAATCGATAGTCAAGGGATGGAATTGGTAGTCAGGGGATAGAATCGATAGTCAGGGGATGGAATCGATAGTCAGGAGATGGAATCCATAGTCAGGGGATGGAATCGATAGTCAGGGGATGGAATCGATAGTCAGGGGATGGAATCGATGGTCACGGGATGGAATCGATAGTCAGAGGCTGGTATCGAAAGTCAGGAGATGGAATTGATAGTCAGGAGTTGGAATAGATAGCCAGATGATGGAATCGTTAGTCAGGGGTTAGAATCGATAGTCAGAGGATGGAATCGATAGTCTGGGGATGGAATCGATAATCAGGGGATGGAATCGATAGTCAGGGAATAGAATCGATAGTCGGGTTGGAATCGATAGTCAGGGGATGGAATCGACAGGCAGGGGATAGAATCGGTAGTCAGGGGATCGAATCGATAGTCAGGGGATGGAATCGATAGTCGGGATAGAATCGATAGTCAGTGGATGGAATCTATAGTCAGGGGATGGAATCGAGAGTCAGGGGATAGAATCGATAGTCAGGGGATAGAATCAATAGTCAGGGGATAGAATCGATAGTGAGGGGATGGAATCGATAGTCAGGGGATGGAATCAACAGTCGGGAAGGAATCGATAGTCAGGGGTTTGAATCGATAGTCAGGGGATGGAATCGATAGTCAGGGTTTGGAATCTATTGTCAGGGGATAGAATCGACAGTCAGGAGATGGAATCGATAGTCAGGTGATGGAAACGATAGTCGGGATAGAATCGATAGACAGGAGATGGAAGCGATAGTCAGGAGATTGATTCGATAGTCAGGGGATGGAATCAATAGTCAGGGGATGGAATCGATGGTCATGGGATGGAATCGATAGTCAGGGGATGGAATCGATAGTCAGGGGATGGAATCGATAGTCAGGGGTTGGAATCGATAGTCACGGGATGGAATCGATCGTCAGGGGATAGAATCGATAGTCAGGGGATGGAATCGATAGTCAGGGGATGGAATCGATAGTCAGGGGATAGAATCGATAGTCAAGGGATGGAATCGATAGTCAGGGGATGGAATCAATAGTCAGGTGATGGAATCGATAGTCAGGGGATGGAATCGATAGTCACGGGATGGAATCAATTGTCAGGGGATAGAATCGATAGTCAGGGGATAGAATCGATTGTCGGTGGATAGAATCGATAGTCAGGGGATAGAATCGATAGTCAGGGGTTGGAATCGATTGTCACGTGTTGGAATCGATTGTCAGGGGATAGAATCAATAGTAAGGGGATGGAATCGATAGTCAGGGGATGGAATCGATAGTCAGGGGATGGAATCGATAGTCAAGGGATGGAATCGATAGTCAGGGGATGGAATCGATAGTCAGGGGATGGAATCGATAATCACGGGATGGAATCAATTGTCAGGGGATAGAATCGAAAGTCAGGGGATGGAATCGATAGTCAGAGGATGGAATCGATAGTCACGGGATGGAATCGATAGTCACGGGATGGAATCGATTGTCAGGGGATGGAATTGATAGTCAGGGTTGGAATCGATTGTCAGGAGATGGAATCGATAGTCAGGGGATGGAATCGATAGTCAAGGGATGGAATCGATTGTCAGGGGATGGAATCCATAGTCAGGGGATGGAATCGATAGTCAGGGGATGGAATCGATAGTCAGGAGATGGAATCGATAGTCAGGGGATGGAATCGATAGTCACGGGATGGAATCGATTGTCAGGGGATGGAATTGATAGTCAGGGGTTGGTATCGATTGTCAGGAGATGGAATCGATAGTCAGGGGATGGAATCGATAGTCAAGGGAAGGAATTGGTAGTCAGGGGATAGAATCGATAGTCAGGGGATGGAATCGATAGTCAGGAAATGGAATCCATAGTCAGGGGATGGAATCGATAGTCAGGGGATGGAATCGATAGTCAGGGGATGGAATCGATGGTCACGGGATGGAATCGATAGTCAGAGGATGGTATCGAAAGTCAGGAGATGGAATTGATAGTCAGGAGTTGGAACAGATAGCCAGATGATGGAATCGTTAGTCAGGGGTTAGAATCGATAGTCAGAGGATGGAATCGATAGTCAGGGGTTGGAATCGATAATCAGGGGATGGAATCGATAGTCAGGGAATAGAATCGATAGTCGGGTTGGAATCGATAGTCAGGGGATGGAATCGACAGGCAGGGGATAGAATCGGTAGTCAGGGGATCGAATCGATAGTCAGGGGATGGAATCGATAGTCGGGATAGAATCAATAGTCAGTGGATGGAATCTATAGTCAGGGGATGGAATCGAGAGTCAGGGGATAGAATCGATAGTCAGTGGATAGAATCAATAGTCAGGGGATAGAATCGATAGTGAGGGGATGGAATCGATAGTCAGGGGATGGAATCAACAGTCGGGAAGGAATCGATAGTCAGGGGTTTGAATCGATAGTCAGGGGATGGAATCGATAGTCAGGGTTTGGAATCTATTGTCAGGGGATGGAATCGACAGTCAGGAGATGGAATCGATAGTCAGGTGATGGAAACGATAGTCAGGGGATAGAATCGATAGACAGGAGATGGAATCGATAGTCAGGAGATTGATTCGATAGTCAGGGGATGGAATCGATAGTCAGGTGATGGAATCGATAGTCAGGGGATGGAATCAATAGTCAGGGGATGGAATCGATGGTCATGGGATGGAAACGATAGTCAGGGGATGGAATCGATAGTCAGGGGATGGAATCGATAGTCAGGGGTTGGAATCGATAGTCACGGGATGGAATCGATCGTCAGGGGATAGAATCGATAGTCAGGGGATGGAATCGATAGTCAGGGGATGGAATCGATAGTCAGGGGATGGAATCGATAGTCAAGGGATGGAATCGATAGTCAGGGGATGGAATCAAAAGTCAGGTGATGGATTCGATAGTCAGGGGATGGAATCGATAGTCACGGGATGGAATCAATTGTCAGGGGATAGAATCAATAGTCAGGGGATGGAATCGATAGTCAGAGGATGGAATCGATAGTCAGGGGATGGAATCGATAGTCACGGGATGGAATCGATTGTCAGGGGATGGAATTGATAGTCAGGGTTGGAATCGATTGTCAGGAGATGGAATCGATAGTCAGGGGATGGAATCGATAGTCAAGGGATGGAATTGGTAGTCAGGGGATAGAATCGATTGTCAGGGGATGGAATCGATAGTCAAGGGATGGAATTGGTAGTCAGGGGACAGAATCGATAGTCGGGATGGAATCGATAGTCAGGAGATGCAATCCATAGTCAGGGGATGGAATCGATAGTCAGGGGATGGAATCGATAGTCAGGGGATGGAATCGATGGTCACGGGATAGAATCGATAGTGGTAGGATTGTATCGAAAGTCAGGAGATGGAATTGATAGTCAGGAGTTGGAATAGATACTCAGGCGATGGAATCGTTAGTCAGGGGTTAGAATCGATAGTCAGAGGATGGAATCGATAGTCAGGGGATGGAATCGATAATCAGTGGTGGAATCGATAGTCAGGGAAGAGAATCGATAGTCGGGTTGGAATTGATAGTCAGGGGATGGAATCGACAGGCAGGGGATAGAATCGGTAGTCAGGGGATCGAATCGATAGTCAGGGGATGGAATCGATAGTCGGGATAGAATCGATAGACAGGAGATGGAAGCGATAGTCAGGAGATTGATTCGATAGTCAGGGGATGGAATCAATAGTCAGGGGATGGAATCGACGGTCATGGGATGGAATCGATAGTCAGGGGATGGAATCGATAGTCAGGGGATGGAATCGATAGTCAGGGGTTGGAATCGATAGTCACGGGATGGAATCGATCGTCAGGGGATAGAATCGATAGTCAGGGGATGGAATCGATAGTCAGGGGATGGAATCGATAGTCAGGGGATGGAATCGATAGTCAAGGGATGGAATCGATAGTCAGGGGATGGAATCAATAGTCAGGTGATGGAATCGATAGTCAGGGGATGGAATCGATAGTCACGGGATGGAATCAATTGTCAGGGGATAGAATCGATAGTCAGGGGATAGAATCGATTGTCGGTGGATAGAA
Source organism: Somniosus microcephalus (assembly GCF_052327205.1). Taxonomy (NCBI): domain Eukaryota; kingdom Metazoa; phylum Chordata; class Chondrichthyes; order Squaliformes; family Somniosidae; genus Somniosus; species Somniosus microcephalus. The sequence goes on along the minus strand of NC_140999.1, from coordinate 94,106,462 downwards.
TCGATAGTCAGGGGATAGAATCGATAGTCAGGGGTTGGAATCGATTGTCACGTGTTGGAATCGATTGTCAGGGGATAGAATCAATAGTAAGGGGATGGAATCGATAGTCAGGGGATGGAATCGATAGTCAGGGGATGGAATCGATAGTCAAGGGATGGAATCGATAGTCAGGGGATGGAATCGATAGTCAGGGGATGGAATCGATAATCACGGGATGGAATCAATTGTCAGGGGATAGAATCGAAAGTCAGGGGATGGAATCGATAGTCAGAGGATGGAATCGATAGTCACGGGATGGAATCGATAGTCACGGGATGGAATCGATTGTCAGGGGATGGAATTGATAGTCAGGGTTGGAATCGATTGTCAGGAGATGGAATCGATAGTCAGGGGATGGAATCGATAGTCAAGGGATGGAATCGATTGTCAGGGGATGGAATCCATAGTCAGGGGATGGAATCGATAGTCAGGGGATGGAATCGATAGTCAGGAGATGGAATCGATAGTCAGGGGATGGAATCGATAGTCACGGGATGGAATCGATTGTCAGGGGATGGAATTGATAGTCAGGGGTTGGTATCGATTGTCAGGAGATGGAATCGATAGTCAGGGGATGGAATCGATAGTCAAGGGAAGGAATTGGTAGTCAGGGGATAGAATCGATAGTCAGGGGATGGAATCGATAGTCAGGAAATGGAATCCATAGTCAGGGGATGGAATCGATAGTCAGGGGATGGAATCAATAGTCAGGGGATGGAATCGATGGTCACGGGATGGAATCGATAGTCAGAGGATGGTATCGAAAGTCAGGAGATGGAATTGATAGTCAGGAGTTGGAACAGATAGCCAGATGATGGAATCGTTAGTCAGGGGTTAGAATCGATAGTCAGAGGATGGAATCGATAGTCAGGGGTTGGAATCGATTGTCACGTGTTGGAATCGATTGTCAGGGGATAGAATCAATAGTAAGGGGATGGAATCGATAGTCAGGGGATGGAATCGATAGTCAGGGGATGGAATCGATAGTCAAGGGATGGAATCGATTGTCAGGGGATGGAATCGATAGTCAGGGGATGGAATCGATAGTCACGGGATGGAATCAATTGTCAGGGGATAGAATCGAAAGTCAGGGGATGGAATCGATAGTCAGAGGATGGAATCGATAGTCACGGGATGGAATCGATAGTCACGGGATGGAATCGATTGTCAGGGGATGGAATTGATAGTCAGGGTTGGAATCGATTGTCAGGAGATGGAATCGATAGTCAGGGGATGGAATCGATAGTCAAGGGATGGAATCGATTGTCAGGGGATGGAATCCATAGTCAGGGGATGGAATCGATAGTCAGGGGATGGAATCGATAGTCAGGAGATGGAATCGATAGTCAGGGGATGGAATCGATAGTCACGGGATGGAATCGATTGTCAGGGGATGGAATTGATAGTCAGGGGTTGGTATCGATTGTCAGGAGATGGAATCGATAGTCAGGGGATGGAATCGATAGTCAAGGGATGGAATTGGTAGTCAGGGGATAGAATCGATAGTCAGGGGATGGAATCGATAGTCAGGAGATGGAATCCATAGTCAGGGGATGGAATCGATAGTCAGGGGATGGAATCGATAGTCAGGGGATGGAATCGATGGTCACGGGATGGAATCGATAGTCAGAGGCTGGTATCGAAAGTCAGGAGATGGAATTGATAGTCAGGAGTTGGAATAGATAGCCAGATGATGGAATCGTTAGTCAGGGGTTAGAATCGATAGTCAGAGGATGGAATCGATAGTCTGGGGATGGAATCGATAATCAGGGGATGGAATCGATAGTCAGGGAATAGAATCGATAGTCGGGTTGGAATCGATAGTCAGGGGATGGAATCGACAGGCAGGGGATAGAATCGGTAGTCAGGGGATCGAATCGATAGTCAGGGGATGGAATCGATAGTCGGGATAGAATCGATAGTCAGTGGATGGAATCTATAGTCAGGGGATGGAATCGAGAGTCAGGGGATAGAATCGATAGTCAGGGGATAGAATCAATAGTCAGGGGATAGAATCGATAGTGAGGGGATGGAATCGATAGTCAGGGGATGGAATCAACAGTCGGGAAGGAATCGATAGTCAGGGGTTTGAATCGATAGTCAGGGGATGGAATCGATAGTCAGGGTTTGGAATCTATTGTCAGGGGATAGAATCGACAGTCAGGAGATGGAATCGATAGTCAGGTGATGGAAACGATAGTCAGGGGATAGAATCGATAGACAGGAGATGGAAGCGATAGTCAGGAGATTGATTCGATAGTCAGGGGATGGAATCAATAGTCAGGGGATGGAATCGATGGTCATGGGATGGAATCGATAGTCAGGGGATGGAATCGATAGTCAGGGGATGGAATCGATAGTCAGGGGTTGGAATCGATAGTCACGGGATGGAATCGATCGTCAGGGGATAGAATCGATAGTCAGGGGATGGAATCGATAGTCAGGGGATGGAATCGATAGTCAGGGGATAGAATCGATAGTCAAGGGATGGAATCGATAGTCAGGGGATGGAATCAATAGTCAGGTGATGGAATCGATAGTCAGGGGATGGAATCGATAGTCACGGGATGGAATCAATTGTCAGGGGATAGAATCGATAGTCAGGGGATGGAATCGATAGTCAAGGGAAGGAATTGGTAGTCAGGGGATAGAATCGATAGTCAGGGGATGGAATCGATAGTCAGGAAATGGAATCCATAGTCAGGGGATGGAATCGATAGTCAGGGGATGGAATCAATAGTCAGGGGATGGAATTGATGGTCACGGGATGGAATCGATAGTCAGAGGATGGTATCGAAAGTCAGGAGATGGAATTGATAGTCAGGAGTTGGAACAGATAGCCAGATGATGGAATCGTTAGTCAGGGGTTAGAATCGATAGTCAGAGGATGGAATCGATAGTCAGGGGTTGGAATCGATTGTCACGTGTTGGAATCGATTGTCAGGGGATAGAATCAATAGTAAGGGGATGGAATCGATAGTCAGGGGATGGAATCGATAGTCAGGGGATGGAATCGATAGTCAAGGGATGGAATCGATTGTCAGGGGATGGAATCGATAGTCAGGGGATGGAATCGATAGTCACGGGATGGAATCAATTGTCAGGGGATAGAATCGAAAGTCAGGGGATGGAATCGATAGTCAGAGGATGGAATCGATAGTCACGGGATGGAATCGATAGTCACGGGATGGAATCGATTGTCAGGGGATGGAATTGATAGTCAGGGTTGGAATCGATTGTCAGGAGATGGAATCGATAGTCAGGGGATGGAATCGATAGTCAAGGGATGGAATCGATTGTCAGGGGATGGAATCCATAGTCAGGGGATGGAATCGATAGTCAGGGGATGGAATCGATAGTCAGGAGATGGAATCGATAGTCAGGGGATGGAATCGATAGTCACGGGATGGAATCGATTGTCAGGGGTTGGAATCGATAGTCACGGGATGGAATCGATCGTCAGGGGATAGAATCGATAGTCAGGGGATGGAATCGATGGTCACGGGATGGAATCGATAGTCAGAGGATGGTATCGAAAGTCAGGAGATGGAATTGATAGTCAGGAGTTGGAACAGATAGCCAGATGATGGAATCGTTAGTCAGGGGTTAGAATCGATAGTCAGAGGATGGAATCGATAGTCAGGGGTTGGAATCGATTGTCACGTGTTGGAATCGATTGTCAGGGGATAGAATCAATAGTAAGGGGATGGAATCGATAGTCAGGGGATGGAATCGATAGTCAGGGGATGGAATCGATAGTCAAGGGATGGAATCGATTGTCAGGGGATGGAATCGATAGTCAGGGGATGGAATCGATAGTCACGGGATGGAATCAATTGTCAGGGGATAGAATCGAAAGTCAGGGGATGGAATCGATAGTCAGAGGATGGAATCGATAGTCACGGGATGGAATCGATAGTCACGGGATGGAATCGATTGTCAGGGGATGGAATTGATAGTCAGGGTTGGAATCGATTGTCAGGAGATGGAATCGATAGTCAGGGGATGGAATCGATAGTCAAGGGATGGAATCGATTGTCAGGGGATGGAATCCATAGTCAGGGGATGGAATCGATAGTCAGGGGATGGAATCGATAGTCAGGAGATGGAATCGATAGTCAGGGGATGGAATCGATAGTCACGGGATGGAATCGATTGTCAGGGGTTGGAATCGATAGTCACGGGATGGAATCGATCGTCAGGGGATAGAATCGATAGTCAGGGGAAGGAATCGATAGTCAGGGGTTTGAATCGATAGTCAGGGGATGGAATCGATAGTCAGGGTTTGGAATCTATTGTCAGGGGATGGAATCGACAGTCAGGAGATGGAATCGATAGTCAGGTGATGGAAACGATAGTCAGGGGATAGAATCGATAGACAGGAGATGGAAGCGATAGTCAGGAGATTGATTCGATAGTCAGGGGATGGAATCAATAGTCAGGGGATGGAATCGACGGTCATGGGATGGAATCGATAGTCAGGGGATGGAATCGATAGTCAGGGGATGGAATCGATAGTCAGGGGTTGGAATCGATAGTCACGGGATGGAATCGATCGTCAGGGGATAGAATCGATAGTCAGGGGATGGAATCGATAGTCAGGGGATGGAATCGATAGTCAGGGGATGGAATCGATAGTCAAGGGATGGAATCGATAGTCAGGGGATGGAATCAATAGTCAGGTGATGGAATCGATAGTCAGGGGATGGAATCGATAGTCACGGGATGGAATCAATTGTCAGGGGATAGAATCGATAGTCAGGGGATAGAATCGATTGTCGGTGGATAGAATCGATAGTCAGGGGATAGAATCGATAGTCAGGGGTTGGAATCGATTGTCACGTGTTGGAATCGATTGTCAGGGGATAGAATCAATAGTAAGGGGATGGAATCGATAGTCAGGGGATGGAATCGATAGTCAGGGGATGGAATCGATAGTCAAGGGATGGAATCGATAGTCAGGGGATGGAATCGATAGTCAGGGGATGGAATCGATAATCACGGGATGGAATCAATTGTCAGGGGATAGAATCGAAAGTCAGGGGATGGAATCGATAGTCAGAGGATGGAATCGATAGTCACGGGATGGAATCGATAGTCACGGGATGGAATCGATTGTCAGGGGATGGAATTGATAGTCAGGGTTGGAATCGATTGTCAGGAGATGGAATCGATAGTCAGGGGATGGAATCGATAGTCAAGGGATGGAATCGATTGTCAGGGGATGGAATCCATAGTCAGGGGATGGAATCGATAGTCAGGGGATGGAATCGATAGTCAGGAGATGGAATCGATAGTCAGGGGATGGAATCGATAGTCACGGGATGGAATCGATTGTCAGGGGATGGAATTGATAGTCAGGGGTTGGTATCGATTGTCAGGAGATGGAATCGATAGTCAGGGGATGGAATCGATAGTCAAGGGAAGGAATTGGTAGTCAGGGGATAGAATCGATAGTCAGGGGATGGAATCGATAGTCAGGAAATGGAATCCATAGTCAGGGGATGGAATCGATAGTCAGGGGATGGAATCAATAGTCAGGGGATGGAATCGATGGTCACGGGATGGAATCGATAGTCAGAGGATGGTATCGAAAGTCAGGAGATGGAATTGATAGTCAGGAGTTGGAACAGATAGCCAGATGATGGAATCGTTAGTCAGGGGTTAGAATCGATAGTCAGAGGATGGAATCGATAGTCAGGGGTTGGAATCGATTGTCACGTGTTGGAATCGATTGTCAGGGGATAGAATCAATAGTAAGGGGATGGAATCGATAGTCAGGGGATGGAATCGATAGTCAGGGGATGGAATCGATAGTCAAGGGATGGAATCGATTGTCAGGGGATGGAATCGATAGTCAGGGGATGGAATCGATAGTCACGGGATGGAATCAATTGTCAGGGGATAGAATCGAAAGTCAGGGGATGGAATCGATAGTCAGAGGATGGAATCGATAGTCACGGGATGGAATCGATAGTCACGGGATGGAATCGATTGTCAGGGGATGGAATTGATAGTCAGGGTTGGAATCGATTGTCAGGAGATGGAATCGATAGTCAGGGGATGGAATCGATAGTCAAGGGATGGAATCGATTGTCAGGGGATGGAATCCATAGCCAGGGGATGGAATCGATAGTCAGGGGATGGAATCGATAGTCAGGAGATGGAATCGATAGTCAGGGGATGGAATCGATAGTCACGGGATGGAATCGATTGTCAGGGGATGGAATTGATAGTCAGGGGTTGGTATCGATTGTCAGGAGATGGAATCGATAGTCAGGGGATGGAATCGATAGTCAAGGGATGGAATTGGTAGTCAGGGGATAGAATCGATAGTCAGGGGATGGAATCGATAGTCAGGAGATGGAATCCATAGTCAGGGGATGGAATCGATAGTCAGGGGATGGAATCGATAGTCAGGGGATGGAATCGATGGTCACGGGATGGAATCGATAGTCAGAGGCTGGTATCGAAAGTCAGGAGATGGAATTGATAGTCAGGAGTTGGAATAGATAGCCAGATGATGGAATCGTTAGTCAGGGGTTAGAATCGATAGTCAGAGGATGGAATCGATAGTCTGGGGATGGAATCGATAATCAGGGGATGGAATCGATAGTCAGGGAATAGAATCGATAGTCGGGTTGGAATCGATAGTCAGGGGATGGAATCGACAGGCAGGGGATAGAATCGGTAGTCAGGGGATCGAATCGATAGTCAGGGGATGGAATCGATAGTCGGGATAGAATCGATAGTCAGTGGATGGAATCTATAGTCAGGGGATGGAATCGAGAGTCAGGGGATAGAATCGATAGTCAGGGGATAGAATCAATAGTCAGGGGATAGAATCGATAGTGAGGGGATGGAATCGATAGTCAGGGGATGGAATCAACAGTCGGGAAGGAATCGATAGTCAGGGGTTTGAATCGATAGTCAGGGGATGGAATCGATAGTCAGGGTTTGGAATCTATTGTCAGGGGATAGAATCGACAGTCAGGAGATGGAATCGATAGTCAGGTGATGGAAACGATAGTCAGGGGATAGAATCGATAGACAGGAGATGGAAGCGATAGTCAGGAGATTGATTCGATAGTCAGGGGATGGAATCAATAGTCAGGGGATGGAATCGATGGTCATGGGATGGAATCGATAGTCAGGGGATGGAATCGATAGTCAGGGGATGGAATCGATAGTCAGGGGTTGGAATCGATAGTCACGGGATGGAATCGATCGTCAGGGGATAGAATCGATAGTCAGGGGATGGAATCGATAGTCAGGGGATGGAATCGATAGTCAGGGGATAGAATCGATAGTCAAGGGATGGAATCGATAGTCAGGGGATGGAATCAATAGTCAGGTGATGGAATCGATAGTCAGGGGATGGAATCGATAGTCACGGGATGGAATCAATTGTCAGGGGATAGAATCGATAGTCAGGGGATGGAATCGATAGTCAAGGGAAGGAATTGGTAGTCAGGGGATAGAATCGATAGTCAGGGGATGGAATCGATAGTCAGGAAATGGAATCCATAGTCAGGGGATGGAATCGATAGTCAGGGGATGGAATCAATAGTCAGGGGATGGAATCGATGGTCACGGGATGGAATCGATAGTCAGAGGATGGTATCGAAAGTCAGGAGATGGAATTGATAGTCAGGAGTTGGAACAGATAGCCAGATGATGGAATCGTTAGTCAGGGGTTAGAATCGATAGTCAGAGGATGGAATCGATAGTCAGGGGTTGGAATCGATTGTCACGTGTTGGAATCGATTGTCAGGGGATAGAATCAATAGTAAGGGGATGGAATCGATAGTCAGGGGATGGAATCGATAGTCAGGGGATGGAATCGATAGTCAAGGGATGGAATCGATTGTCAGGGGATGGAATCGATAGTCAGGGGATGGAATCGATAGTCACGGGATGGAATCAATTGTCAGGGGATAGAATCGAAAGTCAGGGGATGGAATCGATAGTCAGAGGATGGAATCGATAGTCACGGGATGGAATCGATAGTCACGGGATGGAATCGATTGTCAGGGGATGGAATTGATAGTCAGGGTTGGAATCGATTGTCAGGAGATGGAATCGATAGTCAGGGGATGGAATCGATAGTCAAGGGATGGTTTCGATTGTCAGGGGATGGAATCCATAGTCAGGGGATGGAATCGATAGTCAGGGGATGGAATCGATAGTCAGGAGATGGAATCGATAGTCAGGGGATGGAATCGATAGTCACGGGATGGAATCGATTGTCAGGGGATGGAATTGATAGTCAGGGGTTGGTATCGATTGTCAGGAGATGGAATCGATAGTCAGGGGATGGAATCGATAGTCAAGGGATGGAATTGGTAGTCAGGGGATAGAATCGATAGTCAGGGGATGGAATCGATAGTCAGGAGATGGAATCCATAGTCAGGGGATGGAATCGATAGTCAGGGGATGGAATCGATAGTCAGGGGATGGAATCGATGGTCACGGGATGGAATCGATAGTCAGAGGCTGGTATCGAAAGTCAGGAGATGGAATTGATAGTCAGGAGTTGGAATAGATAGCCAGATGATGGAATCGTTAGTCAGGGGTTAGAATCGATAGTCAGAGGATGGAATCGATAGTCTGGGGATGGAATCGATAATCAGGGGATGGAATCGATAGTCAGGGAATAGAATCGATAGTCGGGTTGGAATCGATAGTCAGGGGATGGAATCGACAGGCAGGGGATAGAATCGGTAGTCAGGGGATCGAATCGATAGTCAGGGGATGGAATCGATAGTCGGGATAGAATCGATAGTCAGTGGATGGAATCTATAGTCAGGGGATGGAATCGAGAGTCAGGGGATAGAATCGATAGTCAGGGGATAGAATCAATAGTCAGGGGATAGAATCGATAGTGAGGGGATGGAATCGATAGTCAGGGGATGGAATCAACAGTCGGGAAGGAATCGATAGTCAGGGGTTTGAATCGATAGTCAGGGGATGGAATCGATAGTCAGGGTTTGGAATCTATTGTCAGGGGATAGAATCGACAGTCAGGAGATGGAATCGATAGTCAGGTGATGGAAACGATAGTCAGGGGATAGAATCGATAGACAGGAGATGGAAGCGATAGTCAGGAGATTGATTCGATAGTCAGGGGATGGAATCAATAGTCAGGGGATGGAATCGATGGTCATGGGATGGAATCGATAGTCAGGGGATGGAATCGATAGTCAGGGGATGGAATCGATAGTCAGGGGTTGGAATCGATAGTCACGGGATGGAATCGATCGTCAGGGGATAGAATCGATAGTCAGGGGATGGAATCGATAGTCAGGGGATGGAATCGATAGTCAGGGGATAGAATCGATAGTCAAGGGATGGAATCGATAGTCAGGGGATGGAATCAATAGTCAGGTGATGGAATCGATAGTCAGGGGATGGAATCGATAGTCACGGGATGGAATCAATTGTCAGGGGATAGAATCGATAGTCAGGGGATAGAATCGATTGTCGGTGGATAGAATCGATAGTCAGGGGATAGAATCGATAGTCAGGGGTTGGAATCGATTGTCACGTGTTGGAATCGATTGTCAGGGGATAGAATCAATAGTAAGGGGATGGAATCGATAGTCAGGGGATGGAATCGATAGTCAGGGGATGGAATCGATAGTCAAGGGATGGAATCGATAGTCAGGGGATGGAATCGATAGTCAGGGGATGGAATCGATAATCACGGGATGGAATCAATTGTCAGGGGATAGAATCGAAAGTCAGGGGATGGAATCGATAGTCAGAGGATGGAATCGATAGTCACGGGATGGAATCGATAGTCACGGGATGGAATCGATTGTCAGGGGATGGAATTGATAGTCAGGGTTGGAATCGATTGTCAGGAGATGGAATCGATAGTCAGGGGATGGAATCGATAGTCAAGGGATGGAATCGATTGTCAGGGGATGGAATCCATAGTCAGGGGATGGAATCGATAGTCAGGGGATGGAATCGATAGTCAGGAGATGGAATCGATAGTCAGGGGATGGAATCGATAGTCACGGGATGGAATCGATTGTCAGGGGATGGAATTGATAGTCAGGGGTTGGTATCGATTGTCAGGAGATGGAATCGATAGTCAGGGGATGGAATCGATAGTCAAGGGAAGGAATTGGTAGTCAGGGGATAGAATCGATAGTCAGGGGATGGAATCGATAGTCAGGAAATGGAATCCATAGTCAGGGGATGGAATCGATAGTCAGGGGATGGAATCGATAGTCAGGGGATGGAATCGATGGTCACGGGATGGAATCGATAGTCAGAGGATGGTATCGAAAGTCAGGAGATGGAATTGATAGTCAGGAGTTGGAACAGATAGCCAGATGATGGAATCGTTAGTCAGGGGTTAGAATCGATAGTCAGAGGATGGAATCGATAGTCAGGGGTTGGAATCGATAATCAGGGGATGGAATCGATAGTCAGGGAATAGAATCGATAGTCGGGTTGGAATCGATAGTCAGGGGATGGAATCGACAGGCAGGGGATAGAATCGGTAGTCAGGGGATCGAATCGATAGTCAGGGGATGGAATCGATAGTCGGGATAGAATCGATAGTCAGTGGATGGAATCTATAGTCAGGGGATGGAATCGAGAGTCAGGGGATAGAATCGATAGTCAGGGGATAGAATCAATAGTCAGGGGATAGAATCGATAGTGAGGGGATGGAATCGATAGTCAGGGGATGGAATCAACAGTCGGGAAGGAATCGATAGTCAGGGGTTTGAATCGATAGTCAGGGGATGGAATCGATAGTCAGGGTTTGGAATCTATTGTCAGGGGATGGAATCGACAGTCAGGAGATGGAATCGATAGTCAGGTGATGGAAACGATAGTCAGGGGATAGAATCGATAGACAGGAGATGGAATCGATAGTCAGGAGATTGATTCGATAGTCAGGGGATGGAATCGATAGTCAGGTGATGGAATCGATAGTCAGGGGATGGAATCAATAGTCAGGGGATGGAATCGATGGTCATGGGATGGAATCGATAGTCAGGGGATGGAATCGATAGTCAGGGGATGGAATCGATAGTCAGGGGTTGGAATCGATAGTCACGGGATGGAATCGATCGTCAGGGGATAGAATCGATAGTCAGGGGATGGAATCGATAGTCAGGGGATGGAATCGATAGTCAGGGGATGGAATCGATAGTCAAGGGATGGAATCGATAGTCAGGGGATGGAATCAAAAGTCAGGTGATGGATTCGATAGTCAGGGGATGGAATCGATAGTCACGGGATGGAATCAATTGTCAGGGGATAGAATCAATAGTCAGGGGATGGAATCGATAGTCAGAGGATGGAATCGATAGTCAGGGGATGGAATCGATAGTCACGGGATGGAATCGATTGTCAGGGGATGGAATTGATAGTCAGGGTTGGAATCGATTGTCAGGAGATGGAATCGATAGTCAGGGGATGGAATCGATAGTCAAGGGATGGAATTGGTAGTCAGGGGATAGAATCGATTGTCAGGGGATGGAATCGATAGTCAAGGGATGGAATTGGTAGTCAGGGGACAGAATCGATAGTCGGGATGGAATCGATAGTCAGGAGATGCAATCCATAGTCAGGGGATGGAATCGATAGTCAGGGGATGGAATCGATAGTCAGGGGATGGAATCGATGGTCACGGGATAGAATCGATAGTGGTAGGATTGTATCGAAAGTCAGGAGATGGAATTGATAGTCAGGAGTTGGAATAGATAGTCAGGCGATGGAATCGTTAGTCAGGGGTTAGAATCGATAGTCAGAGGATGGAATCGATAGTCAGGGGATGGAATCGATAATCAGTGGTGGAATCGATAGTCAGGGAAGAGAATCGATAGTCGGGTTGGAATTGATAGTCAGGGGATGGAATCGACAGGCAGGGGATAGAATCGGTAGTCAGGGGATCGAATCGATAGTCAGGGGATGGAATCGATAGTCGGGATAGAATCAATAGTCAGTGGATGGAATCTATAGTCAGGGGATGGAATCGATAGTCAGGGGATAGAATCGATAGTCAGGGGATAGAATCAATAGTCAGGGGATAGAATCGATAGTGAGGGGATGGAATCGATAGTCAGGGGATGGAATCGACAGTCGGGAAGGAATCGATAGTCAGGGGTTAGAATCGATTGTCGGTGGATAGAATCGATAGTCAGGGGATAGAATCGATAGTCAGGGGTTGGAATCGATTGTCACGTGTTGGAATCGATTGTCAGGGGATAGAATCAATAGTAAGGGGATGGAATCGATAGTCAGGGGATGGAATCGATAGTCAGGGGATGGAATCGATAGTCAAGGGATGGAATCGATAGTCAGGGGATGGAATCGATAGTCAGGGGATGGAATCGATAATCACGGGATGGAATCAATTGTCAGGGGATAGAATCGAAAGTCAGGGGATGGAATCGATAGTCAGAGGATGGAATCGATAGTCACGGGATGGAATCGATAGTCACGGGATGGAATCGATTGTCAGGGGATGGAATTGATAGTCAGGGTTGGAATCGATTGTCAGGAGATGGAATCGATAGTCAGGGGATGGAATCGATAGTCAAGGGATGGAATCGATTGTCAGGGGATGGAATCCATAGTCAGGGGATGGAATCGATAGTCAGGGGATGGAATCGATAGTCAGGAGATGGAATCGATAGTCAGGGGATGGAATCGATAGTCACGGGATGGAATCGATTGTCAGGGGATGGAATTGATAGTCAGGGGTTGGTATCGATTGTCAGGAGATGGAATCGATAGTCAGGGGATGGAATCGATAGTCAAGGGAAGGAATTGGTAGTCAGGGGATAGAATCGATAGTCAGGGGATGGAATCGATAGTCAGGAAATGGAATCCATAGTCAGGGGATGGAATCGATAGTCAGGGGATGGAATCGATAGTCAGGGGATGGAATCGATGGTCACGGGATGGAATCGATAGTCAGAGGATGGTATCGAAAGTCAGGAGATGGAATTGATAGTCAGGAGTTGGAACAGATAGCCAGATGATGGAATCGTTAGTCAGGGGTTAGAATCGATAGTCAGAGGATGGAATCGATAGTCAGGGGTTGGAATCGATAATCAGGGGATGGAATCGATAGTCAGGGAATAGAATCGATAGTCGGGTTGGAATCGATAGTCAGGGGATGGAATCGACAGGCAGGGGATAGAATCGGTAGTCAGGGGATCGAATCGATAGTCAGGGGATGGAATCGATAGTCGGGATAGAATCGATAGTCAGTGGATGGAATCTATAGTCAGGGGATGGAATCGAGAGTCAGGGGATAGAATCGATAGTCAGGGGATAGAATCAATAGTCAGGGGATAGAATCGATAGTGAGGGGATGGAATCGATAGTCAGGGGATGGAATCAACAGTCGGGAAGGAATCGATAGTCAGGGGTTTGAATCGATAGTCAGGGGATGGAATCGATAGTCAGGGTTTGGAATCTATTGTCAGGGGATGGAATCGACAGTCAGGAGATGGAATCGATAGTCAGGTGATGGAAACGATAGTCAGGGGATAGAATCGATAGACAGGAGATGGAATCGATAGTCAGGATATTGATTCGATAGTCAGGGGATGGAATCGATAGTCAGGTGATGGAATCGATAGTCAGGGGATGGAATCAATAGTCAGGGGATGGAATCGATGGTCATGGGATGGAATCGATAGTCAGGGGATGGAATCGATAGTCAGGGGATGGAATCGATAGTCAGGGGTTGGAATCGATAGTCACGGGATGGAATCGATCGTCAGGGGATAGAATCGATAGTCAGGGGATGGAATCGATAGTCAGGGGATGGAATCGATAGTCAGGGGATGGAATCGATAGTCAAGGGATGGAATCGATAGTCAGGGGATGGAATCAAAAGTCAGGTGATGGATTCGATAGTCAGGGGATGGAATCGATAGTCACGGGATGGAATCAATTGTCAGGGGATAGAATCAATAGTCAGGGGATGGAATCGATAGTCAGAGGATGGAATCGATAGTCAGGGGATGGAATCGATAGTCACGGGATGGAATCGATTGTCAGGGGATGGAATTGATAGTCAGGGTTGGAATCGATTGTCAGGAGATGGAATCGATAGTCAGGGGATGGAATCGATAGTCAAGGGATGGAATTGGTAGTCAGGGGATAGAATCGATTGTCAGGGGATGGAATCGATAGTCAAGGGATGGAATTGGTAGTCAGGGGACAGAATCGATAGTCGGGATGGAATCGATAGTCAGGAGATGCAATCCATAGTCAGGGGATGGAATCGATAGTCAGGGGATGGAATCGATAGTCAGGGGATGGAATCGATGGTCACGGGATAGAATCGATAGTGGTAGGATTGTATCGAAAGTCAGGAGATGGAATTGATAGTCAGGAGTTGGAATAGATAGTCAGGCGATGGAATCGTTAGTCAGGGGTTAGAATCGATAGTCAGAGGATGGAATCGATAGTCAGGGGATGGAATCGATTATCAGTGGTGGAATCGATAGTCAGGGAAGAGAATCGATAGTCGGGTTGGAATTGATAGTCAGGGGATGGAATCGACAGGCAGGGGATAGAATCGGTAGTCAGGGGATCGAATCGATAGTCAGGGGATGGAATCGATAGTCGGGATAGAATCAATAGTCAGTGGATGGAATCTATAGTCAGGGGATGGAATCGATAGTCAGGGGATAGAATCGATAGTCAGGGGATAGAATCAATAGTCAGGGGATAGAATCGATAGTGAGGGGATGGAATCGATAGTCAGGGGATGGAATCGACAGTCGGGAAGGAATCGATAGTCAGGGGTTTGAATCGATAGTCAGGGGATGGAATCGATAGTCAGGGTTTGGAATCTATTGTCAGGGGATGGAATCGCTAGTCAGGGGATGGAATCGATAGCCAGGGGATGGAATTGATAGTCAGGGGATGGAATCCAAAGTCAGGAGATGGAATCAATAGTCAGGGGATGGAATCCATAGTCAGGGGATGGAATCGATAGTCAGGGGATGGACTCGATAGTCAGGGGATGGAACCGATAGTCATGGGATGGAATCGATAGTCAGGGGATGGAATCGATAGTCAGGGGATGGAATCGATAGTCAGGAGATGGAATCGATAGTCAGAAGATGGAATCGATAGTCAGCGGTTAGAATTGATAGTCAGGGGATGGAATCGATAGTCAGGGGATGGAATCGATAGTCAGGGGTTAGAATCGATAGTCAGGGGATGAAATCGATAGTCAGGAGATGGAATCGATAGTCAGGGGATGGAATCGATAGTCAGGAGATAGAATCGATAGTCAGGGAATTGAATCTATAGACAGGAGATAGAATCGAAAGTCAAGTGATGGAATCGATTGTCAGGGAATAGAATCGATAGTCAGGGGATGGAATCGCTAGTCAGGGGATGGAATCGCTAGTCAGGGGATAGATTCGATAGTCAGGGGATGGAATCGATAGTCAGGGGATGGAATCGATAGTCAGGGGATGGAATCAATAGTCAGGAGATGGAATCGATAGTCAGGAGATAGAATCGATAGTCAGGGGATGGAATCGATAGTCAAGGGATGCAATCAATAGTCAGGAGATGTAATCGATAGTCAGGAGATAGAATCGATAGTCAGGGGATGGAATCGATAGGGGATGGACTCGATAGTTAGAGGATGGAATCCATTGTCAGGGAATGGAATCGATAGTCAGGAGATGTAATCGATAGTCAGCGGATGGAATCGATAGTCTAGGGTTAGAATCCAATAGTCAGGGGATGGAATCGATAGTCAGGAGATGGAATCAATAGTCAGGGGATGGAATCGATAGTCAGGAAATGGCATCGATAGTCAAGGGTTGGAATCCATAGTCAGGGGATGGTATCGATAGTCAGGGGATGGAATTGATCATCAGGGGAAGGAATCGATAGTCAGGAGATGGAATCGATTGTCAGGGGATGGAATCCATAGTCAAGGGTTGGAATCGTTATTCAGGGGATGGATTCCATAGTCAGGGGATGGAATCGATAGTCACGGGATAGAATCGATAGTCAGGGGATGGAATCGATAGTCATTGGATGGAATCGATAGTCAGGAGATGGAATCGATAGTCAGACGATGGAATCGATAGTCAGGGGTTAGAATCGACAGTCAGGGGATGGATTCGATAGTCAGGGGTTAGAATCAATAGTCAGGGGATGGAATCGATAGTCAGGAGATGGAATCGATAGTTAGCGGATGGAATCGATAGTTAGGAGATAGAATCGATAGTCAAGGGATGGAATCGATACTCTGGAGATAGAATCGATAATCAGGGGATGGAATCGATAGTCGGGATAGAATCGATAGTCAGCGGATGAAATCGCTAGTCGGGATGGTATTGTTAGTCAGGGGATAGAATCGATAGTCAGGGGATGGAATCGATAGTCAGGTGGTGGAATCGATAGTCAGGAGATAGAATCGATAGTCAGGGGATGGAATCGATAGTCAAGGGATGGAATCGATAGTCAGGGGGTGGAATCGATAGTCAGGAGATAGAATCGATAGTCAGGGGATGGAATCGATAGTCAGGGGATGGAATCGATAGTCGGGATGGAATCAATTGTCAGGGGATGGAATCGATAGTCAGGGGTTGGAATCAATAGTCAGGAGATAGAATCTATTGTCAGGGGATGGAATCGATGGTCAGGGGATGGAATCGATAGTCAGGGGATGGAATCGATAGTCAGGAGATTTAATCGATAGTCAGGGGATGGAATTGATAGTCAGGATATGGAATCGATATTCAGTAGATGGAATCGATAGTCAGGAGATGTAATCGATAGTCAGGGGATGGAATCGATAGTCAGGGGTTAGAATCAATAGTCAGGGGATGGAATCGATAGTCAGGAGATGGCATCGATAGTCAGGGGATGGCATCGATAGTCAGGGGATGGAATCGATAGTCAGGAAATGGAATCGATTGTCAGGGGATGGAATCCATAGTCAGGGGATGGAATCGATAGTCAGGGGATGGAATCGATGGTCAAGGGATGGAATCGATAGTCAGGAGATAGAATCGATAGTCAGGGGATGGAATCGATAGTCAGGAGATGGAATCGATAGTCAGGGGATGGAATCGATAGTCAGGAGATAGAATCGATAGTCAAGGGATGGAATCGATAGTCAGGAGATAGAATCGATAGTCAGGGGATGGAATCGATAGTCAGGGGATAGAATCGATACTCAGGGGATGGAATCGCTAGTCGGCATGGAATCATTAGTCAGGGGATAGAATCGATAGTCAGGGGATGGAATCGTTGTCAGGGGATGGAATCCATAGTCAGGAGATAGAATACGAAAGTCAGGGGATGGAACCGATAGTCAAGGGATCGAATCGATAGTCAGGAGATAGAATCGATAGTCAGGGGATGGAATCGATAGTCATGGGATGCAATCAATAGTCACGAGATGGAATCGATAGTCAGGAGATAGAATCGATAGTCAGGGGATGGAATCGATAGTCAGGGGATGGAATCGATTGTCAGGGGATGGAATCAATTGTCAGGGGATGAAATCGATAGTCAGGGGATGGAATCAATAGTCAGGAGATAGAATCGATTGTCAGGGGATGGAATCGATAGTCAGGGGATGGAATCAATAGTCAGGGGATGGAATCGATAGTCAGGAGATGGAATCATTTGTCAGGGGATGGAATTGATAGTCAGGAGATGGAATCGATAGTCAGAGGATGGAATCGATAGTCAGCGGTTAGAATCGATAGTCAGGAGATAGAATCGATAGTCCGGGGATGGAATCGCTAGTCAGGAGATAGAATCGATAGTCAGGGGATGGAATCGAAAGTCAGGGGATAGAATTGATAGTCAGGGGATGGAATCGCTAGTCAGGGGATGGAATCGCTAGTCAGGGGATAGAATCGATAGTCAGGGGATGGAATCGATAGTCAGGGGATGGAATTGATAGTCAGGGGATGGAATCCATAGTCAGGAGATGGAATCGCTAGTCAGGAGATAGAATCAATAGTCAGGGGATGGAATCGATAGTCAAGGGATGCAATCAATAGTCAGGAGATGGAATCGATAGTCAGGAGGTAGAATCGATAGTCAGGGGATGGAATCGATAGTCAGGATATGGAATCGATAGTCAGGGGGTGGACTCGATAGTCAGGAGATGTAATCGATAGTCGGGATGGAATCGATAGTCAGGGGTTAGAATCCAATAGTCAGGGGATGGAATCGATAGTCAGGAGATGGAATCAATAGTCAGGGGATGGAACCGATAGTCAGGAGATGGCATCGATAGTCAGGGGATGGCATCGATAGTCAGGGGATGAAATTGATAGTCAGGGGATGGTATCGATAGTCAGGGGATGGAATCGACAGTCAGGGGATGGAATCGACAGTCAGGGGTTTGAGTCGACAGTCAGGGGATGGAATCGACAGTCAGTGAATGTAATCGACAGTCAGGGGATGGAATCGACTGTCAGGGGATGGAATCGACAGTCAGGGGATGGAATCGGTATTGATGGGATGGAATTGATAGTTAGGGGATGGAATCGATAGTCAGGGGATGGAATCGATAGTCTGGGGCTGGAATCGATATTCAGCGGATGTATTCGATAGTCAGGGGATACAATCGATAGTCAGGGGCTGGAATCGATAGTCAGGGGATGGAATCAATAGTCAGGGGATGGAATCGATTGTCTGGGGATGTAATCAAATGTCAGGGGATAGAATCGATATTCAGGAGATAGAATCGATAGTCAGGGGATGGAATCGATAGTCAGGGGATGGAATCGATAGTCAGGGGTTAGAAACGATAGTCAGGGGATGGAATCGATAGTCAGGTGATGGAATTGATAGTCAGTAGATGGAATCGATAGTCAGTGGATGGAATCAATAGTCAGTGGATGGAATCGATAGTCAGGAGATGGAATCGATAGTCAGGGGATGGAATCGATAGTCAGGGGATAGAATCGATAGTCAGGGGATGGAATCGATAGTCAGGGGATGGAATCGATATTCAGGGGAAGGAATCGATAGTCAAGGGTTGGAATCAACAGTCAGGGTATTGCATCGATAGTCAGGGGATGGAATCGCTAGTCAGGGGATGGAATCGATAGTCAGGGGATGGAATTGATAGTCAGGGGATGGAATCCAAAGTCAGGAGATGGAATCAATAGTCAGGGGATGGAATCCATAGTCAGGGGATGGAATCGATAGTCAGGGGATGGACTCGATAGTCAGGGGATGGAACCGATAGTCATGGGATGGAATCGATAGTCAGGGGATGGAATCGATAGTCAGGGGATGGAATCGATAGTCAGGAGATGGAATCGATAGTCAGAAGATGGAATCGATAATCAGCGGTTAGAATTGATAGTCAGGGGATGGAATCGATAGTCAGGGGATGGAATCGATAGTCAGGGGTTAGAATCGATAGTCAGGGGATGAAATCGATAGTCAGGAGATGGAATCGATAGTCAGGGGATGGAATCGATAGTCAGGAGATAGAATCGATAGGCAGGGAATTGAATCTATAGACAGGAGATAGAATCGAAAGTCAAGTGATGGAATCGATTGTCAGGGAATAGAATCGATAGTCAGGGGATGGAATCGCTAGTCAGGGGATGGAATCGCTAGTCAGGGGATAGATTCGATAGTCAGGGGATGGAATCGATAGTCAGGGGATGGAATCGATAGTCAGGGGATGGAATCAATAGTCAGGAGATGGAATCGATAGTCAGGAGATAGAATCGATAGTCAGGGGATGGAATCGATAGTCAAGGGATGCAATCAATAGTCAGGAGATGGAATCGATAGTCAGGAGATAGAATCGATAGTCAGGGGATGGAATCGATAGGGGATGGTCTCGATAGTTAGAGGATGGAATCCATTGTCAGGGAATGGAATCGATAGTCAGGAGATGTAATCGATAGTCAGCGGATGGAATCGATAGTCTGGGGTTAGAATCCAATAGTCAGGGGATGGAATCGATAGTCAGGAGATGGAATCAATAGTCAGGGGATGGAATCGATAGTCAGGAAATGGCATCGATAGTCAGGGGTTGGAATCCATAGTCAGGGGATGGAATCGATAGTCAGGGGATGGAATTGATCATCAGGGGAAGGAATCGATAGTCAGGAGATGGAATCGATTGTCAGGTGATGGAATCCATAGTCAAGGGTTGGAATCGTTATTCAGGGGATGGAATCCATAGTCAGGGGATGGAATCGATAGTCACGGGATAGAATCGATAGTCAGGGGATGGAATCGATAGTCATTGGATGGAATCGATAGTCAGGAGATGGAATCGATAGTCAGACGATGGAATCGATAGTCAGGGGTTAGAATCGACAGTCAGGGGATGGATTCGATAGTCAGGGGTTAGAATCAATAGTCAGGGGATGGAATCGATAGTCAGGAGATGGAATCGATAGTTAGCGGATGGAATCGATAGTTAGGAGATAGAATCGATAGTCAAGGGATGGAATCGATACTCTGGAGATAGAATCGATAATCAGGGGATGGAATCGATAGTCGGGATAGAATCGATAGTCAGCGGATGAAATCGCTAGTCGGGATGGTATTGTTAGTCAGGGGATAGAATCGATAGTCAGGGGATGGAATCGATAGTCAGGTGGTGGAATCGATAGTCAGGAGATAGAATCGATAGTCAGGGGATGGAATCGATAGTCAAGGGATGGAATCGATAGTCAGGGGGTGGAATCGATAGTCAGGAGATAGAATCGATAGTCAGGGGATGGAATCGATAGTCAGGGGATGGAATCGATAGTCGGGATGGAATCAATTGTCAGGGGATGGAATCGATAGTCAGGGGTTGGAATCAATAGTCAGGAGATAGAATCTATTGTCAGGGGATGGAATCGATGGTCAGGGGATGGAATCGATAGTCAGGGGATGGAATCGATAGTCAGGAGATTTAATCGATAGTCAGGGGATGGAATTGATAGTCAGGATATGGAATCGATATTCAGTAGATGGAATCGATAGTCAGGAGATGTAATCGATAGTCAGGGGATGGAATCGATAGTCAGGGGTTAGAATCAATAGTCAGGGGATGGAATCGATAGTCAGGAGATGGCATCGATAGTCAGGGGATGGCATCGATAGTCAGGGGATGGAATCGATAGTCAGGAAATGGAATCGATTGTCAGGGGATGGAATCCATAGTCAGGGGATGGAATCGATAGTCAGGGGATGGAATCGATGGTCAAGGGATGGAATCGATAGTCAGGGGATGGAATCGATAGTCAGGAGATGGAATCGATAGTCAGGGGATGGAATCGATAGTCAGGAGATAGAATCGATAGTCAAGGGATGGAATCGATAGTCAGGAGATAGAATCGATAGTCAGGGGATGGAATCGATAGTCAGGGGATAGAATCGATACTCAGGGGATGGAATCGCTAGTCGGCATGGAATCATTAGTCAGGGGATAGAATCGATAGTCAGGGGATGGAATCGTTGTCAGGGGATGGAATCCATAGTCAGGAGATAGAATACGAAAGTCAGGGGATGGAACCGATAGTCAAGGGATCGAATCGATAGTCAGGAGATAGAATCGATAGTCAGGGGATGGAATCGATAGTCATGGGATGCAATCAATAGTCACGAGATGGAATCGATAGTCAGGAGATAGAATCGATAGTCAGGGGATGGAATCGATAGTCAGGGGATGGAATCGATTGTCAGGGGATGGAATCAATTGTCAGGGGATGAAATCGATAGTCAGGGGATGGAATCAATAGTCAGGAGATAGAATCGATTGTCAGGGGATGGAATCGATAGTCAGGGGATGGAATCAATAGTCAGGGGATGGAATCGATAGTCAGGAGATGGAATCGTTTGTCAGGGGATGGAATCGATAGTCAGGAGATGGAATCGATATTCAGGGGATGGAATCGATAGTCAGGAGATGGTATCGATAGTCAGGGAATGGAATCGATAGTCAGGGGTTAGAATCCAACAGTCCGGGGATGGAATCGATAGTCAGGAAATGGAATCAATAGTCAGGAGATGGAATCGATAGTCAGGGGATATAATCGCTACTCAGGGGATGGAATCGATAGTCAGGGAATAGAATCGATAGTCAGGGGATGGAATCGATAGTCAGGGGATGGAATCGATAGTCGGGATGGAATCAATTGTCAGGGGATGGAATCATAGTCAGGGGTTGGAATCAATCGTCAGGAGATAGAATCGATTGTCAGGGGATGGAATCGATAGTCTGGGGATGGAATCC
This sequence comes from Somniosus microcephalus, assembly GCF_052327205.1. NCBI lineage: Eukaryota > Metazoa > Chordata > Chondrichthyes > Squaliformes > Somniosidae > Somniosus > Somniosus microcephalus. The sequence goes on along the minus strand of NC_140999.1, from coordinate 94,084,183 downwards.
ATAGTCGGGGATGGAATCGATAGTCAGAGGATTTAATCGATAGTCAGGGGATGGAATTGATAGTCAGGAGATGGAATCGATAGTCAGAGGATGGAATCGATAGTCAGCGGTTAGAATCGATAGTCAGGAGATAGAATCGATAGTCAGGGGATGGAATCGATAGTCAGGAGATAGAATCGATAGTCAGGGGATGGAATCGCTAGTCAGGGGATAGAATCGATAGTCAGGGGATGGAATCGATAGTCAGGGGATGGAATCCATAGTCAGGAGATGGAATCGCTAGTCAGGAGATAGAATCAATAGTCAGGAGATGGAATCGATAGTCAGGGGGTGGAATCCATAGTCAGGAGATGGAATCGCTAGTCAGGAGATAGAATCAAAAGTCAGGAGATGGAATCGATAGTCAGGAGGTAGAATCGATAGTCAGGGGATGGAATCGATAGTCAGGGAATGGAATCGATAGTCAGGATGGAATCAATTGTCAGGGGATGGAATCGATAGTCAGGGGTAGGAATCAATATTAAGGAGATAGAATCGATTGTCAGGGAATGGAATCGATAGTCAGGTGATGGAATCGATGGTCAGGGGATGGAATCGAAAGTCAGGAGATTTAATCGATAATCAGGGGATGGAATCGATAGTCAGGATATGGAATCGATAGTCAGGGGATGGAATCGATAGTCAGGAGATGGAATCGATAGTCGGGATGGAATCGATAGTCAGGGGATGGAATCGATAGTCAGGAGATGGCATCGATAGTCAGGGGATGGCATCGTTAGTCAGGGGATGAAATCGATAGTCAGGGGATGGAATCGATAGTCAGGGTATGGAATCGACAGTCAGGGGATGGAATCGACAGTCAGGCATTTGAATCGACAGTCAGGGGATGGAATCGACAGTCAGTGGATGGAATCGACAGTCAGGGGATGGAATCGACTGTCAGGGGATGGAATCGACAGTCAGGGGATGGAATCGGTATTCATGGGATGGAATCGATAGTTGGGGATGGAATCGCTATTCAGGGGATGTATTCGATAGTCAGGGGATACAATCGATAGTCAGGGGATGGAATCGATAGTCAGGGGATGGAATCGATAGTCAGGGGATGGAATCGATTGTCTGGGGATGTAATCAAATGTCAGGGGATAGAATCGATAGTCAGGAGATAGAATCGATAGTCAGGGGATGGAATCGATAGTCAGGGATTGGAATCGATAGTCAGGGGTTAGAATCGATAGTCAGGGGATGGAATCGATAGTCAGGTGATGGAATTGATAGTCAGGAGTTGGAATCGATAGTCAGTGGATGGAATCAATAGTCAGTGGATGGAATCGATAGTCAGGAGATGGAATCGATAGTCAGGGGATGAAATCAATAGTCAGGGGATAGAATCGATAGACAGGGGATAGAATCGAAAGTCAGGGGATGGAATCGATAGTCAGAGGATAGAATCGATAGTCAGGGGATGGAATCGATAGTCAGGGGATGGAATCGATATTCAGGGGAGCAATCGATAGTCAGGGGATGGAATCGATAGTCAGGGGATGGAATCGATAGTCAGGAGATGGAATTGTTTGTCAGGGGATGGAATCGATAGTCAGGAGATGGAATCGATATTCAGGGGATGGAATCGATAGTCAGGAGATGGTATCGATAGTCAGGGAATGGAATCGATAGTCAGGGGTTAGAATCCAATAGTCCGGGGATGGAATCGATAGTCAGGAATTGGAACCAATAGTCAGGAGATGGAATCGATAGTCAGGGGATGAAATCAATAGTCAGGGGATAGAATCGATAGTCAGGGGATATAATCACTAGTCAGGGGATGGAATCGATAGTCAGGGGATGGAATCGATAGTCGGGATGGAATCAATTGTCAGGGGATGGAATCATAGTCAGGGGTTGGAATCAATAGTCAGGAGATAGAATCGATTGTCAGGGGATGGAATCGATAGTCTGGGGATGGAATCCATAGTCGGGGATGGAATCGATAGTCAGAGGATTTAATCGATAGTCAGGGGATGGAATTGATAGTCAGGAGATGGAATCGATAGTCAGAGGATGGAATCGATAGTCAGCGGTTAGAATCGATAGTCAGGAGATAGAATCGATAGTCAGGGGATGGAATCGATAGTCAGGAGATAGAATCGATAGTCAGGGGATGGAATCGCTAGTCAGGGGATAGAATCGATAGTCAGGGGATGGAATCGATAGTCAGGGGATGGAATACATAGTCAGGAGATGGAATCGCTAGTCAGGAGATAGAATCAATAGTCAGGAGATGGAATCGATAGTCAGGGGGTGGAATCCATAGTCAGGAGATGGAATCGCTAGTCAGGAGATAGAATCAAAAGTCAGGAGATGGAATCGATAGTCAGGAGGTAGAATCGATAGTCAGGGGATGGAATCGATAGTCAGGGAATGGAATCGATAGTCAGGATGGAATCAATTGTCAGGGGATGGAATCGATAGTCAGGGGTAGGAATCAATATTAAGGAGATAGAATCGATTGTCAGGGAATGGAATCGATAGTCAGGTGATGGAATCGATGGTCAGGGGATGGAATCGATAGTCAGGAGATTTAATCGATAGTCAGGGGATGGAATCGATAGTCAGGATATGGAATCGATAGTCAGGGGATGGAATCGATAGTCAGGAGATGGAATCGATAGTCGGGATGGAATCGATAGTCAGGGGATGGAATCGATAGTCAGGAGATGGCATCGATAGTCAGGGGATGGCATCGTTAGTCAGGGGATGAAATCGATAGTCAGGGGATGGAATCGATAGTCAGGGTATGGAATCGACAGTCAGGGGATGGAATCGACAGTCAGGCATTTGAATCGACAGTCAGGGGATGGAATCGACAGTCAGTGGATGGAATCGACAGTCAGGGGATGGAATCGACTGTCAGGGGATGGAATCGACAGTCAGGGGATGGAATCGGTATTCATGGGATGGAATCGATAGTTGGGGATGGAATCGCTATTCAGGGGATGTATTCGATAGTCAGGGGATACAATCGATAGTCAGGGGATGGAATCGATAGTCAGGGGATGGAATCGATAGTCAGGGGATGGAATCGATTGTCTGGGGATGTAATCAAATGTCAGGGGATAGAATCGATAGTCAGGAGATAGAATCGATAGTCAGGGGATGGAATCGATAGTCAGGGATTGGAATCGATAGTCAGGGGTTAGAATCGATAGTCAGGGGATGGAATCGATAGTCAGGTGATGGAATTGATAGTCAGGAGTTGGAATCGATAGTCAGTGGATGGAATCAATAGTCAGTGGATGGAATCGATAGTCAGGAGATGGAATCGATAGTCAGGGGATGAAATCAATAGTCAGGGGATAGAATCGATAGACAGGGGATAGAATCGAAAGTCAGGGGATGGAATCGATAGTCAGAGGATAGAATCGATAGTCAGGGGATGGAATCGATAGTCAGGGGATGGAATCGATATTCAGGGGAGCAATCGATAGTCAGGGGATGGAATCGATAGTCAGGGGATGGAATCGATAGTCAGGAGATGGAATTGTTTGTCAGGGGATGGAATCGATAGTCAGGAGATGGAATCGATATTCAGGGGATGGAATCGATAGTCAGGGGATGGAATCCATAGTCAGGAGATGGAATCGCTAGTCAGGAGATAGAATCAATAGTCAGGGGATGGAATCGATAGTCAAGGGATGCAATCAATAGTCAGGAGATGGAATCGACAGTCAGGAGGTAGAATCGATAGTCAGGGGATGGAATCGATAGTCAGGGAATGGATTCGATAGTCAGGATGGAATCAATTGTCAGGGGATGGAATCGATAGTCAGGGGTTGGAATCAATATTAAGGAGATAGAATCGACAGTCAGGGGATGGAATCGACAGTCAGTGGATGGAATCGACAGTCAGAGGATGGAATCGACTGTCAGGGGATGGAATCGACAGTCAGGGGATGGAATCGGTATTCATGGGATGGAATCGATAGTTGGGGATGGAATCGCTATTCAGGGGATGTATTCGATAGTCAGGGGATACAATCGATAGTCAGGGGATGGAATCGATAGTCAGGGGATGGAATCGATTGTCTGGGGATGTAATCAAATGTCAGGGGATAGAATCGATAGTCAGGAGATAGAATCGATAGTCAGGGGATGGAATCGATAGTCAGGGATTGGAATCGATAGTCAGGGGTTAGAATCGATAGTCAGGGGATGGAATCGATAGTCAGGTGATGGAATTGATAGTCAGGAGTTGGAATCGATAGTCAGTGGATGGAATCAATAGTCAGTGGATGGAATCGATAGTCAGGAGATGGAATCGATAGTCAGGGGATGAAATCAATAGTCAGGGGATAGAATCGATAGACAGGGGATAGAATCGAAAGTCAGGGGATGGAATCGATAGTCAGGGGATAGAATCGATAGTCAGGGGATGGAATCGATAGTCAGGGGATGGAATCGATATTCAGGGGAAGCAATCGATAGTCAGGGGATGGATTCGATAGTCAGGGGATGGAATCGATAGTCAGGAGATGGAATTGTTTGTCAGGGGATGGAATCGATAGTCAGGAGATGGAATCGATATTCAGGGGATGGAATCGATAGTCAGGAGATGGTATCGATAGTCAGGGAATGGAATCGATAGTCAGGGGTTAGAATCCAATAGTCCGGGGATGGAATCGATAGTCAGGAACTGGAACCAATAGTCAAGAGATGGAATCGATAGTCAGGGGATGAAATCAATAGTCAGGGGATAGAATCGATAGTCAGGGGATATAATCACTAGTCAGGGGATGGAATCGATAGTCAGGGAATAGAATCGATAGTCAGGGGATGGAATCGATAGTCAGGGGATGGAATCGATAGTCGGGATGGAATCAATTGTCAGGGGATGGAATCATAGTCAGGGGTTGGAATCAATAGTCAGTAGATAGAATCGATTGTCAGGGGATGGAATCGATAGTCAGGGGATGGAATCCATAGTCGGGGATGGAATCGATAGTCAGGGGATTTAATCGATAGTCAGGGGATGGAATTGATAGTCAGAGGATGGAATCGATAGTCAGCGGTTAGAATCGATAGTCAGGAGATAGAATCGATAGTCAGGGGATGGAATCGATAGTCAGGAGATAGAATCGATAGTCAGGGGATGGAATCGAAAGTCAGGGGATAGAATTGATAGTCAGGGGATGGAATCGCTAGTCAGGGGATAGAATCGATAGTCAGGGGATGGAATCGATAGTCAGGGGATGGAATCGACAGTCAGGGGATGGAATCCATAGTCAGGAGATGGAATCGCTAGTCAGGAGATAGAATCAATAGTCAGGGGATGGAATCGATAGTCAAGGGATGCAATCAATAGTCAGGAGATGGAATCGACAGTCAGGAGGTAGAATCGATAGTCAGGGGATGGAATCGATAGTCAGGGAATGGATTCGATAGTCAGGATGGAATCAATTGTCAGGGGATGGAATCGATAGTCAGGGGTTGGAATCAATATTAAGGAGATAGAATCGATTGTCAGGGGATGGAATCGATAGTCAGGGGATGGAATCGATGGTCAGGGGATGGAATCGATAGTCAGGAGATTTAACCGATAGTCAGGGGATGGAATCGATAGTCAGGATATGGAATCGATAGTCAAGGGATGGAATCGATAGTCAGGAGATGTAATCGATAGTTGGGATGGAATCGCTAGTCAGGGGGTGGAATCCAATAGTCAGGGGATGGAATCGATAGTGAGGAGATGGCATCGATAGTCAAGGGATGGCATCGTTAGTCAGGGGATGAAATCGATAGTCAGGGGATGGAATCGGTAGTCAGGGTATGGAATCGACAGTCAGGGGATGGAATCGACAGTCAGTGGATGTAATCGACAGTCAGGGGATGGAATCGACTGTCAGGGGATGGAATCGACAGTCAGGGGATGGAATCGGTATTCATGGGATGGAATCGATCGTTAGGGGATGGAATCGCTATTCAGGGGATGTATTCGATAGTCAGGGGATACAATCGATAGTCAGGGGATGGAATCGATAGTCAGGGGATGGAATCGATTGTCTGGGGATGTAATCAAATGTCAGGGGATAGAATCGATAGTCAGGAGATAGAATCGATAATCAGGGGATGGAATCGATAGTCAGGGATTGGAATCGATAGTCAGGGGTTAGAATCGATAGTCAGGGGATGGAATCGATAGTCAGGTGATGGAATTGATTGTCAGGAGTTGGAATCGATAGTCAGTGGATGGAATCAATAGTCAGTGGATGGAATCGATAGTCAGGAGATGGAATCGATAGTCAGGGGATGAAATCAATAGTCAGGGGATAGAATCGATAGACAGGGGATAGAATCGATAGTCAGGGGATGGAATCGATAGTCAGGGGATAGAATCGATAGTCAGGGGATGGAATCGATAGTCAGGGGATCGAATCGATATTCAGGGGAAGGAATCGATAGTCAAGGGTTGGAATCAATAGTCAGGGTATTGCATCGATAGTCAGGGGATGGAATCGCTAGACAGGGGATGAAATCGATAGTCAGGGGATGGAATTGATAGTCAGGGGATGGAATCCAAAGTCAGGAGATGGAATCAATAGTCAGGGGATGGAATCCATAGTCAGGGGATGGAATCAATAGTCAGGGGATGGAATCGATAGTCAGGGGATGGAATCGATAGTCAGCAGATGGAATCGATAGTCAGAAGATGGAATCGATAGTCAGCGGTTAGAATTGATAGTCAGGGGATGGAATCGATAGTCAGGGGATGGAATCGATAGTCAGGGGTTAGAATCGATAGTCGGGATTAAATCGATAGTCAGGAGATGGAATCGATAGTCAGGGGATCGAATCGATAGTCAGGAGATAGAATCGATAGTCAGGGGATGGAATCTATAGTCAGGAGATAGGACCGATAGTCAGGGGATGGAATCGATAGTCAGGGAATAGAATCGATAGTCAGGGGATGGAATCGCTAGTCAGGGGATGGAATCGCTAGTCAGGGGATAGATTCGATAGTCAGGGGATGGAATCGATAGTCAGGGGATGGAATCAATAGTCAGGAGATGGAATCGATAGTCAGGAGATAGAATCGACAGTCAGGGGATGGAATCGATAGTCAAGGGATGCAATCAATAGTCAGGAGATGGAATCGATAGTCAGGAGATAGAATCGATAGTCAGGGGATGGAATCGATAGGGGATGGACTCGATAGTTCGGGGATGGAATCCATTGTCAGGGAATGGAATCGATAGTCAGGAGATGTAATCGATAGTCAGGGGATGGAATCGATAGTCAGGGGTTAGAATCCAATAGTCAGGGGATGGAATCGATAGTCATGATATGGAATCAATAGTCAGGGGATGGAATCGATAGTCAGGAGATGGCATCGATAGTCAGGGGATGTTATCGATAGTCAGGGGATGGAATCGATAGTCAGGAGATGGACTCGATTGTCAGGAGTTGGAATCGATAGTCAGGGGATGGAATCGATAGTCAGGGGATGTTATCGATAGTCAGGGGATGGAATCGATAGTCAGGAGATGGAATCGATAGTCAGGGGATGGAATCGATAGTCAGGGGATGGATTCGAAAGTCAGGGGATAGAATCGATAGTCAGGGGATGGAATCGCTAGTCAGGGGATGGAATCAATAGTCAGGAGATAGAATCGAATGTCAGGGGATGGACTCGATTGTCAGGAGTTGGAATCGATAGTCAGGGGATGGAATCGATAGTCAGGGGATGTTATCGATAGTCAGGGGATGGAATCGATAGTCAGGAGATGGAATCGATAGTCAGGGGATGGAATCGATAGTCAGGGGATGGATTCGAAAGTCAGGGGATAGAATCGATAGTCAGGGGATGGAATCGCTAGTCAGGGGATGGAACCGCTAGTCAGGGGATAGAATCGATAGTCCGGGGATGGAATCGATAGTCAGGGGATGGAATCGATAGTCAAGAGTTGAATCGATAGTCAGGGGATGGAATCGATAGTCAAGGGATGCAATAAATAGTCAGGAAATAGAATCGATAGTCAGGAGATAGAATCGATAGTCAGGGGATGGAATCGATAGTCAGGGGATGGAATCGATAGTCGGGATGGAATCAATTGTCAGGGGATGGAATCGAAAGTCAGGGGTTGGAATCAATAGTCAGGAGATAGAATCTATTGTCAGGGGATGGAATCGATGGTCAGGGGATGGAATCGATAGTCAGGGGATGGAATCGATAGTCAGGAGATTTAATCGATAGTCAGGGGATGGAATTGATTGTCAGGATATGGAATCGATATTCAGTAGATGGAATCGATAGTCAGGAGATGTAATCGATAGTCAGGGGATGGAATCGATAGTCAGGGGTTAGAATCAATAGTCAGGGGATGGAATCGATAGTCAGGAGATGGCATCGATAGTCGGGGATGGCATCGATAGTCAGGGGATGGAATCGATAGTCAGGAAATGGAATCGATTGTCAGGGGATGGAATCCATAGTCAGGGGATGGAATCGATAGTCAGGGGATGGAATCGATAGTCAGGTGATGGAATCAATAGTCACGGGATGGAATCGATAGTCAGGGGATGGAATCGATAGTCAGGGGATGGAATCGATGGTCAAGGGATGGAATCGATAGTCAGGAGATAGAATCGATAGTCAGGGGATGGAATCGATAGTCAGGAGATGGAATCGATAGTCAGGGGATGGGATCGATAGTCAGGAGATAGAATCGATAGTCAAGGGATGGAATCGATAGTCAGGAGATAGAATCGATAGTCAGGGGATGGAATCGATAGTCAGGGGATAGAATCGATAGTCAGGGGATGGAATCGCTAGTCGGGATGGAATCACTAGTCAGGGGATAGAATCGATAGTCAGGGGATGGAATCATTGTCAGGGGATGGAATCCATAGTCAGGAGATAGAATACGAAAGTCAGGGGATGGAACCGATAGTCAAGGGATCGAATCGATAGTCAGGAGATAGAATCGATAGTCAGGGGCTGGAATCGATAGTCATGGGATGCAATCAATAGTCACGAGATGGAATCGATAGTCAGGGGATGGAATCGATTGTCAGGGGATGGAATCAATTGTCAGGGGATGGAATCGATAGTCAGGGGATGGAATCAATAGTCAGGAGATAGAATCGATTGTCAGGGGATGGAATCGATAGTCAGGGGATGGAATCGATAGTCAGGGGATGGAATCGATTGTCAGGAGATGGAATCGTTTGTCAGGGGATGGAATCGATAGTCAGGAGATGGAATCGATATTCAGGGGATGGAATCGATAGTCAGGAGATGGTATCGATAGTCAGGGAATGGAATCGATAGTCAGGGGTTAGAATCCAATAGTCCGGGGATGGAATCGATAGTCAGGAAATGGAATCAATAGTCAGGAGATGGAATCGATAGTCAGGGGATATAATCGCTAGTCAGGGGATGGAATCGATAGTCAGGGAATAGAATCGATAGTCAGGGGATGGATTCGATAGTCAGGGGATGGAATCGATAGTCGGGATGGAATCAATTGTCAGGGGATGGAATCATAGTCAGGGGTTGGAATCAATAGTCAGGAGATAGAATCGATTGTCAGGGGATGGAATCGATAGTCAGGGGATGGAATCCATAGTCGGGGATGGAATCGATAGTCAGGGGATTTAATCGATAGTCAGGGGATGGAATTGATAGTCAGGAGATGGAATCGATAGTCAGAGGATGGAATCGATAGTCAGCGGTTAGAATCAATAGTCAGGAGATAGAATCGATAGTCAGGGGATGGAATCGAGAGTCAGGAGATAGGATCGATAGTCAGGGGATGGAATCGAAAGTCATGGGGACAGGATTGATAGTCAGGGGATGGAATCGCTAGTCAGGGGATGGAATCGCTAGTCAGGGGATAGAATCGATAGTCAGGGGATGGAATCGATAGTCAGGGGATGGAATCGATAGTCAGGGGATGGAATCCATAGTCAGGAGATGGAATCGCTAGTCAGGAGATAGAATCAATAGTCAGGAGATGGAATCGATAGTCAGGGGATGGAATCCATAGTCAGGAGATGGAATCGCTAGTCAGGAGATAGAATCAATAGTCAGGAGATGGAATCGATAGTCAGGAGGTAGAATCGATAGTCAGGGGAAGGAATCGATAGTCAGGGAATGGAATCGATAGTCAGGATGGAATCAATTGACAGGGGATGGAATCGATAGTCAGGGGTTGGAATCAATATTAAGGAGATAGAATCGATTGTCAGGGGATGGAATCGATAGTCAGGTGAAGGAATCGATGGTCAGGGGATGGAATCGATAGTCAGGAGATTTAATCGATAGTCAGTGGATGGAATCGATAGTCAGGATATGGAATCGATAGTCAGGGGATGGAATCGATAGTCAGGAGATGTAATCGATAGTCGGGATGGAATCGATAGTCAGGGGATGGAATCGATAGTCAGGAGATGGCATCGATAGTCAGGGGATGGCATCGTTAGTCAGGGGATGAAGTCGATAGTCAGGGTATGGAATCGACAGTAAGGGGATGGAATCGACAGTCAGGGGATGGAATCGACAGTCAGGGGATGGAATCGGTATTCATGGGATGGAATCGATAGTTAGGGGATACAATCGATAGTCAGGGGATGGAATCGATAGTCAGGGGATGGAATCGATTGTCTGGGGATGTAATCAAATGTCAGGGGATAGAATCGATAGTCAGGAGATAGAATCGATAGTCAGGGGATGGCATCGTTAGTCAGGGGATGAAGTCGATAGTCAGGGTATGGAATCGACAGTAAGGGGATGGAATCGACAGTCAGGGGATGGAATCGACAGTCAGGGGATGGAATCGGTATTCATGGGATGGAATCGATAGTTAGGGGATACAATCGATAGTCAGGGGATGGAATCGATAGTCAGGGGATGGAATCGATTGTCTGGGGATGTAATCAAATGTCAGGGGATAGAATCGATAGTCAGGAGATAGAATCGATAGTCAGGGGATGGAATCGATAGTCAGGGATTGGAATCGATAGTCAGGGGTTAGAATCGATAGTCAGGGGATGGAATCGATAGTCAGTTGATGGAATTGATAGTCAGGAGTTGGAATCGATAGTCAGTGGATGGAATCAATAGTCAGTGGATGGAATCGATAGTCAGGAGATGGAATCGATAGTCAGGGGATGAAATCAATAGTCAGGGGATAGAATCGATAGACAGGGGATAGAATTGATAGTCAGGGGATGGAATCGATAGTCAGGGGATAGAATCGATAGACAGGGGATGGAATCGATAGTCAGGGGATGGAATCGATATTCAGGGGAAGGAATCGATAGTCAGGGGATGGAATCGATAGTCAGGAGATGGCATCAATAGTCAGGGGATGTTATCGATAGTCAGGGGATGGAATCGATAGTCAGGAGATGGCATCGATAGTCAGGGGATGGCATCGTTAGTCAGGGGATGAAGTCGATAGTCAGGGTATGGAATCGACAGTAAGGGGATGGAATCGACAGTCAGGGGATGGAATCGACAGTCAGGGGATGGAATCGGTATTCATGGGATGGAATCGATAGTTAGGGGATACAATCGATAGTCAGGGGATGGAATCGATAGTCAGGGGATGGAATCGATTGTCTGGGGATGTAATCAAATGTCAGGGGATAGAATCGATAGTCAGGAGATAGAATCGATAGTCAGGGGATGGCATCGTTAGTCAGGGGATGAAGTCGATAGTCAGGGTATGGAATCGACAGTAAGGGGATGGAATCGACAGTCAGGGGATGGAATCGACAGTCAGGGGATGGAATCGGTATTCATGGGATGGAATCGATAGTTAGGGGATACAATCGATAGTCAGGGGATGGAATCGATAGTCAGGGGATGGAATCGATTGTCTGGGGATGTAATCAAATGTCAGGGGATAGAATCGATAGTCAGGAGATAGAATCGATAGTCAGGGGATGGAATCGATAGTCAGGGATTGGAATCGATAGTCAGGGGTTAGAATCGATAGTCAGGGGATGGAATCGATAGTCAGTTGATGGAATTGATAGTCAGGAGTTGGAATCGATAGTCAGTGGATGGAATCAATAGTCAGTGGATGGAATCGATAGTCAGGAGATGGAATCGATAGTCAGGGGATGAAATCAATAGTCAGGGGATAGAATCGATAGACAGGGGATAGAATTGATAGTCAGGGGATGGAATCGATAGTCAGGGGATAGAATCGATAGACAGGGGATGGAATCGATAGTCAGGGGATGGAATCGATATTCAGGGGAAGGAATCGATAGTCAGGGGATGGAATCGATAGTCAGGAGATGGCATCAATAGTCAGGGGATGTTATCGATAGTCAGGGGATGGAATCGATAGTCAGGAGATGGACTCGATTGTCAGGAGTTGGAATCGATAGTCAGGGGATGGAATCGATAGTCAGGGGATGTTATCGATAGTCAGGGGATGGAATCGAGAGTCAGGAGATGGAATCGATAGTCAGGGGATGGAATCGATAGTCAGGGGATGGATTCGAAAGTCAGGGGATAGAATCGATAGTCAGGGGATGGAATCGCTAGTCAGGGGATGGAATCAATAGTCAGGAGATAGAATCGAATGTCAGGGGATGGACTCGATTGTCAGGAGTTGGAATCGATAGTCAGGGGATGGAATCGATAGTCAGGGGATGTTATCGATAGTCAGGGGATGGAATCGATAGTCAGGAGATGGAATCGATAGTCAGGGGATGGAATCGATAGTCAGGGGATGGATTCGAAAGTCAGGGGATAGAATCGATAGTCAGGGGATGGAATCGCTAGTCAGGGGATGGAACCGCTAGTCAGGGGATAGAATCGATAGTCCGGGGATGGAATCGATAGTCAGCGGATGGAATCGATAGTCAAGAGTTGAATCGATAGTCAGGGGATGGAATCGATAGTCAAGGGATGCAATAAATAGTCAGTAAATAGAATCGATAGTCAGGAGATAGAATCGATAGTCAAGGGATGGAATCGATAGTCAGGGGATGGAATCGATAGTCGGGATGGAATCAATTGTCAGGGGATGGAATCGATAGTCAGGGGTTGGAATCGATAGTCAGGGGTTAGAATCAATAGTCAGGGGATGGAATCGATAGTCAGGAGATGGCATCGATAGTCAGGGGATGGATTCGATAGTCAGGGGATGGAATCGATAGTCAGGAAATGGAATCGATTGTCAGGGGATGGAATCCATAGTCAGGGGATGGAATCGATAGTCAGGGGATGGAATCGATAGTCAGGTGATGGAATCAATAGTCACGGGATGGAATCGATAGTCAGGGGATGGAATCGATAGTCAGGGGATGGAATCGATGGTCAAGGGATGGAATCGATAGTCAGGAGATAGAATCGATAGTCAGGGGATGGAATCGATAGTCAGGAGATGGAATCGATAGTCAGGGGATGGGATCGATAGTCAGGAGATAGAATCGATAGTCAAGGGATGGAATCGATAGTCAGGAGATAGAATCGATAGTCAGGGGATGGAATCGATAGTCAGGGGATAGAATCGATAGTCAGGGGATGGAATCGCTAGTCGGGATGGAATCATTAGTCAGGGGATAGAATCGATAGTCAGGGGATGGAATCATTGTCAGGGGATGGAATCCATAGTCAGGAGATAGAATACGAAAGTCAGGGGATGGAACCGATAGTCAAGGGATCGAATCGATAGTTAGGAGATAGAATCGATAGTCAGGGGATGGAATCGATAGTCATGGGATGCAATCAATAGTCACGAGATGGAATCGATAGTCAGGAGATAGAATCGATAGTCAGGGGATGGAATCGATAGTCAGGGGATGGAATCGATTGTCAGGGGATGGAATCAATTGTCAGGGGATGGAATCGATAGTCAGGGGATGGAATCAATAGTCAGGAGATAGAATCGATTGTCAGGGGATGGAATCGATAGTCAGGGGATGGAATCGATAGTCAGGGGATGGAATCGATAGTCAGGAGATGGAATCGTTTGTCAGGGGATGGAATCGACAGTCAGGAGATGGAATCGATATTCAGGGGATGGAATCGATAGTCAGGAGATGGTATCGATAGTCAGGGAATGGAATCGATAGTCAGGGGTTAGAATCCAATAGTCCGGGGATGGAATCGATAGTCAGGAAATGGAATCAATAGTCAGGAGATGGAATCGATAGTCAGGGGATATAATCGCTAGTCAGGGGATGGAATCGATAGTCAGGGAATAGAATCGATAGTCAGGGGATGGAATCGATAGTCAGGGGATGGAATCGATAGTCGGGATGGAATCAATTGTCAGGGGATGGAATCATAGTCAGGGGTTGGAATCAATAGTCAGGAGATAGAATCGATTGTCAGGGGATGGAATCGATAGTCAGGGGATGGAATCCATAGTCGGGGATGGAATCGATAGTCAGGGGATTTAATCGATAGTCAGGGGATGGAATTGATAGTCAGGAGATGGAATCGATAGTCAGAGGATGGAATCGATAGTCAGCGGTTAGAATCAATAGTCAGGAGATAGAATCGATAGTCAGGGGATGGAATCGATAGTCAGGAGATAGAATCGATAGTCAGGGGATGGAATCGAAAGTCATGGGGACAGGATTGATAGTCAGGGGATGGAATCGCTAGTCAGGGGATGGAATCACTAGTCAGGGGATAGAATCGATAGTCAGGGGATGGAATCGATAGTCAGGGGATGGAATCGATAGTCAGGGGATGGAATCCATAGTCAGGAGATGGAATCGCTAGTCAGGAGATAGAATCAATAGTCAGGAGATGGAATCGGTAGTCAGGGGATGGAATCCATAGTCAGGAGATGGAATCGCTAGTCAGGAGATAGAATCAATAGTCAGGAGATGGAATCGATAGTCAGGAGGTAGATTCGATAGACAGGGGATGGAATCGATAGTCAGGGAATGGAATCGATAGTCAGGATGGAATCAATTGTCAGGGGATGGAATCGATAGTCAGGGGTTGGAATCAATATTAAGGAGATAGAATCGATTGTCAGGGGATGGAATCGATAGTCAGGTGATGGAATCGATGGTCAGGGGATGGAATCGATAGTCAGGAGATTTAATCGATAGTCAGTGGATGGAATCGATAGTCAGGATATGGAATCGATAGTCAGGGGATGGAATCGATAGTCAGGAGATGTAATCGATAGTCGGGATGGAATCGATAGTCAGGGGATGGAATCGATAGTCAGGAGATGGCATCGATAGTCAGGGGATGGCATCGTTAGTCAGGGGATGAAGTCGATAGTCAGGGGATGGAATCGATAGTCAGGGTATGGAATCGACAGTAAGGGGATGGAATCGACAGTCAGGCGTTTGAATCGACAGTCAGGGGATGGAATCGACAGTCAGTGGATGTAATCGACAGTCAGGGGATGGAATCGACTGTCAGGGGATGGAACCGACAGTCAGGGGATGGAATCGGTATTCATGGGATGGAATCGATAGTTAGGGGATACAATCGATAGTCAGGGGATGGAATCGATAGTCAGGGGTTGGAATCGATAGTCAGGGGATGGAATCGATATTCAGGGGAAGGAATCGATAGTCAGGGGATGGAATCGATAGTCAGGGGATGGAATCGATAGTCAGGAGATGGAATCGTTTGTCAGGGGATGGAATCGATAGTCAGGAGATGGAATCGATATTCAGGGGATGGAATCGATAGTCAGGAGATGGTATCGATAGTCAGGGAATGGAATCGATAGTCAGGGGTTAGAATCCAATAGTCCGGGGATGGAATCGATAGTCAGGAACTGGAATCAATAGTCAGGAGATGGAATCGATAGTCAGGGGATGAAATCAATAGTCAGGGGATAGAATCGATAGTCAGGGGATATAATCGCTAGTCAGGGGATGGAATCGATAGTCAGGGAATAGAATCGTTAGTCAGGGGATGGAATCGATAGTCAGGGGATGGAATCGATAGTCGGGATGGAATCAATTGTCAGGGGATGGAATCATAGTCAGGGGTTGGAATCAATAGTCAGGCGATAGAATCGATTGTCAGGGGATGGAATCGATAGTCAGGGGATGGAATCCATAGTCGGGGATGGAATCGATAGTCAGGGGATTTAATCGATAGTCAGGGGATGGAATTGATAGTCAGGAGATGGAATCGATAGTCAGAGGATGGAATCGATAGTCAGCGGTTAGAATCGATAGTCAGGAGATAGAATCGATAGTCAGGGGATGGAATCGATAGTCAGGAGATAGAATCGATAGTCAGGGGATGGAATCGAAAGTCAGGGGATAGAATTGATAGTCAGGGGATGTAATCGCGAGTCAGGGGATGGAATCGCTAGTCAGGGGATAGAATCGATAGTCAGGGGATGGAATCGATAGTCAGGGGATGGAATCGATAGTCAGGGGATGGAATCCATAGTCAGGAGATGGAATCGCTAGTCAGGAGATAGAATCAATAGTCAGGGGATGGAATCGATAGTCAAGGGATGCAATCAATAGTCAGGAGATGGAATCGATAGTCAGGAGGTAGAATCGATAGTCAGGGGATGGAATCGATAGTCAGGGAATGGAATCGATAGTCAGGATGGAATCAATTGTCAGGGGATGGAATCGATAGTCAGGGGTTGGAATCAATATTAAGGAGATAGAATCGATTGTCAGGGGATGGAATCGATAGTCAGGGGATGGAATCGATGGTCAGGGGATGGAATCGATAGTCAGGAGATTTAACCGATAGTCAGGGGATGGAATCGATAGTCAGGATATGGAATCGATAGTCAAGGGATGGAATCGATAGTCAGGAGATGTAATCGATAGTCGGGATGGAATCGATAGTCAGGGGTTAGAATCCAACAGTCAGGGGATGGAATCGATAGTCAGGAGATGGAATCAATAGTCAGGGGATGGAATCGATAGTCAGGAGATGGCATCGATAGTCAAGGGATGGCATCGTTAGTCAGGGGATGAAATCGATAGTCAGGGGATGGAATCGGTAGTCAGGGTATGGAATCGACAGTCAGGGGATGGAATCGACAGTCAGGCGTTTGAATCGACAGTCAGGGGATGGAATCGACAGTCAGTGGATGTAATCGACAGTCAGGGGATGGAATCGACTGTCAGGGGATGGAATCGACAGTCAGGGGATGGAATCGGTATTCATGGGATGGAATCGATAGTTAGGGGATGGAATCGCTATTCAGGGGATGTATTCAATAGTCAGGGGATACAATCGATAGTCAGGGGATGGAATCGATAGTCAGGGGATGGAATCGATTGTCTGGGGATGTAATCAAATATCAGGGGATAGAATCGATAGTCAGGAGATAGAATCGATAATCAGGGGATGGAATCGATAGTCAGGGATTGGAATCGATAGTCAGGGGTTAGAATCGATAGTCAGGGGATGGAATCGATAGTCAGGTGATGGAATTGAAAGTCAGGAGTTGGAATCGATAGTCAGTGGATGGAATCAATAGTCAGTGGATGGAATCGATAGTCAGGAGATGGAATCAATAGTCAGGGGATAGAATCGATAGACAGGGGATAGAATCGATAGTCAGGGGATGGAATCAATAGTCAGGGGATAGAATCGATAGTCAGGGGATGGAATCGATAGTCAGGGGATGGAATCGATATTCAGGGGAAGGAATCGATAGTCAAGGGTTGGAATCAATAGTCAGGGTATTACATCGATAGTCAGGGGATGGAATCGCTAGTCAGGGGATGAAATCGATAGTCAGGGGATGGAATTGATAGTCAGGGGATGGAATCCAAAGTCAGGAGATGGAATCAAATATCAGGGGATGGAATCCATAGTCAGGGGATGGAATCAATAGTCAGGGGATGGAATCGATAGTCAGGGGATGGAATCGATAGTCAGGAGATGGAATCGATAGTCAGAAGATGGAATCGATAGTCAGCGTTTAGAATTGATATTCAGGGGATGGAATCGATAGTCAGGGGATGGAATCGATAGTCAGGGGTTAGAATCGATAGTCAGCGGATGAAATCGATAGTCAGGAGATGGAATCGATAGTCAGGGGATGGAATCGATAGTCAGGAGATAGAATCGATAGTCAGGGGATGGAATCTATAGTCAGGAGATAGGATCGATAGTCAGGGGATGGAATCGATAGTCAGGGAATAGAATCGATAGTCAGGGGATGGAATCGCTAGTCAGGGGATGGAATCGCTAGTCAGGGGATAGATTCGATAGTCAGGGGATGGAATCGATAGTCAGGGGATGGAATCAATAGTCAGGAGATGGAATCGATAGTCAGGAGATAGAATCGACAGTCAGGGGATGGAATCGATAGTCAAGGGATGCAATCAATAGTCAGGAGATGGAATCGATAGTCATGAGATAGAATCGACAGTCAGGGGGTGGAATCGATAGGGGATGGACTCGATAGTTCGGGGATGGAATCCATTGTCAGGGAATGGAATCGATAGTCAGGAGATGTAATCGATAGTCAGGGGATGGAATCGATAGTCAGGGGTTAGAATCCAATAGCCAGGGGATGGAATCGATAGTCAGGAGATGGAATCAATAGTCAGGGGATGGAATCGATAGTCAGGAGATGGCATCGATAGTCAGGGGATGGAATCCATAGTCAGGGGATGGAATCGATAGTCAGGGGATGGAATTGATCGTCAGGCGAAGGAATCGATAGTCAGGAGATGGAATCGATTGTCAGGGGATGGAATCCACAGTCAAGGGTTGGAATAGTTATTCAGGGGATGGAATCCATAGTCAGGGGATGGAATCGATAGTCACGGGATGGAATCGATAGTCAGGGGATGAAATCGATAGTCAGGGGATGGAATCGATAGTCAGGAGATGGAATCGATAGTCAGACGATGGAATCGATAGTCAGGGGATAGAAGCGACAGTCAGGGGATGGATTCGATAGTCAGGGGTTAGAATCAATAGTCAGGGGATGGAATCGATAGTCAGGAGATGGAATCGATAGTTAGCGGATGGAATCGATAGTTAGGAGATAGAATCGATAGTCAAGGGCTGGAATCGATACTCTGGAGATAGAATCGATAATCAGGGGATGGAATCGATAGTCGGGATAGAATCGATAGTCAGCGGATGGAATCGATAGTCGGGATGGAATCGTTAGTCAGGGGAAAGAATCGATAGTCAGGGGATGGAATCGATAGTCAGGGGGTGGAATCGATAGTCAGGAGATAGAATCGAAAGTCAGGGGATGGAATCGATAGTCAAGGGATGGAATCGATAGTCAGGAGATAGAATCGATAGTCAGGGGATGTAATCGACAGTCAAGGGATGCAATCAATAGTCAGGAGATGGAATCGATAGTCAGGAGATAGAATCGATAGTCAGGGGATGGAATCGATAGTCAGGGGATGGAATCGATAGTCAGGGGATGGAATCAATTGTCAGGGGATGGAATCGATAGTCAGGGGATGGAATCAATAGTCAGGAGATAGAATCGAATGTCAGGGGAGGGACTCGATAGTCAGGAGATGGAATCGATAGTCAGGGGATGGAATTGATAGTCAGGGGATGTTATCGATAGTCAGGGGATGGAATCGATTGTCAGGAGATGGAATCGATAGTCAGGGGATGGAATCGATACTCAGGGGATGGAATCGATAGTCAGGAGATGGAATCGATTGTCAGGGGACAGAATCGATAGTCAGGGGTTAGAATCGATAGTCAGGGGATGGAATCGATAGTCAGGGGTTAGAATTGATAGTCAGGGAGTGGAATCGATAGTCAGGAGATGGATTCGATAGTCAGGAGATGGAATCGATATTCAAGGGATGGATTCGATAGTCAGGGGATGGAATCGACAGTCAGGGGATGGAATCAATAATCAGGGGTTAGAATCGATAGTCAGGGGTTGGAATCAATAGTCAGGAGATGGAATCGATAGTCGGGGATGGAATCGACAGTCAGGAGATAGAATCGATAGTCAAGGGATGGAATCGATACTGAGGAGATAGAATCGATAGTCAAGGGATGGAATCGATAGTCAGGGGATAGAATCGATAGTCAGGGGATGGAATCGCTAGTCGGGATGGAATCATTAGTCAGGGGATAGAATCGATAGTCAGGGGATGGAATCGATAGTCAGGGGGTGGAATCGATAGTCAGGAGATAAAATCGATAGTCAGGGGATGGAGTCGATAGTCAAGGGATGCAATCATTAGTCAGGAGATGGAATCGATTGTCAGGAGATAGAATCGATAGTCAGGGGATGGAATCGATAGTCAGGGGATGGAATCGATAGTCAGGGGATGGAATCAATTGTCAGGGGATGGAATCGATAGTCAGGGGATGGAATCAATAGTCAGGAGATAGAATCGATTGTCAGGGGATGGAATCGATAGTCAGGAGATCGAATCGATAGTCAGGGGATGGAATCGATAGTCAGGGGATGTTATCGATAGTCAGTGGATGGAATCGATAGTCAGGAGATGGAATCGATAGTCAGGGGATAGAATCGATAGTCAGGGGATGGAATCGCTAGTCGGGATGGAATCATTAGTCAGGGGATAGAATCGATAGTCAGGGGATGGAATCGATAGTCAGGGGGTGGAATCGATAGTCAGGAGATAAAATCGATAGTCAGGGGATGGAATCGATAGTCAAGGGATGCAATCAATAGTCAGGAGATGGAATCGATTGTCAGGAGATAGAATCGATAGTCAGGGGATGGAATCGAGAGTCAGGGGATGGAATCGATAGTCAGGGGATGGAATCAATAGTCAGGATATAGAATCGATTGTCAGGGTATGGAATCGATAGTGAGGAGATCGAATCGATAGTCAGGGGATGGAATCGATAGTCAGGGGATATTATCGATAGTCAGGGGATGGAATCGATAGTCAGGAGATGGAATCGATAGTCAGGGGATGGAATCGATAGTCAGGGGATGGAATCGATAGTCAGGAGATGGAATCGATAGTCAGGGGACAGAATCGATAGTCAGGAGATGGAATCGATAGTCAGGAGATAGTATCGATAGTCAAGGGATGGATTTGATAGTCAGGGGATAGAATCGATAGTCAGGGGATGGAATCGATGGTCAGGGGATGGAATCGATAGTCAGGGGATGGAATCGATAGTCAGGGGATGCAATCAATTGTCAGGAGATAGAATCGAATGTCAGGGGATGGAATCGATTGTCAGGGGATGGAATCGATTGTCAGGGGATGGAATCAATAGTCAGGTGATGGAATCGATAGTCAGCGGATGGAATCGTTAGTTAGGGGATGGTATCGTTATTCAGGGGATGGATTCGATAGTCAGGAGATGGAATCGGTAGTCAGGGGATGGAATCGATAGTCAGGGGACGGAATCCATAGTCAGGTATTAGAATCGATAGACAGGGGATGGAATCGATAGTCAGGGGATGGAATCGATAGCCAGGGGTTAGAATCGATAGTCTGGGAATGAAATCGATAGTCAGGAGATGGAATCGATAGTTAGGGGATGGAATCGATGGTCAGGGGATGGAATCGATTCTCAGGGGGAGGAATCGATAATCAGGGGTTGGAATCGATATTCAGAGGTTGGAATCGATAGTCAGGGGAAGGAATCGATAGTCAGGGGATGGAATCGATAGTCAGGGGATGGAATCCATAGTCAGGGGATAGAATCGATAGTCAGGGGATGGAATCGATAGTCAGAGGATGGAATCAACAGTCAGGGGATGGAATCGATAGTCAGGGGATGGAATCGATAGTCAGGGGATGGATTCGATACTCAGGGGATGGATTCGACAGCCAGGGGTTGGAATCGACAGTCATGGGTTAGAAACGCTAGTCAGGGGATGGAATCGACAGTCAGGGGATGGAATCGACATTCGGGGGATGGAATCAACTGTCAGGGGATGGAATCGACAGTCAGAGGATGGAATCGATAGCCATGGGATGGAATCGATAGTTAGGGGATGGAATCGATAGTCAGGGTATGGAATCGATAGTCAGGGGATGGAATCGATATTCAGGGGATGCAATCGATAGTCAGGGGATGAAATCAATAGTCAGGGGATAGAATCGATAGTCAGGGGATATAATCGATAGTCAGGGGATGGAATCGATAGTCAGGGAATACAATCGATATTCAGGGGATGGAATCGATAGTCAGGGGATGGAATCGATAGACGGGATGGATTCAATTGTCAGGGGATGGAGTCAATAGTCAGGGGTTGGAATCAATAGTCAGGAGATAGAATCGATTGTCAGGGGATGGAATCGCTAGTCAGGGGATGGAATCCATAGTCAGAGGATGGAATCGATAGTCTGGGGATGGAATCGATAGTCAGGGGATGGAATCGATAGTCAGGGGATGGAATCGATAGTCAGGGGATGGATTCGATAGTCAGGGGCTGGAATCGAAAGTCAGGAGTTAGAATCGATAGTCAGGGGATGGAGTCGATAGTCAGGAGATAGAATCGATAGTCAGGGGATGGATTCGAAAGTCAGGGGATAGAATCGATAGTCAGGGGATGGAATCGCTAGTCGGGGGATGGAATCGCTAGTCAGGGGATAGAATCGATAGTCCGGGGATGGAATCGATAGTCAGGGGATGGAATCGATAGTCAGGGGATGGAATCCATAGTCAGGAGATGGAATCGATAGTCAGGAGATAGAATCGATAGTCAGGGGATGGAATCGATAGTCAAGGGATGCAATCAATAGTCAGGAAATGGAATCGATAGTCAGGAGATAGAATCGATAGTCAGGGGATGGAATCGATAGTCGGGATGGAATCAATTGTCAGGGGATGGAATCGATAGTCAGGGGTTGGAATCAAGAGTAAGGAGATATAATCGATTGTCAGGGGATGGAATCGATAGTCAGGGGATGGAATCGATAGTCAGGGGTTGGAATCGAAAGTCAGGAGTTAGAATCGATAGTCAGGGGATGGAGTCGATAGTCAGGATATAGAATCGATAGTCAGGGGATGGATTCGAAAGTCAGGGGATAGAATCGATAGTCAGGGGATGGAATCGCTAGTCAGGGGATGGAATCGCTAGTCAGGGGATAGAATCGATAGTCCGGGGATGGAATCAATAGTCAGGGGATGGAATCGATAGTCAGGGGATGGAATCCATAGTCAGGAGATGGAATCGATAGTCAGGAGATAGAATCGATAGTCAGGGGATGGAATCGAAAGTCAAGGGATGCAATCAATAGTCAGCAAATGGAATCGATAGTCAGGAGATAGAATCGATAGTCAGGGGATGGAATCGATAGTCGGGATGGAATCAATTGTCAGGGGATGGAATCGATAGTCAGGGGTTGGAATCAATAGTAAGGAGATAGAATCGATTGTCAGGGGATGGAATCGATAGTCAGGGGATGGAATCGATAGTCAGAGGATGGAATCGATAGTCAGGAGATTTAATCAATAGTCAGGGGATGGAATTGATAGTCAGGATATGGAATCGATATTCAGTAGATGGAATCGATAGTCAGGAGATGTAATCGATAGCCAGGGGATGGAATCGATAGTCAGGGGTTAGAATCAATAGTCAGGAGATGGCATCGATAGTCAGGGGATGGCATCGATAGTCAGGGGATGGAATCGATAGTCAGGGGATGGAATCGATAGTCAGGGGATGGAATCGATCATCAGGGGATGGAATCGATAGTCAGGAAATGGAATCGATTGTCAGGGGATGGAATCCATAGTCAGGGGATGGAATCGATAGTCAGGGGATGGAATCGATAGTCAGGTGATGGAATCAATAGTCACAGGATGGAATCGATAGTCAGGGGATGGAATCGATAGTCAGGGGATCGAATCGATAGTCAAGGGATGGAATCGATAGTCAGGAGATAGAATCGATAGTCAGGGGATGGAATCAATTGTCAGTGGATGGAATTGATAGTCAATGGTTAGAATCGATAGTCAGGGGATGGAATTGATAGTCAGGAGATAGAATCGATAGTCAAGGGATGGAATCGATAGTCAGGAGATAGAATCGATAGTCAGGGGATGGAATCGATAGTCAGGGGATAGAATCGATAGTCAGGGGATGGAATCGCAAGTCGGGATGGAATCGTTAGTCAGGGGATAGAATCGATAGTCAGGGGATGGAATCGTTGTCAGGGGATGGAATCCATAGTCAGGAGATAGAATCGATAGTCATGGGATGGAATCGACAGTCATGGGATGCAATCAATTGTCACGAGATGGAATCGATAGTCAGGAGATAGAATCGATAGTCAGGGGATGGAATCGATAGTCAGGGGATGGAATTGATAGTCAGGGGATGGAATCAATTGTCAGGGGATGGAATCGATAGTCAGGGGATGGAATCGATAGTCAGGGGATGGAATCGACAGTCATGGGATGCAATCAATAGTCACGAGATGGAATCGATAGTCAGGAGATAGAATCGATTGTCAGGGATGGAATCGATAGTCAGGTGATGGAATCGATAGTCAGGGGATGGAATCAATAGCCAGCAGATAGAATCGATTGTCAGGGGAAGGAATCGATAGTCAGGGGATGGAATCGATAGTCAGGGGATGGAATCGATAGACAGGAGATGGAATCGATTGTCAGGGGATGGAATCGATAGTCAGGAGATGGAATCGATATTCAGGGGATGGAATCGATAGTCAGGAGATGGTATCGATAGTCAGTGGATGGAATCGATAGTCAGGGGTTAGAATCCAATAGTCAGGGGATGGAATCGATAGTCAGGAAATGGAATCAATAGTCAGGGGATGGAATCGATTGTCAGGGGATGGAATCGATAGTCAGGAGTTAGAATCGATAGTCAGGGGATGGAATCGATAGTCAGGAGATGGAATCGATAGTCAGGAGATAGAATCGATAGTCAGGGGATAGAATCGATAGTCAGGGGATGGAATCGCTAGTCAGGGGATGGAATCGATCGTCAGGAGATGGATTCGATAGTCAAGAGATGGAATCGATAGTCAGGGGATGGAATCGATAGTCAGGGGATGGAATCGATAGTCAGGGGATGGAATCGATTGTCAGGGGATGGAATCGATAGTCAGGGGATGGAATCGATAATCAGGGGTTAGAATCGATAGTCAGGGGATGGAATCGATAGTCAGGGTATGGAATCGATAGTCCGGTGATGGAATCGATAGTCAGGGGATGGAATCGATAGTCAGGGGATGGAATCGATAGTGAGGGGATGGAATCGATAGTCAGGGGATAGCATCGATAGTCAGGGAATAGAATCGATAGTCAGGAGATAGAATCGATAGTCAGGGGATGGAATCGATAGTCAGGGGTTTGAATCGATAGTCAGGGGATGGAATCAATGGTCAGGGGATGGAATCGATAGTCAGGGGATGGAATCGATAGTCAGGGGATGGAATCGATAGTCAGGCGATGGAATCGATAGTCAGGGGATGGAATCGATAGTCAGGTGATGGAATCGATAGTCAGGGGATGGAATCGATAGTCACGGGATGGAATCGATATTCAGAGGATGGAATCGATAGTCAGGGGATGGAATCGATAGTCAGGGGATGGAATCAATAGTCAGGGAATGGAATCCATAGTCAGGGGATGGAATCGATAATCAGGGGAGGGAATCGATAGTCAGCGGATGGAATCGACAGTCAGTGGATGGAATCGACAGTCAGCAGATGGAGTCGATAGTCAGCGGATGGAATCGATAGTCAGTGGATAGAATCGAAAGTCGGGATAGAATCGATAGTCAGGAGATAGAATCGATAGTCAGGGGATGGAATCGATAGTCAGGGGATGGAATCGATAGTCAGGGGATGGAATCGATAGTCAGGGGATGGAATCGATATTCAGAGGATGGAATCGATAGTCAGCGGATGGAATCGACAGTCAGTGGATGGAATCGACAGTCAGGAGATGGAGTCGATAGTCAGGGGATGGAATCGATAGTCAGTGGATAGAATCGAAAATCGGGATAGAATCGATAGTCAGGAGATAGAATCGATAATCAGGGGATGGAATCGATAGTCAGGGGATGGAATCGATAGTCAGGGGATGGAATCGATAGTCAGGGGATGGAATCGATATTCAGAGGATGGAATCGATAGTCAGGGGATGGAATCGATAGTCAGGGGATGGAATCGATAGTCAGGGGATGGAATCCATAGTCAGGGGATGGAATCGATAGTCAGGGGATGGAATCGATAGTCAGAGGATGGAATTGACAGTCAGGGGATGGAATCGATAGTCAGGGGATGGAATCGATAGTCAGGGGATGGAATCGATAGTCAGGGGATGGAATCGACAGTCAGGGGGTGGATTCGATAGTCAGGGGATGGAATCGATCGTCAGGGGATGGAATCAATAGTCAGGAGATAGAATCGTTAGTCAGGGGATGGAATCGATAGGGGATGGAATCGATAGTCAGGGGATGGAATCGATAGTCAGGGGATGGAATCGATAGTCAGGGGATGGAATCGAAAGTCAGGGGATGGAATTGATAGTCAGGGGATGGAATCGATAGTCAGGAGATAGAATCGTTAGTCAGGGGATGGAATCGTTGTCAGGGGATGGAATCCATAGTCAGGAGATAGAATACGAAAGTCAGGAGATGGAATCGATAGTCAGGAGATAGAATCGATAGTCATGGGATGGAATCGACAGTCATGGGATGCAATCAATAGTCACGAGATGGAATCGATAGTCAGGAGATAGAATCGATAGTCAGGGGATGGAATCGATAGTCAGGGGATGGAATCGATAGTCAGGGGATGGAATCAATTGTCAGGGGATGGAATCGATAGTCAGGGGATGGAATCGATAGTCAGGGGATGGAATCGACAGTCATGGGATGCAATCAATAGTCACGAGATGGAATCGATAGTCAGGGGATGGAATCAATAGCCAGCAGATAGAATCGATTGTCAGGGGATGGAATCGATAGTCAGGGGATGGAATCGATAGTCAGGGGATGGAATCGATAGACAGGGGATGGAATCAATAGCCAGCAGATAGAATCGATTGTCAGGGGATGGAATCAATAGTCAGGGGATGGAATCGATAGTCAGGGGATGGAATCGATAGTCAGGGGATGGAATCGATAGTCAGGGGATGGAATCAATAGCCAGCAGATAGAATCGATTGTCAGGGGATGGAATCGATAGTCAGGGGATGGAATCAATAGCCAGCAGATAGAATCGATTGTCAGGGGATGGAATCGATAGTCAGGGGATGGAATCGATAGTCAGGGGATGGAATCGATAGACAGGAGATGGAATCGATTGTCAGGGGATGGAATCGATAGTCAGGAGATGGAATCGATATTCAGGGGATGGAATCGATAGTCAGGAGATGGTATCGATAGTCAGTGGATGGAATCGATAGTCAGGGGTTAGAATCCAATAGTCAGGGGATGGAATCGATAGTCAGGAAATGGAATCAATAGTCAGGGGATGGAATCGATTGTCAGGGGATGGAATCGATAGTCAGGAGTTAGAATCGATAGTCAGGGGATGGAATCGATAGTCAGGAGATGGAATCGATAGTCAGGAGATAGAATCGATAGTCAGGGGATAGAATCGATAGTCAGGGGATGGAATCGCTAGTCAGGGGATGGAATCGATCGTCAGGAGATGGATTCGATAGTCAAGAGATGGAATCGATAGTCAGGGGATGGAATCGATAGTCAGGGGATGGAATCGATAGACAGGGGATGGAATCGATAGTCAGGGGATGGAATCGATAGTCAGGGGATGGAATCGATAGTCAGGGGATGGAATCGATAGTCAGGGGATGGAATCGATAGTCAGGGGATAGCATCGATAGTCAGGGGATAGAATCGATAGTCAGGAGATAGAATCGATAGTCAGGGGATGGAATCGATAGTCAGTGGTTTGAATCGATAGTCAGGGGATGGAATCGATGGTCAGGGGATGGAATCGATAGTCAGGGGATGGAATCGATAGTCAGGGGATGGAATCGATAGTCAGGCGATGGAATCGATAGTCAGGGGATGGAATCGATAGTCAGGGGATGGAATCGATAGTCTGGGGATGGAATCGATAGTCACGGGATGGAATCGATATTCAGAGGATGGAATCGATAGTCAGGGGATGGAATCGATAGTCAGGGGATGGAATCAATAGTCAGGGAATGGAATCCATAGTCAGGGGATAGAATCGATAGTCAGTGGTTGGAATCGATAGTCAGAGGATGGAATCGACAGTCAGGGGATGGAATCGATAGTCAGGGGATGGAATCGATAATCAGGGGATGGAATCGATAGTCAGCGGATGGAATCGACAGTCAGTGGATGGAATCGATAGTCAGTGGATAGAATCGAAAGTCGGGATAGAATCGATAGTCAGGAGATAGAATCGATAGTCAGGGGATGGAATCGATAGTCAGGGGATGGAATCGATAGTCAGGGGATGGAATCGATAGTCAGGGGATGGAATCGATATTCAGAGGATGGAATCGATAGTCAGCGGATGGAATCGACAGTCAGTGGATGGAATCGACAGTCAGGAGATGGAGTCGATAGGCAGGGGATGGAATCGATAGTTAGTGGATAGAATCGAAAATCGGGATAGAATCGATAGTCAGGAGATAGAATCGATAGTCAGGGGATGGAATCGATAGTCAGGGGATGGAATCGATAGTCAGGGGATGGAATCGATAGTCAGGGGATGGAATCGATATTCAGAGGATGGAATCGATAGTCAGGGGATGGAATCGATAGTCAGGAGATAGAATCGATAGTCAGGGGATGGAATCGAAAGTCAAGGGATGCAATCAATAGTCAGCAAATGGAATCGATAGTCAGGAGATAGAATCGATAGTCAGGGGATGGAATCGATAGTCGGGATGGAATCAATTGTCAGGGGATGGAATCGATAGTCAGGGGTTGGAATCGATAGTAAGGAGATAGAATCGATTGTCAGGGGATGGAATCGATAGTCAGGGGATGGAATCGATAGTCAGAGGATGGAATCGATAGTCAGGAGATTTAATCAATAGTCAGGGGATGGAATTGATAGTCAGGATATGGAATCGATATTCAGTAGATGGAATCGATAGTCAGGAGATGTAATCGATAGTCAGGGGATGGAATCGATAGTCAGGGGTTAGAATCAATAGTCAGGAGATGGCATCGATAGTCAGGGGATGGCTTCGATAGTCAGGGGATGGAATCGATAGTCAGGGGATGGAATCGATAGTCAGGGGATGGAATCGATCATCAGGGGATGGAATCGATAGTCAGGAAATGGAATCGATTGTCAGGGGATGGAATCCATAGTCAGGGGATGGAATCGATAGTCAGGGGATGGAATCGATAGTCAGGTGATGGAATCAATAGTCACAGGATGGAATCGATAGTCAGGGGATGGAATCGATAGTCAGGGGATCGAATCGATAGTCAAGGGATGGAATCGATAGTCAGGAGATAGAATCGATAGTCAGGGGATGGAATCAATTGTCAGTGGATGGAATTGATAGTCAATGGTTAGAATCGATAGTCAGGGGATGGAATTGATAGTCAGGAGATAGAATCGATAGTCAAGGGATGGAATCGATAGTCAGGAGATAGAATCGATAGTCAGGGGATGGAATCGATAGTCAGGGGATAGAATCGATAGTCAGGGGATGGAATCGCAAGTCGGGATGGAATCGTTAGTCAGGGGATAGAATCGATAGTCAGGGGATGGAATCGTTGTCAGGGGATGGAATCCATAGTCAGGAGATAGAATCGATAGTCATGGGATGGAATCGACAGTCATGGGATGCAATCAATTGTCACGAGATGGAATCGATAGTCAGGAGATAGAATCGATAGTCAGGGGATGGAATCGATAGTCAGGGGATGGAATTGATAGTCAGGGGATGGAATCAATTGTCAGGGGATGGAATCGATAGTCAGGGGATGGAATCGATAGTCAGGGGATGGAATCGACAGTCATGGGATGCAATCAATAGTCACGAGATGGAATCGATAGTCAGGAGATAGAATCGATTGTCAGGGATGGAATCGATAGTCAGGTGATGGAATCGATAGTCAGGGGATGGAATCAATAGCCAGCAGATAGAATCGATTGTCAGGGGAAGGAATCGATAGTCAGGGGATGGAATCGATAGTCAGGGGATGGAATCGATAGACAGGAGATGGAATCGATTGTCAGGGGATGGAATCGATAGTCAGGAGATGGAATCGATATTCAGGGGATGGAATCGATAGTCAGGAGATGGTATCGATAGTCAGTGGATGGAATCGATAGTCAGGGGTTAGAATCCAATAGTCAGGGGATGGAATCGATAGTCAGGAAATGGAATCAATAGTCAGGGGATGGAATCGATTGTCAGGGGATGGAATCGATAGTCAGGAGTTAGAATCGATAGTCAGGGGATGGAATCGATAGTCAGGAGATGGAATCGATAGTCAGGAGATAGAATCGATAGTCAGGGGATAGAATCGATAGTCAGGGGATGGAATCGCTAGTCAGGGGATGGAATCGATCGTCAGGAGATGGATTCGATAGTCAAGAGATGGAATCGATAGTCAGGGGATGGAATCGATAGTCAGGGGATGGAATCGATAGTCAGGGGATGGAATCGATTGTCAGGGGATGGAATCGATAGTCAGGGGATGGAATCGATAATCAGGGGTTAGAATCGATAGTCAGGGGATGGAATCGATAGTCAGGGTATGGAATCGATAGTCCGGTGATGGAATCGATAGTCAGGGGATGGAATCGATAGTCAGGGGATGGAATCGATAGTGAGGGGATGGAATCGATAGTCAGGGGATAGCATCGATAGTCAGGGAATAGAATCGATAGTCAGGAGATAGAATCGATAGTCAGGGGATGGAATCGATAGTCAGGGGTTTGAATCGATAGTCAGGGGATGGAATCAATGGTCAGGGGATGGAATCGATAGTCAGGGGATGGAATCGATAGTCAGGGGATGGAATCGATAGTCAGGCGATGGAATCGATAGTCAGGGGATGGAATCGATAGTCAGGTGATGGAATCGATAGTCAGGGGATGGAATCGATAGTCACGGGATGGAATCGATATTCAGAGGATGGAATCGATAGTCAGGGGATGGAATCGATAGTCAGGGGATGGAATCAATAGTCAGGGAATGGAATCCATAGTCAGGGGATGGAATCGATAATCAGGGGAGGGAATCGATAGTCAGCGGATGGAATCGACAGTCAGTGGATGGAATCGACAGTCAGCAGATGGAGTCGATAGTCAGCGGATGGAATCGATAGTCAGTGGATAGAATCGAAAGTCGGGATAGAATCGATAGTCAGGAGATAGAATCGATAGTCAGGGGATGGAATCGATAGTCAGGGGATGGAATCGATAGTCAGGGGATGGAATCGATAGTCAGGGGATGGAATCGATATTCAGAGGATGGAATCGATAGTCAGCGGATGGAATCGACAGTCAGTGGATGGAATCGACAGTCAGGAGATGGAGTCGATAGTCAGGGGATGGAATCGATAGTCAGTGGATAGAATCGAAAATCGGGATAGAATCGATAGTCAGGAGATAGAATCGATAATCAGGGGATGGAATCGATAGTCAGGGGATGGAATCGATAGTCAGGGGATGGAATCGATAGTCAGGGGATGGAATCGATATTCAGAGGATGGAATCGATAGTCAGGGGATGGAATCGATAGTCAGGGGATGGAATCGATAGTCAGGGGATGGAATCCATAGTCAGGGGATGGAATCGATAGTCAGGGGATGGAATCGATAGTCAGAGGATGGAATTGACAGTCAGGGGATGGAATCGATAGTCAGGGGATGGAATCGATAGTCAGGGGATGGAATCGATAGTCAGGGGATGGAATCGACAGTCAGGGGGTGGATTCGATAGTCAGGGGATGGAATCGATCGTCAGGGGATGGAATCGATAGTCAGGAGATAGAATCGTTAGTCAGGGGATGGAATCGATAGGGGATGGAATCGATAGTCAGGGGATGGAATCGATAGTCAGGGGATGGAATCGATAGTCAGGGGATGGAATCGAAAGTCAGGGGATGGAATTGATAGTCAGGGGATGGAATCGATAGTCAGGAGATAGAATCGTTAGTCAGGGGATGGAATCGTTGTCAGGGGATGGAATCCATAGTCAGGAGATAGAATACGAAAGTCAGGAGATGGAATCGATAGTCAGGAGATAGAATCGATAGTCATGGGATGGAATCGACAGTCATGGGATGCAATCAATAGTCACGAGATGGAATCGATAGTCAGGAGATAGAATCGATAGTCAGGGGATGGAATCGATAGTCAGGGGATGGAATCGATAGTCAGGGGATGGAATCA
Organism: Somniosus microcephalus; assembly: GCF_052327205.1. Lineage (NCBI taxonomy): Eukaryota > Metazoa > Chordata > Chondrichthyes > Squaliformes > Somniosidae > Somniosus > Somniosus microcephalus. Next base: position 94,051,907 of record NC_140999.1, on the reverse strand, counting down.
ATTGTCAGGGGATGGAATCGATAGTCAGGGGATGGAATCGATAGTCAGGGGATGGAATCGACAGTCATGGGATGCAATCAATAGTCACGAGATGGAATCGATAGTCAGGGGATGGAATCAATAGCCAGCAGATAGAATCGATTGTCAGGGGATGGAATCGATAGTCAGGGGATGGAATCGATAGTCAGGGGATGGAATCGATAGACAGGGGATGGAATCAATAGCCAGCAGATAGAATCGATTGTCAGGGGATGGAATCAATAGTCAGGGGATGGAATCGATAGTCAGGGGATGGAATCGATAGTCAGGGGATGGAATCGATAGTCAGGGGATGGAATCAATAGCCAGCAGATAGAATCGATTGTCAGGGGATGGAATCGATAGTCAGGGGATGGAATCAATAGCCAGCAGATAGAATCGATTGTCAGGGGATGGAATCGATAGTCAGGGGATGGAATCGATAGTCAGGGGATGGAATCGATAGACAGGAGATGGAATCGATTGTCAGGGGATGGAATCGATAGTCAGGAGATGGAATCGATATTCAGGGGATGGAATCGATAGTCAGGAGATGGTATCGATAGTCAGTGGATGGAATCGATAGTCAGGGGTTAGAATCCAATAGTCAGGGGATGGAATCGATAGTCAGGAAATGGAATCAATAGTCAGGGGATGGAATCGATTGTCAGGGGATGGAATCGATAGTCAGGAGTTAGAATCGATAGTCAGGGGATGGAATCGATAGTCAGGAGATGGAATCGATAGTCAGGAGATAGAATCGATAGTCAGGGGATAGAATCGATAGTCAGGGGATGGAATCGCTAGTCAGGGGATGGAATCGATCGTCAGGAGATGGATTCGATAGTCAAGAGATGGAATCGATAGTCAGGGGATGGAATCGATAGTCAGGGGATGGAATCGATAGACAGGGGATGGAATCGATAGTCAGGGGATGGAATCGATAGTCAGGGGATGGAATCGATAGTCAGGGGATGGAATCGATAGTCAGGGGATGGAATCGATAGTCAGGGGATAGCATCGATAGTCAGGGGATAGAATCGATAGTCAGGAGATAGAATCGATAGTCAGGGGATGGAATCGATAGTCAGTGGTTTGAATCGATAGTCAGGGGATGGAATCGATGGTCAGGGGATGGAATCGATAGTCAGGGGATGGAATCGATAGTCAGGGGATGGAATCGATAGTCAGGCGATGGAATCGATAGTCAGGGGATGGAATCGATAGTCAGGGGATGGAATCGATAGTCTGGGGATGGAATCGATAGTCACGGGATGGAATCGATATTCAGAGGATGGAATCGATAGTCAGGGGATGGAATCGATAGTCAGGGGATGGAATCAATAGTCAGGGAATGGAATCCATAGTCAGGGGATAGAATCGATAGTCAGTGGTTGGAATCGATAGTCAGAGGATGGAATCGACAGTCAGGGGATGGAATCGATAGTCAGGGGATGGAATCGATAATCAGGGGATGGAATCGATAGTCAGCGGATGGAATCGACAGTCAGTGGATGGAATCGATAGTCAGTGGATAGAATCGAAAGTCGGGATAGAATCGATAGTCAGGAGATAGAATCGATAGTCAGGGGATGGAATCGATAGTCAGGGGATGGAATCGATAGTCAGGGGATGGAATCGATAGTCAGGGGATGGAATCGATATTCAGAGGATGGAATCGATAGTCAGCGGATGGAATCGACAGTCAGTGGATGGAATCGACAGTCAGGAGATGGAGTCGATAGGCAGGGGATGGAATCGATAGTTAGTGGATAGAATTGAAAATCGGGATAGAATCGATAGTCAGGAGATAGAATCGATAGTCAGGGGATGGAATCGATAGTCAGGGGATGGAATCGATAGTCAGGGGATGGAATCGATAGTCAGGGGATGGAATCGATATTCAGAGGATGGAATCGATAGTCAGGGGATGGAATCGATAGTCAGGAGATAGAATCGATAGTCAGGGGATGGAATCGAAAGTCAAGGGATGCAATCAATAGTCAGCAAATGGAATCGATAGTCAGGAGATAGAATCGATAGTCAGGGGATGGAATCGATAGTCGGGATGGAATCAATTGTCAGGGGATGGAATCGATAGTCAGGGGTTGGAATCAATAGTAAGGAGATAGAATCGATTGTCAGGGGATGGAATCGATAGTCAGGGGATGGAATCGATAGTCAGAGGATGGAATCGATAGTCAGGAGATTTAATCAATAGTCAGGGGATGGAATTGATAGTCAGGATATGGAATCGATATTCAGTAGATGGAATCGATAGTCAGGAGATGTAATCGATAGTCAGGGGATGGAATCGATAGTCAGGGGTTAGAATCAATAGTCAGGAGATGGCATCGATAGTCAGGGGATGGCTTCGATAGTCAGGGGATGGAATCGATAGTCAGGGGATGGAATCGATAGTCAGGGGATGGAATCGATCATCAGGGGATGGAATCGATAGTCAGGAAATGGAATCGATTGTCAGGGGATGGAATCCATAGTCAGGGGATGGAATCGATAGTCAGGGGATGGAATCGATAGTCAGGTGATGGAATCAATAGTCACAGGATGGAATCGATAGTCAGGGGATGGAATCGATAGTCAGGGGATCGAATCGATAGTCAAGGGATGGAATCGATAGTCAGGAGATAGAATCGATAGTCAGGGGATGGAATCAATTGTCAGTGGATGGAATTGATAGTCAATGGTTAGAATCGATAGTCAGGGGATGGAATTGATAGTCAGGAGATAGAATCGATAGTCAAGGGATGGAATCGATAGTCAGGAGATAGAATCGATAGTCAGGGGATGGAATCGATAGTCAGGGGATAGAATCGATAGTCAGGGGATGGAATCGCAAGTCGGGATGGAATCGTTAGTCAGGGGATAGAATCGATAGTCAGGGGATGGAATCGTTGTCAGGGGATGGAATCCATAGTCAGGAGATAGAATCGATAGTCATGGGATGGAATCGACAGTCATGGGATGCAATCAATTGTCACGAGATGGAATCGATAGTCAGGAGATAGAATCGATAGTCAGGGGATGGAATCGATAGTCAGGGGATGGAATTGATAGTCAGGGGATGGAATCAATTGTCAGGGGATGGAATCGATAGTCAGGGGATGGAATCGATAGTCAGGGGATGGAATCGACAGTCATGGGATGCAATCAATAGTCACGAGATGGAATCGATAGTCAGGAGATAGAATCGATTGTCAGGGATGGAATCGATAGTCAGGTGATGGAATCGATAGTCAGGGGATGGAATCAATAGCCAGCAGATAGAATCGATTGTCAGGGGAAGGAATCGATAGTCAGGGGATGGAATCGATAGTCAGGGGATGGAATCGATAGACAGGAGATGGAATCGATTGTCAGGGGATGGAATCGATAGTCAGGAGATGGAATCGATATTCAGGGGATGGAATCGATAGTCAGGAGATGGTATCGATAGTCAGTGGATGGAATCAATAGTCAGGGGTTAGAATCCAATAGTCAGGGGATGGAATCGATAGTCAGGAAATGGAATCAATAGTCAGGGGATGGAATCGATTGTCAGGGGATGGAATCGATAGTCAGGAGTTAGAATCGATAGTCAGGGGATGGAATCGATAGTCAGGAGATGGAATCGATAGTCAGGAGATAGAATCGATAGTCAGGGGATAGAATCGATAGTCAGGGGATGGAATCGCTAGTCAGGGGATGGAATCGATCGTCAGGAGATGGATTCGATAGTCAAGAGATGGAATCGATAGTCAGGGGATGGAATCGATAGTCAGGGGATGGAATCGATAGTCAGGGGATGGAATCGATTGTCAGGGGATGGAATCGATAGTCAGGGGATGGAATCGATAATCAGGGGTTAGAATCGATAGTCAGGGGATGGAATCGATAGTCAGGGTATGGAATCGATAGTCCGGTGATGGAATCGATAGTCAGGGGATGGAATCGATAGTCAGGGGATGGAATCGATAGTGAGGGGATGGAATCGATAGTCAGGGGATAGCATCGATAGTCAGGGAATAGAATCGATAGTCAGGAGATAGAATCGATAGTCAGGGGATGGAATCGATAGTCAGGGGTTTGAATCGATAGTCAGGGGATGGAATCAATGGTCAGGGGATGGAATCGATAGTCAGGGGATGGAATCGATAGTCAGGGGATGGAATCGATAGTCAGGCGATGGAATCGATAGTCAGGGGATGGAATCGATAGTCAGGTGATGGAATCGATAGTCAGGGGATGGAATCGATAGTCACGGGATGGAATCGATATTCAGAGGATGGAATCGATAGTCAGGGGATGGAATCGATAGTCAGGGGATGGAATCAATAGTCAGGGAATGGAATCCATAGTCAGGGGATGGAATCGATAATCAGGGGAGGGAATCGATAGTCAGCGGATGGAATCGACAGTCAGTGGATGGAATCGACAGTCAGCAGATGGAGTCGATAGTCAGCGGATGGAATCGATAGTCAGTGGATAGAATCGAAAGTCGGGATAGAATCGATAGTCAGGAGATAGAATCGATAGTCAGGGGATGGAATCGATAGTCAGGGGATGGAATCGATAGTCAGGGGATGGAATCGATAGTCAGGGGATGGAATCGATATTCAGAGGATGGAATCGATAGTCAGCGGATGGAATCGACAGTCAGTGGATGGAATCGACAGTCAGGAGATGGAGTCGATAGTCAGGGGATGGAATCGATAGTCAGTGGATAGAATCGAAAATCGGGATAGAATCGATAGTCAGGAGATAGAATCGATAATCAGGGGATGGAATCGATAGTCAGGGGATGGAATCGATAGTCAGGGGATGGAATCGATAGTCAGGGGATGGAATCGATATTCAGAGGATGGAATCGATAGTCAGGGGATGGAATCGATAGTCAGGGGATGGAATCGATAGTCAGGGGATGGAATCCATAGTCAGGGGATGGAATCGATAGTCAGGGGATGGAATCGATAGTCAGAGGATGGAATTGACAGTCAGGGGATGGAATCGATAGTCAGGGGATGGAATCGATAGTCAGGGGATGGAATCGATAGTCAGGGGATGGAATCGACAGTCAGGGGGTGGATTCGATAGTCAGGGGATGGAATCGATCGTCAGGGGATGGAATCGATAGTCAGGAGATAGAATCGTTAGTCAGGGGATGGAATCGATAGGGGATGGAATCGATAGTCAGGGGATGGAATCGATAGTCAGGGGATGGAATCGATAGTCAGGGGATGGAATCGAAAGTCAGGGGATGGAATTGATAGTCAGGGGATGGAATCGATAGTCAGGAGATAGAATCGTTAGTCAGGGGATGGAATCGTTGTCAGGGGATGGAATCCATAGTCAGGAGATAGAATACGAAAGTCAGGAGATGGAATCGATAGTCAGGAGATAGAATCGATAGTCATGGGATGGAATCGACAGTCATGGGATGCAATCAATAGTCACGAGATGGAATCGATAGTCAGGAGATAGAATCGATAGTCAGGGGATGGAATCGATAGTCAGGGGATGGAATCGATAGTCAGGGGATGGAATCAATTGTCAGGGGATGGAATCGATAGTCAGGGGATGGAATCGATAGTCAGGGGATGGAATCGACAGTCATGGGATGCAATCAATAGTCACGAGATGGAATCGATAGTCAGGGGATGGAATCAATAGCCAGCAGATAGAATCGATTGTCAGGGGATGGAATCGATAGTCAGGGGATGGAATCGATAGTCAGGGGATGGAATCGATAGACAGGGGATGGAATCAATAGCCAGCAGATAGAATCGATAGTCAGGGGATGGAATCAATAGTCAGGGGATGGAATCGATAGTCAGGGGATGGAATCGATAGTCAGGGGATGGAATCGATAGTCAGGGGATGGAATCAATAGCCAGCAGATAGAATCGATTGTCAGGGGATGGAATCGATAGTCAGGGGATGGAATCGATAGTCAGGGGATGGAATCGATAGACAGGAGATGGAATCGATTGTCAGGGGATGGAATCGATAGTCAGGAGATGGTATCGATAGTCAGTGGATGGAATCGATAGTCAGGGGTTAGAATCCAATAGTCAGGGGATGGAATCGATAGTCAGGAAATGGAATCAATAGTCAGGGGATGGAATCGATTGTCAGGGGATGGAATCGATAGTCAGGAGTTAGAATCGATAGTCAGGGGATGGAATCGATAGTCAGGAGATGGAATCGATAGTCAGGAGATAGAATCGATAGTCAGGGGATAGAATCGATAGTCAGGGGATGGAATCGCTAGTCAGGGGATGGAATCGATCGTCAGGAGATGGATTCGATAGTCAAGAGATGGAATCGATAGTCAGGGGATGGAATCGATAGTCAGGGGATGGAATCGATAGACAGGGGATGGAATCGATAGTCAGGGGATGGAATCGATAGTCAGGGGATGGAATCGATAGTCAGGGGATGGAATCGATAGTCAGGGGATGGAATCGATAGTCAGGGGATAGCATCGATAGTCAGGGGATAGAATCGATAGTCAGGAGATAGAATCGATAGTCAGGGGATGGAATCGATAGTCAGTGGTTTGAATCGATAGTCAGGGGATGGAATCGATGGTCAGGGGATGGAATCGATAGTCAGGGGATGGAATCGATAGTCAGGGGATGGAATCGATAGTCAGGCGATGGAATCGATAGTCAGGGGATGGAATCGATAGTCAGGGGATGGAATCGATAGTCTGGGGAGGGAATCGATAGTCACGGGATGGAATCGATATTCAGAGGATGGAATCGATAGTCAGGGGATGGAATCGATAGTCAGGGGATGGAATCAATAGTCAGGGAATGGAATCCATAGTCAGGGGATAGAATCGATAGTCAGTGGTTGGAATCGATAGTCAGAGGATGGAATCGACAGTCAGGGGATGGAATCGATAGTCAGGGGATGGAATCGATAATCAGGGGATGGAATCGATAGTCAGCGGATGGAATCGACAGTCAGTGGATGGAATCGATAGTCAGTGGATAGAATCGAAAGTCGGGATAGAATCGATAGTCAGGAGATAGAATCGATAGTCAGGGGATGGAATCGATAGTCAGGGGATGGAATCGATAGTCAGGGGATGGAATCGATAGTCAGGGGATGGAATCGATATTCAGAGGATGGAATCGATAGTCAGCGGATGGAATCGACAGTCAGTGGATGGAATCGACAGTCAGGAGATGGAGTCGATAGGCAGGGGATGGAATCGATAGTTAGTGGATAGAATCGAAAATCGGGATAGAATCGATAGTCAGGAGATAGAATCGATAGTCAGGGGATGGAATCGATAGTCAGGGGATGGAATCGATAGTCAGGGGATGGAATCGATAGTCAGGGGATGGAATCGATATTCAGAGGATGGAATCGATAGTCAGGGGATGGAATCGATAGTCAGGGGATGGAATCGATAGTCAGGGGATGGAATCGATAGTCAGAGGTTGGAATTGACAGTCAGGGGATGGAATCGATAGTCAGGGGATGGAATCGATAGTCAGGGGATGGAATCGATAGTCAGGGGATGGAATCGACAGTCAGGGGGTGGAATCGATAGTCAGGGGATGGAATCGATAGTCAGGGGATGGAATCGATAGTCAGGAGATAGAATCGTTAGTCAGGGGATGGAATCGATAGGGGATGGAATCGATAGTCAGGGGATGGAATCCATAGTCAGGGGATGGAATCGATAGTCAGGGGATGGAATCGATAGTCAGAGGATGGAATTGACAGTCAGGGGATGGAATCGATAGTCAGGGGATGGAATCGATAGTCAGGGGGTGGAATCGATAGTCAGGGGATGGAATCGATAGTCAGGGGATGGAATCGATAGTCAGGGGATGGAATCGATAGTCAGGGGATGGAATCGATAGTCAGGGGATGGAATCGACAGTCAGGGGATGGAATCGATAGTCAGGGGATGGAATCGATAGTCAGGGGATGGAATCGATAGTCAGGAGATAGAATCGTTAGTCAGGGGATGGAATCGATAGGGGATGGAATCGATAGTCAGGGGATGGAATCGATAGTCAGGGGATGGAATCGAAAGTCAGGGGATGGAATTGATAGTCAGGGGATGGAATCGATAGTCAGGAGATAGAATCGTTAGTCAAGGGATGGAATTTATAGTCAGGGGATGGAGTCTGTGGCGAGCTCTGAAAGCAGATGTAATTTGTGACTTTAGTTAAAATTAACATTTGTCTTCGCCATGACCAATGATTTTAGCACCAGCTAAAGCTGAGGAATAGCATTCCCACAGGGATTGGTTGTTTCTCTCGTGAGATTGCAATCTCATATGTACAAGGACTGCACTGGGCATCCCTGGCATTTCTCAGCAGGTGTGGTGCTCAGCATCAGGAATGTTCTAGTCCTTAGTTGAACTCCACCAGGGCAGCAGCATGACATTTAACTTCCTTCAATTTTGCAAAGGGAGGGACGAGAGAACTGAAAATTGGTCGCTATCCAGAGACTCCCCATAGAAAGGGAGAGATGTGTGGACATCGGACAAGGATCGGATCCAGCTCTGGTCTGATGCACTCTACAGTGAAATAGCCAGCCAACACTCATCATTCAGGCTCACCTATCCGGGCACTTGGCCAAGGTACCAGAGGGCAACTTGGGAGGAGAGAAGAAAGGAGAAAGCTATGTCATGGCGAGTATTGGACACCCGGAGTGGTTAAGAGGCAATGATTGCAAGGGGTGCTGGTGGCTAAACACCAGCCATTGAACCCAAGGTGAGATTGGTGCCATTTGTGCCAAAGGCTCATTTTTTTTGCTGCCATCTCTCGTCGCGAGGTACTGCCCCAGCCGCAATTGCACATCGAAAGATTATGGGCCCACAATTTTCCCACAGTGCTCGTGGCATAGGAAGAGTCAATAAATCCAGCTCTTGGTGTTGTATGATACACACATGACACCTAGGCTTTGGTTAGCTGTATGATGATAGGGTTGCCAACCCTCCAGGGTTGTCCTGGGGTCTCCAGTATTTAAAGACTAATCTCCTGGACACTGCGGAAGCAAGCCAGTAGAAAAATCATAGGGACATTAAAGATTGTGAGTTATTTTCATTTTCTTTGAACACATTTGTTTATTAGTTCTAAAAAAATTTGAGATGGGAAAAAAGGTTATTTGACTGAGAGTCAAGAATCATCCAATTGGGTAACAAAGAGTCTGTTCACTTTCCAATTGGCTGGGAAAGGTAGTGCCTCATCAGGTGACCAATGGGGGGAGATCATATGATGAAACCTCCTGGAATATGTCCAACCAGAGTTGGCGATCCCATGTATACTGTGGCGTACCGATCACAGAAAGGACACAATACGCTTTCCAGTCCGTAGACTATAAATCAGGCGTCATGCCTTTAAGAAGGATCACACCTTTAAGAAACTCGATCTGTAACATAGTTAAGCCCAGAGCGGGGGAGGAGCAGTCTAAGCTGTGGACTGATGAAAGGCAGTCGGACTTGGTGTAGTCTCTGACGCCATTTTTGTGTTCAACATGCAGTCTCAACAATTAAACCTTTTCTGTTGAACCTCTCCGAGTTCAGTATTTTTTGCTAGGAGTACGTAGACTCCTACATTGGTGACCCCGATGCTCAGGACGACTCCTAAGCGTAACCATGGCTGACACAAACGCAGTTTCTGTGAAGCTGCCGGAGTTCTGGGAGAACCTAGCCACCGCCTGGTTCCTTCAAGCGAATCGCAATTCCGACTCCGCGGCATCACCGCCGATGCAACGATGTACGACTACCTCCTCGCTTCCCTGGGCAGCTCCACAATCACGAAAGTCTGGACAGCACTACAAAACCCTTCGGAGGAAGGCAAGTATGCACATCTCAAGGCCGCGCTCCTTAAAAAATTCACAGCCTCCCAATTCGTGCGCAACTGCCACCTCCTCGACCTCCCGGGCCTCGGTGACTCCACGCCGTCAGACTTGCTCTCACACATGCTTGCTCTGACCGACGAGAAACCGCCCGGCTCCCTCTTCCGCACGCTCTTTATCCGTCAACTACCTCCCAGCATCCGCCCGGCGATCGTGGCATCCAGCCTCACGGACCTCGAGGCCCTTGCCGACAAAGCTGATAAGCTCCTGTCCGCCGGCTCCAACCACGCCGTCACCCCCGGCCTGGCCTCCGCAGCATCGGCGCGCGCTCCACCCTCTATCGCGCGGCCACACAGCTCGGCCACGAGGCCCCACAGGCCCCCACGTCCCCCAAGCCCTCCGACCCAGGGCTACTGCTACTTCCATACCCGGTTCGGCGCACGGGCACGCCGCTGGAGCCATCCCTGCACGTTTCCAACCACCCCCACACCGGCCTACACGATGGCCATGGGGCAAGCAGGCGCGCTGCTGTACGTTACGGACAGCGCCTCCGGACGTTGTTTCCTATGCGTCATGGGCGCGCAGCGCAGCATCATCCCCGCGTCCACCCTCGAGATCCAGCGAGGCGGCCGCGGCCCTGCACTGGCTGCCGCCAATGGCACCGACATCCGGACGTACGGCACCCGCACCGTCACCATCGACCTCGCAGGCCGCCGCTACCACTGGGAGTTTATCACCGCCAAGGTGCTCTCCCCGCTCCTCGGTGCGGATTTCCTGTGCGCCCACGGTCTGTTGGTCGACATGCCTCGGCGCCGCCTCGTGGACATGAACACCATGTCACCTACCCCGGGTGCCATGGCCCCCCCCCAACCCGCCGAAATGGCGTGGCAGTGCCACGCCCGCTCAACGGACGACTACTCAGCACTCCTGGCTGAGTTCCCAGCCCTCACCAACCCGACCTTCTCCGCGAAAGTTGCTAAGCATGGGGTAGAACACTTCATCCCCACCACAGGCCCACCGGTGTATGCCCACGCCCGCAGGCTGGACCCGGCCAAGCTGGAGATCGAGCGGGCCGAGTTCAATGGAACAGCTCGGCATCATCCGCCGCTCCAACAGCCCCTGGGCCTCCCCACTCCACATCATAACCAAACCCGACGGGGGATGGCGCCCCTGCAGGGACTACCGGCGCCTCAACGACGCCACCACGCTGGATCGGTACCCCATACCACACATTCAAGACTTCTCGGCTAGACTGGCCGGCCGCTCAGTCTTCTCCAAAGTCAACCTGGTGCGCGGTTACCATCAGGTGCCAGTCCACCCCACGGACATTCCCAAGATGGCCATAATCACCCCTTTTGGGCCATTCGAGTTCCTCCGAATGCCCTTCGGCCTCAAAAACGCGGCCCAGGCCTTCCAGCGGCTCATGGACTCGGTCCTCCGGGACCTGAAGTTCCTCTTTGTCTACCTGGATGACATCCTGGTAGCTAGTTCCTCCAAGCAGGAACACATCGAGCACCTCCGCACCCTGTTCCAGTGGCTCAGTGAGCACGGGCTCATCATCAGCCCAGCCAAGTGCCAATTTGGCCTCAGCAGGATCAAATTCCTTGGCCACCACATCACGCAGGACGGAGCCATTCCCCTGCCCGCCAAGGTGCAAGCCGTCCAGCAGTTCCCCCGGCCTACCACCATCAAAGGCCTCCAGGAGTTCTTGGGGATGATCAACTTTTACAACCGCTTCATTCCCGGAGCGGCCTCCCTCATGCGGCCCCTATACGAAGCCCTCCAGGGTAAGAAAGACAGAATGGCGATCGAGTGGTCGGCGGACATGTTGACCGCTTTCGACTCGACCAAAAAGACGCTCGCCGACGCCACCATGCTTGCTCACCCACAGCCCAACGCCAGGGTGGCCCTCACCACGGACGCCTCCGACCACACGGTCGGCGCCGTGTACGAACAGTGGGTCGACGGGGCCTGGCAACCGCTGGCCTTTTTCAGCCGCCAACTGCGCCCCCCGGAGGCCAAATACAGTGCCTTTGACCGCAAGCTCCTCGCACTGTACCTGGCAGTCCGCCATTTTAGATTTCTTCTGGAGGGCCGCTCCTTCACCGCGTTTGTCGACCACAAACCCCTGAAATTCGCGATGGCAAAATCTGCGGACCCGTGGTCAGCCAGGCAACAACGCCAGCTCGCCGCGGTGTCCGAATTCACCACGGACATCCGGCACGTCTCCGGTCGAGACAACATGGTGGCCGACTGACTATCCCACCCCGCCGTCCACAGCGCCCACCTGGCAGTGGACTATGCTCAACAGGCAGCGGAGAAACGCACCGACCCCGATCTGCTCTCCGTGCCCACAACCCTCCCAGGGCTGCGACTGACTGACGTCGCTTGCGGCCCGTCCGCCATCACAGTCAAATGCGACACCTCCTTGGCGCAACCCCGCCCCGTAGTCCCGGCGTCCTGGCGAAAACGGGTGTTCGACATCATCCACGGCCTCTCACACCCCGGCACCCGCGCGTCCATTAGACTGGTGGCCAACCGATTTGTCTGGCGCGGCCTGCGCAAAGATGTGCGCATCTGGTCCAGATCCTGCATAGCTTGCCAGCATGCCAAAATCCACCAGCACGTCAAAGCCCCACTCGAGGAGTTCATCGTGCCAGAAAGAAGGTTTGACCACGTCCACATCAACCTCGTCGGCCCCCTGCCGCCATCACATGGTCACATGCACCTGCTGACAATCGTGGACCGTACCACCCGCTGGCCCGAGGCCATTCCACTGACGTCCACCACCACCGCCGACATCGCGAGGGCATTCATCGGCACCTGTGTCGCTCGGTTCGGCGTCCCCTCCGACATGACGTTGGATAGAGGCCCGCAGTTCACCTCTGATCTGTGGGCCACCATCGCCCGAAACCTCGGGGTGGCCGTTCACCACACCATGGCTTACCACCCCCAAGCCAACGGACTGTGCGAGCGATTCCACAGGTCCATGAAGGCGTCCCTCCGCGCCAGCCTCGAGGACGAGGCTTGGATCGACCGCCTCCCGTGGGTGCTACTTGGCCTACGCTCCGCGGTCAAGGAAGAACTGCCAGCCTCAGTGGCGGAACTCGTGTATGGCCAGCCGCTATGCGTACCCAGAGAGTTCCTGCCCACCGCCATGGCCCCCTGGTCGGCTGACCAGCAACACCGCGCTTTCGCCAACCGAGCACAACAGTTCGCTCCGGTACCCACCGGCCGGCACGGCGAACCCGCAACCCACGTATCACCTAGCCTGCACATGGCCAAATTTGTTTTCGTGCGCCATGACGCCCACCGAGGACCTCTACGGCCCCCATACGACGGACCCTACAAGGTACTCCAGACAGGGAACAAGTTCTTCCTCCTCGAAGTGGGTGGCAGAACTGACAAGGTGTCGGTCGACTGGCTCAAGCTGGCGCACCTAGAGCCCGATGAACCCGTTCAAGTGGGCCAACCCCCACCGCGGGGCAGACCGCCTAAGAGCCCGACGCGTCCGACCGCCCCGCTCCCGACACCAACCGCCAAGAGCCGTTCCGGCCGTGCCATCAAGCCGCCACGCCGGTTCGTACACTCCCTACTAGCGGATTCTGGGGGGAGCTGTGTGGCGTACCGATCACAGAAAGGACACAATCCGCTTTCCGGTCCGTAGACTATAAATCAGGTGTCATGCCTTTAAGAAGGATCACACCTTTAAGAAACTTGATCTGTAACATAGTTAAGCCCAGAGCGGGGGAGGAGCAGTCTAAGCTGTGGACTGATGAAAGGCAGTCGGACTTGGTGTAGTCTCTGATGCCATTTTTGTGTTCAACATGCAGTCTCAACAATTAAACCTTTTCTGTTGAACCTCTCCGAGTTCAGTATTTTTTGCTAGGAGTACGTAGACTCCTACAATACACTCAATCATTACGTAATCACTGCAAGTAATGGAATCATAATCCACTGTTGATTGCCAAAAAAATCACATCTGGTACATACTATTGTAATTTTAAAGCATATTTTATAACCAATGTACAATATCTATAAATAATAATCCTCAACTAGTACAGTTCACATATGATTATGATTTAATGCCCGTGTTAAAAAATAGTGCAGAGGGGAATTTATTACAAAGCATTAAACAGCCACATGGGAACATGCCGTGTAACAAATATACCTCATAGATAGCAAAACAAGAGGCTGAGATCAACGGAATTTGAGTGCGAATGTTCAACGTCCCAATGCATGGCAGTCTTCTATTACCAGAGCTGGTAACAGTTTCAAAAGTAATGCCTGTATTAAAATAGCAGACAGAGGAAGGTTGCTGATGATACAAAGCTAGGTGGGAAAGTAAGCTGTGAGGAGGATGCAAAGAGGCTGCAAAGGGATATAGACAGGTTAAGTGATTGAGAATGACTGTTAAAAATAAAGTGAGTGGGACAATTAATAAAAACAAATTAAATTGGCTGAACAGTAATATACACTGCATCCAAAACAAAACAGGGATCTGGAGGCAATAATTCGTAGCGAGGGGCCAGATGTAGTAGGGATAACTGAAACATGGCTGCACAAAGAACAGAACTGACAGTGAAATATTGCAGGATGTAACATATTTAGAAAGATGATCAATAGAGTTCAGGAGAACTAGATTCCTCTAAAAAACTAAAACAAACTAGCCAATAATGAAACACCATGGATGAATAAAGAGATACGGGTAAAATTACTTAGGCAATGAAGGAGAGGATGATAAAAGGGAATGCGAAGAGGTTAGGAAAAAGTCAAAAAAAACAATTAGGAAAGCAAAGAGGAACTAAGAAATTAAATTATCAAGGAATATAGAAAAAAAAATATTCTACAGACCATTAATAACAAAAGAAGAATCAGGATAGGGATAGGACCAATAAGGGATATACACGATAAACTCACAGGTAATGACAGTGAAATGGCAGAAATAATGAATTGCTACTTTGCCTCAGTATTTAGAGGGAAACTAACTTGGTGGACATGACATTAGAAGATCGATCAAAAAGGATATAACAGCATTTAAGATAGAAAGGGGAGATAATTGATAAAATAATCAAACTTAGAGAAAATAAAACCTCTGGTCCGGTTGGATTGCATCCGTGCATATTAAAAGAAGTTAGGGAAGAGATAGCAGAGGCGCTATTACACATACATAAAAATTCATTAGAAAAGGGAATAGTGCCAGAGGACTGGCAGACAATGAATGTTACTCCTATATTTAAAAGGGGAGATAGAACAAGTCCAGGGAACTAGAGACTAATTAGCTTAACATTGGTGGTAGGAAAGATAATGGGATTAACTCAAAGATGTAATAGAAAAACATCTAGAAACTGAAAATATAATGAAGAGTAGTCACCACAGATTCCAAAAGAGAAGATCTTGCTTGGCCAACCTTATTGAATTCTTTGAAGAAGTAACAGAAAGGGTAGACACGGGTAATATAATAGATGTAATATACTAGATTTTCATCAATATGGTATCAAAAAGTAAACTCATGACTAAGTTCAGAACATGTGGACAAGTAGCAGAATGGATAGTAAGTTGGCTACAAAATAGAGAGTAGGGGTTAAAGGCAGTTACTCAGATTGGCAAAATGTGGGAAGTGGTGTTCCACAAAGATCAGTGTTGTTATTCACAATTTACTTGGTTAGACCACACTTGGGAGTACTGTGAACAGTTCTAGTCTTCATCATATTAATAAAAGGATATAGAGGCACTGGAGAAGGTACCAAAAAGAATTCAAGGATGATACCAGAACTGAGAGGATATACCTATTAGAAAAGGATGAACAGGCTGGGACTCTTTTCTCTAGAGAAGGCTGAGGGATGACCTGATAGAGGTCTTTAAGATTATGAAAGGGTTTGATAGGGTAGACGTAGAGAAGATGTTTCCACTTGGAGGGGGAGACCAAAACTAGGGGGCAATAAATATAAGATAGTCACTAATAAATACAATGGGGAACTTAGGAGAAACTTTTTTACCCAGAGAGTGGTTAGAATGTGGAACTCGTTACTACAAGGAATAGTTGAGGTGAATAGCATAGATGCATTTAAGGGGAACCTAGATCTGCACATGAGGGAGAAAGGAATAGAAGGATATGCTGATAGGGTTAGATGAAGTAGGGTGGGAGGAGGCTCTTGGGGAGCATAAACGCTGCCATAGACCAGTTGGGCCGAATGGCCTGTTTCTGTACTGTAGACTCAATGGGGGTTATTTTGGTGAAAGGGTGAAAACAGACGCTAGTTGAGTGCTGTGCTAATAAGACATGCCTATTTGAAAGTCTGGTTTTAAGGTAATTGCTGATTACTGTAAGTTGAACTGGCCTGGTGGTGCTAAATCAGACACCTTCAGATTTGGCACTCAAGTGCTGAGTAGAAGGAATTTTCGCAGAGCAGTATATGTGAGCTCCTCGCACCCACTTCCACTGAAGATGTTGGGTGGGCTGGCTGACACACAGCGGCAGTTTTCAGGATGGCTCAGGGACCGAGTGAGAGGGCAGACAGGTTCTCAGATGCAGTACTGGCAGTCCTGGTGGAGGAACTCCAGAGGAGGAGGACTGTCCTGTACCTGCAGGAGGGAAGGACGCCACCTCGCCCTCCTATCCCTTTCTCCTGCAGCAGCTGGTGTTGCTCTACCTGGCCTCATGACCCCCTTCCATTCCTTCTGCGATCAAGCGGAACCCTAGCAAAATACCGCTGACCAAGCACTCCCTTTCTCCTGGTGGCTCCTATAAGTTGTCCAGTAAGGTAGAGTAGCACAGCACTCACTCTTTTTAGGTGACGTTCAGAGAATTTCCAGAGTAAGTGTTGTATGTTGGTGGAGTCTTGAAAAAGTTTCCAGAAAATCTCCCGATGTGTTTCAAAAGTTCTCTTCAAACCTTCAGCAGCAAGTGAACAGTAAAAGGTGATATACGTTTAAGTAGTGCTTGAAATCCTCTGCAACGACTAATTTACTCCCAATCAGCTGTTAGGAGAGGACGTTAGGTCAAGCGCTATCCACCAAAATACATGCAGCCATGTTAATAAGCGCTAGCAGGCATTTTAAGTGGCAAGCAACTGCTTAACCATACTCCGGGAGGCCGTTCCTAGTGCAGGCTTCAACTCCTTTACCAAGATAGCGTCGCGCTAAACGCAGGCTAAATTGCCGTTTCAGCTTAAGACCCCATCTTGGCCACCTCAGAGGCATTTTAGTGCCTAAAGTATCTGGGGAAAATCGCCTCTATATAACTCTGTATAATCCATGTCCCACTGTCCTAGTCTCACATTTTAATTTACAGTAACATTCTGCTTTTATTTTTCTATAACCTGAACAATCTCTCACACCCGCCTGACAGCGAATGCAGCCATTCACTGATCAACCATTAAGGGGATCACAGCTCAAGCCCAATTCTGTGATCATTGCCTGGAATGATGATTTCCTCTGGCCTCGCTGTAGCAAAATCGTAAACAAGTTTGTAAAGAATGTGTTTATGACTTCAAGACATCTGGCACATAAACTTAGGCTTTTCAGTCTAGAACAGAGGCGTCTGATCAATGATCTGGTAGAGATGTGAGAGATTGTTCAGTGATGGAAAAAGTTAAAGCAGAATATTACTTGATGACAGCTAGCATGAACTCAGAGGCAACCTTGTAATATATGAAAAGGTGGCCCTAAAGAGGCTCTAAAACTGCCCTGCTCCTTATGATTATCCAATGACTCCTGCTGAAAGCATGTATATGTGGACACCAGGTGAGGGTAGAATCAGGCTCAATTGTGATGGTGTCAACAGTTGAATAGCCGGTTGACACTGTAGCACCACATGTGAGGGATACAGCTAGATGGTATTGATGAATGTGTCAGCTTACACTGTTACCAGGAGCGGTACTAATGGCCCAGTAATTCCTCTCTGAACGCGTGAGTACGGTCGGGGTACTCACGCGTCTGGCCGGAGGAAATGCCGGTTTTCAGCATGCACAGCGCATGTGGGGAAAACCGGCATTTCCAGTCCTCTGAACGAAGGGGTTCAGAGGCACAGTGCGTGCGACTGCACAGGCAGCGCTTGCGCAGTGAACTTCGTCGATTTCATTCATGGATTCAGTGAGGGTAAGTCCTTACAACTTACACCTGAAAAAAGCATGTGTAAAGTTGCTCCAAGGCTGCGGAGGAAGATATATTTTATCGTGGAGCTTCTGAAAGGCAATATTTTTGTTTGGGAAAGGGAGGAAAGTTATTTTAAGAAATGCTGAGGTAAGCTTTAAAGTTTAAATTTTTTTTTAAACGGGTTTTCAGTACGGTAGGTAGAAGGAGCAATTGTGGCTGTGTGAATTGAATGTGAGAATGAGTGTTCTAAAATGAGTAATGTAACATTTCCAACACTTTTAAGAAAGAAACTTTTCATCAGTAATAAGTAATTATGTATGTATGTCCGCATATATTCCTTTACATATATGTATGTATGTTTTATATTCCTTTACTTATGTGTATGAATGTATGTTTTTAATTATGATTTTCCAATAAGTTACTTTCTCTGAAAGTCATAATTAAATACATACATTCATACACATAAGTAAAGGAATATATACATACACGCAAAGGAATATATACAGACATACATACATAATTACTTAAAAGAATATATTACTGATGAAAAGTTCCTTTCTTAAAAATGTTGGAGTCATTTTCACATTTAATAAACACAGCAAATTCAATTCACATAGCCACAATTGATCCTTCTACCTACAGTACTGAAAACCCGTTTTAAAAAACAAAAATAAACTTTAAAACTTACCTCAGCATTTCTTAAAATAACTTTCCTCCCTTTCCCAAACAAAAATATTGCCTTTCAGAAGCTCCACGATAAGAAATATCTTCCTCCGCAGCCTCTGGAGCAACTGTACTCATGCTTTTTTCATGTGTAAGTTGTAAGGACTTGACCTCACTGAAAGCATGAATGAAAGCGGCGAATTTTACTGCGCACACGCTGCCTGTACAGTCGCACGCGTTCTGCCTCTGAACCCCTTCGTTCAGAGGACAGGAAATGCCGGTTTTCCCCGCATGCGCTGTGCATGCTGAAAACCGGCATTTCCTCCGGCCAGACGCGTAAGTACCCCGACCGTACTCGCGCGTTTGGAAGGGAATTACTGGGCCAACATTTTACATGTCAATAAAATGAAAAATTTAACAATTGCATGATTTGCCCCCTCGCATCTGTGACTGAGGGTCCAAGGAGGTGCATTGCGCAAGAGGTCATCATCGTACGTATCCTCACACTGTTCCCTTTCGGGAACTGTATGAAGTGGTGGAAGGATTTCTGGCCACGTTAACACTCCTTCCGTGACCATAACCATCTTCATACCAGCCATTAGGGTGGTTAGTCCTATGGCGTGAGGGTTTTACAGGCTCCCACAACCCATCTGAGGGGGGGGGCCACCCACACCCACGGACGCAAGTATCCCGCTGGATGTCCACCCAGAATTTATAGTTGGAGCTCCGACTCCACTTGCCGGGACTGTCTGGAGCGGGGTTCGAAACCCTACTCCTTCTGGCCCAGCGGCAGGGATGCTTACCGCTACACAAAAGGCCCACTCCGCGCAAAAGGTGACACCCATACGTTTCCTGCGCCTTTTCCCTCCCCGTGACTGGAGCCCTATGCTGCCACTTGAAAGACCAAGCTATCATCTGTCCTTTTTGCAGCGCCTTTGACTTCTCATTACCAATGATGAGCAGGCGCTGCGCCTCCACCTCGTTGAGGAGATTGCTGAGGTCATCATCAGTTCAATTGTGAGTTCTTTTAATGCCGTGAATTGTGCTCATTCCAGCCATTTCACGTTGCTAATCGGATTGGGCCTTTGGCGTAGCGGTAGGATCCCCGCCGCTGGGTCAGACGGGGTAGGGTTTCGAACCCCGCTCCAGACAGTCCCGGCAAGTGGAGTCGGAGCTCCGGCTCTAAATTCTGGGTTGACATCCAGTGGGATATTTGCGTCCGTGGGTGTGGGTGGCCCCCCCTCCTTGTATAGCTTGTGGGAGCCCGTAAAACCCTCCCGCCATAGGACTAACCACCCTAATGGTTGATTCAAAGATGGTTACGGTCACGGAATGAGCGTTAATCACGGCCATAAATCCTTCCACCACTTCATACAGTTCCGCAAAGGGAACAGTGTGAAGACACGTATGACGACGACATTGCTAAATAAATAAATGGAGTTAAAAAAATTCTTTTAGGGCTTTTAAAAGTCTTTAAATTGCTTTAATTCTGTTTAAAACTACTTCAGATTCTTCAAAATAATGTAAACGTTTTTAAAAGTTTATAAAAGTTACCAAAAGCTTCATAAAAATACCAAAAACCTATTTAAAATGCTGCTTTGCATGTAAAAATGCTTAGCAGCTTGTGAGAAACATTGGGGGCATGTCCTATTAAACTGAGACCTCAAGGGGCGTGTCTCAGTTGCACAGCGCGCTACAGGCTTCGCGCTGGCTGCACTCCTGGGCGGCGTGACGTCAGACGCTGCCCGGGAGTCAACATTTTAAAACAGCAATTCCAGGCGTCCCTGAAGCTCAATGGCCGGCGCGTCGGGTAAGTGCATATCGGGGGCTTACACGCGCGGCAAGCCCCCGACCCGAATTTCTGGGCCAATGTGTGAGATTGGATAATAGTGCCTGTTGAGTCTGTGTTTACAAATGCAGTTATACTGAATAACAGGACACAGACTACCGTGTAAACAGGTCTTTAGTGATTGAGGGTCAGGGCGGAACTGAGGTACACTTTGCTCCGCAGGGTTTATATACCGGTGTGGTCACCACCGGTACTACAATGTACAGGAGCCATCAAAAAGTAGTCCATCATCTTAAGGTATCCTCTTAAGGTAGTACAGGTTACATACACTACAATTCCTCCCCTTTTAGCTTAACAGTGGACACCCCAAATTAATACACTACATGGATAACATATATACATTTTACACACAACAACTGTTCAAAGATTTAGTCTCTGAGGAGGCCTCCTGATCCGGCCCGGATAACGCCTTTCAGGGATCTCTGGTTCCCGTTGCTGGGGTGACTCATCCACTTGATCTCCTATGGATTCAACATCATCCAATACGTTCGAGTCTGAGGTAGATGCTACAGGCTCAATAAGTTCTTCAACTGGTGTCTCTGCCGTAGACATGGGGTCGACCCTTGTTCTCGATTCCACAAGTTGGTCAGCATGACGTCGTATTACGTTCTCTCCAACGTCTACCGTGTACATCAAGGGTCCCTGTCGTGCACGAATTGTCCTAGGTTGCCATTTATCATCCCTATAGTCCCTGGCCAACACTGGTTGTCCTATTTCAAGTGGCCTTTTTATTTACATGCTGGAATTGCTTGTTTTCGACTTCCCGTCGCACGTTGGGTTTTAACAAATCCAACCGGGACCGCAACCTTCTGTTATGGAACATTATGGCAGGGCTTTGATTTGTCACTGCATGCATGGCGTTTTGATACGCCATTAGGAAATTGTCCACCTTGTGTTGTAGTGGAATATGATCTTCACTCATGGCCTTTATCGCCTTTTTGAACGTTTGTACAAATCTCGCGGCCAACCCATTTGTAGCCGGATGATATGGGGCAGATGTATAGTGTTTCACCCCATTCTTTTTCATGAATTTCTGGAATTCTTCTGACACGAACTGTGGTCCGTTGTCTGAATATATTTGCTCCGGCAATCCATTCCTTGCAAATATGATTCTTAGACCTGCAATCGTCTTCTCAGAGGTAGTGGTCGACATCTTAATCACTTCTGGCCATTTAGAATGTGCGTCTACTGCTATCAAAAACATGGAATCCATGAATGGACCTGCAAAGTTGATATGCACATGTTGCCATGGGGCTGAAGGCCATTCCCACGGATGCAGCGGTGCAATTGGAGGTGTGTTCTGAACTTTTTGGCACCCTGAGCAGCTTTTAGTCAGATCCTCTATTTGTTTGTCGATACCTGGCCACCACACATAAGCCCTAGCAAGGCTTTTCATCTTGACTCCCCCCAGATGACCTTTGTGCAATTCTTTAAGAACTCTCTCCCTTAATTTAGGAGGAATAATCACCCTTGTTCCATACATCAATGTTCCTTGACATACGGACAGCTGTTCTCGTCTGGCTGAGAATGCTGGTAACAGTGGGTCGCCATGTGCTGGCCATCCCTTCACTGTCAAGTCGTAGACCCGAGACAGTGTCGGGTCATTTTGGGTCTCTCCCTCAATACCCGCATTGGTGACTGGTAAGCATTCGATGATGGTCGAGTGAAATATCTCGACAGGGTCAACTGCCGGTGCCTCTTCCGCTGTAGGTAGTGGCAGGCGTGACAGCCCATCAGCATTTCCATGTTGCTTTGTACCTTTGAATTCAATATCATATTGATGTGCCCCTAGGAAAAGGGACCATCTCTGAAGCCTCTGCGCCGTCATTACCGGAACACCCTTCTTAGGGTTGAAAATGGAAACCAACGGCTGGTGATCTGTTAGCAGCGTAAACTTTTGGCCTTGCAGGTAATGGTTAAATTTCTTAACTCCCCACACTAGGCTGAGAGCCTCCCTATCTATCTGAGCATAGTTGCACTCAGCGGAGGTCAATGATCTGGATGCGAAAGCGACTGGCCTTTCCGAGCCATCTGGAAACTTATGTGAGAGCACTGCCCCGATACCATATGGAGAAGCATCACAAGCTAAGCGAATAGGCAGCGTTGGGTTAAAGTGAGCCAACACTTCCTTAGAGGTGATCAGTGCCTTGCTCTTTCGAAAAGCCCGCTTACAATCATCGCTCCACTTCCATGGTATTCCCGTTTGCAAAAGAGTGTTTAGCGGGTGTAACACCGTGGA
The DNA here is from genome assembly GCF_052327205.1 of Somniosus microcephalus. Taxonomy (NCBI): domain Eukaryota; kingdom Metazoa; phylum Chordata; class Chondrichthyes; order Squaliformes; family Somniosidae; genus Somniosus; species Somniosus microcephalus. Next base: position 94,029,210 of record NC_140999.1, on the reverse strand, counting down.
TAAATTTGGAAGAAACTTGTGGTAATAGTTAACCAACCCGAGGAACGACCTCAACTGGGATACATTTTCTGGTGCTGGAGCTTTGACAACAGCTTCGATCTTGTCAGGTGACTTATGAAGCCCCTCCTGGTCAATGACGTGGCTGCAGTACGAGATTCGCTTTTGAAAGAATTCGCATTTCTGGCGATTAACTCTTAGCCCATATTCTTTCAATCTGATGAGCACCTGCTCCAAATTCGCGAGGTGATCATTATCGTTATCTCCTGTAATCAGGATATCATCCAGGTAGCATTATGTGCCTGGGATTCCCTGCAATACCTGTTCCATGGCCCTTTGCCAAATCGCTGGAGCCGATGCCACTCCAAAAACCAGCCTATTATACCGATACAAGCCCTTATGTGTGTTGATCGTGAGATACTGTAGTGACGCTTCCTCAACTTCCATCTGTAGGTACGCCTGCGCCAGGTCTATCTTGGTGAAGTGCTTCCCGCCCGACAGCGAAGCGAAGATATCTTCAATCCGCGGAAGCGGATATTGCACCGTGTGAAGAACTGGATTAACAGTGATCTTGAAATCGCCACAGATGCGAACCTTCCCAGGTTCCCCCGGCTTGTTGCTCAACGTATTCTTCATGACAGGAACAATGGGTGTAGCCCATTCGCTCCAGTCCACCTTGGACAGTACCCCTGAACGTTCTAGCCCTTCCAGCTCTGCTTCCACAGCAGGTCGTATCGCATAGGGTACCGGTCTGGCTTTGAAAAATTTTGGGTTTGCATGTTCTTCAACCTTGATGGTTGCCGTAATTCCTTTCAGTGTTCCAAGTCCCTGTTGGAACACCTCCTTAGCATCGTCTAAGATTTTGGACAGTCGTTTAGGTTTGACGTCGTCCTCCTTACAGGCATCCACAGTCAGTGCTTGTATGGAATGCCAGTCCACATTTATTCTCCGGATCCATTCCCATCCCAGTAGTGGCGGACCTCCATCAGGTAACACATACAAGTCCATTTTCTGACTTTCTTTACCATTGTAGACCACATTTACTTTTATCTTTCCTTTGGGGTATACTATTTGCCCCGTGTATGTTTTCAATACAATCTCCGTATCCCTCAGGGGAATGTGCGAGAATAACCTTTTGTAATCTTGCTTATTCATGACCGTTAATGCCGACCCTGTGTCCAATTCCATCTTCACTTGGACTCCTGCTATCCGGAGCATGACCCAGATAGTTTGGTGGTCTGCTGTGTTACCCACATTATGTATTTTCAGACAACCCAGTTCCTTACTGCTGGAGTCTGAATCCGTCTTCTGTTCGTCTGAACTGTTCTCTGTCACCTTGTGTACTTTTTTGTACTTCTCCTGCGGTGACTTTTTGCTGCTGGTCTTCTTTCCTGACCGGCATACTCTCGCTATGTGACCAAGTTTGCCACATTGCCTGCATTCTTTGTCTTTGAACCAGCACTGGTTCTGGTCATGCGTTGTCCTCCCGCAATGATAGCACTTTACTGCGCCCAATGCCATTTCATTGGTGCTGAATTCCAGTGGCCTTTGCTGTATCTCTGCAGTGCCCCGTGCTGCTGCCTCGTGGGATGCTGCAATGCTGAAAGCTTTGTCCAGTGTAAGATCCTTTTCCTCTAGCAGTCGCTTCTGGGTTCCTTCCCTTAGGAGCCCACACACAAACTTATCTCTCAGTGCGTCTGCTAGTCCTGTTCCAAACTGGCAGTACTTTGATAACTTGTGCAGTTCTGTTAGGAATTCAGCGTTGCTTTCTTCTTTAAGTTGAATTCTTTTGTAGAATTTAAATCGTTCCGCTATCAGCAGCGGCGTGGGGTTTAAATGCTCTTGCAGGATAGTAACAATATCCGCGAAACTCTTCCCTACTGGTTTGTCTGGGGTTACAAGGTTCCTTAATAACCTGTACGTCTTCACACCCATCGAGTTTAATAGGGTTAGTGCTTTCTTATCATCCGGTACCTCATTTGTTGCACAGTAAACTTCAATGCATTCCACATAAGTGGCCCAATCTTCCACATCGTTATCAAAAGCAGTGATGTTACCCGTTTTTGGCATCCTTGCTGAGTTTCTCCTTTCCCTTCGGATATTATTTAATATGATGACTTTTTAATTTTTTTAAATTTAAGATGGCGGCTTTTCCCGCGCTTGGCGGCTTTTCCCGCGCTTGTCTTCTTCCCCCGCCGACTCAAGATGGCGATTCCCGCGCTGTTGCTGTCCACGCCTCCCAGCAGTCCTTTATTTTCCTTGCGCTGCTGCTCTTGTTGCCCCCGCCGCTCCCGTGGTCCTTGTGGCCATAAACGCTTTTCTGGCTGCTGCACGTCTCTGCCCCGATTGCAGTCTGGCCCCTGACATCGGCTGCGGTCGTGTTCCCCGCCCTTTTCGTCGTTTTCCCTCCCCTTCTCCCGCTGACAACTCGGCCGACTTCCCCCCCGTGCCGCTCGATCGGGCTTACCCGCCGCTGTCGTAGAAGGGATGATCACTGATGTTGGACTTCATGGCCGGAAAACCAACCCGGGTTCCCGATGGCCTCCCGTGCGATGCAGTGCTCAGCAGGATGTTGAGGGCGGATGCCCTTTTTCGACGCCCGTTTCTGAGGACGAAGCTTCCTTGGATGCATAACTGCCGCTAGGTAAGATCAGACTCGTCGCCACTGTTGAGTCTGTGTTTACAAATGCAGTTATACTGAATAACAGGACACAGACTACAGAAGTAAGTAAACAGGTCTTTAGTGATTGAGGGTCAGGGCGGAACTGAGGTACACTTTGCTCCGCAGGGTTTATATACCAGTGTGGTCACCACCGGTACTACAATGTACAGGAGCCATCAAAAAGTACTCCATCACCTTAAGGTATCCTCTTAAGGTAGTACAGGTTACATACACTACAGTGCCCATCTATAAAACACCCAGCTTGGAAGCAATGAAGTTAGTGTCTTTTGATTGGTTCCTGGCAAATAAACAATAAATAAATAAATAATGCCTTCCCACTACTGAAGGATAAATAAGTTACATATAATTACATAGAATGTAGAGCACTGAAACAGGTCATTCGGCCCCACTGGTCTGTGCCGGTGTTATGCTCCACACAAGCCATTTGTTCCCCTCACATAACAGCTATGTAAATAAGTAAATTTCTGTATGTAACATGGGCAGCAACTCTTCCTTTACAGTCCACTGGTTTAGCATGTATGTTCCTACAGGGATAGTGAGGGCCAGGAAATAGATAACATTTAAACTAATAATCATTTTTCTTTCTTTATGAAATATCCCTTCAACAGTAGTTGGTGTTACTAAAAGGTTTTACTTAAATAAACATGTTTAAATTCAGGGTTTTTATTCAGCACCTCCCTTTCAGCTTGAATAACGGTGAAGTCCTTTAAGAATTTTCATTGTTTATTTTAGCCAATTTTTATTGTTTGCTTTTGTGTTCTGATATAAATATAAATAAAAGACAATGAACATACTAAATGAAAATAAAATTTGAGACAATCATCTGCTAGAAATCTGCACATAAAAGGACATGGGCCTAGAAATCTGTTTCCACCCAGGCGTAAAACAGGCGCCTAAGCGGTCAATATGGCGGGCTGCGGCCATCCCGCACCAGAAGTACACCATCCACCTTATTGGATAGGGCGCCTCCATAGGCATCCAGGGCGCTAGCTGGAAATATTTAAAACTATCATTCAAATATTTAAATTAACGTCTTACGCTTGTAGAGCCCTCTTCTGGAATTGGTATGCTCCAACGCCTGATTCATCATGTGATAAACTCGCCCAGCAACTCGTGGTGCTAACATGCAGCAAAGACCCTTCAGCAACGCTAATTAAAGGGCTCATCCACTACTTATAGGTTTGTTGCTGGTTTGTTTATCCATGCTACGTCCATCTGAACAGGCAGATGGGGCCTCAGTTTAACGTCACATCCGATGAAACCGCACCTTCGACTATGCAGCACTCACTCAGTACTTCACTGAAGTGTCAACCTAAGTTGTGTGTTCGAGTCCTGTGGCTGCTACCCCTGTGGGACCATACTTCAGAGAGGAAAGAGAAAATAAATTATAAGGGAGCTGCACTAATGCACTATGCCTGGATCAGAGGAGTCAATCTAAAAGGACTGCAGTATTCAAAGGCCATCTAGGGGATTTTAGTTAAACATTAAGTGCAGATTAGATTATGATATATGTTGAGTCTGAGTGTCCCAGATATGCTTATTCTAAATCACTGGACACAGACAACAAGAATAACTTAAACAGGTCTTTACTAATCGAAGGTCAGGGCTGAACTGCTTAGCAAATTACTACACAGAGTTTATATACCGGTGTGGTCACCACCGGTACTACAATATACAGTAGCCAAGAGAAAGTAGTCCATCACTTAAGGTAGTCTCTTAAGGTGGTACAGGTTACATACACCACAATTCCTCCCTTTTTAGCTTAACAGTGTACATCCCAATTTAAACATAACATGGATAACATATATACAACTTCATGCAAAACTGTTCAAAGATTCAGTCTCTGAGGAGGCCTCCTGATCTGAGTTGGATAACGCCTTTCAGGGGTCTCTGATTCTCGTTGCTGGGGTGACTCATCTAGTTGATCTCTTATGGATTGGACATCATCAGATACATTGGCGTCTGAGGTAGATGCTTCAGGTTCACTAACTTCTTCCACTGGTGTCTCTGTCGTAGTCATGGGTTCGACCCTTGTTCTCGATTCTACAAGTTGGTCAGCATGACGTCGTATTACGTTTCCACCAATATCTACCGTGTACATCAGGGGTCCTTGTCTGGCACGAATTGTTCCAGATTGCCATTTCTCATTCTTATAGTCCCGGGCTAACACTGGTTGTCCTATTTCGAAACTCCGAGTGGTCTTGTTATTTATATGCTGGAACTGTTTGTTTTCGACTTCCCTCCGCACATTTGGTTTTAACAAGTCCAACCTGGACCGCAACCTCCTGTTATAGAACATCATGGCAGGGCTTTGATTTGTCACTGCATGAGTGGCGTTTCGATATGCCATTAGGAAATTGTCCACCTTGTGTTGTAGTGGAATCTGGTCTTCGCTAATGGCCTTTATCGCCTTTTTGAACGTTTGTACAAAACTCTTGTCCAACCCATTTGTAGCCGGATGATATGGGGCAGAGGTATAGGCCTAGAAATTCAGTAGTGTTTGCGCCCACTTATGGGCTATAGAGTGGTTTGCGCCGGAAGTTTTTTCGCGCCCAAAATTCAGTTGGTCCGTAACATCGATGTTAGCCGGTAGCGCTGCGCCGGCACCGATGACGTCATCGGTGTGCGCAGCGCCCCGGTTCCAATGCAATTACGGACCGACCGCCAAATTCAGTTGCGGCCGCCTCTCCCATGGCGGCCGCAAACAGCGTTTGCAAAACGGTGCCTTGCAGCTCCGAGAGGCCAGCGCATAAAGGTGGAGGGGCAGCCGGCCGTTTCCCGGCGGCCGCCTGGCCGCACCTCCCTCCCCGGCCTCCTGCACCACCCCCCCGCGGCATTGGTGTGTCACTCCCGCGAGCCCGGCACTTCTCCGTGGTGCCGGGCTCATTTGCCGGGGGAATCCAGCGGCAATCTCACGGCTGCAGGCAGCTCCTCCTTAAGAGAAGGAGGAGGCCTGCAGTACCCCAGCCTGCCGCACCGCACCGGGTGCCGCAGCGGCAGCTGGACACCTGAAACTGATATTCTTCGCCCCAAACGAGGCGGCCAAACCCTCCAATAGCGCCCGCCTCCGTGTTGGGGCAGCGCAACTGAATTTCAGGCGGGCGCTACGGGAATCCGGCCGAGCGCTAAATTTCGGGCGCTAAAGACCTGGCGGGGCTATACCTAATTTCTAGGCCAAAATGTTTCACCCCATTCTTCTTCATGAATTTCTGGAATTCTTCTGACACGAACTGCGGTCCGTTGTCTGAACATATTTGTTCTGGAAATCCATTTCTTGCGAATATCGTTCTTAGAACTGCGATCGTCTTTTCCGAGGTAGTGGTCGCCATCTTAATCACTTCTGGCCATTTAGAATGTGCGTCTACCGCAATTAAAAACATGGAGTCCATGAATGGACCTGCAAAGTCAATATGTACACGTTGCCATGGGGTTGAAGGCCATTCCCATGGATGCAGCGGTGCAATTGGAGGTGCATTTTGAACTTTTTGGCACCCTGAGCAGCTTTTAGTCAGATCCTCTATTTGTTGGTCGATACCTGGCCACCACACATAAGCCCTAGCAAGGCTTTTCATCTTGACTCCCCCCAGATGACCTTCATGCAGTTCCTTTAGAACTCTCTCCCTTAATTTAGGAGGAATAATCACCCTTGTTCCATACATCAATGTTCCTTGACAGACAGACAGCTGTTCTCGTCTGGCTGAGAATGCCGGTAACAGTGGTTCACCATGAGCTGGCCATCGCTTCACTGTCAATTCGTAGACCCGAGACAGTGTCGGGTCATTCCTGGTTTCTCTCTCAATACTTGCATTGGTGACTGGTAAACATTCGATGATGGTCGAGTGAAATAACTCAACAGGGTCAACTGTCGGTGCCTCTTCCGCTGTAGGTAGTGGCAGGCGCGACAGCCCATCAGCATTACCATGTTGCTTTGTACCTTTGAATTCGATCTGATATTGATGTGCCCCTTGGAAAAGGGACCATCTCTGGAGCCTCTGCGCTGTCATCACCGAAACACCCTTCTTAGGGTTAAAAATGGAAACCAACGGCTGGTGGTCTGTCAGCAGCGTAAACTTTTGCCCTTGCAGGTAATGATTAAATTTTTTACTCCCCACACAAGGCTGAGAGCCTCCCTATCTATCTGACCATAGTTGCGCTCAGCGGAGGTCAATGATCTGGATGCGAATGCGACTGGTCTTTCCAAGCCATTTGGCAACTTATGTGAGAGCACTGCCCCAATACCATATGGAGAAGCATCACAAGCTAAACGAATAGGCAGCGTTGGGTTAAAGTGAGCCAACACTTCCTTAGAGGTGATCAATGCCTTGCTTTTGTGAAAGGCCCGCTTACAGTCCTCGCTCCACTTCCATGGCACTCCCTTCTGCAAAAGAGCATTCAGCGGGTGTAGCACCATGGATAAATTTGGCAGAAACTTATGGTAATAGTTAATCAACCCTAGGAACGACCTCAACTGGGATACATTTTCCAGAGCGGGAGCCTTCACAACAGCTTCGATCTTGTCAGGTGACTTGTGAAGCCTCTCTTGGTCAATGACGTGACCACAGTACGAGATTTGCTTCTGAAAGAACTCACATTTCTGGCGATTAACTCGAAGTCCATATTCTTTCAATCTGGTGAGCACCTGTTCCAAATTTGCAAGGTGTTCCTCATCATCATCTCCTGTAATCAGAATGTCGTCCAGGTAGCATTGTGTGCCTGGAATTCCCTGTAATACCTGCTCCATGGCCCTTTGCCAAATCGCTGGAGCCGATGCCACTCCAAAAACCAGTCTATTATACCGATATAAGCCCTTATGCGTGTTGATCGTGAGATACTGGCGTGACGCTTCATCAACTTCCATCTGTAAGTATGCCTGCGCCAGGTCTATCTTGGTGAAGTGTTTCCCGCCAGACAACGAAGCGAAGATATCCTCAATCCGTGGAAGCGGATATTGCACCGTGTGAAGCACTGGATTAACAGTGATCTTGAAATCGCCACAGATGCAAACCTTCCCCGGTTCCCCCGGCTTGTTACTCGATGAACGCTTCATGACGGGAACAATGGGCGTGGCCCATTCACTCCAGTCCACCTTTGACAGTACTCCGGAACGTTCTAGTCCTTCCAGCTCAGCTTCCACAGCAGGTCGTATCGCATAAGGTACCGGTCTAGCTTTGAAAAATTTCGGGTTTGCATGTTCTTCAACCTTGATGTTTGCTGTAATTCCTTTCAGTGTTCCCAGTCCCTGCTGGAACACCTCTTTAGCATCGTCCAATATTCTGGACAGTCGTTTAGGTTTGACATCGTCCTTTTTACCGGAATCTAGTTAGTGCTTTTAAGGAATGCCAGTCCATATTTATTCTCCTGATCCATTCCCGTCCCAGTAGTGGTGGACCTCCCTCAGGTAACACATATAAGTCCATTCCTCGGCTTTCTTTACCCTTGTGGACCACCTTAACCTTTATCTTTCCAATGGGGTATACTATTTGCCCCGTGTATGTTTTCAATACAATCTCCGTATCCCTTAGGGGAATGTGTGGAAATAACCTTTTGTAATCTTGCTTATTCATGACCGTCAATGCCGATCCAGTGTCCAATTCCATCTTCACTTGGACTCCTGCTATCTGAAGTGTGACCCAGATAGTTTGGTGGTCTGCTGTGTTACCCACATTATGTATTCTTAGACAACCCAGTTCCTTACAGCTGGAGTCTGAATCCGTCTTCTGTTCATCCGAACTGTTCTCTGTCACCTTGTGTACCTTTTTGCACTTTTCCTGCGGTGACTTTTTGTTGCTGGTCTTCTTCCCTGACCGGCATACTTTAGCTATGTGACCGAGCTTGCCACATTTTCTGCATTCCTGATTTTTGAACCAGCACTGGTTCTGATCGTGCGTTGTCCTTCCGCAACGATAACACTTTACTGCACCCAATGCCATTTGATTGGTGCTGAGTTACGATGACCTTAGCTGCATTTCCGTGGTGCCTCTTGCTGCGGCCTCGTGCGATGCTGCAATGGTGACAGCTTTATCAAGCGTAAGGTCCTTTTCCTCTAGCAGTCGCTTTTGTGTTCCTTCTTTTAATAATCCACACACGAATTTATCTCTCAGAGCATCTGCTAGTCCTGTACCAAACTGACAGTACTTTGATAGCTTGTGCAGTTCAATTAAGAATTCAGCGTTGCTTTCCTCTTTCAGCTGTGTTCTTCTGTAAAATTTAAATCGTTCCGCTATCAGCAGCGGCGTGGGGTTTAAATGTTCTTGCAGGATAGTAACAATATTCGCGAAAGTCTGATCCGCCGGTTTATCTGGTGTTACAAGGTGCCTCAATAACCCGTACGTCTTCGCACCCATTGAGTTTAATAAGGTTAGTGCTTTCTTATCATCTGGTACCTCATTTGCTGTACAATAAACTTCAATGCGTTCTACATACGTGGCCCAATCTTCAACATCGCTATCAAAAGCAGTGATGTTACCGTGTTTAGGCATCCTTGAGAGTTTCTTTAAATATTTTATTTTTCCAAAATGGCGGCTTCCCGCGCTTGTCCTCTTCCCCCGCCTACTAAAATGGCAGCTTCCCGCGCTTGGCGGCTTTTCCCGCGCTTGTCTTCTTCCCCCGCCGACTACAATGGCGGCTTCCCACGCTTGTCTTCTTCCCCCGCTGGCTACAATGGCAATGACCGCGCTGTTGCCGTTCTCGCCTCCCAGCGGTTCTTAATTTCCCCGACGCTGCTTTTGCTCCCCCGCGGTTCTCGTGGGCATTAACGCTTCTCTCGTTGCTGCGCCTCTCAGCCCCGATTGCAGCCCGGCCCTTTACACCGGCTGCGGTCGAGTTCTCCGCGGTTCTCGTGGCATTAACACTGCCCTTGTCGCTGCGCCTCTCGGCCCCGATTGCAACCCGGCCCTTTTCACCGGCTGCGGTCGAGTTCTCCGCCCTTTTTCCTCCGGTTTCCCTCCCCTTCTCCACTGACAATGCGGCCGACTTTCTGCCCGTGTCGCTAGATCGGCTTACCCACCACCGTGGTAGAAGGATGATCACTGCCTGTCGCTGATGGAGGACTTCGTCGTCAGTAATTTCAACCCGGGTTCTCAATGCCTCCCGTGTGATGCGGTGCTCAGCAGGATGATGAGGGTGGATGCCTCTTCTCGACGCCCGTTCTGAGGATGAAGCTGCCTTGGATGCAAAACTGCCACAGGGCAAGATCGGACTCGTCGCCACTGTTGAGTCTGAGTGTCCCAGATATGCTTATTCTAAATCACTGGACACAGACAACAAGAATAACTTAAACAGGTCTTTACTAATCGAAGGTCAGGGCTGAACTGCTTAGCAAATTACTACACAGAGTTTATATACCGGTGTGGTCACCACCGGTACTATAATATACAGTAGCCAAGAGAAAGTAGTCCATCTCTTAAGGTAGTCTCTTAAGGTGGTACAGGTTACATACACCACAATATAGAAGATAGGAGCAGGAGTAGGCCATTCGGCCTCTCGAGCCTGTTCCACCATTTAATGAGATTATGGCTGATCATCCAAATTCAGTACCCTGTCCCTGCTTTCTCCACATATCCCTTGCTCCCTTTAGCCTTAAGAAATATATCTAACTCCTTGAATATATTTAATGAATTGTCCTCAACTGCCTTCTGTGGTAGAGAATTCCACAGGTTCACCACTCTCTGGGTGAAGAACTTCCTCCGCATCTCAGTCCTAAATGGCTTACCCCTTATCCTTAGACTGTGACCCCTGGTTCTGGACTCCCCCACCATAGGGAACATCCTTCCTGTATCTAGTCCGTCTAGTCCTGTTAGAATTTTATAAGTTTCAATGAGATCCCCTCTCATTCTTCTAAATTAGCGAATACAAGCCCAATCGACCCAATCTCTCTTCATACGTCATTCCTGCCATCCCAGGTATCAGTCTGGTAAACCTTACCTCCATGGCAAGAACATCCTTCCTCAGATAAGGAGACCAAAACTGCACACAATACTCAAGGTGTGGTCTCACCAAGGCCCTGTACAACTGCAGCAATATGACTAATGACCCCTGAAGAATCAACTCTTACAGAATCAAAATCTCACAAGCCATTGTCATACATTGTAGAACTGGAATCAATGTACTTTTCATTAGTTACTAATTATAGATTAGACAACAGATAATATATTCAGTAAGTACTTTCAGAAATATGTTTTAAAAACAGTAAGACTGGTCGGCTATATATTTTTTGTAGTCTGCCCTAAAAGATTTTGAAATCAGTGTGGCAAAAGTACTTGATAAGTTAAATGGACATAAAACAAAAAATAGAATCCTGGGCCAGATGGTATATCCCCCAGGTTGCCAAAGGAGACTAAGGAAGAAGTGTGCAGACCAAACCCCTCAAGGAATCATCGGACACGAGTGAGATTCTGGAAGAAAGCGAACATGGTCCCTATCTATCTTTCTTATTCAATAAAAATTTGGAGTCTAGCCTCAATTTGGTGTGTCACACTTCCTGTGTCCCACTTTGCATCACACGGCATGGCTCATGCAAATTTATGTGTCGCACTAGCTCTTGTTTAGCTGAAACTTTGGGCTTGAATTTCCAAGCCCCGTGGAGGTGGGTTTGGAGGCAGGAGTGGGAGGAAAATTGCAGAATCGGGGAGCATGAACCCTTCCCACCCCCAACCCACCTCCATGCCCATTTCCCAGGAGGCAGGTACCCGACCTGTGCTGGGAGCTGCCTCCCCGAGGCGTGAAAGGAGATTAGTGACAATTAACTGCCTGTTAACAGGTAGTTAACAGGCAGTTTTTGGCCTAATCCCTATTTTTAGCCCTGAAGTGTGGGCTGCCCGACGGCTCCAAACCACGCCAAGTTAGCGAGGCAGACCGTTGGGCTGAAGGGCTTGGAGGGTTCGAGATGTCTGGTGTTCAGGTGAGTGATGGGTGCATGAGTGCAGAGGTAAGTGTGTTTGGTGTGTGTAAAGTGCTTAAATAAGTTTTACTTACTTTTACTTACTAATGTAACTTTACTTCCTTCCTTCAGGTCTCAGGAGTCCCTCATCTCACCGGCACAGAAAGCAGAATGGCCGCGAGCTGTCAAAAGTTGCAGCATTCTGCTTTCTGTTCTGGAGAGATTTCTAACTGAGTCTGTGGAGAAGGAATCAAGTTAGAAGTCAGATTGTCAGTGTTTGACAGCTTCACAGAGCTGTCAAATGCTGATATTTCATCTGTCAAAAGCTCTTGACAGATGAAATGTCAATCCCTGACGTCACCTGTAACCGGATGTCCCTTAATTGGCCTGCTGAGCCCGCTGGGTGGGCTCAACAAGGTCAATCAAGGGAAAATCGCGTGGGTTGGCCACAAATCGATGGAGGCAGAACTGCAACCCAAAAAGTGGGAGTCCCGCCTCCATCACGTCCACATTGACAAAATCCAGCCCTTTGTGTTCACTGTCAAATCACAGCTGAAAAGGCACAAGAGACAATCAACAAAATCAGCAAACAGCAAACCAGTGGCAAGTGGAGCAGGAAGTGAAAAAATGAAATCATTCCAAATACTTTTAGGAAATCATTTTGCCCACCATCTTGTGTTCTCAAATCAACTCATAACTTAATAGCAGAAATAAGATATGTAATACAATACAGACATAAAAATGATTACATTTATAAAAAAAAATCAAACTGAAATACACAACAGGATTTTCTCTTTAATATATGACTAAGTGTGAGTAACTTTCTGTGGTATCTTGAGCTGGCCATAGATGGAGACAGACACAGGTTAACTCCGTAACATGGTTTAATCAACCCTTGCACATAAAAGCTTCTGCCATGAGGCAGCATAAACAAAGAGTACAACAGTACAGATCAGACTTAACTCAGGAGAGCAATTGCCACAGCACCACCTGGTGGATCAGGTTACTCATAACCTCCCAGGTTACTACACTCCTCCCCCCTTAAGATTGCCGTATGCAATTCTTAAACAATAACCCTTACTAGGTACTACGTTTTAATTAACCAGTATGCTCTAACCATGGTTAACCCCTGACTAATTTAATAGGTTTGTATAAGTCTTTCTGGTTGCTTGCGAATCCTTTGTGAACGTCTTAATTCCACTTGTGGTGGATTCTCAGATTCATTCGCACTTGAGATTGGAGTAGTCTCTGATGTTGGTTTTACTCTGTCCCACTGTGGCCTGGCAGTACCAGTGTCCACTGGCACCTTATAAGCTGTGCTGGGTCCTGGAACAGCCTCCTCTACTGCCCTTTGTTCCATCTGAGGCAGTTCCCCCTGCTGCCGGCTGAAAAGCTGATCCACATGCCGACAAACCCCTCGACCATCCCCTAGTAACGCGGAGTATGACGCAGGTCCTGCAATGTCCTGGATTAGTCCTGGTATCCATTTAGGTCCATAACCGAAGTTCCGGGTGTACACCGAGTCCCCTATGGCGAAATGGCGAGCTTTAGTATGTTTGTCATGGTACGCTTTTTGGTTTGTTTGTTTTGTCTCAACCTTGCTTTTGAGATCTGGGTGTATCAGGTCTAATGTGCACCGCAACTTTCTCCCCATCATCAACTCAGCCGGAGAAAGCCCCGTGGTAGCTTGGGGTGTTATACGATAACTAAACAAGGCTCTATTGAGCTTGGTCTCCAGGGTGTCACCTGAGCTCTTCCTCATGAGCTCCTTAAAAGTCTGCATGGCTCGCTCGGCTAACCCATTTGAGGCTGGGTGATATGGAGCCGAGGTGACATGTGTGATTCCATTCCTTACCATGAATTCTTTGCTCCCTTCACTAACAAAACGCTGTGCATTGTCGGATACAATCATTTCTGGAATACCATGCATGCTGAAGCTGTTCCTGAGACAATTCAGTGTGGCATCAGTCATTGCAGAGCTCACTGGATAAACGTCGATCCACTTTGAGTGAGCGTCAACCAGCACCAAAAACATTTTGCCCATAAAAGGTCCCGCATAGTCTATGTGAATTCTCCTCCAGGGTTTGCTGGGCCACTCCCAGGGATGGAGTGGTGCCCCGGCAGGCACTTTCCTCTGTTCCTGACATATAGTGCATGACTTTACCTTTGACTCAATTTCAGCATCCAAGTTAGGCCACCACAGGTAGCTCCTAGCCAGTCCTTTCATTCTAGTCATTCCTGGGTGCGATTGATGCAACTGTTCCATCAAAGTAGAGCATCCCCGCTCTGGGACTATGATGCATGCTCCCCATAGCACTCATCCATCTTGGACACTGAGCTCGTGCTGTCTCTGTCTGTACGGCGCGAACTCCGGTCCCTCACGGTGATCTGGCCAGCCTTTCAACACATACTCACGGGCCCTTGACAGAACAGGGTCCTTGGCTGTCCAGCCCTGGATTTGCACTGAAGTCATCAGGGGACTGATCTCCTGATCCAGCATCAGGACGTGCTCCTCAGGGGAAGTACTGCGAGGAGATTTTGAGAGGGGCAGGCGGCTGAGAGCATCCGCGTTCCCGTTTTCCTTGCCGGCTCTGTACGTGATCACATATTCATAGGCTCTTAGTATTACTGCCCATCTCATTATTCTCTGTGATGCCATTTGAGGCACCGCTTTCATCTCATTCAGTAAGCTAATAAGAGGCTTGTGGTCAGTACTGATTACAAACTTCCTCCCATATATGTACTTATGGAATTTCTTTACTCCAAATATAATGGCCAACCCCTCTTTATCAAGCTGTGAATAGTTCTTTTCCGCAGCTGTGAGCGTGTGTGAAACAAACCCAATGGGCCTTTCTGCTCCATCTGGCATGCGGTGGGCCAACACTGCCCCCACTCCATAGGGTGATGCGTCGCAGGACATTATCAGCTCCTTCTTCTCGTCGTAATGCACCAACACCCTGCTGGACCGAAGTAGCTCCTTTGACTGCTGAAACGCTTTCGCTTGCTCTGGCCCCCAACGCCATGGCTCCTCCTTTCTCAGCAGTTTGTGCAGGGGTGCCAGCAGCATCGATAAGTTTGGAAGAATCCAGTTATAATAATTCAGGAGCCCTCGATAGGCTTTCAGTTCAGTCACTGAGGTGGGTGCAGGTGCATCCTGCACTGCCCGCACTTTCCCTGGTAATGGATGGAGGCCTGTGGCATCCACCCGATGTCCCAGGAATGTAACTTCCTTCTCCATGAAACTACACTTACTCCGTTTCAGGCATAGCCCCGCCTCTTCCAGCTGCTGTAGCACTTTGTCCAGTGTTTTTAAGTGATCCTGATCATCACTTCCTGTTAGCAGAATATCATCTAAGTACACGGCCACCTTTGGAATGCCCTGCAGAATGCCTTCCATAGTCCGTTGGAATATTGCTGGGCTAGAACAGACACCAAATGGTAACCTGGCATACGTGAACAGCCCCTTGTGCGTGTTCACTGTGACAAAATCTTTTGATTCTTCATCTAGCAATATCTGCTGATACGCATGACTCATGTCCAGTTTGCTGAATCTTTCTCCCCCAGCGAGCGATGTTAACATGTCCTCCATTCTCGGAATGGGGTACTGTTCCAGTGATGATACTCTGTTCACTGTTAACTTATAGTCACCACACACTCTTACATTACCGTCGGGCTTCAATACCGGGACTATTGGTGCCGCCCAGTCTGAAAATTTCACTGGTTCTATTACTTTGTCCCTTAGCAGGCGGTCTAGTTCCACCTCAACCTTGGTTTTCATTGCAAAAGGTACCGACCTTGGTTTAAAGAAACGAGGCGTGGCATCACTGGCTACATGAATCTTGGCTGTGGCTCCCCTTAAGGTGCCCAGTTCGTCCTTGAACACTAACTCATGCTTCATCGGCACTTCTTGCAGTGCCTCTGTACTGTCCTCCATTTTATTCATTGCCTGCCAGTACACACTCAACTCACTGATCCACCCTCGCCCTAACAGGTTTGGCCCTGACCCTGCTACCACTACCACCATAAGCTCTTTGGTGACTCTTTTGTGTTCCACTTGTACTTCGGCCGCCCCCAAAATGTCCACCTTCTGTCCTGTGTAGGTTTTGAGACTAATGGGGCATGTACCTAGCTCTGGTACTTTTGCTTCCCCCCATAGCTTGGCGTACTCAGTCTGCGACATTATGGTTACACTACATCCGGTGTCAATCTCAAACTTTACTTGACCTCCGTTCACTATCAAATACTGAGTGAGAGGGGGTACGTTGGGCCTTGAAGTGTCTATACTGTATACAGTGAAAACCGACTCACTAGACTCTTCCTCCTCTTGTATGTAATTTGCCCACTTTGTGTACTTCTCCCTCCCCCCTTTTGCATGCTTTGCCCCTTTAGCACTGCTTCTCTCACTCACTGCCCTTTTACAGACTTTCTTTAAGTGCCCTATTTTTCCACAATTGTGGCACTTTGCCTTTGTAAACCTGCAGTCCTTTGCATAATGGCTCGTCCCGCCACATCGGTAGCAATCCCCAACCCCGACTGGTGGACTTTTCGCGCCAGCTTCCATCTTGAAAACAGCTCCTCCCCCTGGTTTACTCCATTTCTCCTTGCTCATACTGTTTAAGTCCTTAATGTCCTTGTTAGCCGTCTCCATGGCTTGTGCTTTTTTAAGTGCCGTCTCAAACGTTAATCCTTCTTCTGACAGCAATCTTTGCTGTATACTGTCGTCGTTAACTCCGCATACTAGTCTGTCCCTTAACATGACTGTGAGCGCATTTCCAAAATTACAGTCCTGTGCGAGCTTCCGAAGCTCCTCCACATACTCGGTAACGCTTTCTTCCGGCCTCCTAATCCTCGAATTGAATTTCCATCTCTGTACTATTTCACTAGGTTTCGGATTGAAATGATTCTTTAGTAGACTCACCAACTCGTCAAAAGATTTTTCTCCTGGCCGCTCCGGGCTCAGCAGATTCCTCATCCGTGTATAGGTTTGCGCTCCCACACAACTCAGTAAAATGGCCCTTTTCTTTTCAGCACTGTCCACCTCGTTTGCCATAAAGAAATGGCTCAGTATTTCAATATACTCCTCCCAAGACTGCGATTTGCTGTCAAAAGGTACCACGGAGCCTACCGTTCCTGCCATCCTTGGAGTCCAGTCACTTCAGCCAAAAAATCAAACTCCGTTTTGACTCCCGCAGCCTAGCCTCGTGCTTTTCTGACTAGTTTGCTAACCAACCCAAGCACCTCTTCCGAATACTCCAAAACTCTTCCGTCCTTTATTCTCATCGCCATATGTGGTATCTTGAGCTGGCCATAGATGGAGACAGACACAGGTTAACTCCGTAACATGGTTTAATCAACCCTTGCACATAAAAGCTTCTGCCATGAGGCAGAATAAACAAAGAGTGCAACAGTACAGATCAGACTTAACTCAGGAGAGCAATTGCCACAGCACCACCTGGTGGATCAGGTTACTCATAACCTCCCAGGTTACTACACTTTCCATTGAAGACCCCTGTATCTCTGAGATGCCTGAGGCTTGAGTTCAAGGAGTATCCCAAAATTATTAAGCTGCAGGTCCCTGGACCAGTGAGAGAGAGCGGAAGAGCTGGGGGCAGTATAGAGAGAGAGAGAGAATGGAATGGGCAGGATCTATAGAGAGAGAGAGAGAGAGAGAGAGGAAGGGCTGGGGTCAGTATAGAGAGAGAGAGAGAGGAAGGGCTGGGATCAGTATAGAGAGAGAGAGGAAGGGCCGGGATCAGTATAGAGAGAGAGGAAGGGCCGGGATCAGTATAGAGAGAGAGTGAGAGAGAGAGGAATGGCTGGGATCAGTATAGAGAGAGAGGAAGGGCCGGGATCAGTATAGAGAGAGAGAGGAAGGGCCGGGATCAGTATAGAGAGAGAGGAAGGGCCGGGATCAGTATAGAGAGAGAGGAAGGGCTGGGATCAGCGTAGAGAGAGAGAGGAAGGGCCGGGTTCAGTATAGAGAGAGAGAGAGGAAGGGCCGGGATCAGTATAGAGAGAGAGAGGAAGGGCCGGGATCAGTATTGAGAGAGAGGAAGGTCTGGGATCAGTATAGAGAGAGAGAGGAAGGGCCGGGATCAGTATAGAGAGAGAGAGAGTGGAAGGGCTGGGATCAGTATAGAGAGAGAGGAAGGGCCGGGATCAGTACAGAGAGAGAGAGAGAGAGGGCCGGGATCAGTACAGAGAGAGAGAGAGGAAGGGCTGGGATCAGTATAGAGAGGGAGAGGAAGGGCCGGGATCAGAATAGAGAGAGAGAGAGAGGAAGGGCCGGGATCAGTATAGAGAGTGAGACAGGAAGGGCCAGGATCAGTATAGAGAGTGAGAGAGGAATGGCCAGGATCAGTATAGAGAGAGAGGAAGGGCCGGGATCAGTCTAGAGAGAGAGAGAGAGGAAGGGCCGGGTTCAGTATAGAGAGAGAGAGAGAGAGAGGGCCGGGATCAGTATAGAGAGAGAGGAAGGGCTGGGATCAGTATAGAGAGAGAGGAAGGGCTGGGATCAGTATAGAGAGAGAGGAAGGGCCGGGATCAGTATAGAGTGAGAGGGAGGAAGGGCTGGGATCAGTATAGGGAGGGAGAGGAAGGGCTGGGATCAGTATATAGAGGGAGAGGAAGGGCCGGAATCAGTATAGAGAGAGAGGGGAAGGGCTGGGATTAGTATAGGGAGAGAGAGGAAGGGCTGGGATCAGTATAGGGAGAGAGGAAGGGCAGGGATCAGTATATAGAGGGAGAGAGAGAGGGGAAGGTCCGGGATCAGTATAGAGCGGGAGAGTCGAGAAGGGCTGGGATCAGTATCGAGAGGGAGAGGGGAAGGGCCAGGATCAGTATAGAGAGAGAGGAAGGGGCTGGGATTAGTATAGAGAGAGAGGAAGGGCTGGGATCAGTATAGAGAGAGAGAGAGGAAGGGCTGGGATCAGTACAGAGAGAGAGAGAGAGAGAGAGAGAGAGTGAGAGAGAGAGAGAGGGAGGAAGGGCTGGGATCTGTAGTGTCCGCGTATCAATAACATACGGACTGCAGGAGAACGGTAGTAAGAGGTGTTTACTGAACAGAGTGTATGCTGGAACTGAAAGTACAGAAGCCTGCTACGGCTTTATATACAGGTGTGGCCACTGCCGGTATTACAGTATAAAAGCAGTTCTCTCTTAAAGGTACATACACAACAATTCCTCCCCTTTTAAATAAACAGTACATAACATTCATTTAACAATTGAATAATAACTAATTACAATTACAATTTTCTTTGCACTATATACATCAGCTGAAAGTAATCATTTATAAATTCAGTCTTTGAGGTGGCTTCCTGATCCTGTCTGGATAGCGCCTTTCTCGAGTATCCTGTTCTTGCGGCGGAGTCGATTCTGGCTCATTGTCATTGGTTGGTTCGTCAGCTTCCAATACCACTGATTCTGAGGTAGACGCAATCTGTACTTCGGGTTCATCACCAGGTGCGCATGTTCGTGGTATGGGTTTGACTTGTTCCTGTGACTCTAGAATCTGGTCAGCATGGCGTCTCACGATGCTCTCTCCAATGTCCACTGTGTACATTAGTGGTCCCTGCCATGTGCATATCGTTCCTGGCTGCCATTTTTCTGTTCGGTAGTCGCGGGCCAAGACTGGTTGCCCTATCTTGAAGCTTCTGGTTGGCTTTTCATTGATGTGCTGGAATTGCTTATTCTCAACATCTCGTCTTATGTTTGGTTTGAGCAAGTCCAGGCGACATCTTAACCCGCGGTTAAAGAACATCATGGCTGGAGCTTGGGTGGTGACTGCATGTGTCGTATTTCGGTAAGCAAACAAGAAATTATCCACCTTTTGTTGCAGTGGTATGTTGTCGTTATACATCGCCTTTATTGCTTTTTTAAAGGTTTGAACAAACCTCTCAGCCAATCCATTTGTGGCTGGATGATATGGGGCAGATGTGTAATGCTTTACCCCATTATTCCTCAAAAACCTCCGGAAATCCTCGGACACAAACTGTGGTCCATTGTCGGAGCAAATCTGTTCTGGCAAGCCATTCCTGGCGAAGATGGTCCGTAGGACTGCAATAGTTTTCCCCGTGGTGGTGGAGGACATTTTGATGACCTCTGGCCATTTCGAATGTGCCTCCACGGCGATTAAAAACATTGAGTCCATAAATGGACCAGCAAAATCAATGTGTACCCGTTGCCATGGAGATGAGGGCCACTCCCATGGGTGTAGCGGGGCCTGTGGTGGAGTGTTTTGGACTTTCTGGCATCCTGTGCATCTCTTGGTCATTGCCTCGATTTCTTTATCGATTCCCAGCCACCACACAAACGCCCTGGCTAGGCTCTTCATTTTTACCCCTCCCAGATGACCCTCATGAAGCTCATTGAGCACTCTTCCTCTCAACTTGGGTGGAATTACCACTCGGGATCCACACATCAAAGTCCCCCGGCACACTGACAGCTGTTCTCTCCTTGGCGAGAATGCTGGCAACAGTGAGTCGCCATGTGCTGGCCATCCCTTCACCGTCAAATCATAGACCCGAGAGAATGTCGGGTCATTTCGGGTTTCCTTCTCTATACTTGAGTTTGTAACAGGTAGACATTCGACTATGGTTGAATGGAATATCTCAACAGGGTCCACTGCAGGTGCTTCCTCCACCGTAGGCAGTGGCAGGCGCTACAGCCCATCAGCGTTTCCATGCTGTTTCGTGCCCTTATACTCTATGTCGTATTGATGTGCCCCTAGAAAAAGGGACCATTTTTGCAGCCGTTGTGCCGTCATCACCGGAACGCCCTTCTTTGGGTTAAAAATGGAGACAGGAGGCTGGTGATCAGTCAGTAAGGTGAATCTCTGCCCGTGCAGATAGTGATTGAACTTCTTCACCCCCCACACCAGGCTGAGGGCCTCCCTGTCAATCTGGGCGTAGTTACGCTCGGCTGGAGTTAATGAGCGTGACGCAAAGTCTATTGGCCTCTCTGAACCGTCAAGGAATTTGTGCGACAGCACCGCTCCAATGCCGTAGGGAGACGCATCACATGCCAACCGAATCGGTAGTGATGGATTGTAGTGGGCCAATACTTCTTTTGAAGTGATTAGGCATTTACATTTCTGAAAGGCACGCTTACACTCATCACTCCATTTCCATGCTACTCCAGTTTGCAGCAGGGCGTTCAGCGGGTGCAGAATTGTAGACAAATTTGGCAAGAACTTATGGTAGTAGTTCACCAACCCGAGGAACGACCTCAGTTGTGATACATTTTCCGGTGCTGGAGCCTTGACTACTGCCTCAATCTTGTCTGGGGACTTATGTAACCCCTCTTCATCAATCACGTGGCCACAATACGAGATTTGTTTCCTGAAAAACTCGCATTTGGGGCGGTTGGCTCGTAGCCCATATTCTTGTAATCTAGTGAGCACCTGCTCCAGGTTGGCAAGGCGTTCACTGTCATTTCCGCCCGTAACCAGGATGTCGTCCAAATAACACTGGGTCCCCGAGATCCCTTGCAGGACTTGTTCCATCGCTCTCTGCCAAATTGCCAGAGCTGATGCTACGCTGAATACCTGTCAGTTGTACTGGTAAAGACCTTTGTGAGTGTTTATCATGAGGTATTTTCTAGATGATTCATCTACCTCCATTTGTAGATACGCTTGGGCCAGATCAATCTTCGTAAAGCGTTTCCCTCCAGATAGTGAGGCGAAAATATCTTCTATCCGCGGAAGTGGATATTGTACTGTGTGAAGGATTGGGTTCACAGTTACCTTAAAGTCCCCACAGATGCGAACCTTCTTCGGTTCCCCAGGCATGCTGCTCAATGATTTCTTCATTACAGGAACGATGGGTGTGGCCCACTCGCTCCAGTCCACCTTGGACAGCACACCCACACGCTCCAGACTCTCCAGCTCTGCTTCAACGGCTGGGCGGATCGCATACGGTACCGGTCTGGCCTTAAAACATTTTGGGTTTGCGTTATCTTCAATTTTTATCATTGCCGTTACGCCTTTTAGAGTCCCAAGTCCTTGCTGGAACACCTCTTTCACGTCAGTTAGAATTTTTTGACAGTCGTCCAGGTGTGGCGTCGTCATCCTTTTTGTCAGCCACAGCTAGCGCCTGAATGGAATGCCAATCCAATTGTATTTTTCGGATCCATTCACGTCCCAATAATGGTGGTCCTCCATCTTGTAGTATATATAGATACTTGCCGTTGTATTTAACGGGCACCCTTATTTTTCCTCTGGGGTAGACTTTTTGCCCCGTATATGTCTTCAAGACAATGGACGTATCCTTCAAGGGAATGTGTGAGAATAGCCGCTCGTAGTCTCGTCGATTCATGACTGTTAGGGCTGATCCTGTGTCCAATTCCATCTTTACTTGGGACCCTGCTATCATAAGGGTGACCCAAATGGTTCGGTGATCCTCCTTTGCGATCACGTTGTGTAACTTTAGACAACTTAGACTCCTGCTCCCGGAGTCATTATCACTCCTCTGAACTACTGTCCGTCATCTTTTGTACTTTCTTGTACTTTTCCTTAGTAGTTCTTTTAGTGTTGGTTTTCTTTCCCGACCTGCAGACTCGTGCTATGTGTCCCACTTTTCCACATTGCCTGCATACTTTGTCCTTAGCCCAGCAATCCTTCTGGTCATGGTTTGTTCAGCCGCAGCGATAGCACCTTTCTGCTCCATATGCCATTTCATTGGTGCTATATTCTTGCGGTTTCTGTTGTATTACCGCAGCTCCCCGTGCTGCTGCTTCGTAGGATACTGCAACGCTGAAAGCCTTTTCTAGCGTAAGGTCCTTTTCCGAAAGTAGTCATTTCTGGGTTCCTTCACTCTGGAGCCCGCAGAAAACTTATCCCTTAAGGTATCTGCCAGTCCTGCTCCGAACTGGCAGTGCTTCGATAACTTGCGTAGTTCCGTAAGATAGTCAGCATTACTCTCATCGTTGTGCTGGTTTCTTTTATGGAACTTGAATCTTTCTGCTATCAGCAGTGGTGTAGGGTTTAGATGTTCCTGTAAGATATTGACAATCTCTTCAAAGCTTTTCTCCATTGGTTTAGCTGGGGTAATTAAATTCCGCAATAGGCCGTACATTCTCGCGCCCATCAAATTTAATAATACCGATGCCTTCTTTTCATCAGCCACCCCATTTGCCTTGCAGTACACTTCAATTCTTTCCACATACGTGGTCCAGTCTTCTATTTCGTTGTCGAAAGCAGTGATACTGCCACTCTTCGGCATCTTGCGTGATTTAAAATGGCGCCTCCCGCGCTTTTCCTTCTTCCCCAATGGATTAAAATGGCACCTCCCGCGCTTTTCCTTCTTCCCCTTGCTGCCAATGCTGCTCCTAGCGTTCTAAATAGTAATGGCGGTGCCCCGCAGCTTCGGCGCGTCTCTCTTTTGTTCGTTAAATTCCTTAGTTTTATTCTTCTTTGACGCTGTCCACTGCGCATCTCCTTTCCTTCCCCTCTTTTATTTTCTCTAACGCTGCCCGGCTCTTGAGCAGCGACCGCGCCCTGTGCACTCCACCTCTCTCTCTCTTTTCCTTCCCGCCGACATTGCACGGCCCCCTTGCAGAGCCGCTCAATCAAGCTCAAGCCCGCCGCAGTCCGGAAGGGTCAGCGCACTACCTGCTACCAGCATGATTTGCTGGAACACCTTGACTGGGGAGCCAAGCCCAGCTCTCCACAGCTTCCCCTGCGATTCACTGAACTCCGATGGATCACTGGGCGGTTGCCCACGGTCGACGCCCGTTGCTCTGGCTTCGACCTCCAAGAAGCTTCTTTTCAAGAATGGACCCCTGTGAGCTGATGCAGTACTGCAGGTGAGTTCGAACCTGCACGTCGACACTGTAGTGTCCGCATATCAATAACACACGGACTGCAGGAGAACGGTAAAAAGAGGTGTTTACTGAACAGAGGGTATGCTGGAACTGAAAGTACAGAAGCCTGCTACGGCTTTATATACAGGTGTGGTCACTTCCAGTATTACAGTATAAAAGCAGTTCTCTCTTAAAGGTCCATACACAACAGGATCAGTATAGAGCGAGAGAGAGGAAGGGCTGGGATCAGTATAGAGAGAGAGAGAGGAAGAGCCGGGATCAGTATAGAGAGAGAGAGAGAGAGAGTGGAAGGGCCGGGTGTTAAGTCCGTGAATGATTGAGACACGGGCTAGCAGGAGAAAAAACAAACAGATCTTTACTGGTGAAAGGCATAAACGAAACTAAACAACAGAGGCTCTCTAGCGCCTTTTATACAGGGGTGGTCACTGCCGGTACTGCAGTCTGAGACCAGTTATTCTCTTAAAGGTACATACACAACAATTCCTCCCCTTTTAGATAAACAGTACATAACATTCATTTAACAACTAAATGATAACGAATTACAATCACAATTACTGTTGCTAGATACATTGGTTAAGTTTAAGCAATTATAAGTTCAGTCTTTGAGGAGGCTTCCTGATTCTGTCTGGATAACGCCTCTTTGGGGTATCAGGTTCTTCTGGCAATGTTGAGTCGGAATCAATGTCGTTGTTTGGTTCATCTGCTTCCAATATTATCGGTTCTGCGGTAGCTGCAATTGGAATGTCGATTTCATTACCAGGTGTATCAGATCGTGGTGTGGAGTTGACGTTTTCCCGTGACTCTAGAATCTGGTCAACATGGCGTCTTACAATGCTCTCCCCAACGTCCACGGTATACATGAGAGGTCCTTGTCATGTACAAATCGTTCCTGGTTGCCATTTCTCAGTGCGGTAGTCCCGGGCCAAAACTGGTTGACCTATCTTAAAACTCCTGGTCGGCCTTTCATTCATATTCTGAAACTGCCTGTTCTCCACATCTCTTCGGACGTTTGGCTTAACCAAATCCAAGCGGCATCATAGTCTTCGATTGAAGAACATCATGGCTGGAGTTTGGCTGGTAACCGCATGTGTCGCATTCCGGTAGGCAAACAAGAAGTTGTCCACCTTGTGTTGTAGGGGCATATCTTCATTACACATTGCCTTGATAGCCTTCTTGAATGTTTGGACAAACCTCTTGGCCAATCCATTAGTGGCTGGATGATATGGGGCAGATGTGTAATGCTTAACACCATTGTTCTTTAAGGGCAGCACGGTGGCATAGTGGTTAGCACTGTTGCCTCACAGCGCCAGGGACCCGGGTTCGAATCCAGCCTCGGGCGACTGTCTGTGTGGAGTTTGCACATTCTCCCCGTGTTTGCGTGGGTTTCCTCCGGGTGCTCCGGTTTCCTCCCACAGTCCAAAGATGTGCGGGTTAGGTTGATTGGCTATGATAAATTGACCCTTAGTGTTAGGGGGATTAAATACGTGGGGTTACGGGGATAGGGTGGGATATGTGTTGGTGTAGGGGTTACGGGGATCGGGTGGGATATGTGCCGGTGCAGGCTCGATGGGCCGAAATGGCCTCTATCTGCACTGTGAGGTTTCTGTGATTCTGTGAACCTCCGGAACTCTTCAGACACAAACTGTGGTCCATTGTCAGAGCAAATCTGTTCAGGCAGCCCATTCCTGGCGAATATGGTTTGTAAAACTGTGATAGTTTTTTCCGTGGTGGTTGAGGACATTTTTATTACCTCTGGCCACTTTGAATGTGCATCCACCGCAATTAAAAACATCGAGTCCATGAAGGGACCAGCAAAATAAATGTGCACCCTTTGCCATGAAGTTGAGGGCCACTCCCATGGATGCAGAGGAGCTTGTGGTGGGGCGTTTTGGACCTTCTGGCATCCTGCACAGCTCTTGGTCATCTCTTCGATTTCTCTATCGATTCCCGGCCACCACACAAATGCTCTGGCTAAGCTCTTCATTTTTACCCCACCCAGATGACCCTCATGAAGCTCATTGAGCACTCTATCTGTCAACTTAGGTGGAATTACTACTCTGGATCCACACATCAAGGTTCCTCTGCTCACTGACAGCTGTTCTCTTCTCGGCGAGAATGCTGGCAGCAGTGGTTCGCCATGTGCTGGCCATCCCTTCACCGTTAAATTATAGACCCGTGATAGTGTCGGGTCATTACGTGTTTCCTTTTCTATGTTTGCATTCGTCACAGGGAGACATTCGACTATGGTCGAGTGGAATAACTCCATTGAATCCACTGCAAGGTCTTCTTCTTCCACCGTCGGCAATGGTAGACATGACAATCCATCAGCATTTCCATGCTGTTTAGTTCCTTTGTACTTGATGCCATATTGGTGTGCCCCTAAAAAAGGGACCATCTCTGCAGCCGTTGTGCTGTCATTATTGGTACGCCCTTCTGAGGGTTGAAAATGGAGACAAGAGGTTGATGATCGGTTAGTAGAGTAAATTTTTGACCGTGCAGATAGTGATTGAACTTCTTCACCCCCCACACTAGGCTGAGGGCCTCTCTGTCAATCTGGGCGTAGTTGCGCTCGGCAGAAGTTAACGAGCGTGACGCAAAAGCTATCGGCCTCTCCAAACCATCAAGGAATTTATGTGACAGTACCGCCCCAATGCTGTAGGGAGACGCATCACACACCAGCCTGATTGGCAGTGCTGGGTTGTAGTGAGCCAATACTTCCTTTGAAGTGATTAAGTCCTTACTCTTCTGAAAAGCACGCTTACAATCATCGCTCCATTTCCATGCTACCCCCGTTCGTAGCAGGGCATTGAGTGGGTGCAGAATTGTCGACAAATTCGGCAAAAACTTATGATAGTAATTCACCAACCCGAGGAATGACCTCAGTTGCGACACATTTTCAGGCGCTGGGGCCTTAACAACCGCTTCAATTTTGTCAGGGGACTTATGTAACCCCTCTTCATCAATCACGTGGCCACAATACGATATCTGTTTCTTAAAAAATTTGCACTTGCGGCGGTTGGCTCGCATAACCAGTTATTCTCTTAAAGTTACATACACAACACCGGGATCAGTATAGAGAGAGAGAGAGGAAGGGCCGGGATCAGTATAGAGAGAGAGAGAGGAAGGGCTGGGATCAGTATAGAGAGAGAGAGAAAGGGCCGGGATCAGTATAGAGAGAGAGAGAGGAAGGGCTGGGATCAGTATAGAGAGAGAGAGAGTGGAAGGGCCGGGTTCATTATAGAGCGGGAGAGACGGGAAGGGCTGGGATCAGTATAGAGAGCGAGAGAGAGAGAGAGAGAGAGAGAGAGAGAGAGAGAGGAAGAGCCGGGATCAGTATAGAGAGGGAGAGACGGGAAGGGCTGGGATCAGTACAGAGAGGGAGAGAGGAAGGGCCGGGATCAGTATAGAGAGAGCGAGAGAGAGAGAGAGAGAGGAAGAGCCGGGATCAGTATAGAGCGGGAGAGACGGGAAGGGCTGGGATCAGTATAGAGAGGGAAAGAGGAAGAGCTGGGATCAGTATAGAGAGAGAGAAAGAGGGGGGGGAAGGGCCGGGATCAGTATAGAGAGAGAGAGAGAGTGGAAGGGCCGGGATCAGTATAGAGAGAGAGAGTAGAAGTGCCGGGATCAGTACAGAGACAGAGAGAGAGGAAGGGCCGGGATCAGTATAGAGAGAGAGGAAGGGCCGGGATCAGTATATAGAGAGAGAGAGGAAGGGCCGGGATCAGTATAGAGAGAGAGAGAGAGGAAGGGCCGGGATCAGTATAGAGAGAGAGAGAGTGGAAGGGCCGGGATCAGTATAGAGAGAGAGAGAGTGGAAGGGCCGGGATCAGTATAGAGTGAGAGGAAGGGCCGGGATCAGTATAGAGGGATAGAGGAAGGGCTGGGATCAGTATAGAGAGAGAGAGGAAGGGCCGGGATCAGTATAGAGTGAGAGGAAGGGCCGGGATCAGTATAGAGAGAGAGAGAGGAAGGGCCGGGATCAGTATAGAGAGAGAGAGAGTGGAAGGGCCGGGATCAGTATAGAGAGAGAGAGTGGAAGGGCTGGGATCAGTATAGAGAGAGAGAGAGGAAGGGCCGGGATCAGTATAGAGAGAGAGAGAGGAAGGGCCGGGATCAGTATAGAGAGAGAGAGAGGAAGGGCCGGGATCAGTATAGAGAGAGAGAGAGAGAGTGGAAGGTCCGGGATCAGTATAGAGAGAGAGAGGAAGGGCCGGGATCAGTATAGAGAGAGAGAGAGGAAGGGCCGGGATCAGTATAGAGAGAGAGAGAGAGAGTGTGGAAGGTCCGGGATCAGAATAGAGATAGAGAGTGGAAGGGCCGGGATCAGTATAGAGAGAGAGAGTGGAAGGGCTGGGATCAGTGTAGAGAGAGAGAGTGGAAGGGCCGGGATTGTAAAGTCCACGCCTCAATAATACACGGACTTCGGGAGAACAGTTTAACAGGTACTTTACTGAACAAGAGGCAGCGTCAGACTGAAAATACAGAAGCCTGCTAGGGCCTTTTATACAGGGGTTGTCACTGCCGGTACTGCAGTCTAAGACCAGTTATTCCCTTAAAGGTACATACACAACAATTCCTCCCCTTTTAGATAAACAGTACATAACATTCATTTAACAACTAATTAATAACTAATTACAATTACAATTTTCTCAGTAATATATACATCAACTGAAATAGTCATTTATAAGTTCAGTCTTTGAGGAGGCTTCCTGATCTGGACTGGATAGCGCCTTTCTTGAGTATCCTGTTCTGGCGACGGAGTCAATTCTGGCTCATTGTCATTGGTTGTTTCGTCAGCTTCCAATACCCCTGCTTCTGAGGTAGACGCAATCTGTACTTCGGGCTCATTACCAGGTGCACATGCTTGTGGTACAGGTTTGGCTTGTTCCTGTGACTCTAGAATCTGGTCAGCATGGCGTCTCACGATGCTCTCTCCAACGTCCACTGTGTACATTAGTGGTCCCTGCTGTGTACATATCGTGCCTGGCTGCCATTTTTCTGTTCGGTAGTCGCGGGCCAAGACTGGTTGCCCTATCTTGAGGCTCCTGGTTGGCTTCTCATTTATGTGCTGGAACTGCTTATCCTCAACATCTCGTCTTATGTTTGGTCTGAGCAAATCCAAGCGACATCTTAGTCTCCGGTTGAAAAACAGTACGGCTGGAGTTTGGTTGGTTACTGCATGTGTCGCATTCCGGTAAGCAAACAGGAAGTTATCCACCTTGTGTTGCAGTGGTATGTCATCATTATACATTGCCTTTATGGCCTTTTTAAAGGTCTGAACAAACCTCTCAGCCAATCCATTTGTGGCTGGATGATATGGGGCAGATGTGTAATGTTTCACCCCATTATTCTTCAGGAACCTCCGGAAATCCTCAGACACAAACTGTGGGCCATTGTCGGAACAGATCTGTTCTGGCAATCCATTCCTGGCGAAGATGGTCCTTAGGACTGCAATAGTTTTCTCCGTGGTGGTGTAGGACATTTTAATGACCTCTGGCCATTTCGAATGGGCGTACACAGCGATTAGAAACATTGAGTCCATAAATGGACCAGCGAAATCAATGTGTACCCGTTGCCATGGAGATGAGGGCCACTCCCATGGATGTAGCCGGGCCTGTGGTGGAGCGTTTTGGACCTTCTGGCATCCTGTGCATCTCTTGGTCATTGCCTCGATTTCTTTATCGATTCCCGGCCACCACACAAACGCCCTGGCTAGGCTCTTCATTTTTACCCCTCCCAGATGACCATCGTGAAGCTCATTGAATACTCTATCTCTCAACTTGGGTGGAATTACCACTCGGGATCCACACATCAAGGTCCCCCGGCACACTGACAGCTGTTCCCTCCTTGGCGAGAATGCTGGCAACAGTGAGTTGCCATATGCTGGCCATCCCTTCACTGTCAAATCATAGAACCGAGAGAGTGTCGGGTCATTTCGGGTTTCCTTCTCAATACTTGCATTTGTAACAGGCAAACATTCGACTATAGTCGCATGGAATATCTCCACCGGGTCCACTGCAGGTGCTTCTTCCGCCGTAGGCAACGGTTGGCGCGACAGCCCATCAGCGTTTCCATGTTGTTTCGTACCTTTGTACTCTATGTCATACTGATGTGCCCCTAGAAAAAGTGACCATCTTTGCAGCCGTTGCGCCGTCATCACCGGAACGCCCTTCTTTGGGTTAAAAATTGAGACCAGGGGTTGATGATCAGTCAGTAGGGTGAATTTCTGCCCGTGCAGATAGTGATTGAACTTCTTCACCCCCCACACCATGCTGAGGGCCTCCCTGTCAATCTGGGCGTAGTTACGCTCGGCTGTGGCTAGCGAGCGCGATGAAAAGGCTATTGGCCTCTCTGAACCGTCACGGAATTTGTGTGACAGCACCGCTCCAATGCCGTAAGGTGACGCATCACATGCCAACCGAATCGGTAGTGTTGGGTTGTAGTGGGCCAATACTTCTTTTGAAGTGATTTGGCATTTACATTCCTGAAAGGCACGCTTACACTCATCACTCCATTTCCATGTTACACCAGTTTGAAGGAGGGCGTTCAGTGGGTGCAGAATTGTAGATAAATTCGGCAAGAACTTATGGTAGTAGTTCATCAACCCGAGGAACGACCTCAGTTGCGACACATTTTCTGGTGCTGGAGTCTTGACTACAGCCTCAATCTTGTCCGGCGACTTATGCAACCCTTCCTCATCAATCATGTGGCCACAATACGAGATTTGTCTCCTGAAGAACTCGCATTCGGGACAGTTAGCTCGTAGCCCATATTCCTGCAATCTCGTGAGCACCTGTTCCAGGTTGGCAAGGTGTTCATTGTCATTTTCGCCCGTAACCAGGATGTCGTCCAAATAACACTGGGTCCCCGGGATCACTTGCAGGACTTGTTCCATTGCCCTCTGCCACATAGCCGGGGCCGATGCTACCCCAAATACCAGTCGATTGTACTGGTAAATGCCTTTGTGAGTGTTTATCGTGAGGTATTTCCTAGATGCTTCTTCCACCTCCATTTGTAGATACGCTTGAGCCAGGTCAATCTTTGTAAAACGTTTCCCTCCAGATAGTGAGGCGAAAATATCTTCTATCCGCGGAAGCGGATACTGTACTGTGTGCAGGACTGGGTTCACAGTCAATTTGAAGTCCCCACAGATGTGAACCTTCCTTGGCTCCCCAGGCGTGCTGCTCCTAGCGTTCTACGGGGTAATGGCGGTGACCCGCAGCTTCGGCGCGTCTCGCTTTCCTTCCCCCCCGTTTAGTTCCTCTCCGCTGTCCTGTTCTCGAGCACCGACCACGCCCTGTGCGCTTCATCCTCTCTCTCTTGTTTTCTTTTCCCGGCGACGTTGCGCGGCCCGATTTGTAGAGCTGCTCGATCGAGCTTGAGCCCGCCACAGTCCGGAAGGGTCAGCGCGCTACCTGCTACCAGCACGATTCGCTCGAACCACAGTCTCTCCCGCAATTCTCTAAACACCAATGGATTCTTTGGGCGGTTGCCCTCGGTCGACGCCCGTTGCTCAGACTATGACCTTCCAGGACCTTCCTTTCAGGCGAGATCCCCGTGAGATGATGCCTCACTGCAGGTGAGTTCGAACTTACTCGTCGCCACTGTAAAGTCCGGGCCTCAATAATACACGGACTTCGGGATGACAGTTTAACAGGTACTTTACTGAACAAGAGGCAGCTTGAAACTGAAACTACAGAAGCCTGCTAGGGCCTTTTATACAGGGGTGGTCACTGCCGGTACTGCAGTCTAAGACCAGTTATTCCCTTAAAGGTACATACACAACAGGGATCAGTATAGAGAGAGGAAGGGCTGGGATTAGTATGGAGAGAGAGAGGGAGGAAGGGCTGGGATTAGTATAGAGAGAGAGAGAGAGAGTGGAAGGGCCGGGATCAGTATAGAGAGAGAGAGGAAGGGCTGGGATCAGTATAGAGAGAGGGAGAGAGGAAGGGCTGGGATCAGTATAGAGAGAGAGAGAGAGAGGAAGGGCTGGGATCAGTATAGAGAGAGAGAGTGGAAGGGCCGGGATCAGTATAGAGAGAGAGAGGAAGGGCCGGGATCAGTATAGAGAGAGAGAGTGGAAGGGCTGGGATCAGTATAGAGAGAGAAAGAGGAAGGGCCGGGATCAGTATAGAGAGAGAAAGAGGAAGGGCCGGGATCAGTATAGAGATAGAGAGTGGAAGGGCCGGGATCAGTATAGAGATAGAGAGTGGAAGGGCTGGGATCAGTGTCGAGAGAGAGAGAGAGTGTGGAAGGGCCGGGATCAGTATAGAGAGAGAGAGAGAGTGGAAGGGCCGGGATCATTATAGAGAGAGAGAGAGTGAGGTAGGGCTGGGATCAGTATAGAGAGAGAGAGAGCAAGGGCTGGGATTGTTAGATCCGTGATTCTGAGAGAATGATGTTTTTCAATAACTACACAGATGCTGTAACTTAACAATCAACAGGTGTTTACTGGAGTAGGGTAGTCTCAAGACTCGGGGTACAGAGGCATGCTCAAGGCTTATATACAGGTGTGGTCACTGCCGGTACTACAGTATACAGGAGCTGTAAAAGTAGTTCTCTCTTAAAGGTACATACACTACAGGGATCAGTATAGAGAGAGAGAGAGAGAGAGTGGAAGGGCTGGGATCAGTATAGTGAGAGAGAGTGAGTGAAAGGGCCAGGATCAGTACAGAGAGAGAGAGAGAGAGAGGAAGGTCCGGGATCAGTATAGAGAGAGAGAGGAAGGGCCGGGATCAGTATAGAGCGAGAGAGCGAGGGCTGGGATCAATATAGAGAGAGAGAGAGAGTGGAAGGGCCGGATTCAGTATAGAGAGAGAGAGTGGAAGGGCTGGGATCAGCATAGAGAGAGAGAGAGTGGAAGGGCTGGGATCAGTATAGAGAGAGAGAGAGGAAGGGCCGGGATAAGTATAGAGAGAGAGAGAGTGGACGGGCCAGGATCAGTATAGAGCGAGAGAGAGAGAGTGGAAATGCTGAGATCAGTATAGAGAGCGAGAGTGGAAGGGCTGGGATCAGTATAGAGAGAGAGAGAGAGGAAGGGCCAGGATCAGTATAGAGAGAGAGAGGAAGGGCTGGGGTCAGTATAGAGAGAGAGAGAGTGGAAGGGCCGGGATCAGTATAGAGAGAGAGAGCAAGGGCTGGGATCAGTATAGAGAGAGAGAGTGGAAGGGCTGGGATCAGTATAGAGAGAGAGAGAGAGGAAGGGCCAGGATCAGTATAGAGAGAGAGAGGAAGGGCTGGGATCAGTATAGAGAGAGAGAGTGGAAGGGCCGAGATCAGTATAGAGCGAGAGAGCAAGGGCTGGGATCAGTATAGAGAGAGAGAGAGTGGAAGGGCCGGGATCAGTATAGAGAGAGAGAGTGGAAGGGCCGGGATCAGTATAGAGAGAGAGAGAGGGGAAGGGCCGGGATCAGTATAGAGAGAGAGAGGACAAGCTGGGATCAGTGTAGAGAAAGAGGAAGGAAGGGCTGGGATCAGTATAGAGAGATTCAGTGGAAGGGCTGGTATCAGGATATAGAGAGAGAGGGAACATAAGAACCTAAGAACATAAGAAATAGGAGCAGGAGTAGGCCAATCGGCCCCTCGAGTCTGCTGCGCCATTCAATAAGATCATGGCTGATCTGATCCTAACCACCAATCTACTATCACAGAACCGTCTCCTGAATCTAACAGATTTAGACACACGAAATAGGAGCAGGATCAGGCTACATGGCCCCTGGGCCCGCTCCGCTACCCACAGGGCCATGTCCGATCCGAACCTAGACTCATGTCCAAATTCCTGCCCGCTCCCTGTAACCCTTAATTCCCTTTACTTCTAGGAAACTGTCTATTTCTGTTTTAAATTTATGTAATGATGTAGTTTCTACAGCTTTTTGGAGCAGCATATTCCATGGACCTACCACCCACTGAGTGAAGTAGTTCCTCCTCATCTCAGTTTTGAAAGAGCAGCCCCTTATACTAAGACTATGCCCCCTAGTTCTAGTTTCACCCATCATCGGGA
Organism: Somniosus microcephalus; assembly: GCF_052327205.1. NCBI lineage: Eukaryota > Metazoa > Chordata > Chondrichthyes > Squaliformes > Somniosidae > Somniosus > Somniosus microcephalus. The sequence continues at coordinate 93,995,832 of NC_140999.1, read as the reverse complement.
ACATCCTCCCCGCATCCACCCGAACCAACCCCTTCACAATCTTATATGTTTCAATAAGATCGCCTCTCATTCTTCTGAACTCCAATGAGTAGAGTCCCAATCTACTCAACATCTCCTCATATGTCCATCCCCTCCTCCCCGGGATTAACCGAGTGAACCTTCTTTGTACTGACTCGAGAGCAAATATGTCTTTTCTTAAGTATGGACACCAAAACCGTATGCAGTATTCCAGGTGCGTTCTCACCAATACCTTGTACAACTGAAGCAATACCTCCCTATTTTTAAATTCTATCCCCCTAGCAATGAAAGCCAACATTCCATTGGCCTTCTTAATCACTTGCTGCACCTGCATACTAACCTTTTGAGTTTCGTGCACCAGGACCCCCAGATCCCTTTGTACTTCAGTACTTTCCAGTTTCTTGCCATTAAGATAATAACTTGCTCTACGATTTTTGCTGCCAAAGTGCATAACCTCACACTTTCCAGTATTGTATTCCATCTGCCAAACCTCTGCCCACTTACTTAGCCTGTCTATGTCCCCTTGCAGGTTTTTTATGTCCTCCTCACTCACTACTTTCCCTCCCATCTTAGTATCATCTGCAAACTTTGATATGTTACAATCGGTCCCCTCCTCCAAATCGTTAATATAGATTGTAAAGAGCTGGGGACCCAGCATTGACCCCTGCGGAACACCACTAGTTACTGATTGCCAGTCTGAGAATGAACCATTTATCCCAACTCTCTGCCTTCTGTTAGATAGCCAATCCTCTATCCATGCCAGAATATTACCCCAATCCCGTGATTTTTTATCTTGAGCAATAATCTTTTGTGTGGCACCTTGTCAAATGCCTTTTGGAAGTCTAAATACACTACGTCCACTGGTTCCCCTTTATCCACCCTATATGTTACTTCCTCAAAGAACTCCAGCAAATTTGTCAAACATGATTTCCCCTTCATAAAACCATGCTGACTTTGACCTTTTAAATTATGATAATCCAAATGTCCTGTTACTGTCTCCTTGATAATGGACTCCAAAATTTTACCTACCACAGATGTTAGGCTAACCGGTCTATAGTTTCCAGCCTTCTGTCTACTGCCCTTTTTAAATAAGGGTGTTACATTAGCAGTTTTCCAGTCTGCCGGGACCTTTGCTGAGTCCAGGGAGTTTTGGAAAATTATTACCAATGCATCCACAATCCCTAACACCACTTCCCTCAAGACCCTAGGATGTAAGCCATCAGGTCCAGGTGATTTATCCGCCTTGAGTCCCATTATTTTACCGAGTACCACTTCCTTAGTGATTTTGATCATGTTTAGCTCCTCCCCCCCATAGCCCCCTGTTTGTCCAGTGTTGGGATATTCTTAGTGTCTTCTACTGTAAAGACTGATATAAAATATTCATTCAGTGTTTTTGCCATCTCCATATTTCCCACCATTAATTTCCCGGTCTCATCCTCTAAGGAACTAACATTTACTTTAGCCACCCTTTTTTTTTTATATAACTATAAAAACTCTTACTATCTGTTTTTATATTTTATGCTAATTTACTTTCATAATCTATCTTCCCTTTCTTAATCAATCTTTTTGTTATTTTTTGCTCTCTTTTAAAGTTTTCCCAATCCTCTATCCTCCCACTAGATTTGGCTACCTTATATGCCCTTGTTTTTAGTCAAATACTATCCTTAATTTCTTTACTTAGCCACGGATGGCTGTCTTTTCTTTTACACCCTTTTCTTCTCAGTGGAATATATATTTTTTGGAAGTTGTAAAATAACTCCTTAAATGTACACCACTGATCATGTATCGTCTTACCCTTTCATCTATTTTCCCAATCCACTTTACTCAATTCCGCTCTCATACCTTCATAGTCTCCTTTATTCAAGCTTAGCATGCTTGTTTGAGATCCAACCTTCTCACCCTCTAATTGAATATGGAATTCAACCATGTTATGGTCACTCATTCCAAGGGGATCCTTTACTAGGACATTTTTAATTAATCCTGTCTCGTTACACAGGACCAGATCTAAGGTTGCTTGCCCCCTGGTCGGTTCAGTTACATACTGCTCAAGAAACCCATCCATAAAACACTCAATGAACTCATCCTCAAGGCAGCCCTGCCCAATTTGATTTGTCCAATTAATATGATAGTTAAAATCCCCCATAATTATAGATGTTCCCTTATTACAAGCCTCAACTATTTCCTGATTGATACTCCGTCCAACAGAGTTGCAACTGTTCGGAGGTCTATAGACTATGCCCACTAGTGCTTTTTTCCCTTTATTATTCCCTACCTCCACCCAAACTGTTTCATTATCCTGATCTTTTGACCCAATATCATTTCTCTGTATTATAGTGATTCCTTCCTTTATTAACATAGCCACCCCACCTCCCCTTCCTTCCTGCCTGTCTTTCCTGATCGTTAAATAACCTGGTATGTTTAATTCCCAGGCATTGTCACCCTGCAGCCATGTTTCTGTAATGGCCACAAGATCATACCCATATGTAGTTATTTGTGCCATTAACTCGTCTATTTTGTTACGAATGCTACGTGCATTCAGATAGAGAACTTTCAAATATGTTTTGTGACACTTAGTTCCTGCTTTTGCCCTTTTTATTACTTTACCTTTTACTCCATACCTTCTGCCCCTTCCTGACATGCTCTGGTTTTAAATTTCCCCACTGCTACCTAAGTCTATGACCTTCTCTGTTGTCATTTTTATTATTTGCTCTCTAGGAAACTCCCCCCCACTAGTTAGTTTAAAGCCCTCTCTACAGCCCTAGTTATATGATCCGCCAGGACTCTAGTCCCAGCACTGGCCAAGTGAAGCCCGTCCCAACGGAACAGCTCCCTCCTGCCCCAGTACTGGTGCCAGTGTCCCAGGAAGCAAAACCCATTTCTCCCACACCGTCTTTGAGCCACGCATTTAACTCTCTAATTTTATTTGTCCTAGCCAAATTCGCTCGTGGCTCAGGTAATAATCCAGAGATTATTACCCTTGAGGTTCTGTTTTTTAATTTGACCCCTAGCTGCTCATACTCCTTTAAAAGAACCAGCTTCCTAGTCCTATCTACGTCGTCCTGGGACACTGGCACCAGTGCTGGTGCAGGAGGGAGCTGTTCCGTTGGGATGGGCTTCACTTGGCCAGTGCTGGGACTAGAGTCCTGGCGGATCATATAACTAGGGCTGTAGAGAGGGCTTTAAACTAACTAGTGGGGGGGAGGTTCCTAGAGAGCAAATAATAAAAATGACAACAGAGAAGGTCATAGACTTAGGTAGCAGTGGGGAAATTAAAAACCAGAGCGTGTCAGGAAGGGGCAGAAGGTATGGAGTAAAAGGTAAAGTAATAAAAAGGGCAAAAGCAAGAACTAAGTGTCACAAAACATATTTGAAAGTTCTCTATCTGAATGCACGTAGCATTCGTAACAAAATAGACGAGTTAATGGCACAAATAACTACATATGGGTATGATCTTGTGGCCATTACAGAAACATGGCTGCAGGGTGACAATGCCTGGGAATTAAACATACCAGGTTATTTAACGATCAGGAAGGACAGGCAGGAAGGAAGGGGAGGTGGGGTGGCTATGTTAATAAAGGAAGGAATCACTGTAATACAGAGAAATGATATTGGGTCAAAAGATCAGGATAATGAAACAGTTTGGGTGGAGATAAGGAATAATAAGGGGAAAAAGCACTAGTGGGCGTAGTCTATAGGCCTCCGAACAGTTGCAACTCTGTTGGACGGAGTATCAATCAGGAAATAGTTGAGGCTTGTAATAAGGGAACATCTATAATTATGGGGGATTTTAACTATCATATTAATTGGACAAATCAAATTGGGCAGGGCTGCCTTGAGGATGAGTTCATTGAGTGTATTAGGGATGGGTTTCTTGAGCAGTATGTAACTGAACCAACCAGGGGGCAAGCAAACTTAGATCTGGTCCTGTGTAACGAGACAGGATTAATTAAAAATGTCCTAGTAAAGGATCCCCTTGGAATGAGTGACCATAACATGGTTGAATTCCATATTCAATTAGAGGGTGAGAAGGTTGGATCTCAAACAAGCGTGCTAAGCTTGAATAAAGGAGACTACGAAGGTATGAGAGCGGAATTGAGTACAGTGGATTGGGAAAATAGATTAAAGGGTAAGACGATACATGATCAGTGGTGTACATTTAAGGAGTTATTTTACAACTTCCAAAAAATATATATTCCACTGAGAAGAAAAGGGTGTAAAAGAAAAGAGCCATCCGTGGCTAAGTAAAGAAATTAAGTATAGTATTCGACTAAAAACAAGGGCATATAAGGTAGCCAAATCTAGTGGGAGGATAGAGGATTGGGAAAACTTTAAAAGACAACAAAAAATAACAAAAAGATTGATTAAGAAAGTGAAGATAGATTATGAAAGTAAATTAGCAAAAAATATAAATCAGATAGTAAGAGTTTTATAGTTATATAAAAAAAAAAGGGTGGCTAAAGTAAATGTTGGTCCCTTAGAGGATGAGACCGGGAAATTAATGGTGGGAAATATGGAGATGGCAAAAACACTGAATGAATATTTTATATCAGTCTTTACAGTAGAAGACACTAAGAATATCCCAACACTGGACAAACAGGGGGCTATAGTGGGGGAGGAGCTAAACATGATCAAAATCACTAAGGAAGTGGTACTCGGTAAAACAATGGGACTCAAGGCGGATAAATCACCTGGACCTGATGGCTTACATCCTAGGGTCTTGAGGGAAGTGGCGGTAGGGATTGTGGATGCATTGGTAATAATCTTCCAAAACTCCCTGGACTCAGCAAAGGTCCCGGCAGACTGGAAAACTGCTAATGTAACACCCTTATTTAAAAAGGGCAGTAGACAGAAGGCTGGAAACTATAGACCAGTTAGCCTAACATCTGTGGTAGGTAAAATTTTGGAGTCCATTATCAAGGAGACAGTAACAGGACATTTGGATAATCATAATTTAATAGGACAAAGTCAGCATGGTTTTATGAAGGGGAAGTCATGTTTGACAAATTTGCTGGAGTTCTTTGAGGAAGTAACATATAGGGTGGATAAAGGGGAACCAGTGGACATAGTGTATTTAGACTTCCAAAAGACATTTGACAAGGTGCCACACAAAAGATTATTGCTTAAGATAAAAAATCACGGGATTGGGGGTAATATTCTGGCATGGATAGAGGATTGGCTATCTAACAGAAGGCAGAGAGTTGGGATAAATGTTTCATTCTCAGACTGGCAATCAGTAACTAGTGGTGTTCCGCAGGGGTCAGTGCTGGGTCCCCAACTCTTTACAATCTATATTAACGATTTGGAGGAGGGGACCGAGTGTAACATATCGTTGTATGCAGATGATACTAAGATGGGAGGGAAAGTAGTGAGTGAGGAGGACATAAAAAACCTGCAAGGGGGCATAGACAGTCTAAGTAAGTGGGCAGAGATTTGGCAGATGGAATACAATACTGGAAAGTGTGAGGTTATGCACTTTGGCAGCAAAAATCGTAGAGCAAGTTATTATCTTAATGGCAAGAAACTGGAAAGTACTGAAGTACAAAGGGATCTGGGGGTCCTGGTGCACGAAACTCAAAAGGTTAGTATGCAGGTGCAGCAAGTGATGAAGAAGGCCAATGGAATGTTGGCTTTCATTGCTAGGGGGATAGAATATAAAAATAGGGAGGTATTGCTTCAGTTGTACAAGGTATTGGTGAGAACGCACCTGGAATATTGCATACAGTTTTGGTGTCCATACTTAAGAAAAGACATACTTGCTCTCGAGTCAGTACAAAGAAGGTTCACTCGGTTAATCCCGGGGATGAGGGGATGGACATATGAGGAGAGGTTGAGTAGATTGGGACTCTACTCATTGGAGTTCAGAAGAATGAGAGGCAATCTTATTGAAACATATAAGATTGTGAAGGGGTTGGATCGGGTGGATGCGGGGAGGATGTTCCCGCTGATGGGTGTAACTAGAACTAGGGGGCATAGTCTTAGTATAAGAGGCCGCTCTTTCAAAACTGAGATGAGGAGGAACTACTTCACTCAGAGGGTGGTAGGTCCATGGAATATGCTGCCCCAAAAAGCTGTAGAAGCTACATCATTACATAAATTTAAAACAGAAATAGACAGTTTCCTAGAAGTAAAGGGAATTAAGGATTACGGGGCGCGGGCAGGAATTTGGACATGAGTCTAGGTTCGGATCGGACATGGCCCTGTGGGTAGCGGAGCGGGCCCAGGGGCCATGTAGCCTGATCCTGCTCCTATTTTGTGTGTCTAATTCTGTTAGATTCAGGAGATGGTTCTGTGATAGTAGATTGGCGGTTAGGATCAGATCAGCCATGATCTTATTGAATGGCGCAGCAGACTCGAGGGGCCGATTGGCCTACTCCTGCTCCTATTTCTTATGTTCTTAAGTTCTTATGTTCTTATGTAACATGGACCGCGGCAACTGGATCCACCCCCTCCCACTGCAAGTTTCTTTCCAGCCCAGAGGAGATGTCCTTAACCCTGGCACCGGGTAGGCAACACAGCCTTCGGGACTCTCGCTCTCGGCTGCAGAGAACTCTATCTATCCCCCTAATAATACTATCCCCTACCACTACAACATTTCTGTTTACTCCCCCCTCTTGAATGACCCCCTGTTCCACGATGCTGTGGCCAGGTTGCTCACCCTCCCTGCAGTCCCTGCTCCTGTCCCCACAGAGAGTAAGAACCTCCAACCTGTTGGACAAGAGCAAGGGCTGTGGCTCCTCCAGCTCTACCTCCTGGATCCCCATACCTGCCTCACTCGTAGTCACACTGTCCTGTCCCTGACCATGGGCTACATCTGAATTAATTAACTTCATAGGTGTGACCACCTCCTGATACACAGAGTCCAGGTACTTCTCCCCCTCCCTGATGTGTCGCAGTGTCTGAAGCTCAGACTCCAGCTCATCAACACGGAGCTGGAGTTCCTGTAGCAGCAGACACTTGTCACAGACATAATCACCATGAGCCTCAATGGGGTTCACCGGCTCCCACATCTCGCAACAGTAGCACATCACCTGCTCCATTCTATGTAATTAATTAAATTTTTTATTGTTAGTTATGGACACCCTCTGCCCGATTTTAGATGCTAGTATCCCCTTTAGTTAATTGGATTTAAATTAAATCAATCCCTCTAGTTACACCATTTAAATGGTTTACCAACAGTCACTCTGCACCAGAAAGGCCTTATTAACTACAACCCACAGAGTTAAAGTTTGAAAAGAGCACCTAACACCCCACTAACCCTAACTCACACTTACCCAAATTCACAGCACTCTTTGATGACTCGCACTAGGACTGGTCTTTTTATACTGTTTGTTTGTTTACAGCCAAATGAGTCACCCCTGCTGATTGGTTAGAAAACTGGTTTCCACTGCCTGCTGTGCCAATTTACTCCTACTGCAGTGTAACCTTGTTCTACTCTTCTTAAACCAACAGAATCCCAAATATTTAACTTTTCCCCTTTACTTAAACTGCTTAAGTAATCTTATCAAGAATGATTTAAAGAGAAATAACAATTAAAAAACTCTCACACTTACCCAAACTCACAGCACTCTTTGATGACTCGCACCGGAAGGGCCGGGATCAGTATAGAGAGATAGAGAGAGAGGAAGGGCTGGGATCAGTATAGAGAGAGAGAGAGTGTGGAAGGGCCGGGATCAGTATAGAGATAGAGAGTGGGAGGGCCGGGATCAGTATAGAGAGAGAGAGAGGTAGGGCTGGGATCAGTAGACAGAGAGAGAGAGAGGAAAGGCTGGGATCAGTATAGAGAGAGAGAGAGGAAGGGCTGGGATCAGTATAGGGAGGGAGGGAGAGGAAGGGCCGGGATCAGTATAGTGAGAGAGAGTGGAAGGGCCAGGATCAGTGTAGAGAGAGAGAGAGGAAGGGCTGGGATCAGTATTGAGAGAGAGAGAGTGGAAGAGACGGGATCAGTATAGAGAGAGAGAGTGGAAGGGCCGGGATCAGTATAGAAAGAGAGAGAGGAAGGGCTGGGATCAGTATTGAGAGAGAGAGAGTGGAAGGGATGTGATCAGTATAGAGAGAGAGAGGGGAAGGGCCGGGATCAGTATAGAGAGAGAGAGAGAGAGAGGAAGGGCCGGGATCAGTATAGTGAGAGAGAGGGGAAGGGCCAGGATCAGTATAGAGAGATAGAGAGGAAGGGCCGGGATCAGTATAGAGAGAGAGAGTAGAAGGGCTGGGATCAGTATAGAGAGAGAGAGTGGAAGGGCTGGGATCAGTATAGACAGAGAGAGAGTGGAAAGGCTGGGATCAGTATAGAGAGAGAGAGAGGAAGGGCTGGGATCAGTATAGGGAGGGAGAGAGAGGAAGGGCCGGGATCAGTATAGAGAGAGAGAGTGGAAGGGCCGGGATCAGTATAGTGAGAGAGAGGGGAAAGGCCGGGATCAGTATAGAGAGGTAGAGAGGAAGGGCCGGGATCAGTATAGAGAGAGAGAGTAGAGGGCCGGGATCAGTATAAAGAGAGAGAGAGGAAGGGCCGGGATCAGTATTGAGAGAGAGAGAGAGAGGAAGGGCTGGGATCAGTAGACAGAGAGAGAGAGGAAGGGCCGGGATCAGTATCAAGAGAGAGAGAGGAAGATCTGGGATCAGTATAGAGAGAGAGAGAGAGAGGAAGGGCCGGGATCAGTATAGAGAGAGAGAGTGGAAGGGCCGGGATCAGTATAGTGAGAGAGAGTGAGTGGAAGGGCCAGGATCAGTATAGAGAGAGAGAGAGAGGAAGGGCCGGGATCAGTATAGAGAGAGAGAGAGAGAGAGGAAGGGCCGGGATCAGTATAGTGAGAGAGAGGGGAAGGGCCGAGGTCAGTATAGAGAGAGAGAGAGGAAGGGCCGGGATCAGTATAGAGAGAGAGAGTGGAAGGGCCGGGATCAGTATAGAGAGAGAGAGTGGAAGGGCCAGGATCAGTATAGAGAGAGAGAGTTGAAGGGCTGGGATCAGTATAGAGAGAGAGAGAGGAAGGGCCGGGATCAGTATAGAGAGAATGAGAGGAAGGGCCGGGATCAGTATTGAGAGAGAGAGAGTGGAAGGCCTGGGATCAGTATAGAGAGAGAGAGAGAGGGGAAGGGCCGGGATCAGTATAGAGAGAGAGAGGGGAAGGGCCGGGATCAGTATAGAGAGAGAGAGAGGGGAAGGGCCGGGATCAGTATAGAGAGAGAGAGGGGAAGGGCTGGGATCAGTATAGAGAAAGAGAGAGAGGAAGGGCCGGGATCAGTATAGAGAGAGAGACAGGAAGGGCCGGGATCAGTACAGAGAGAGAGAGTGGAAGGGCCGGGATCAGTATAGAGTGAGAGAGTGGTAGGGCCGGGATCAGTATAGAGAGAGAGATTGGAAGGGCCGGGATCAGTATAGAGAGAGAGAGAGAGGAAGGGCCGGGATCAGTATAGAGAGAGAGAGTGAGAAGAAGGGCCGGGATCAGTATAGAGAGAGAGAGTAGAAGGGCTGGGATCAGTATAGAGAGAGAGAGTGGAAGGGCTGGGATCAGTATAGACAGAGAGAGAGTGGAAAGGCTGGGATCAGTATAGAGAGAGAGAGAGGAAGGGCTGGGATCAGTATAGGGAGGGAGAGAGAGGAAGGGCCGGGATCAGTATAGAGAGAGAGAGTGGAAGGGCCGGGATCAGTATAGTGAGAGAGAGGGGAAAGGCCGGGATCAGTATAGAGAGGTAGAGAGGAAGGGCCGGGATCAGTATAGAGAGAGAGAGTAGAGGGCCGGGATCAGTATAAAGAGAGAGAGAGGAAGGGCCGGGATCAGTATTGAGAGAGAGAGAGAGAGGAAGGGCTGGGATCAGTAGACAGAGAGAGAGAGGAAGGGCCGGGATCAGTATCAAGAGAGAGAGAGGAAGATCTGGGATCAGTATAGAGAGAGAGAGAGAGAGGAAGGGCCGGGATCAGTATAGAGAGAGAGAGTGGAAGGGCCGGGATCAGTATAGTGAGAGAGAGTGAGTGGAAGGGCCAGGATCAGTATAGAGAGAGAGAGAGAGGAAGGGCCGGGATCAGTATAGAGAGAGAGAGAGAGAGAGGAAGGGCCGGGATCAGTATAGTGAGAGAGAGGGGAAGGGCCGAGGTCAGTATAGAGAGAGAGAGAGGAAGGGCCGGGATCAGTATAGAGAGAGAGAGTGGAAGGGCCGGGATCAGTATAGAGAGAGAGAGTGGAAGGGCCAGGATCAGTATAGAGAGAGAGAGTTGAAGGGCTGGGATCAGTATAGAGAGAGAGAGAGGAAGGGCCGGGATCAGTATAGAGAGAATGAGAGGAAGGGCCGGGATCAGTATTGAGAGAGAGAGAGTGGAAGGCCTGGGATCAGTATAGAGAGAGAGAGAGAGGGGAAGGGCCGGGATCAGTATAGAGAGAGAGAGGGGAAGGGCCGGGATCAGTATAGAGAGAGAGAGAGGGGAAGGGCCGGGATCAGTATAGAGAGAGAGAGGGGAAGGGCTGGGATCAGTATAGAGAAAGAGAGAGAGGAAGGGCCGGGATCAGTATAGAGAGAGAGACAGGAAGGGCCGGGATCAGTACAGAGAGAGAGAGTGGAAGGGCCGGGATCAGTATAGAGTGAGAGAGTGGTAGGGCCGGGATCAGTATAGAGAGAGAGATTGGAAGGGCCGGGATCAGTATAGAGAGAGAGAGAGAGGAAGGGCCGGGATCAGTATAGAGAGAGAGAGTGAGAAGAAGGGCTGGGATCAGTATAGCGAGAGAGGGGGAAAAGGCTGGGATCAATATAGGGAGAGTGAGTGGAAGGACTGGGATCAGTATAGAGAGAGAGTGGAAGTGATGGGATCAGCATAGAGAGAGAGAGAGGGGAGGGCTGGGATTAGTATAGAGAGAGAGAGAGGAAGGGCCGAATCAGTATAGAGAGAGAGAGAGGAAGGGCTGGGATCAGTATAGAGAGAGAGGAAGGTCTGGGATCAGTTTAGAGACAGAGAGGACGGGCTGGGATCAGTATAGAGAGAGAGAGAGAGAGAGAGAGAGAGAGGAAGCGCTGGGATCAGTATAGAGAGAGAGGGAGTGGAAGGGCCAGGATCAGTATAGAGAGAGAGAGTGGAAGGGCTGGGAGCAGTATAGAGAGAGAGGAAGGGCCGGGATCAGTATAGAGAGTGTAAGCTTTTCGCAATAATTTCAAAATTTCCTGCAGTTCCGAAGATTGAATTTTGATTAAAGAATAACTGGGTAATATACCTTTAAAATCCAGGGATCAAAATGGCCGTCAGACCTCGTGGCAGAAGACAAAAGACATTGAAAAGACAGCTTGTGTTTGTTTGTGAAAAAGGGGTAATCAAAGATGGCTGCCCGACCTCATGTCAGGACACAGACTGTGGACATATGAAAAGGGAAGATCAAAGATGGCTGACTAAACTGCCAATCAAAGGCAGTTCAGGGATTTCCCTTCCCTGCAGAGACAATCGACAGAAACTGCTACTATGTTTTTCAGTTTGACCACAGTACAATGACTTTTGTTTACACTAACTTCCAATGCTGTTTACTCAGCAATTATAGAAAGACATGCTTTTTTTCCAAACCCATCACGATAAATGCTTAATTCATCCAAACCCATCACAGACAATGGGGACAGTTTGGATCCCTTTTGTTCAGCCCAGATGCACCTGGATTTGGGCGGGAAGGTTTCGGCCCCAATTGGGGTATAAGATAGCTTCTCAAGAAGCCATCTCTCTCTCTCTCTCTGCCGCCTCACCTCCGTGCTCTGCCTACAGAAGAACAGCTCAGAAGCCTGCCTAAAGGAGTGGAATACCAGCAGTTTACTTTTAAATACTGGGGTATTCCTTACTTCGGGGCAGTGAAGATCATAGACTGCAGGGGGCACAGAGCAGGCGTTCATTGGTGAGCATACCTTTTCTGGCCCATTACAAGGCAACTTAGAATAGGTATAGGGGTGGGAATTAAGGGGAATTTTGTTAGATGTGTAATTTTAGTCGATTTTCCCTCGTTGTGTCCATTCTCTCCTCCCCTATTTAAGTAACAGTGTTGCACTAGCAGAGAAGTGCTGTAGTGAACACTGAGTTCTGTATTAAAAGAGCTGTATTTAAGTAACAGTGTTGCACTAGCAGAGAAGTGCTGTAGTGAGCACTGAGTTCCGTATTAAAAGTGCTGTATTTAAGTAAAAGTGTTGCACTAAGCAGGGAAGTGCTGTAGTGAACATTAAGTGATTTGTAAGAAGTAAAGTGCTGTATTTAAATAAAAGTGTTGCACTAAGCAGGGAAGTGCTGTAGTGAACATTATGTGCTGTATTTGAGTAACAGTGTTGCGCTAAGCAGAAAGGTGCTTCAGTGGACACTAAGCAGCTGTATTAAAGTGCTGTATTTAAGTAAAAGCCATTAAGCAGAGGTGCTGTAGTGAGCAAAGTGTACTGTATTAAAGGTGTGTTGCACTAGTTAAAGGTGCTGTATTTAAGTAAAGCCACTAAGCAAAAGAGTGCTGCAGTAAACGATAAGTGAACTGTGTTAAGCAAAAGTGCTGTACCAGGCATAGGTGTGTTGTATCGATTATTTTTAAGTTGTTTCCTTCTTTTGTTTCAATAAACACTGGCCTGTTTTGCACCCGAACCACGAGTCACGTTTTTCTGTCTACATCGCTACCGAATAAGTCCGGCGGTCAGAACCAGGAATTGGGGAGCGCTTCGAAACCGCATGGGGGTCCCTGGAACAGCTCAGAGGCTTCTGACTGGCCAGAGACAATAGCCATACCTCCAACACCGCTTGTTTAATTCTTACAAGAAAGAGAGTGAATGGAAGGGCCGGGATCAGTATAGAGAGAGAGAGAGAGGAAGGGCCGGGATCAGTATAGAGAGAGAGAGTGGAAGGGCTGGGATTAGTATAGAGAGAGAAAGTGGAAGGGCCGGGATCAGTATAGGGAGAGAGAGAGAGAGGAAAGGCCAGGATCAGTATAGAGAGAGAGAGAGGAAGGGCCGGGATCAGTACTGAGAGAGAGAGGTGAGTGGAAGGGCTGGGATCAGTATAGAGAGAGAGGTGTGAAGGGCTGGGATCATTATTGAGAGAGGGGAAAGGTTGGGATCAGTATAGAGAGAAAGAGAGAGAGTGGAAGGGCCGGGATCAGTATAGAAAGAGAGAGAAGGGCTGGGACCAGTAAAGAGAGAGAGTGGAAGGGCCGGGATCAGTACAGAGAGAGAGCGAGAGAGTGGAAGGGCAGGCATCAATATAGAGAGGGAGAGAGGCGAAGGGCTGGGATCAGTATAGAGGGAAAGGGCCGGGATCAGTATAGAGAGGAAGGGCTGGGATCAGTATGGAGAGCAAGATTGGAAGGGCCGGGATCAGTATAGACAGAGAGACGGGAAGGGCTGGGATCAGTATAGAGAGAGAGAGTGGAAGTGCCGGGATCAGTATAGAGAGAGAGAGAGAGGAAGGGCCGGGATCAGTATAGAGAGAGAGAGTGGAAGGGCCGGGATCAGTATAGAGAGAGAGGGAGTGGAAGTGCTGGGGTCAGTATAGAGAGAGAGAGAGGGGAAAGGCTGGGATCAGTATAGAGAGAGAGTGGAAGTGATGGGATCAGTATAGAGAGAGAGAGAGGGGAGGGCTGGGATCAGGATAGAGAGAGAGAGAGGAAGGGCCGAATCAGTATAGAGAGAGAGTGTGGAAGGGCCGGGATCAGTATAGAGAGAGAGAGAGAGGAAGTGCTGGGGTCAGTATAGAGAGAGAGAGAAGGGAAAGGTTGGGATCAGTATAGAGAGAGAGTGGAAGTGATGGGATCAGTATAGAGAGAGAGAGAGGGGAGGGCTGGGATCAGTGTAGAGAGAGAGAGTGGAAGGGCCGGGATCAGTATAGAGAGAGAGAGAGATTAAGTGCTGGGGTCAGTATAGAGAGAGAGAGAGGGGAAAGGCTGGGATCAGTATAGAGAGAGAGTGGAAGTGATGGGATCAGTATAGAGAGAGAGAGTGGAAGGGCTGGGATCAGTATAGAGAGAGAGAGGGAGGAAGGGCCGGGATCAGTATAGAGAGAGAGAGTGGAAGGGCCGGGATCAGTATAGAGAGAGAGAGAGAGGAAGTGCTGGGGTCAGTATAGAGAGAGAGAGAGGGGAAAGGCTGGGATCAGTATAGAGAGAGAGTGGAAGTGATGGGATCAGTATAGAGAGAGAGAGAGGGGAGGGCTGGGATCAGTATAGAGAGAGAGAGAGGAAGGGCCGAATCAGTATAGAGAGAGAGAGAGGAAGGGCTGGGATCAGTATAGAGAGAGAGGAAGGTCTGGGATCAGTATAGAGACAGAGAGGAAGGGCTGGGATCAGTATAGAGAGAGAGAGAGAGAGAGAGGAAGCGCTGGGATCAGTATAGAGAGTGAGAGAGTGGAAGGGCCAGGATCAGTATAGAGAGAGAGAGTGGAAGGGCTGGGATCAGTATACAGAGAGAGAGTCGAAGGGCTGGGATCAGTATAGAGAGAGAGAGAGGAAGGGCTGGGAGCAGTATAGAGAGAGAGAGGAAGGGCCGGGATCAGTATAGAGAGAGAGAGAGGAAGGGATGGGAGCAGTATAGAGAGACAGAGGAAGGGCCGGGATCAGTATAGAGAGTATAAGGTTTTCGCAAAAATTTCAAAATTTCCTCCAGTTCCGAAGATTGAATTTTGATTAAAGAATACCTGTGTAATATACCTTTAAAATCCAGGGATCAAAATGGCCGTCAGACCTCGTGGCAGAAGACAAAAGACATTGAAAAGGCAGCTTGTGTTTGTTTGTGAAAATGGGGTAATCAAAGATGGCTGCCCGACCTCGTGTCAGGACACAGACTGTGGACATATGAAAAGGGAAGATCAAAGATGGCTGACTAAACTGCCAATCAAAGGCAGTTCAGGGAGTTCTCCTCCCTGCAGAGACAATCGACAGAAACTGCTACTATGTTTTTCAGTTTGACCACAGTACAATGACTTTTGTTTACACTAACTTCCAAAGCTGTTTACTCAGCAATTATAGAAAGACATGCTTTTTTTCACAAACCCACCACGATAAATGCGTAATTCATCCAAACCCTTCACAGACAATGGGGACAGTTTGGATCCCTTTTGTTCAGCCCAGATGCACCTGGATTTGGGCAGGAAGGTTTCGGCCCCAATTGGGGTATAAGAAAGCTTCTCAAGAAGCCATCTCTTTCTCTCTCTCTGCCGCCTTGCCTCCGTGCTCTGCCTACAGAAGAACAGCTCAGAAGCCTGCCTAAAGGAGTGGAATACCAGCAGTTTACTTTTAAATACTGGGGTATTCTTTACTTCGGGGCAGTGAAGATCATAGACCGCAGGGGGCACGGAGCAGGCGTTCATTGGTGAGCATACCTTTTCTGGCCCATTACAAGGCAACTTAGAATAGGTATAGGGGTGGGAATTAAGAGCAATTTTGATAGAAGTGTAATTTTAGTCGATTTTTCCTTGTTGTGTCCGTTCTCTCCTCCCCTATTTAAGTAACAGTGTTGCACTAGCAGAGAAGTGCTGTAGTGAACACTGAGTTCTGTATTAAAAGTGCTGTATTTAAGTAAGTGTTGCACTAGCAGAGAAGTGCTGTAGTGAACACTGAGTTCTGTATTAAAAGTACTGTCTTTGAATAAAAGTGTTGCACTAAGCAGGGAAGTGCTGTAGTGAACATTAAGTGATTTGTAAGAAGTAAAGTGCTGTATTTAAGTAACAGTGTTGCACTAGCAGAGAAGTGCTGTAGTGAGCACTGAGTTCTGTATTAAAAGTGCTGTATTGAAATAAAAGTGTTGCACTAAGCAGGGAAGTGCTGTAGTGAACATTATGTGATTTGTAAGAAGTAAAGTGCTGTATTTGAATAACAGTGTTGCGCTAAGCGGAAAGGTGCTTCAGTGGACACTAAGCAGCTGTATTAAAGTGCTGTATTTAAGTAAAAGCCACTAAGCAGAGTGTTGGATCCGTGATTCAGAGGATATGCTGTTATTAAATAATCACACGGATGCTGTACATGAACAATAAACAGGTCTTTGCTGGAGGAGGGTAGTCTCAAGTCTGGGGGTACAGAGGCATGTGCAAAGCTTATATACCGGTGTGGTCACTGCCGGTACTACAGTATACAGGAGCTGTAAAAGTAGTTCTGACTTAAAGGCACATACACTACAATTCCTCCCCTTTTAGATTAGCAGTACCCCAAATATTCAAATAACAATTAACATTTCAACATGTACATTAAACAACAAAAGTCCATTTATAGATTCAGTCTTTGGGGCGGCTTCCTGACCCTTTCGAGATAGCGCCTTTCCTGAGGTTCTTGTTCTTGGTGCAGAGGCGATTCTGACCCCTTTTCATCGGGTAGTTCATCGGGTTCCACTGCTACTGGGTCTGAAGTAGATGCTACCGGTATGTCGGGTTCATCCCCAGGTACTCGAGACATGGGGTTGACGCGTTCCTGTGACGCTAAGATCTGATCGACGTGGTGTCTCACAATGTTCTCCCCGACATCCACTGTGTACATTAATGGCCCCTGCCTTGTACATATTGTTCCGGGTTGCCACTTCTCTGTTCGATAGTCCCGGGCCAAGACTGGTTGCCCTACATTGAAGCTCCTTGTTGGCTTCTCATTGATGTGCTGGAATTGTTTGTCCTCAACATTTCTTCGCACATTTGGTCTGAGCAAGTCCAGACGGGATCTCAACCTTCGGTTAAAGAACATCATGGCCGGGGTCTGGTTGGTAACTGCCTGTGTCGCGTCTCGGTAGGCTAATAAGAAATTGTCCATCTTATGCTGTAGTGGAATTTCATCATCGCACTTGGCCTTTATCGCCTTCTTAAAGGTTTGTACGAACCTCTCAGCCAATCCATTTGTGGCTGGATGATACGGGGCGGATGTGTAATGCCTTACCCCATGCTTTCTCATAAATTTTCGGAACTTGTCGGACACAAACTGTGGTCCATTATCAGAGCAAATCTGCTCTGGCAACCTGTTTCTGGCAAATATGGTCCGTAGGACTGCAATCGTTTTCTCTGTAGTGGTTGAAGACATTTTTATCACCTCAGGCCACTTTGAATGAACATCCACTGCTATTAAGAACATTGAGTCCATGAATGGACCAGCGAAATCAATATGCACCCATTGCCATGGAGAGGAGGGCCACTCCCATGGGTGTAGAGGGGCATGTGGTGGTGCATTTTGGACCTTCTGGCATCCTAAGCAGCTCTTAGTTAGGTCTTCGATTTGTTGATCGATTCCCGGCCACCACACATAAGCCCTAGCCAAATAGCCGGAGCTGATGCTACTCCAAACACCAGCCGGTTGTATTGATAGAGACCTTTATGAGTGTTGATCGTAAGGTATTGTTTCAAAACTTCTTCTACCTCCATTTGCCAGTACGCCTGGGCTAGATCAATTTTGGTGAAGCGTTTACCTCCAGATAGCGAGGCGAAAATATCCTCAATTCGTGGAAGCGGATAATGTACCGTGTGAAGGACTGGGCTCACTGTCACCTTAAAATCCCCCGGACCTTCTTTGGTTCCCCAGGCGTATTACTCAACGACCTCTTCATTACAGGAACGATGGGTGTCGCCCATTCACTCCAGTCCACCTTGGACAGTACTCTTGAACGTTCCAACCCTTCCAGCTCTGCTTCAACAGCTGGTCTGATCGCATAAGGCACTGGTCTGGCCTTCAGAAACTTTGGGCTTGCATTTTCCCCTATTTTAATCGTTGCTGTTATTCCTTTTAGTGTTCCTAGTCCCTCCTGGAACACTTCTTTTGCGTCAGTTAGCATTTTTGACAGTCGTCCAGGTGTGACGTCGTCATCCTTTTTGGCCTCAACCTTCAGTGCCTGTATGGAATGCCAATCTAATTGTATCTTCCGGATCCATTCACATCCTAGCAGTGGTGGTCCTCCATCTGGCAATACATATATATCCATTTTAGGTATTTCCTGGCCTTTATATGTCACTTTCACCCTTATTTTTCCTTTGGGATAGACTTTTTGCCCCGTATACGTCTTCAAGACAATCTCTGTAGCTTTCAAGGGTATGTGTGAAAATAGCCGCTTGTAGTCTCTTTGATTTATGACTGTTAGAGCTGACCCTGTGTCCAATTCCATTTTCACTTGGACTCCGTCTATCTTGAGTGTAACCCAGATAGTCTGGTGATCCTCCATTTCGATTACCTTATGTAGTTTCAGACAACCCAGCTCCTTGCTTCCGGAGTCTGTGTCACTTTTCTGTTCTTCTGAACCACTGTCCATCACCTGGTGTACCTTTTTGTACTTCTCCTGTGGAGATTTCTTACTGTTGGTTTTCTTCCCAGACCTGCAGACTCTTGCTATGTGTCCTGCCTTCCCACACTGTCTGCACACTTGGTCCTTGAACCAACAATCTTTCTGGTCATGTGTTGTTCTGCCACAGCGATAGCACTTCCCTGTTCCATAGGACATTTCATTGGTGCCATATTCTTGCGGTCTCCATTGTATCTCTGCAGCGGCCCTTGCGGCTGCTTCGTGTGATACTGCCATACTGAAAGCTTTGTCCAGCTTAAGATCCTTTTCCGACAGAAGCCGTTTCTGGGTTCCTTCACTCTGTAGCCCACACACAAACTTGTCCCTTAACATATCTGCTAGTCCCGCTCCAAACTGGCAGTGTTTCGATAGCTTGCGCAGTTCCGTTAGGTACTCAGCATTGCTTTCGTCTTTGTGTTGGTTCCTTTTATGGAACTTAAATCGTTCTGCTATCAGCAGCGGTGTGTGGTTTAAGTGGTCCTGTAGGATTTCTACTATGCTTTCAAAATTCTTGTTTACCGGCTTCTCTGGGGTTATTAGATTTCACAGTAACCCATAAGTTTTTGCACCCATGGAATTTAACGGAACCAGTGCTTTATTAGCATCTGGCACTTCATTCGCCCTGCAGTACACCTCAATACGTTCCACATATGTCGCCCAATCTTCGACTTCACTGTCGAACGTAGAGATACTGCCACTCTTCAGCATCCTTGGGTGTGAGTTAACTGTCAAAAATGGCACCTCCCATGCTTCCCCTTCTTCTCCGCTGGCACAAAATGGCGTCTCCCACGCTTTCCTTCCTTCCCGCGCTCGCCCTTCTTCTCCACTGCGGCTTCTAAAAATGGCGTCTCCCGCGCTCTTCCTTCTTCTCCGCGGCTCAATGGCATCTCCCGCGCTCCCCTTTCTTCACCCCGCGGACCCTGTTCAGCCCGTGAGCCCGGGCTGTGCTCTGCGTGTTCTTCTTTTTATATTTTTCGATGCCGCTCAATCGAGAACCCGGCTCTTTCTTTACCCTCTCTCTCTCCGGTTTGTTTTCTTTTTCTCAACGCCGCTCGGTGTTCAACCCCCGGCTGCGCCCTGCGCTCTTCACCCTGTCGTCGGTCTCTTGCTGCTCATCGTGGCTGGGGAACAAAGCCCGGCTCTCCACAGCCTCCCCTGCGAAGTTCAATCTCTGCCTGACGGCTGGGCGGTTGCTCGTAGTCGACGCCCGCGTTCCTGGCCTCGACTATTTTTTTTATTTTTTTTATGTTGCAGGTAGATTTGAATCGACACTCGTTGCCACTGTTGGATCCGTGATTCAGAGGATATGCTGTTATTAAATAATCACACGGATGCTATGCATGAACAATAAACAGTTCTTTACTGGAGGAGGGTAGTCTCAAGACTGGGGGTACAGAGGCATGCGCAAAGCTTATATACCGGTGTGATCACTGCCGGTACTACAGTATACAGGAGCTGTAAAAGTAGTTCTGACTTAAAGGCACATACACTACACAGAGGTGCTGTAGTGAGCAAAGTGTACTGTATTAAAGGTGTGTTGCACTAGTTAAAGGTGCTGTATTTAAGTAAAGCCACTAAACAAAAGAGTGCTGCAGTAAACGATAAGTGAACTGCGTTAAGCAAAAGTGTTGTACCAGGCATAGGTGTGTTGTATCGATTATTTTTAAGTTGTTTCTTTCTTTTCTTTCAATAAATACTGGTCTGTTTTGCACCCGAACCACGAGTCACGTTTTTCTGTCTACATCGCTACCGAATAAGTCCGGCGGCCAGGACCAGGAATCGGGGAGCGCTTCGAAACTGCACGGGGGTCCCTGGAGCAGCTCAGAGGCTTCTGACTGGCCAGAGACAATAACCATACCCCCAACACCGCTTCTTTAATTCCTACAAGAGAGAGATCAGTATAGAGAGAGAAAGTGGAAGGGCCGGGATCAGTATAGAGAGAGAGAGAGGAAGGGCCGGGATCAGAATAGAGAGAGAGAGAAAGAGGAAGGGCTGGGATCAGTAGACAGAGAGAGAGGGAGTGGAAGGGCCGGGATCAGTATAGAGAGAGGAAGGGCTGGGATCAGTATAGAGAGAGAGAGTGGAAGGGCTGGGATCAGTATAGAGAGAGAGAGAGAGGAAGGGCTGGGATCAGTATAGAGGAAGAGAGAGAAGGAGCTGGGATCAGTAGACAGAGAGAGAGTGTAAGGGCCAGGATCAGTATAGAGAGAGAGAGAGAGGAAGGGCTGGGGTCAGTATAGAGAGAGAGAGGGGAAGAGCCGGGATCAGTATAGAGAGAGAGAGTGGAAGGGCCGGGATCAGTATAGAGTGAGAGAGAGGAAGGGCTGGGATCAGTATAGAGAGAGAGAGGGGAAGGGCCGGGATCAGTATAGAGAGAGAGAGAGGAAGGGCTGGGATCAGTGTAGAGAGAGAGAGAGGAAGGGCTGGGATCAGTATAGAGAGAGAGAGGGGAAGGGCCGGGATCAGTATAGAAAGAGAGAGAGAGGAAGGGCTGGGATCAGTATAGAGGAAGAGAGAGAAAGGGCTGGGATCAGTATAGAGAGTGAGAGAGGAAGGGTCGGGATCAGTATAGAGAGAGAGAGAGGGAAGGGCTGGGATCAGTATAGAGAGATTGAAGGGCTGGGATCAGTATAGAGAGAGAGAGAGAGAGGAAGGGCCTGGATCAGCATAGAGAGGGAGAGAGGGGAAGGGCTGGGATCAGTATAGAGAGAGAGAGAGGAAGGGCTGGGATCAGTATAGAGAGAGAGAGAGGATGGGCTGGGATCAATATCGAGAGAGAGAGAGGGGAAGGGCTGGGATCAGTATAGAGAGATAGAGAGGAAGGGCTGGGTTCAGTATAGAGAGATAGAGAGGAAGGGCTGGGATCTGTAGAAAGTAAGGGGTATTTGGTTTTGGGGTTATTGTCTGGCCAGTCAGGCGGAGCTGAGCTGCTCCAGGCCCCGTGCGGTTTCGAAGAGCTTCCCTTTCTGGTTCTGACCACCGGACTCATTTCAGTAGCGATACAAACAAAACGAGACTCGTGGTTGGGTGCAAAGAAGACTAACGTTTATTAAAAATAAAGAATAAATTGCTATACTGTGAAAATACTTTACTTAACGGGGAGGAGATAAAACGGACACATCGAGGGAAAATTGACTAAAAATGACAATTTAACTAAATTCCCCTTGAATTCCCACCCCTTATACTTATCTAGGTTGCATTGTAATGGGCCAGAAAGTTTATGCTCACCAGTAAACGCCTGCTCCGTGCCCCTGCGACCTGCCTTGAATTCTTCACGGCCCCGAAGTAGAGATACCCCAGAAATTCAAAAGTAACTGCTGGTATTCCACTTCTTTGGGCGGGCTGCTGAGCTGTTCCTCTGGTAAGCAGGGCACTGGAGGCGAGGCAGCAGAGAGAGAGAGAATGGCTTCCTGAGAGGCTATCTTTATACCCCATTTGGGAGCCCTTATCTTCGCACCCAAATCTGGACATATCCGGGGTACACCATTGACCGTAATGGGTTTGAATGCGTTTCCCATTCGTTTAACTGGTTTGTGTTCAGTTTGAAATGTCCCACTGATTTCTCAAGTGCTGGACAAACAAATCCTTAAGTGTTCAGTAAACAGTCCTTTGTCCTGCGGTTACATTCCAACCGCAATTGATTGACAGCTTCAAGCGCTTAAGCCCTTGAATCAACACTGTTGAGAGCTAGTAAACAAACAATTTTTGTTCGATGTTGAAATTCCTAAACCGCAGTTGATTGAAAGTTCAAGTACCTCAAGTACTTCCGCCAGTGATGGGAGATGTTCAGACAGGCTGTCTTTCTCCTTTGCCATGAGGCCTGGCAGCCATCTTTGATGCCCTGGGTTGTTAAGGTGCATTCAAACCAGGTTTTCTTTAATCAAATAATATTCGGGGGCTGTCAAAATTTTCTGAAATTTTGCGAAACTTACAGATCAGTATAGAGAGACAGAGAGGAAGGGCTGGGTTCAGAATAGAGAGACAGAGAGGAAGGGCTGGGATCAGTATAGCGAGAGAGAGAGGAAGGACTGGGATCATTATAGAGAGAGAGCGTAAGGGCTGGGAGCAGTATAGAGAGAGAGAGAGAGAGGGGAAGGGCCGGGATCAGTATATATAGAGAGAGAGAGAGTAGAAGGGCTGGGATCAGTATAGAGAGAGAGAGAGAGGAAGGGCTGGGATCAGTGTAGAGAGAGAGAGAGAGAGAGAGGAAGGGCTGGGATCAGTATAGAGAGAGAGATTGGAAGGGCTGCGATCAGTATAGAGAGAGAGAGAGGGGAAGGGCCGGGATCAGTATAGAGAGAGAGAGAGAGAGAGAGGAAGGGCTGGGATCAGTATAGAGAGAGAGAGAGAGGGGAGGGCTGGGATCACTACTGAGAGTGAGAGAGTGGAAGGGCCAGGATCAGTATAGAGAGAGAGATTGGAAGGGCTGGGATCAGTATAGAGAAAGAGAGAGAGGCTGGAAGGGCTGGATCAGTATAGAGAGAGAGAGAGTGGAAGGGCTGGGATCGGTATAGAGAGAGAGAGAGAGGAAGGGCCAGGATCAGTATAGAGAGAGAGAGAGAGAGCAGAAGGGCTGGGTTCAGTATAGAAAGAGAAAGAGCGAGAGGAGAAGGGCCGGGATCAGTCTAGGGAGAGAGTGGAAGGGCTGGGATCAGTATAGAGAGAGAGAGAGAGAGAGGAAGGGCTGGGATCAGTATAGAGAGAGAGAGAGGGGAGGGCTGGGATCAGTATAGAGAGAGAGATTGGAAGGGCTGGGATCAGTATAGAGAGAGCAGAAGGGTTGGGTTCAGTATAGAGACAGAGAGAGAGAGAGGAGAAGGGCCGGGATCAGTATAGAGAGAGAGAGAGGAAGGGCCGGGATCAGTATAGAGAGAGAGAGTGGAAGGGCTGGGATCAGTATAGAGAGAGTGAGTGGAAGGGCTGGGATCAGTATAGAGAGAGAGAGAGGAAGGGCTGGGATCAGTATAGAGAGAGAGAGAGGAAGGGCTGTGATCAGTATAGAGAGAGAGAGAGGAAGGGCTGGGATCAGTATAGAGAGAGAGAGAGTGGAAGGGCCAGTATAGAAACATAGAAACATAGAAGATAGGAGCAGGAGTAGGCCATTCGCCCCT
Source organism: Somniosus microcephalus (assembly GCF_052327205.1). Classification (NCBI taxonomy): domain Eukaryota; kingdom Metazoa; phylum Chordata; class Chondrichthyes; order Squaliformes; family Somniosidae; genus Somniosus; species Somniosus microcephalus. The sequence goes on along the minus strand of NC_140999.1, from coordinate 93,972,481 downwards.
TCGAGCCTGCTCCGCCATTCAATGAGATCATGGCTGATCATCCAAATTCAGAACCCTATCCCTGCCTTCTCCCCATATCCCTTGATCCCTTTAGCCTTAAGAAATATACCCAACACTTTCTTGAATATATTTAATGAAGTGGCCTCCACCGCCCTCTGTGGCAGAGAATTCCACAGATTCACCACTCTCTGGGTGAAGAAACTCCTCCTCATTTCAGTCCTAAATGGCTTACCCCTTATCCTTAGACTATGACCACTGGTTCTGGACTCCCCGGCCATCAGAAACATCCTTCCTGCATCTAGTCTGTCCAGGCCTGACAGAATTTTATAGGTTTCGATGAGATCCCCTCTCAATCTTCTAAACGCCAGCGAGTATAAGCCCAATCGACACAATCTCTCATCATACATCATTCCTGCCATCCCAGGTATCAGCCTGGTGAATCTTCGCTGCACTCCTTCCAAGGCAAGAACGTCCTTCCTCAGGTAAGGTGACCAAAACTGCACACAATACTCAAGGTGCTGTCTCACCAAGGCCCTGTACAACTGTAGCAAGACATCCTTGTTCCTATACTCGAACCGTCTTGCTACGAAGGCCAACATACCATTTGCCTACTTAACCGCCTGCTGCACCTGCATGCTTACCTTCAGCGACTGGTGCACAAGAACACCCAGGTCTCTTTGCACTTCCCCTTCTCCCAATCTATTGCCATTCAAATAATAATCTGCCTTCCTGTTTTTGCCACCAAAGTGGATAACCTCACATTTATCCACATTATAATGCATTTGCCATGTTTCTGCCCAATCACCCAACCTGTCCAAATCGTACTGGAGTTTCACAACATCCTCCTCACAGCATACCCTCCCACCCAGCTTTGTGTCATCTGCAAATTTGGAGATATTACATCCAATTCCCTCGTCCAGATCATTAATATATATTGTGAACAGCTGGGGTCCTAGGACCGATCCTTGCGGTACCCCACTAGTCACTGCCTGCCACTCGGAAAATGACCCGTTTATTCCAACTCTTTGCCTTCTGTCTGCCAACCAGTTCTCTATCCAAGTCAATACCTTGCCCCCAATCCCATGTGCCTTAATTTTGCACGCTAATCTTTTATGTGGGACCTATCGAAAGCCTTCTGAAAGTCCAAATACAACACATCCACTGCTTCTCCCTTATCTATTTTACCAGTTACATCCTCAAAATTTCCAGTAGATTAGTCAAGCATGATTTACCTTTTGTAAATCCATGTTGACTTTGTCCGATCCTGTCACTGCTTTCCAAGTGCTCTGCTATTACATCTTTTATAATGGACTCTAGCATTTTCCCCACTACCGATGTCAGGCTCACCGGTCTACAATTCCCTGCTTTTTCTCTACCACCTTTTTTGAATAGTGGGGTAACATTAGCTCCCCTCCAATCCATGGGTACTGTTCCAGAGTCTATCGAGTTCTGGAAGATGACCAGCAATGCATCTACTATTTCTAGGGCCACTTCCTTAAGTACCCTGGGATGTAGATTATCAAGCCCTGGGGATTTATCGGCCTTCAGTCCCATCAATTTTCCTAGCACCATTTCCCTACAAATACTGATTTCTTTCAGTTCCACCCTTTCATCAGACCCTATGTTCCCCGGCATCTCTGGGAGATTATTTGTGTCCTCCTTTGTGAAGACAGAACCAAAATATGTATTTAGTTGGTCTGCCATTTCTTTGTTCCCCATTATAAATTCCCCTGATTCTGACTGCAAGGGACCTACGCTTGACTTCACCAATCTTTTTCTCTTCACATATCTATAAAAGCTTTTACAATCAGTTTTTATGTTCCCTGAAAGCTTACTCTCATATTCTATTTTACCTTTCTTAATTAATCCCTTTGTCCTCCTTCGTTGAATCCTAAACTGCTCCCAATCCTCAGAATTATTGCTTATTCTGGCCAATTTATATGTCCTCTGCTTGGATCTAATGCTATCCCTAATTTCCCTTGTTAGCCACGGTTGAGTCACCTTTTTTGCTTTATTTTTATGCCAAACTGGGATGAACAAATTCTGTAGCTCATCCATTCGGTCTTTGAATGTTTGCCATTTCCTGTCCATCGTCAACCTTTGAGTGCCATTCCCTAATCAATCCTACCCAACTCGCTCCTCAGACCATCGTAGTTTCCTTTTTTTAAATTGAGGACCCTAGTCTCTGAGTCAACTACTTCATTCTCCATCTGAATGAAGAATTCGATCATATTATGATCGCTCCGACCCAAGGGGCCTCGTACAACAAGATTGCTAATTAATCCTTTCTCGTTACATAATACCCAGTCTAAGATGGCATGATCTCTGGTTGGTTCCTCGACATATTGGTCCAGGAAACCATCCCGTAAACACTCCAGGAATTCCTCCTCCACAGTATTGTTCCTAATTTGGTTGGCCCAATCTATATGTAGATTAAAGTCACCCATGATGACTGCTGTGCCCTTATTGCACGCTTCTTTAATTTCCCTTTTAATGCCATCCCCAACCTCCGCCTTACTGTTTGGGGGTCTATATACCACTCCCACTAACGTTTTTTTCCCCTTAGTATTTCTAAATTCTACCCATACAGATTCCACATCATCAGAGCTAATATCCTTCATTACAATTGTGTTAATCCCTTCTTTAACCAGTAATGCTACCCCACCTCCCTTTCCTTTTTGCCTATCTTTCCTGAATATCGAATACCCCTGGATGTTGTGGTCCCAATCTTGGTATAGAGAGAGAGAGAGGAAGGGCCGGAATCAGTACAGAGAGGGAGAGAGGAAGGGCTGGGATCAGTATAGAGAGAGAGAGAGAGAGAGGAAGGGCTGGGATCAGTATAGAGGAAGAGAGAGAAAGGGCTGGGATCAGTAGACAGAGAGAGAGTGGAAGGGCCGGGATCAGTATTGAGAGAGTGAGTGGAAAGGCTGGGATCAGTATAGAGAGAGAGAGGGGAAGGGCTGGGATCAGTATAGAGAGAGAGAGAGGAAGGGCTGGGATCAGTAGACAGATTATTGAGAGAGGGGAAAGGTTGGTGTTGTATGAATGCATTAAAGCATAGAATCAGGCAGACAGGCTCATAACTACGATGTCCTCTTTGTTGTGTAAAATGGCTGACTGCCGTTTTTCCGGGTAATTCCCATAATGCAATGCACATTACATTACCGTGTATACTGGTGTCAAACTCGCACATTACATTACCGTATTAACTGGTGTCAAACTCGCAATCAATACACGACATCCCCCTTTTCCTTGGAAACAAACTAGCAGTTTACAAGCAGTTGCTTACAATAACACTGCATAACATATTTGGTTTATAAACTTTTTACAAACTTGTGTCTTACCACACAACTAAATAATTCCCAGGTTTAAACATTTAACATCACTCATGCAGTTCTTGCACAGTTTATGTTGTGACATAATCAGACAGTTTTTGGGGTTTTCTTTTAACCCTTTGAGGTCTGGCTGTATTGGGTATGTCTGACTTGTTGGTGTCAGTGCGTATTGCCAGGGATGAGGTGGTGGTCATATGAGGAGAGGTTGAGTAGATTGGGACTCTACTCATTGGAGTTCAGAAGAATGAGAGGCAATCTTATTGAAACATATAAGATTGTGAAGGGGCTTGATCGGGTGGATGCGGTGAGGATGTTCCCAATGAAGGGTGAAACTAGAACTAGGGGGCATAATCTTAAAATAAGGGGCTGCTCTTTCAAAACTGAGATGACGAGAAACTTCTTCACTCAGAGGGTGGTAGGTTTGTGGAATTTGCTGCCCCAGAAAGATGTGGAAGCTACATCATTAAATAAATTTAAAACAGAAATAGATAGTTTCCTAGAGGTAAAGGGAATTAAGGGTTACGGGGAGCGGGCAGGAAATTGGACATGAGTCTAGGTTCAGAATGGTCATGGCCCTGTGGGTAGTGGAGTGGGCCCAGGGGCCGTGTAGCCTGGTTCTGCTCCTACTGTGTTCTAATTCTGTGTTAGATTTCAGGAGATGGTTTTATTCCTGTTCCTGGCTGGGGTGGAGATCGCCTTTACAGAAGGTAAGTACTGTAGAAAATATAGGGACTGAGTGATCTCCTGGAAGAATTTCAATCGCCTAGATGGGTCCGAGAGGAATTTCCCAGATTTGTTTCTCCCAAATTGGCCATGGGGTCTTTTATCTGGTTTTTCGCCTCTCCTGGGAGATCACATGGGTTCGGGTGGATGCAGAGTGATAGAAGATTTGAGGTTAGGATCAGATCAGCCATGATCTTATTGAATGGTGGAGCAGGCTCGAGGGGCCGATTGGCCTACTCCTGCTCCTATTTCTTATGTTCTTATGTTCTTATGTCACAGTGGTATGTGTGTCAGGGTCTACTATACTGTCCTCAGTCTCCTGTGTTTCCTCCTGCTCATGGAGTGTCTCCATTGGTCCATTGGTTCTGTATTTCTTCACAAACGTAGTGTTTCTCGAGTAGCGTGCTCCATCTGGAGATTCTACTACTACTTGACTCCCTGTTTTACTCAAAACTTTGTGGGGTGTGGCATTAAAAGGAGTGGTGAACTTGTCCACTTTGTCCTGCCAAACCAGCACCGTGTCGCCAACTTCCACCTCTGAATATTGTGTTCTCCGTTGTTCATCTGCGTACAGTTTGGACTTGCCTTTTTGTTCTGCATCCCGGTCACGTACTTCCATGTCTGCACGCGACTCTGTGATGTCTGGCAGCTTTCCTCTCATTTTCCATTTAAAGAGCAGCTCTGCTGGACTCTTTCCTGTCGTGGCATGTTCAATGCTCCTGTACACAGTCACATATTTTCTAAGTTCACGTTTCCAATCTAGTCCTTCTGACTGAGCAATTCAGATTCTCTTCATCAGCGATGCATTCTGGCGCTCGACTTCTCCGTTAGCCTGAGCCCATTTTGCTGTCATTTTCAGGTGTTTGATCCTTTTGTTTTCACAGTATTCTTTGAATAATTCAGATCTGAATTGGGGACCATTATCAGATTTGCAGGTGATTGGCAAACCATGACGGCTGAAGATTGATTCTAAACTATCAATAACCTTCTCTGTTGTTGTGGAGGTCATGATGTCGTATTCATAGTAGCGACTATGATAATCAACTACCACAAGAATGAAGTGGTTGGATGGCAAGGGTCCCAGTAAGTCTATAGCTACATCCGTATGAGGAGAGATTGTGTCGATTGGGCTTGTACTCACTGGAGTTTAGAAGATTGAGAGGGGATCTCATCGAAACCTATAAAATTCTGTCAGGTCTGGACAGACTAGATGCAGGAAGAATGTTTATGATGGCCGGGGAGTCCAGAACCAGGGGTCATAGTCTAAGGATAAGGGGTAAGCCATTTAGGACTGAAATGAGGAGGAACGTCTTCACCCAGAGAGTGGTGAACCTGTGGAATTCTCTGCCACAGAGGGCGGTGGAGGCCAGTTCATTAAATATATTCAAGAAAGAGTTGGATATATTTCTTGAGGCTAAAGGGATCAAGGGATATGGGGAGAAGGCAGGGACAGGGTACTGAATTTGGATGATCAGCCATGATCTCATTGAATGGCGGAGCAGGCTCAAAGGGCCGAATGGCCTACTCCTGCTCCTATCTTCTATGTTTCTATGTTTCTATCCTGCCAGGGGCCCTCCGGTAATGATGTTGGTCTCAACGGTTCAGGTGGGTCGGGTCTGGCTACTATCTGACAGCCGTGGCACGCTTTACAGTGTTTTTCAGCTGCCTTGTCCATGCCAGGCCACCAAACCTTGGTTCTGAGATGTTGCTTTGTTCCAACTATTCCCAAATGTCCTTCATGTGCTAACATCAGGGCTCATGCGTGTAACACTGTGGGTAGCACGATGCGTGTTCCCCGAAGAACTAGGTACCCCACTGCGCACAGCTCGTTTGCAATTGCTGTATAAGCTTTACAGTTCTCAAAACATCCGTTTGTGATTGCCTTCCGTACCTCAATCAGCTCTGGGTTGGTAGCAGAGGCTTCCTCCACCTCTCTAGTAGTGAGTGCTTTTGGTGTCGCACACACAGCTACAAATCTCACGTATTCATCTGAGCCATGAGAATGTCTCTCCTGTTTTGCTGTCTCCCCCAGCAATCGTGACAGTGGGTCTGCAATGTTTTGCTTGCCTGGAATGTGTATCACCTTAAAATCGTACGGCTGTAATCTAAGTACCCATCTCTCTATATGGGCACAGGGTTTAGAGTGTGGACCGTATATCACTTGTAATGGCTTATGGTCAGTTACCAAGTTAAATTTTCGGCCATACACATATGGTTGCAGCCTCTCACAAGCCCATACAAGAGCTAAGGCCTCTCTCTCTGTTTGAGAGCATTTCCTCTCACAGCCTGTTAAACTATGACTTACATAGCATATTGGCACCTCTTGTCCCTGTTGGTCCTGAACTAGTACTGCGCCTAAACCTACAGGACTGGCATATGCTATCACCTTGGTTGGTGCATCCTTATCAAAATATGCTGAAGTGCCGGCTCTGGCCAACTCTTCCTTGAGTGCACTGAGTGACTGTCTCTGTTGTGATCCAAATTTAAATGGTGTGTCTTTTCTCGTCAGGCGTCGCAGTGGCTCTGATAGCGTTGCAAACTGCGGGATGAATCTGCTACTGTACCCAACGAGTCCCAAGAAACTCCTCACCTCTGTAGCAATCTCTGGTTCCCGAGCTTCTGCCACTGCTCGCACTCTCTCTGCTGTTGGTCCGATGCCCTTATCAGACAACAGGATTCGCATGAAAATCAATCGGTCCATGTTGAATTGGCACCTCTCTGAGTTTAGTGTCAGTCCACTTTCCGTTAGTCTGGTCATGACAGCGTGCAGGCGTCTGTCGTGCGTTTCCTGGTCGTGTGCATGCACAATAATGTCGTCTGAGATGTTTTCAACACCCTCTATTCCAGCTAAAGCATTAGCTATCTCGTGCTGATATTGCTCACTAGCTGAAGATACACCGAATATCAGCCTCTTGTACCTGTATACTCCGTTATGTACAGCAAACGTTGTGATTTCTCGTGACTCAGGGGTCAGTTCTAGCTGGTGATAACCCCATTTCAGGTCTAGCTTACTAAACACCGTCGAGCCATTCATACCTTGGAGTATCTCATCAACGGTGGGGATTGGATATCGTTCCCTCACTATTGCCTGGTGTGCTCGTCTCATGTCTAGGCATAACCTTACATCCTTATCCACTTTTGGTACAATAACCACAGGATTTGCCCATGGGGTGGGACCAGTTACAGGTCCGATAATGTCCATGTCCCTCAATTGTTTTATTTTGGCCTCTACTGCCCCCCTTAAGTTGAATGGTATATGCCTGAGTGGCTGGGCCACAGGCTTCACTTGTGGGTCGATATTCAAACTGATCTGTTTTGTGTTCAGCCTTCCTACTCCCTGGAACACCTTTGGATACCGCTGTTCTAGTAGCTGTCTTACATCTACCACAGCTGAGACATCTGCGCCTATTTTTAAAACTGTCAGTTTCATGGCTGTCTCCCTTCCTAGCAATGGCTCGCCATGGCCTTTAACCACAATTAACTCTGCCTGCTCAGTTCTCTTACCTATTGTAATCCCACATGTGAATATACCTTTAACTGACAGTGGTCAGCTAGAAGCATAAGAGAATAACTTTCTCTCTGTTTTAGGGACATGTGACTGACACTTAATGTGTTCTGACTTTAATCCTTCCCATGTATTCTCATCTATCACATTACTAGTTGCACCCGAATCAATTAACATTCTCAGGTTTACTCCCCCCACACAAAAGGTAAGTCTCTCTGTCACGTTATTTCCAGTAACAGCAAATGCAAAGTCATTTTGTTCCTCTACATTGTTCACACTGTGTTTCTTTGTACCCTTTGTGCGGCATACTTTGGAGAAATTATCCTTTCCCTTGCACTTATGACACGTTTGTCCGCGTGCTGGGCATTTCTGATCTCTGCCCATGTGGTCTGTGTGTCCACATCTGTAACATTTCCTTTCATTCCTATGGCCTTTCCCTTTGGTTTCTCTGTCGAGCTTTTCGCATAATACCCTCTTTTCTGTGTAACACGACGAACAGTATCTGTCTCCGCCTTCTCTGTACATGACATGGCTGACATCTGCTCCTCGACGTTTTCACATTGTGAGGCCAATTGTAACGTGCGGGCGAGCGTTAGACCATGCCCTTCCTCTAGTAATTTCCTCTGCACATAGGCTGACGTGCACCTACTCAGGATAGCACCTCTTATTTGATTATCCGCATCCCCCCCAAAAGCACAGTCTTTAGCAGCCTGCCGCAAGCGAGTAGCAAATTGTTGCACAGTCTCACCTGTCCTCTGGGACAACTTATGAAAAGTCTGTCTAGCAAATGCTGCGTTGACTTGGGGCACGAAGTAGTGATTCAAAGCACTAACCGCCACCGTGTAGTCTGCTGGCTCTCCTATGTCCGGTAGAGTCGAAAAGATATCCTGGACATCTGGTCCTGCTAAGTGTAGAAGTAGAGCTCTTCTCCTCTGCTTTGTGGCAGCTATAGAGGTATCGTCGATAATGAATCCCTTGCCATCGGCATTAAGCTCAAAACACGTTAACCACCTCGTCCATCTTGGACCCAACGTGGCTGGCTCGGCGAAGCATGCAAAATTTTGAATGCCAGTATTCTCCATCCTAGCTAACTAAAACTTGGGTAACTACCTATTTAAAATGATTCCGTTCGTTATCCTCATCACCAATGTTGTATGAACGCATTAAAGCATAGAATCAGGCAGACGGGCTTCTAACTGTGATGTTCACTTTATTGTGTAAAATGGCTGACTGCCGTTTTCCCGGGTAATTCCCATAATGCAATGCACATTACATTACTCTATTTACTGGTGTCAAACTCGCACATTACATTACCGTATTGACTGGTGTCAAACTTGCAATCAATTCACGACAGTTGGGATCAGCATAGAGAGAGAGAGAGAGACCGTGGAAGGGCTGGGATCAGTATAGAGGGAGAGAGAGAGAGTGGAAGGGCTGGGATCAGTATAGAGAGGGGGAGAGGGGAAGGGCTGGAATCAGTATACAGAGGGAGAGGGGAAGGGCCGGGATCAGTATAGAGAGAGAGAGAGAGAGAGAGAGAGAGAGAGAGAGAGGGGAAGGGCTGGGATCAGTATAGAGAGGGGGAGAGGGGAAGGGCTGGAATCAGTATACAGAGGGAGAGGGGAAGGGCCGGGATCAGTATAGAGAGAGAGAGAGAGAGAGAGAGAGAGGGGAAGGGCTGGGATCAGTATAGAGAGGGGGAGAGGGGAAGGGCTGGAATCAGTATACAGAGGGAGAGGGGAAGGGCCGTGATCAGGATAGAGACAGAGAGAGAGAGAGAGAGAGAGAGGGGAAGGGCTGGGATCAGTATAGAGAGGGAGAGGGAAAGGGCCGGGATCAGTATGGAGAGAGAGGAAGGGCTGGGATCCGTATAGAGCGAGAGAGAGAGCGAGGAAGGGCTGGGATCAGTATAGAGAGAGAGAGTGAGTGGAAGGGCTGGGATCAGTATAGAGAGAGAGAGGAAGGTCTGGGATCAGTATAGAGAGAGAGAGTGAGTGGAAGGGCTGGGATCAGTATAGAGAGAGAGGGGAAGTGCTGGGATCAGTATAGAGAGAGAGAGGAAGGGCTGGGATCAGTATAGAGAGAGAGAGTGAGTTGAAGAGCTGGGATCAGTACAGAGAGAGAGGGGAAGTGCTGTGATCAGTATAGAGAGAGAGAGGAAGGGCTGGGATCAGTATAGAGCGAGAGGGGAAGGGCCGGGATCAGTATAGAGAAAGAGAGTGAGGAAGGGCTGGGATCAGTATAGAGGGAGAGAGAGGGGAAGGGCTGGGATCAGTATTGAGAAAGGGGAAGGGCCGGGATCAGTATAGAGAGAGAGAGAGAGAGGAAGGGCTGGGATCAGTATAGAGAGAGAGAGGAAGGTCTGGGATCAGTATAGAGAGAGAGAGAATGGAAGTGCTGGGATCAGTATAGAGAGAGAGAGGAAGGTCTGGGATCAGTATAGAGAGAAAGAATGGAAGTGCCGGGATCAGTATAGAGAGAAAGAGTGGAAGGGCTGAGATCAGTATAGAGAGAGAGAGTGGAAGGGCCGGGATCAGTATAGAGAGAAAGAGAGTGGAAGGGTGTAAGGGGTGGTGTGTGTTATCAGTTTTACCTCTGACTCCCTGAGCAGTTCGAATCACTCCCACTCCTTTGGTTCTAGACTTTGGACTTATTTGGGTTTGTAATGAAATTGCAACAGACACCTGAGTTGGTCAAAAGAACTGAGATCATTATTTTGAGACAGGAAAATATAAAATACAATAAATCTTATACTCTAAAAAGGGATAACAGTCGGAATATATGAGGGAGAATTACAATAGACCAAAATCCCTTACCCGCCCAACCCCACTATCCTAACTAGGTTGAAAACCAGAGGACCAGGAAATGCTCACCAAACAACTTTCTTGACAGATTGTAGAGGTTCGCGATTTCAGGGTTCTCCTTAGTTGTGGCGGTTGAGGCTTGCTGTACCCCGGGCGTGGTGGAAGACTGCACCTGCATTGGGTCTTCAGTCTTCGTCTTTCCACTGATGCGGTTAGCTGCGTGGTTGGGTTTATTGGGTAAGAACCCAATTTTCTTTGGTTAGGTAAAGTTTTTAGGGTCTTTTGTGTCAAATCTTACCCAGGGGTAAGTCAGACTAGCCTGTAGAGTGGAAACAAGTTTGTGATTTTTCGACTTCTCGCTGGTTGGTTTCTTGTTGGTCGCCGTGGCCCAATATTACCTGGTTGGTGGTAATATTGGTAGTTGTTGGTTTCTTGGGGCCTTTGGTTGCCGCGATTTCTTTTTCCTTCTGTTCCATTTTTCTTTCTTCAAGTCTCCGATTCTCCGACAAAGTACGGTGATGATGAGATCTTTTTCTGAACCGTACTTTCTCTCCTGTACTGAACTCAATGTGCTGACTGTGTGCTCTAAACAAGCAGGCTGCAATTATACTGTTTTGAGGCCTGGCTTATCTGACCGCCAAATCTCTGGTTCCTTTGTTAAATTTAGCGGGCTTGTTATTTTTAATGTGTTTTAAAATCCTCAGCGAGCTTCGGGGATGGTCTATCTATCTTTAATTGGCTTTTAACTGGTTTCGGGATTGCCTTGTAAAGCGTTTTGGAAATCTTTCTGATTGGTTTTAAACTGCTGTTTGATTGTCTTTCTCCTGCTGGGGCCATGTTTTCTTTTGTTGACTGTTGGCATGTATTGTTTTATTCATGTTCTTGGTGGCTCTGTGAGTTTCGGCGGGAACAGTTTTTATTGTCTTTATGTAGAAAGGCTGGGATGGCCCAGGACATTCCCAGATGGTCCAATACTCAAACTGTCTGTGTTTTGGGGGCCAATCCCACCTCCCCTTTGTCAGTTTTCCGCAGGTCTGAACATGCCTTTTAAACTAACCAAATCTTCCTGGGGCTTTGATTTTAAACCCCTTTGGCCCAATATTAATTCAAGCAGTCCAATATCTCTTCCTTCTTACCTTGGGGAGGAATCTGTGTAATTTTGCGAGCCTGACATGTCCGGGATCAGTATAGAGAGAGAGAGAGGGGAAGGGCTGGGATCAGTATAGAGAGAGAGAGAAAGAGAGGAAGGGCTGAGATCAGTATAGAGAGAGAGAGAGGAATTGCCGGGATCAGAATAGAGAGAGAGAGGAAGGGCTGGGATCAGTATAGAGAGAGAGAGGAAGGGCTGGGATCAGTATAGAGAGAGAGAGAGTGGAAGGGGGGCTGGGATCAGTATAGAGAGGAAGGGCTGGGATCAGTATAGAGAGAGAATGGAAGGGCTGGGATCAGTATAGAGAGAGAATGGAAGGGCTGGGATCAGTATAGAGAGAGAGAGGAAGGGCTGGGATCAGTATAGAGAGGAAGGGCTGGGATCAGTATAGAGAGAGAATGGAAGGGCTGGGATCAGTATAAAGAGAGAGAGAGTGGAAGGGGGGCTGGAATCAGTATAGAGAGGAAGGGCTGGGATCAGTATAGAGAGAGAATGGAAGGGCTGGGATCAGTATAGAGAGAGAGGGGGGAAGGGCTGGGATCAGTATAGAGAGAGAGAGAGGAAGGGCTGGGATCAGTATAGAGAGAGAGTGGAAGGGAGGCTGGGATCAGCATAGAGAGGAAGGGCTGGGATCAATATAGAGAGAGAGGGAGGAAGAGCCAGGATCAGTATAGAGAGAGAGAGAGGAAAGGCTGGGATCAGTATATAGAGAGAGAGAGGAAGGGCTGGGATCAGTATAGGGAGAGAGGGGAAGGGCTGGGATCAGTATAGAGAGAGAGAGAGGAAGGGCTGGGATCAATATAGAGAGAGAGTGGAAGGGGGGCTGTGATCAGCATAGAGAGGAAGGGCTGGGATCAATGTAGAGAGAGAGAGGGGAAGGGCTGGGATCAGTATAGAGAGAGAGAGAGGAATGGCCGGGATCAGTATAGAGAGAGAGGGGAAGGGCCGGGATCAGTGCAGTCTGATTGTGGACCTGTACTTCCAACGAGAAATTTAAAAACACACAGTCCGAGCTTGCTGAAAGGAGGGACTTTCCCTGATTGTCAGAATCAGATGGAATCTAGACCTAGTTTCGGGTTTTGATTTGGACATCCTCTCTGGTACAATGATGCTTGTCACTTCCATAATCTTTCTGACCATCTTACGTTTCGGGATGTGCCCGTACTGCCCAATATCTAACTATATGATGGCATAAATGAGGGAATGAGGAGGAATTTCTTCTCTCAGAGGGTTCTGAATCTTTGGAATTCTCTTCCCCAGAGAGCTGTGGAGGCTGGGTCATTGAATATATTTTAGGTGGAGATAGACAGATTTTTGAATGGTAAGAGAGTCAAGGATTATGGGGAGCAGGCAGGGAAGTGACGTTGAGGCCAAGATCAGATCAGCCATGATCTTATTCAATGGCAGAGCATGCTCGAGGGGCCAAATGACCTACTCCTGCTCCTACGCCTTATGTTCTTATATAACCCGGGGTGTACCACTTTGTAATCAGAACTGGATATTTACGTGTTTTCCACGTGTGCTCCTTAAATCTTTTCAAAATCAGGCCAAGAAAACATTTGATAAAACTATGCCAGTTAGGAATCATTTTGAGCTGTTCTATTTCACAGCCGTGAACATACAGAGCCACAGTTATGATCGAATGTACTTACTTAAATCAGTACAACTTGATACACTATCCCACATTAATGAGTTGTTTTTGCCTGTCTTAAACAAAGTAACTTCTAATAATTTCCATGCATTTGCTGGGCCTGACTGCTTTTCAACTTACTGTTTCATAAAACATAACTGACTGTGTCCCTATCTCTCAGTTTTATCTCCTTCTGATAATAGCCTGAAATGAATCAGATACTTCCCTGCACAATGGGTGTGAGCCATTTATCAATTGCCAAGGCAGGCTAATTAATGGCTTTTTGCTTACTTTGTCTTTGAGGGGCAACTGCTTTAATTAGCCTAGTAACCTTCTTGCACCTAGGCTCTTGCACCTGGTGTGAATGGACTTTGCTTTAAAGCTCCCTCTACACTGTCTCAATTATGTGTCATCATTCCCAGCCTCAGAACAGCAATCCTGTTGCAGTAGTGTTACATTTCCATTTCCCACTTCTGGTTTCACTGCATGCAGTTGCTAATTTAGTCTTCATTGGAGAACAATTTTGTGTTGTGAACTTATGCCCACTATAGTTTGCCATATCCCTAAACACACTTCCTTTAGACAACAGAAAGAGAAGACTCTCCTCTTATGCTTGCCCTGGGAGCACTTAATACTGACAAAGGCCAAAAATGTTCACTTCCCTAGCACTGACTTGATTTGAATGCCAGCCATGGCTCAGTGGGTAGCACTCTTACCTTTGATATCAGAAGTTTGTGGGTTCAACCCCACTTTAGAGACTTGAGCACATGATCATAACTGACTCTCCAGTGCAGTACTGAGGGAGTGCTGCAGTGTTAGAGGTGCCGTCTTTTGGATGAGATGTTAAATCGAAGCCACATGGGCCCACTTAGGGAGATATAAAAGATCCCAAGGCTCTATTTCGAAGAAGAATAGGGGCGATCTCCCAGTGTCCTGGCCAATATTTATCTCTCAATCAACATCACTAAAACAGATTATCTAGTCACTTAACACGTGCTGTTTGTGGGACCTTGCTATGCGCAAATTGGCTGCCGTGTTTCTCTACATTACAGCAGTAACAACACTTCTAAAGTATTTTATTGGCTGTAAAGTGCTTTGGGGCATCCTGAGGTTGTGAAAGGCGTTGTAGAAATGCAAGTTCCTTCTTTCCTTAAGATAGGTGGCTCATGTTGAGAAAAAAGCCAGCACTGAATTGATGGGCTGAATGGCCTGTTTCAGTGATTCTATGCATACACTGTCCAAGGTGCTCTCAGTGAGGGCGAGGGGTTAAGAATTTGCTCATGGTTCTGGAATGATTTTCCCATTCATCTACCAGTGATATTTTTGACAGTCTTGAATTGTGGTGGGTTCTAAATCAACATTCAATCCTGTTGCTATTGGCAACTGCCTAAACTCCCCTGAGCTCTAATTGGAGTTATCGTCCTCCTCAGGAATATGAATGCATGTCTTTCTTTTAGGGATTCATATTAGTTTGCTAAATTGACATCAGGTAGGAGGAGCAAGACCCCTGTGGTTCTTGCACTCAATGCGAATGAATTCCAACCTAGTAATTGTATTTTCAAATCTATTATTATCATCGGCATGGTAGGGACAATAGTCAGCACTTTGGACCATTGCCCAAAGGCTGTTTAAGGTCAGCCAGTGAGGAATGGTTCCACACAATGGAAGGCAATCTCCACTCATAGGATTGCCAGCTGTTGGTTTTGAACTCACTGCTGAGAGAATGGGTATTTGAAATTTATTGAAAGGTGAAGGAGGACAGATCAAACCTGCCATATTATTTGGAATAATCTGAGGCTGCTGGATCTGTATTAAAATCCACTCACCCTTCCCCTCCTGTGCTCACTGACTTACACTGGTGCCTGGTCCACCAATGCCTCAAATTTAAAATTCTCATCCTCATTTTCAAATCCCTCCATGACCTCACTCCTCCCCATCGCTATAACCTCCTGCAGCCCTATGAGCCTCCAAGATCTCTGCATTCCTCCAACTCTGGCCTCTTATGCATCCCCCACTCCCTTCACCCACCATTGGCGGCCGTGCCTTCAGCTGTCTTGGCCTTAGGCTCTGGAATTCCCTCCCTAAACCTCTGCAGCTCCCTCTCCTCCCTTAAGATCCTCCTCAAAGGCCTGCAGGGCTGAATGGCCTCCTCCTGTTCCTATGCATATTGGGTTTCCTTTCCTTACACTTTTATCTGTCACTTTGTCATACTCTCCCCCAAAGGATTCCTCAGCCTACTGAATCTTTCCCACGGTTGTGAGGATTTTTGTCCCCTTATTGTGACCCTGCCATTTTGTCATCCATATTCCTTTACATTTCACCAGCACGCAATTTTCCGTTGCCACCACTAATCTGCTCCCCACATATCTGCACCTGGAGCTGAACATCATTATGATAATAAGCTGATCTCAGAAAATCAAATATAACTACGGGATTAGTCAGCGTGACTCTTGTTTCAAACCAAACTCTAACTTTCAAACCAAGCTCCTGCCTCTAGCAGAGCATAAATCTCTGGTGTGTGCTGGTGAATTTGCACACTTTTTGCAGGCTTTCCATTTACCAATGCACTTCTCTCTCTTGTTGCTTTATTTTAAACATGACCTTGATGTGCACAAATTGGCTGCCCCATTTCCTACATTACAACAGTGACTACACTGCAAAAGTACTTTACATTGGATGTAAAGCATCATGAAAGGTGCTGCATAAATGCAAGTTCTTTCTATCATTCTGTGAGGGGTGGTGTGTGGGGGTTGTTTGTCAGCTTCACCTCTGACTCCTTTGAGTGGTTCGAATCGCTCCCACTCCCTTTTGTTCTAGACTTTGGACTTATTTGGGGGTTATAATAAACTTGCAACAGACACCTGGGTTAGTCAAAAGAATTCAGATCTTTATTTTGAGACAGGAAAATATACAATACAATAAAACTTATACTTTAAAAGGGTGGGGAACACTCAGAATAAGCGAGGGAGAATTACAATACACCAAAAACCCTTACCCTCCCAACCTCACTATACTAGCTAGGCTGGAATCCAGAGGACCAGGAAATGCTCACCAAAACGACTTTCTTGTCAGACTGTAGAGGTTCGCGATTTCGGGGTTCTCTTTAGTTGTGGCGGTTGGGGCCTGCCGTACCTCGGACGTGGTAGAAAACTGCACCTGCGTTGGTTCTTCAGTTTGTGTTGTCCACAGATGCGGTTAGTCGCACTGATGGATCTGTCGGGTAAGTACCCAATTTTCTTTGGTTAGGGCTAGTTTTAGGGTCTTTTGTGTCCAAATCTTACCCAGGGGTAAGTCAGACTAGCCTGTAGAGTGGAAACAAGTCTTTGGTTCGTGAATTTTTCGGCGGTTGGTTTCTTGTTGGTCGCGGTGGCCCAATATTACCTGGTTGGTGGTAATATTGGCGGTTGTTGGTTTCTGTAGGCCTTTGGTTGCCGCGATCTCTGTTTCTTCTTTCTTCCTTCGAGTCTCCGATGATGATCTCTCTCTTGAGCTGGTTGGCTGAACTTGAACTCTAACTGGCTGACCTCTGAGCTGACGAATGAACTGAACTGTTGAGCTGAACTGAAAAGGCAGGCCTCAATTATACTAATTTGGGGCCTGGCTTATCTGACTGCCAAATCCCGGGTTTCTTTGTTAAATTTGACGGGCTCATTAATTTAATGTGTTTTAAAACTTTAACGAGCTTCGGGGATGGCCCATCCAAACTTAACGAGTTTAGGGGATGGCTCATCTAAACTTAATCAGCCTTTAACTGGTTTCGGGATTGCCTTGAAACCAGTTTAAAAATGCAAAACATTTGTCAATCTCTTTAATTGGTTTTGGACTGTGGTTTGTTTGTTGTAACCTGTAGGGCTAATGTTCCTTCCTTTGTATTGCTGGGGACATGTCCTGTTTATTCGACACCTGGCTCTGCGAATTCTCGGCGGGAAAACAGGCTTCATTGTCCTTATGTAAAACTGGGGCGGCCCTGGACATTCCTAGACAGTTCAATATCCAAACTCGGGGGCCCACCCCGCCTCCCCTTTGTTCCAGCCTTTTGCAAGCCTGAACATGTCTTTTTAAATCAGCCAATAATCTTCCTGGGATTTATATTTTAAATCCCTTTGGCCCAATAACTCCTTTAAACAGTCCAAAATATTTTCTTCTTACACTTAGGAAAACTGTGTAATTTAACTCTTTGAAATTCTTTTGTTTGGCCCAACCATACTTTTATCCCTTTTTACAGATTTCTTCTGTGATGTTCCAAAATCCTTTTAAAAATTACTTTCCTTCTGTTCTGGGGTTGTGCAGAAATTTTCGAACCTTACAATTCTATCCTTAGTATAAGTTGCACCTGGTGCGTTACAAGCATAACATCTGCAGTTTTGTTGAGCTGATGACTGTAACTGATAGAATAGATAAGGGAGAACCAGTGGATGAGGTGTATTTGGATTATCAGAAGGCCTTTGATAAAGTCCCACATAAGAGGTTAGAGTACAAAATTAAAACAAATGGGATTGGGGGTAATATACTAGCATGGATTGAAAATTAGTTAATAGAAAGGAAACAGAGTCGGAATAAATGGGTCTTTTTCGGGGTGGCAGGCGGTGACTAGTGGGGTACCGCCGGGATCAGTGTTTGGTCCCCAGCTATTCACATATATATCAATGATGATTTGGATGAGGGAACCAAATGTAATATTTCCAAGTTTGCTGACGACACGAAACTAGGTGTAATTGTGAGTTGTGAGGAGGATGCAAAGAGGCTTCAAGGCGATTTAGACAAGTTGAGTGAGTGGGCAAATACATGGCAGATGCAGTATAACGTGGATAAATGTGAAGTTATCCACTTCGGTAGGAAAAACATAAAGGCATTTAAATGGTGATAGATTGGGAAATGTTGATGCACAAAGGGACCTGGGTGTCATTGTACACCAGTCACTGAAAGCAAACATGCAGTTGTTGCGTTTGCAAAGATAATCCAGAGACCGTAAGCAGAGTTCAGTTCATGTTGTTATTTTAATGGCTGCTCCACACACACACTCCCAGGCAAAAGCAATCGAATACGTATACACAATACAATGATAACAGCACTATCAAACCCCATGTGCTCAGGCCAAGGCAATCGAGTACCTATCACCAATGTCAGACATAACATTTCCTCCCCCCTCACAGAATTTCAAACATGAAATGTAGTGACAAAGTCCTGTAGGTGGCCAGGGCGAGAACGTGTACGAACAAGCCGAGGTGTGGACTGGTGAAGAGCAGGCCGAAGTGGGGACTGGTGAGGAGCAGGCTGAGGCACAACATCTGCTTGAGGGTTGGCTGGCTGAGCCACATGTGCATCCCACCACTCTGGGGGTAAGGCTTGGGGATTAGGTCTGTATAATCCCACATCAGGGGGTGCTGGCACCTTCCGAAGGCGGCTGGCATGCCACCGAGAGCCGTCAGTGAGGCAGAAAGTGGCTGGTCCAAGTTGGCGGCTGATTTGGAGAGGGGAGGACCAGAATGATGCCATCTTATTGTTGCGGTGAGGCCTGCGGACTCTGACCCAATCGGAGACTGAGATGTTGGGCGCCTTGGCCCTCTTCGACTGGTCAAAGCAGAGTTTCATCTTCTCCTGCTGTCTAGCAACTGTGGCTTGAGCCAGTGGAGCAGGGCTCTGAGCTAGCGAGGGGCGGAGCCTGCCAAGGGGCAGCATGAGCTCATGGCCTAGCATGAGGGATGTGGGTGAGACCCCTGTAGTGGAATGCTGGGAGGTTCTGTAGTGCAGCAGTGTGTGGAGGAGGGCCTTGTCAAACGCACACCCCTGGGATAGGTGTGCTCTGAGGCCATTTTTCAGTGTCTGGTTAAAACGCTCCACCCCCCCCCATTTGACTCGGGGTGGCGTATGTGACGGATGCCCTTGCTCTCAAGGTAAGAGGAGAGTTCCGAAGAGACCATTTGGGGGCCATTGTCTGTGGTGATGGCCTTTGGATGCCCCCAGCGGGAGAAGAGGGACTCAAGGATATCAGTGATGACCCGAGAGGTGACGGAGCCCACGGCAGTGACCTCTGGCCATTTTGAGTGCAGGTTATAGGTCACCACTAGGAACAGTTGATGGTGGGGGATACCATAGATCTCCCCACAGACATCCAGCTGCAGGTGCTCCCAGGACTGAGAGGGCCAGGCAAGGGGTTGCAGGGGTGGAGGAGCTTGGTGGCCAGTCTTGCCACTTACAAGGCAGGCTTCACAGTCCTTGACCAGGGCCTCGATTTCCCTGTCGATACCCGGCCACCACACTAGGTCTCGGCATCGTTGTTTGAGCTTCACTATGCCCAAGTGGCCCTCATGCGCCATGGATAAAACACGCGCACGAAGGGCACTTGGGACCACAGTGCAGAGCCCACGTGCAACACAGGAGTCATTCCAGCAGGAGAGCTCCTCTTTAACTCTGGAGTAGGCAGACAGTTCCTCAGGCACCTTGCGAGGCCAGCCATCTCTGATGAAGGTGCACAGCTGGGAGAGGGCCGGATCCTGTTCAGAGGCCTCTTTGAGCTCCTGGAGAGAGACTGTGGTTTGGAGAGGCATGTGCAGCATCTGGACGATATCCTGTTCCACATGGTCAGACCCGACGAGTGGGGCTGGGGCAGAGACAGTGCGGGAGAGCAGATCTGCAACAACATTGTCACGTCCTGGTGTGAACTGGAGACTGAAATTGTATTGGCGGGGGCGGTCAGACCAGCGGTGTAGACACAGTGGTCTGTGGCCTGTGCCGGATGTCAACAGCAGGGCAGTGAGAGCCTGGTGATCGGTTCATAGGGTGAAGGCACGTCCATACGTGTACAGGTGCCACCGCTCACATGTCCAGACGCACGCCAGCGCCTCACGCTTGCCTACTGAGTACTTCTGTTCGGTGGGGCTAAGGGCTCGGGAGGCAAAGGTGATTGGTCTCTCCACTCCATTCTGTATCTGCGATAACACTGCCCCCACAGCTGCAGCGGACGCGTCGCAGGTGACGAGGGTGGGGCTGGCGATGTCAAAGTGAGCCAACACTGGAGGCGACGTGAGCTGCGATTTGAGGAGGCGAACAGCTTCCGTACAGGCTTGTGACCACACCCAGGGCCCATCCTTTCGCAGGAGCTGGCGCAGTGGGGCTGTGGTGGCTGAGTACTGGGGCAAAAACTTCAGGTAGTACCCAGTCATGCCAAGGATGGAGGCAACCTGTGCTGCAGAGCTGGGTTCTGGGATGCTGTGAATGGCATCCACGTTTGCCTGGAGTGGGGATATACCGTCAGCCGACAACCGAAACCCCACAAATTCGATCTCTGAAACAGCAAAAACACACTTTTCGCCATTCAGTGTGAGCTTGTGTTTTGCTAGAGCCATGAAAACTCTGTGATGGTGTTCGTCGTGAGTGGAGGTCGAGGGCCCATGCACGACGATGTCATCCAGGTAGATGGCCACCCCAGGAATGCCCACGAGCCCAGAGGACATCACCTTTTGGAAGCAGCTGGGTGCAGAGCTAAGTCCAAATGGCATCCTGGTGTACCGAAAGACGCCAGCATGTGTCACAAAAGCAGTGAGGTCCCTGCTGCTGGGGTGGAGGGGAACCTGTAGATAGCCCTGTTGAAGGTCCAGTTTCGAGAACAGGATGGAACCATAGAACTGCGCTGTGAGTTCCTCTGACGTGGGCAGTGGATATTTGTCAGGGATTATGGCCTTATTCACTGCTCGAAGATCGACACAGATGCGTAGACCACCTGACTTTTTCGTTGCGACCACCAGGTTGGAGACCCATGGGGAGGCATCAACTGGTTCGATGATGCCAGCTTCCAGTAGCTGCTTTAGTTCAGCTGTGACCCCATCACGGAGAGCAAGCGGGATGCGGCGCAGTGGCTGAATGACGGGGGTAACGGTGGAGTCAACCATGGGCTGGTGGGTGAAGGCAGTCAGGCAGCCCAGACCCTCGAAGAGTGCTGGCCATGTTTGGCGCCACGGTGAGGCGACGTGCAGAATCGCAGACCCGCCAGTGTCCAAGAGAGAAAAACCCAGGTCAGTGAAAAGATCCAGTCCCATCAGGTTAGCTCCTTGGCGTGCCACATGAAAACAAAAATCTGGCAAAACTTTTGTTCCATAGCGTACAGTGAGGTTGACTGAGCCCACTAGTCCAATTTTCGAATTACCATACCCGCAAAGGGCAGTGGAGGGCACAGAGAGTGGCAGGGAGCTGAAAAAGCATTTGAATGTGCCCACATTCAGCAGTGAGATGCTGGCACCGGTATCCAACAACAGCGGAATGTACACATCATTCAGGTTAATTGTGCATGACTTGAAAGCCACTACTGGCCCAGAGCTCACGTTGTGAATTATAGTGCTTGAGGACTGCGAGTGTTCATTTGAAGCAACCGGGGCAGAGTGGCAGACATTGGCAAAGTGATTTTGTTTTCCACAATTGCGACAGGCTTGGCCGTGCGTGGGGCAATTCTGCGCTCTGGTAGCATGTGAACGAGATCAGCAGTTTCCACACTGTTGCCGCGGTAGTGCGCGTTGCTGCCGTCACGCGAGCATTACCGTGTCAGAGCTGTCGGGGCCGAGGGCGCTGTCACTGGGTGTGTGAGCTAGTTTCGCTGCACATTCAGCTGCAGACTCCACTTGAAAGGCAATGTTGACTGCCTGTGACAACGACAGATCGTCGGACTCGAGTAACAGTCTTTCACGCACTCTCACGTTGTTGGTGTGCTCTATTAGTTGATCATGCACCATCTCATCTTGTAGTGCACTGAACTTGCACGAGCTAGCTAACCCCCTCAAATTAGCCACGTATTGATGCACAGACTCGCCAGGGAGTTGGTGACGCTGTCTAAAAATGAATCGCCGCAGGAGGGCACTTTGTGGGGCAGAGAAGTGTGTGCTTAACAGAGCCACAGCCTCATCATATGTTTGAATTGAGTCTGCTGTGCATAATGTCCCAAGAACACGCTGGCCCTCCGCTCCCAAGCAATGGGATAACAATGCCTTTTTCCGTGATGTACTCACATTTTCTAGTCCAAGAGCAATGAGATAGGTTTCAAAGGAAGGTAACCAGCGAACCCATGGGATCAGTGGCTCACCGGGTAGTGCAAGGAAGGGAGGAGGTGGTGGAAGAGAGATTTCAGCCATCCTTGTCGCCAAATGTTGCGTTTGCAAAGATAATCCAGAAACCGTAAGCAGAGTTCAGTTCATGTTGCTTTTTTAATGGCTGCTCCACACACACACTCCCAGGCAAAAGCAATCGAATACCTATACACAATACAATGATAATAGCACTATCAAACTCCATGTGCTCAGGCCAAGGCAATCGAGTACCTATCACCAATGTCAGACATAACAGCAGTTGCAGCAAGCAGTTAGGAAGGCAAATGGTATGTTGGCCTTCATTGCAAGAGGATTTGAGTACAGGAACAAGGATGTCTTACTACAATTATACAGGGCCTTGGTGAGACCACATCTGGACTATTGTGTGCAGTTTTGTTGTCTTTACCTAAGAATGGATATGCTTGCCATAGAGGGAGTGCAGCGAAGGTTCACCAGACTGATTCCTGGGGTGGCAGGACTGTCGTATGAGGAGAGATTGGGTCAAGTAGGCCTGTATTCACTAGAGTTTAGAAGAATGAGAGGGGATCTCATTGAAACATATAAAATTCTGACAGAACTAGACAGACTGGATGCAGGGAAGATGTTTCCCCTGGCTGGGGGGCATCTAGAACGAGGGGTCACAGTCTCAGGATACAGGGTAGGACATTTAGGACTGAGATGAGGAGAAATTTCTTCACTCAGAGGGTGGTGAACCTCTGGAATTCTCTACCACAGAAGGCTGTGGAGGCCAAGTCACTGAATATATTTAAGAAGGAAATAGATAGATTTCTAGATACAAAAGGCATCAAGGGGTATGGGGAGAGAGCAGGAATATGGGACAGAATATATAAAGATAAAGGTAAAGTAGTAAAGGGGGTAAAAGCAGGAATAAATTGTCACAAAACATATTTAAAAGTTCTTTATCTGAATGCACGCAGCATTCATAACAAAATGGACGAGTTGATGGTACAAATAACTACACATGGGTATGATCTGGTGGCCATTACAGAAACATGGCTGCGAGGTGACCATGACTGGGAACTAAACATCCAGGGGTATTTGACTATTAGGAAGGACAGACAGGAAGGAAAGTGAGGTGGGGTGGCTATGTTAATAAAGGATGGAATCACTGCAATAGAGAGAAATGATATTGGGTCAAAGGATCAGGATAGTGAAACAGTTTGGGTGGAGATAAGGAATAATAAGGGGGAAAAGTCACTAGTGGGTATAGTCTATAGACCTCCTAACAGTTGCAACTCTATTGGTCGGAGTATAAATCAGGAAATAGTTGGGGCTTGTAATAAGGGAACAGCTATAATCATGGGAGATTTTAACTTTCATATTGACTGGACAAATCAAATTGGGCAGTGTAGCCTTGAGGAAGAGTTCATAGAGTGCATTAGGGATGGGTTCCTTGAGCAGTATGTTACTGAACCAACCAGGGGGCAGGGGATCTTAGATCTGGTCCTGTGTAATGAGACAGGATTAATAAAAAATGTCCTAGTAAAGGATCCCCTTGGAATGAGTGACCATAACATGGTTGAATTCCAAATTCAGTTGGAGGGTGAGAGAGTTGGATCTCAAACCAGCGTACTAAGCTTAAATAAAGGAGACTATGAAGGTATGAGAGCCGAGTTGACTAAAGTGGACTGGGAAAATAGATTAAGGTGTAAGACGGTACATGAGCAGTGGTGTACATTCAAGGAGATATTTCACAGCTTTCAAGAAAAATATATTCCACTGAGGAAAAAGGGGCGTAAAAGAAAAGATAGCCATCCATGGCTAAGTAAAGTAATAAAGAATAGTATCCAACTGAAAACAAGGGCATATAAAGCAGCCAAATCTAGTGGGAGGATAGAAGATTGGGAAGCATTTAAAAGTCAGCAAAGAATAACTAAAAGATTAATTAAGAAAGGGAAGATAGATTATGAAAGTAAACTAGCAAAAAATATAAAAACAGATAACAAGAGTTTCTACAGTTATATAAAAAGAAAAAGGGTGGCTAAAGTGAATGTTGGTCCCTTAGAGGACGAGACCGGGAAATTAGTAGTGGGGAACATGGAGATGGCAAATACGCTGAACAAATATTTTGTATCAGTCTTTACAGTAGAGGACACTAAAAATATCCCAACACTGGACAAACAGGGGGCTATGGGGGGAGGAGCTAAACACGATTAAAATCACTAAGGAGATGGTACTCGGTAAGAAAATGGGACTTAAGGCGAATAAATCCCCTGGACCTGATGGCTTACATCCTAGGGTCTTGAGAGAAGTAGCGGTAGGGATTGCGGATGCATTGGTGGTAATTTTCCAAAACTCCCTGGATTCAGGAAAGGTCCCAGCAGATTGGAAAACTGCTAATGTAACACCCTTATTTAAAAAGGGAGGTAGACAAAAGGCTGGAAACTATAGACCAGTTAGCCTAACATCTGTGTTTGGTAAAATGTTGGAGCCCATTATTAAGGATGCAGCAACAGGACATTTGGATAAGCATAATTTAATCAGACAGAGTCAGCATGGTTTTATGAAGGGGAAATCATGCTTGACAAATTTTCTCGAATTCTTTGAGGACGTAACAAACAGGGTGGATGAAGGGGAACCAGTGGATGTAGTGTATTTGGACTTCCAAAAGGCATTTGACAAGGTGCCACACAAAAGATTACTGCACAAGATAAAAAATCACGGGATTGGGGGTAATATACTGGCATGGGTAGAAGATTGGCTATCTAACAGAAAACAGAGAGTTGGGATAAATGGTTCATTCTCGGGTTGGCAATCAGTAACTAGTGGTGTTCCACAGGGGTCAGTTCTGGGGCCCCAACTCTTTACAATCTATATTAACGATTTGGAGGAGGGGACCAAGTGCAACGTATCCAAGTTTGCCGACGATACAAAGATGGGAGGGAAAGCAGTGAATGAGGAGGACATAAAAAACCTGCAAAAGGACATAGACAGGCTAAGTGAGTGGGCAGAAATTTGGCAGATGGAATATAATGTTGGAAAGTGTGAGGTTATGCACTTTGGCAGAAAAAATCAAAGAGCAAGTTATTATCTAAATGGAAAGAAACTGCAAAGTGCTACAGTACAAAGGGATCTGGGGGTCCTGGTGCATGAAACACAGAAGGTTAATATGCAGGTACAGCAGGTGATCAGGAAGACCAATGGAATCTTGGCTTTTATTGCAAGGGGGATGGAGTATAAAAGCAGGGAAGTCTTGCTTCAGTTATACAGGGTACTGGTGAGGCCACACCTGGAATACTGCGTGCAGTTTTGGTTTCCATATTTAAGAAAAGATATACTTGCTCTCGAGGCGGTTCAGAGAAGGTTCACTCAGTTGATTCTGGAGATGAGGGGGTTGACTTATGAGGAAAGGTTGAGTAGGTTGGGCCTCTACTCATTGGAATTCAGAAGAATGAGAGGCGATCTTATCGAAACATATAAGATTGTGAGGGGGCTTGATCGGGTGGATGCGGGGAGGATGTTTCCACTGATGGGTGAGACTAGAACTAGGGGGCATAATCTTAGAATAAGGGGCTGCCGTTTCAAAACTGAGATAAGGAGAAACTTCTTCACTCAGAGGGTAGTAAATCTATGGAATTTGCTACCTCAGAGAGCTGTGGAAGCTGCGACATTAAATAAATTTAAAACGGAGATAGACAGTTTCCTAGCTGATAAGGGAATTAAGGGTTATGGGGAGCGGGCAGGGAAGTGGACGTGAGTCTAGGTTCGGATCAGCCATGATCCTATTGAATGGTGGAGCAGGCCCAAGGGGCCGTATGGCCTACTCCTGCTCCTACTTCTTATGTTCTTATGTTCTTATGGTATTGAGATAGAGGATCAGCCATGATCATATTGAATGGTGGAGCAGGCTCGAAGGCCCAAATGGCCTACTCCTGCTCCTATTTTTCTATGTTTCTATGACACTAGCCCAAAAATGTAAATGTAAAATGTAAAGCAGCCCCAGGGGACTCAGTGGGCAGATTGCAGGGAAATTCGAGCACATCGATCCTGGGGCAAAAAAAAGGGCAGAAATGATGTGTGCCTCAATTTGCAGGCCAGGAAAATGTGTTGTGCCAAATTCAGCGCCCCAGAAAAGGCAAGGCCCAGCTGGGCCCCGGGTCATGCTGCGCAAGGTCCCTCCACTTTATTAAGGGGAGGAAGGCCTGCAGTACCACAACATATTCCCTGGGAGTGCCCCAAGAGGGAGGGACAGCGCTTCCAGTAGCGCCCGCCTCCTTCTTGGGGCATTACCATTGAATTTCGGGCGGGAGGGCGCTAACTTTTTCGGGGCGCTAGTGCCCAAAGGGCACACAACCGAATTTTTGTCCCAAGGAATCTTGGGGCCACCATCTTTATCAAAAGGTGTTTACAATCCTTTCTTTTATTTGTTTAAGTTCCTCTCCCTCCCAACTGAAATAAAAAATTGTTAGTGGCCATTTGTTTTACGAAGCGAGTGCCCCTTTAAGATCCGTCTGCTTTTGGTCACTTCGACGTGAATTCCACAACGCTCCCTCTCTCTGTAACAGAATAGGAATGCAGCAAAAGTGCTTGGCGCTAAATTTTGAAAGCAGCTTAACTCTGTAGCGATTACAGTGACAGGATAATTGAGGGTGTGCCTGAAAACAAGCAGAGCTTTGGAATTCCAGAGGAGACCACAAGCTCCAGTCACACTCAGCCAGCCTACAGTGGATTGAGACACCATGCTCAGCACGGCTACACTAGACACCCCTGTCTGCAAATCAGTTCCTCAAATTGGGGGGGATGGTGGGCGGGTGTAGACTTGTGTGGAATTCATGATGTTGAAAGAAAGCCGGCAGCTGTGCCAGGATAGCTGGTAATCCCTCTATAAACCCTGTACCACTGACACGCTCTCCAGCAATTGCAGGCTCTCTAACAATCCACACTTGTTCTGCTGCTGTATCAACAAAAAAAGAGATATCATAGAATCATACAGCACAGAAGGAGGCGATTCGGCCCATCGTGCCTCTGCTGGCTCTTTGACAGAGCTATCCAATTAGTTCCACTTCCCCCGTTCTTTCCCCATAACCCTATAGATTTTTCATATGTTCTGAAGTTCACAGCTGTTACACTGGTGTGGTGAGGCAAGTTTTGCTGTTTCCTGTTACTTGATTTGGAATGTGAAATCCAGTTCATTTCAGAGCTGTTCTGACTTGCAATGTGCAGGGTGCCTGATCTGCACGTGGGATGAGTACATTTTAAAGCACTCGCGGAGTGTGGCCTGTTGCAATCTGGCAGTTAGGGGGAGAGAGTGGGTGATATGCTGGTAGGGAGATTGGATGGTGAGTGTTGCAGAGCTTGTAGGGGGTTTCTCTTGCTCGTTCTGGTCTCCTACCAGGCTTCGTGCAATAATTACCCTTGAGTGGTTCGACCCACTCTTCCGTACGGTTCTAGACCTTGGACTTAGGTGCAGGGAACTGTAGTGCAGAGAAAAACTCAATGGACCAGGTTGAATAGCACGAAATGGATGCTTTTATTATTAAACAGTTTGCAGCATTATAAAATACATGTCATAAGCACAGATTAAAGTAACTACAAGCATGCACATATCTATAAATTTAACTCTATGGAAATGGGAAACACGCGGCACATCGTAAAAGGGAAAACACATTACGATTACCCTTAACCCCCTCCCCTAGACCTAAACTAAGTTTCGACTTGAGGAACTCGGGATCATGCTCACCACTTTCTAATTCGCGAAAAGGGGGTTCGCAGCCTTTTTGGCACAGCTTTCCGTCGTCACGTGGATTTGGAAACTTCTGGCGCAGTTTGTTTTCTTACACGATAGAGCAGCAGATACAGTCTTGATGAGCGCTCGTCATGGATGAATCCGTTACCGACGTGACTTTAAGAACTGGATGCACATGGAAGAATCTGTCACCGATGTGATATTGAAGAACTGCACATGGAAGGTCTGTTACCAAATGGGATGTTGAGGCACTGGAGTGCTAGGCCTGGAGTGTCCTTCATACAGTCATAATGATTGTCCTTCTGAGGGTCTTCCCCGGGACGGGACGCTGACACCGAATTGCTTTCTTTATGCAGTCATTGTTATCCTTCGAAACAGAGCTGGAGGGTGTCTTCTCCTTCGGCCGGGGTCGTCGATGATCTCCCGACAAAAGTACCCGGGCCACCCTCGTCGTCTTCCCGTCGTGGCCGAGCCTTGCCTGGCCGAACACCGACCATGTTCCGAAACCGAAGTGCTGCCTTAACCGAAGAGTCGTAGAAGTTCCGAAGCGAAGCGTGAAGTGAAGTGTAGCATCCAGTGTGCCGTACCTATGAAAATCGCGCTGATGGACTTTTCAAATCCATAGTTATACCCTTTTGGGACAGTCTTATCTCCCGCCAGATCATAGTCCTGTCTTTTGTAATATTTTTGGCGGGCAGAAATCTCTGCAGGGGCGCTTTGTCTTGTAACGGGAGCCGGTGATAGCTTAACTGGCCTTCCTGGGCCGATAATGTCTTTTACTTTGTCATCGTAACTCGGTTCGTATATTGATCGGTCTGGAGATTGCCCTTGATGGCTGTCAAACGGTTTTCCTTTGTACAGTAAATGGGTTTAAGTGTTCATTCAATTGTCCGCCCATTTCTTGATGGGCCTCATCCTGTAACCCAAGACTGTCCTGTACTTAGAATCCAATTAATATATATGCTCAGTTCCCTGAGTTTCGTTTTCCCAATACTGGCTTTCGCGGGCTGTGGTAAACCACTGTCGTTCACTGTGTTCACTATTGTTGTTGTTGTTGTTGTTGCCGTTCACTCTTGTTTCACTGTTATACCTGACTATGCCTCAGCTGACTCCGCCCTTGGCTACCTGGTATAAGAACAGCTGCACAGCAGCTCTCTGCCATTCGGTCGTCCACTAGAGGCATAGTCCTGATCTGTTTGTAGTTGCATTCAGTAGTTAATAAAAGCCTGTTGTTCTGAACTCTACTCGGCCTTTTATTAGAATCGATAGCGCATCACGGGCTTACTGTCCTCAATCCACAAGCCTGTCTGGCTTGCAGTAACAGAAATCAAATGGTCTCCGAAACTGATCACGAGGTCCGGCGGCCATTTTGTATGCCCTTTTATCAAAGGTTTTTCTGTACAAGCTTCTTTTGGTCAATAAACTGTCTTATTAACCCTATTTTCTTGCGCGATCATTGCTGAAAATTTCGAATCTTACAGTCCTCCCTGTGATACTGATAGCTTGCTTAAAGTATCAACAATCCTTGGTGAGCAAATTTTCTCTGATTCCTCACATCCAAACATTCCTGGCAATTAACTATCTATGACCCTCACGACACATGCAGTTCCCATTTCAGAAAAATTACCTGTGTACAATTGGACAATCATAGACAGTATTATCTTAAACTATAACACATTCATCTTTCAGATGTGAAGGGGGCCAATACCCCTTGCACCACCTGCATACACCTTTTATTAATCAAAAACCGAAAGTTTTATCAACGGCCATAACACAACAGTATTCACACACTTAAATCATGCAGTGGCTAAAATCAAGAGTGGAGGGATGCTTTAACTTTTAACACTTAACAGCTTAAACTGGGGTGTCCTCTTCCCCCGCGCGTACATAGCGTTCTCTACATTCTCCTGTGTTCTCGTGCCTCTGGAGGTGTTTGCCTCTCTTGCAATGCACGAACAGCAGGAATATTACAATTAAAACCTGACACACTACTAGGATGTGGGATGCTATTCTAATCCAGGCCGGGATCTCTATATTAGTGAACAGGTCCCACCATGGTGGGGTGACTATGTCCAATATGTCTTTCCCTATCTCTAATGTCTTCTGCTCCAGTGTGTAGAAATGCTTCTGTGAAACTATAATGGCTTTTAAAATCTTGGTGAGGTGTTCGGGGAGAGGGGGAATGACATAACCAAAATGCGCGACGAATCGCTACAAGTCCGTGAAATTCTCTTTTACAGTTAGGTGAATGGTGGAAGGTGCA
The DNA here is from genome assembly GCF_052327205.1 of Somniosus microcephalus. Lineage (NCBI taxonomy): Eukaryota > Metazoa > Chordata > Chondrichthyes > Squaliformes > Somniosidae > Somniosus > Somniosus microcephalus. The sequence continues at coordinate 93,942,290 of NC_140999.1, read as the reverse complement.
GGAATGGGGACAATTCATTGTTGTGCCACTTGAACTTCAGCCCTGGGTTTGAAACAGAAACTGCTGTCACTGACCGGACACCACTCGTGCTGTCCGTGGCGGTAGTGAGGCGCTGCAGTGGTGGCACAGTATGTCCCACCTCCGATATATGCCACCTGTGGGGGCACATGGTCCTTTGCCATTGCCTCCATGGTGCAATTTATTGGCTTCGCGCTAGCGGCTCTGAACCCACACTGTGGTTTTAAAAAGGCATTCAAGTGCTGGGGACACAGGATGATGTGTGCTCCCCGGCTATGACACCCCGAGAGGTCGGTGCCTGTCATTGTACGCTCCCATCTGATGCCATAAAGCGGGACCACTGCGTAATGAATGTGCGCACCCCCCTGAATGACTCCAATGTTCTCCACCCTGTATGCTGGGGCGGGCTTTGCTGCGGGACCCAACACCGGCATCCTTACCACTATTCCCATGATAGTGTGATCGAGCGTCCGCAGTCCACTGGGACTGGGTACGCCTCTGCAGCTAGTCTGAGCTGGCACGGGCTTAATGCGTTATCGAAAGGGTGGAGTGCTTGCAAGTGCTTGTTGCTGATCCAGGACGGGACCAAACCTTGTTTTAAATCCTCCAGATTACTGCGGCCCTCGCCCAGTAACCACGCCCCGTATAGCACACAAGCCTCGTTCTGTGCAGCCTGATTGGACGCATTCTGATCCTCCCTAATGAGTGCATTTACCGTCCTAGCCTGTTTCTCCAGTTCAGCAATTATTTCTTTTAAGTGTAGTGTCATGGCCTGGTCCTCATGTAGCTCAGAACCCACTACCTTATTTTCGTCAGTCAGTATGTTCCTTAACTGGGTTTTTAAACCATTGATCTGTGTCTGCAGCTCCACGTTGTCTAGAGCATTGACAACAGACGTCCCGGTGTTAAAAGCAGTGAAAATGTCATTTACAGTACCCCTTCTTTGCCTCCCTACCCGATCCAGAACTTCCTGTGGTGTGGTGTATAATTTGGCCTTGTCGATGTCGGCAAAGTCAAATTCGTAAAATTGTCTGAACATTCGGGTTAGCAGGACCTGATACAACTGTTCCGTCTCCTTGGGACACCACTCCGGCAATCGTACCTCAGTGAGGTTTAAAATCACTGAGGCCACCGCGTAGTGTACCCCTTAGTACAGCACCTGACCGGTGGGTACCAATACTAAACCGTTCCCGGGTCCCTTTGTGGTGGTGGGGCACCCTTCCTTCTGGGCTAGCGCTACCGGAATCGTGGGCAGGGGCTTGCGTGGGCGGGTGATGAGTTCAGTGCCGTTTACCGGAATCGGGGAGAATGGGGCTCCGCACGTCCGAGTGCTGACATCCCATCTCATCCCTTTCCCTTCATCCTGCCACTGCCTCTGGAAAAAGATGGATACGGCCTTGGGGCAAACGCGTTTTGAACCCCACATACAGACATATATCCCTTCATCTGGTTCCCATCATTTGTCCCAACACACACGTAACTGTCCGTGAGTCCCCGTAATTGTCCGATGGGTATTGTTACCCAGTCATTCCCACTCGATAGTAGAGTTCTTCATGTCCTTTCCCAGCTTTCGTAGCCACCAGCATCTACTTAGCGGTACGTTCCCATTACACACCAAACAGATCCTCTTTCCCACGGTAACGCTGACTCTGGGTGCAAGGATCCTCACCCGAGGGCACGATAACGAAGTCTCTTGGTAGGCAAAACCGAAATTGCTGGAGTATTCCGTAGGATTCGTCCCCAGCCATCCTGGCCATCTCCCTTGGTGGAAGTAGGTGGTGGTTTCCTCAACCTCTCGCTTCCCCGTCCCATCCATTGCGATGGGGGCTGTGTCCCCAGAACATCCGAACACGATGACGTCCTTGGTGCGGCCTCGGTAGGCCAGCCCGCACCCGATTGCCGCGAGCACTACGAGAATCCTTTCCATTGTATCCCTGGTTTCTGTAATCGATAAGATGATGTCGCCAGGCTCCCAATAGGTGCTGGCTTAATTAAACAGATGCTGGGGTCCCCTGACCCCGCTTCCAAACACACACACATGCTGGGCAGACTCCGAAAACTACCTTTTAAAAACATCCCCATCATCTTAAACTTTACATACCTTAAACTATCATTATAATTACTTAGCTTAACTTATCATTACCTAAACCTATGTACAGCGCCGCCCTCCTTCGGGCGGCCTACCTAATTCCTGTGAGGGCTGCAGCGTGCCGCTCCCTGTGGCGGGGCTGCACTGACCTTCGGCTTTGATCCCCCGCAGCCTGTCGCTGCTGAACGGGAACCGTGCCTTTCCTGGGCTGCTCTGGACCGAGGTTGGGGGAAATAAGGAGAATTTGGCCAAGGCTTTCTGGGCTGAGGCGTTCGAGTCGACCTACAAGGGGATGCCTTGGGCGAGGCTCCCAGGGCTGACGGACCGGGGGTCGGGACTTTCACCGTCACAGCCTGTAGTCCCACCACAGCTGCCGGCTCCGGCTCCCTTCCCTCTGGCTCCGCCCCCCCAGGGCCGGGATTTGTGGCATCCGACCCCACCTCACCTGTCCCTACAGGTGGTGAGTCTCTGCCCCCAATCCCTACCTCCCCTAAGCTTGAGTCGAGGGCGGGATCTTCGTCCTCTGACTCTTCCTCCTCCGTGATCGGGTCAAGGGCGGGGTCGAGCTGTTTGGGCTCTTCCTCGTCCGAATCCCAAATTAGAGGGGAGACCTCCCACTCCATTGGGATGACTCCTCCCTTCACGCAGGCTACAGTTCTGGCCTGTGTGGTCTGTGACTCTGTCGCAGGCTGAGGGTTTTTGTCCTCAGACTTGGCCCCTGTTGTTGGCCCTTGTGCACCCGGCTTAAACAGCTTACACTGCTTCATGTTAAACCATCTTTTGCGTCGGGACACCTCTACTGTATGAGTGGCGCAGACCGGCGGATTTTGCACCGATTCCGGCTCATCCTCCTGGTCTACGGTTCTCTCGCCAGCGCATAGGGTTAGACCCAAGAATTTTACTTCTCGCCGGCCAACCCGCGCCTTCGTAGGGGTTTCCTTAACACCTTCCATCTCCCTCACACTCGTACCCTCTCCCCAGAGACAATGATTTCTCAGGTCCACGTGGATCCCGTGGGCTACCAAGAAATCAGACCCCAGGACTCCCGTTCCACCTCCCACCTCCCACTTCATCAGGATACACTTCCACGTGGTGTGGAGTGGTCCTAAACGAATGGAGAGGGGAAGGGAATGTGCACCAGCCTGTTCTTCGCCCGTGAAGCCCAACAGACGATATGGGACCCCAGTGGACAGAGGCGAGGCGGTGGGGTTATCTGCGTGGATTACGGTGCACGATGCTCCCGTGTCCAACAGATAGGTTTCCTTCACTTCCTCTACCTCCATCTCTACGAGGGGTCGTCTCCATGCATCATAGCGGAGCGGACACAGGTAGACGGGCTGCTCCGACTCTAGTCACTTGGGTACAGTGATCGGAGTTTCGGGAGCGCCAAGGCCGGTGGTGACAGCTATTTTCCCCTGCGAGGTCATCAGAGACCGCATTGTCTGTATGATTGACTCAATCGCAGCGGGATCCACAACCGCACCCGCTCCTGGTGCTGGGGCAGGAGCTACGGCTTGGGTTTGGGCTGGTGCTGGGGGAGTTTTTTCCTTTAAATCCTTCCAGGGATTTTTACAGTCCCGGCGCCAATGACCCTCCTTCCCACACCCGTAACAACTGCTCTTGGCTTGGGGAGGGCGATTCCCCTCCTGATGCCATTCCTTTTTAGCAGGAGCTGCAGGCCTCGCCTCATGCACCTTTCCCTTTGAGGAAGGCACATCCCTACTCTTGTTGTTCCTGTAACTTATCGTGAGCTGATCAAGTACTACGTCCTCCGTGGAGCGGGGGTTAGTGGGGTCAAACCATGCTTTGGCCTGCTCCCTCACCGGTGGCAAGCAATTGGCGACCAGACACCGGAGCCAATGAGCCCTTTGGTCATCATTCAGCCCGTTCCGGTCCGGCCCGTCCGGACAGCTGCGCCGATACACTGGCCACAACCTCCCGGCGAAAACCCGTGGGGGTTCTCCCTCTAGCTGTACCGTCCTTTCCAATCGGAGGAACGGAGTTCTGTCACTCTCCCCTATAATCTCCAGGATCTCGTCCCGTAACTCCTCATACTCCTTGTGCCCTCTCTTGCTCTTGTCAGGGAGACACTGGAGGAGCGAGTTGTCCAGGGAGAACAGCAGCATTTTGGACTGTTCAACCCCGTCGCAGTCATTAACTGCTGCGGTCTGCTCCACGTCCCTAAAATGTACGGAGGGATCTCCTGATTCGGAGAGTTTTGGGATGTGACTGATCATTTCCCTTAACTGTCGTGCGCTATGGGGCATTATGATCTGATTCACGAGGGGTCCATCCTCGCCATCCTGGTCCGGACCGAGCCTCCGGTGTCGCGTGGGACACATCGGTGCCGGTCCCGACTCTACTACCTGGTGTTGCTCTACCTCAAGAACCTCTGTGTCTGACTTCTCCGTTTCCTTCCCCAGAGTCCAAGACTCAGTATAGGCGGGAGGTGCCGAGGGCTCGGGGGTTGGTATCCCAATTGCCTTTTGTGGAATCGGTCTTTTGGATTCCTTGGCTAACAGTAGCTGGCTCGCTGGTGGGTTTAGGAGACACACCAAGCCGTTTGCCTTTGCTAGGGCCGTTCTCAGGTCCTCTAGCTCCCTGTGGCAAGTGCTATGGTTGGTGTTCTCAGACCTATCCTCCATGGCCATCTTATATGCTGCCCTAGCCCCCAAAATACTTTCCTCCTGTGCCGCTATCTGCTTAGCTAGGCGGAAACACCTCTCTCTCATTCTACCTTCACTGGCCTTGGCCTCAACGACCTGACACTCCAAGTAATCTATCCTGGTCTCATGGTGGTGAGTTATGGATTGGCGTTCCTGATTCAGCGCGTTAAGCGATTGAATCAGTTTCTGGCCTCCTGCAACCTTTTCCTCTACTTCTGTTAGTAGCCCTTTGATCTGGGCTGTCTGTGCTACAACGACCTGGTCCAAAAGCTGGACTTGCTTCTTGTAGCACATCAGCCAAACCGCCTTTTCTACCGATTTCTTATGCTCTTTGCTTTCTGTCCACTTGATGGCTGCGTCTAGCGGGCGCCTATCCCTTAACAGGTCAGATATCCATTGTTTTGTAAGGTTTACCTTCCCAAAAACATAATCCGCTATTCTCTCATCCATCACATTTCGTTTATTCAGACCTTGATCTAACAGACTACATGCCTGCTGCCAAGGTCCTGCCGCGGTCGCCATCTCTGTAGGGGGTTTCTCTTGCTTGTTCTAGTCTCCTACCAGGCTTCGTGCAATAATTACCCTTGAGTGGTTCGACCCACTCTTCCCTACGGTTCTAGACCTTGGACTTAGGTGCAGGGAACTGTAGTGCAGAGAAAAACTCAATAGACCAGGTTGAATAGCACGAAATAGATGCTTTTATTATTAAACAGTTTGCAGCATTATAAAATACATGTCATAAGCACAGATTAAAGTAACTACAAGCATGCACATATCTATAAACTTAACTCTATGGAAATGGGAAACACACGGCACATTATAAAAGGGAAAACACATTACGATTACCCTTAACCCCCTCCCCTAGACCTAAACTAAGTTTCGACTTGAGGAACTCGGGATCATGCTCACCACTTTCTGATTCACGAAAAGGGGGTTCGCAGCCTTTTTGGCACAGCTTTCCGTCGTCACGTGGATTTGGAAACTTCTGGCGCAGTTTGTTTTCTTACGCGATGGAGCAGCAGATACAGTCTTGATGAGCGCTCGTCATGGATGAATCCATTACTGATGTGACTTTAAGAACTGGATGCACATGGAAGAACCTGTCACCGATGTGATATTGAAGAACTGCACATGAAAGGTCTGTTACCGAATGGGATGTTGAGGCACTGGAATGCTAGGCCTGGAGTGTCCTTCATACAGTCATAATGATTGTCCTTCTGAGGGCCTTCCCTGGGACGGGACGCTGACACCGAATTGCTTTCTTTATGCAGTCATTGTTATCCTTCGAAACAGAGCTGGAGGGTGTCTTCTCCTTCGGCCGGGGTCGTCGATGATCTCCCGACAAAAGTACCCGGGCCACACTTGTCGTCTTCCCGTCATGGCCGAGCCTTGCCTGGCCGAACACCGACCATGTTCCGAAACCGAAGTGCTGCCTTAATCGAAGAGTCGTAGAAGTTCCGAAGCGAAGCGTGAAGTGAAGCGTAGCGTCCAGTGTGCCGTACCTACGAAAATCGCGCTGATGGACTTTTCAAATCCATAGTTATACCCTTTTGGGACAGTCTTATCTCCCGCCAGATCATAGTCCTGTCTTTTGTAATATTTTTGGCGGGCAGAAATCTCTGCAGGGGCGCTTTGTCTTGTAACGGGAGCCGGTGATAGGTTAACTGGCCTTCCTGGGCCGATAATGTCTTTTACTTTGTCATTGTAACTCGGTTCGTATATTGATCGGTCTGGAGATTGCCCTTGATGGCTGTCAAACGGTTTTCCTTTGTACAGTAAATGGGTTTAAGTGTTCATTCAATTGTCCACCCATTTCTTGATGGGCCTCATCCTGTAACCCAAGACTGTCCTGTACTTAGAATCCAATTAATATGTATGCTCAGTTCCCTGAGTTTCGTTTTCCCGATACTGGCTTTCGCGGGCTTACTGTCCTCAATCCACAAGCCTGTCTGGCTTGCAGTAACAGAAATCAAATGGTCTCCGAAACTGATCACGAGGTCCGGCGGCCATTTTGTATGCCCTTTTATCAAAGGTTTTTCTGTAAAAGCTTATTTTGGTCAATAAACTGTCTTATTAACCCTATTTTCTTGCGTGATCATTGCTGAAAATTTCGAATCTTACAGTCCTCCCTGTGATACTGATAGCTTGCTTAAAGTATCAACAATCCTTGGTGAGCAAATTTTCTCTGATTCCTCACATCCAAACATTCCTGGCAATTAACTATCTATGACCCTCACGACACATGCAGTTCCCATTTCAGAAAAATTACCTGTGTACAATTGGACAATCATAGACAGTATTATCTTAAACTATAACACATTCATCTTTCAGATGTGAAGGGGGCCAATACCCCTTGCACCACCTGCATACACCTTTTATTAATCAAAAACCGAAAGTTTTATCAACGGCCATAACACAACAGTATTCACACACTTAAATCATGCAGTGGCTAAAATCAAGAGTGGAGGGATGCTTTAACTTTTAACACTTAACAGCTTAAACTGGGGTGTCCTCTTCCCCCGTGCGTACATAGCGTTCTCTACATTCTCCTGTGTTCTCGTGCCTCTGGAGGTGTTTGCCTCTCTTGCAATGCACGAACAGCAGGAATATTACAATTAAAACCTGACACACTACTAGGATGTGGGATGCTATTCTAATCCAGGCCGGGATCTCTATATTAGTGAACAGGTCCCACCATGGTGGGGTGACTATGTCCAATATGTCTTTCCCTATCTCTAATGTCTTCTGCTCCAGTGTGTAGAAATGCTTCTGTGAAACTATAATGGCTTTTAAAATCTTGGTGAGGTGTTCGGGGAGAGGGGGAATGACATAACCAAAATGCGCGACGAATCGCTACAAGTCCCTGAAATTCTCTTTTACAGTTAGGTGAATGGTGGAAGGTGCAGGAATGGGGACAATTCATTGTTGTGCCACTTGAACTTCAGCCCTGGGTTTGAAACAGAAACTGCTGTCACTGACCGGACACCACTCGTGCTGTCCGTGGCGGTAGTGAGGCGCTGCAGTGGTGGCACAGTATGTCCCACCTCCGATATATGCCACCTGTGGGGGCACATGGTCCTTTGCCATTGCCTCCATGGTGCAATTTATTGGCTTCGCGCTAGCGGCTCTGAACCCACACTGTGGTTTTAAAAAGGCATTCAAGTGCTGGGGACACAGGATGATGTGTGCTCCCCGGCTATGACACCCCGAGAGGTCGGTGCCTGTCATTGTACGCTCCCATCTGATGCCATAAAGCGGGACCACTGCGTAATGAATGTGCGCACCCCCCTGAATGACTCCAATGTTCTCCACCCTGTATGCTGGGGCGGGCTTTGCTGCGGGACCCAACACCGGCATCCTTACCACTATTCCCATGATAGTGTGATCGAGCGTCCGCAGTCCACTGGGACTGGGTACGCCTCTGCAGCTAGTCTGAGCTGGCACGGGCTTAATGCGTTATCGAAAGGGTGGAGTGCTTGCAAGTGCTTGTTGCTGATCCAGGACGGGACCAAACCTTGTTTTAAATCCTCCAGATTACTGCGGCCCTCGCCCAGTAACCACGCCCCGTATAGCACACAAGCCTCGTTCTGTGCAGCCTGATTGGACGCATTCTGATCCTCCCTAATGAGTGCATTTACCGTCCTAGCCTGTTTCTCCAGTTCAGCAATTATTTCTTTTAAGTGTAGTGTCATGGCCTGGTCCTCATGTAGCTCAGAACCCACTACCTTATTTTCGTCAGTCAGTATGTTCCTTAACTGGGTTTTTAAACCATTGATCTGTGTCTGCAGCTCCACGTTGTCTAGAGCATTGACAACAGACGTCCCGGTGTTAAAAGCAGTGAAAATGTCATTTACAGTACCCCTTCTTTGCCTCCCTACCCGATCCAGAACTTCCTGTGGTGTGGTGTATAATTTGGCCTTGTCGATGTCGGCAAAGTCAAATTCGTAAAATTGTCTGAACATTCGGGTTAGCAGGACCTGATACAACTGTTCCGTCTCCTTGGGACACCACTCCGGCAATCGTACCTCAGTGAGGTTTAAAATCACTGAGGCCACCGCGTAGTGTACCCCTTGGTACAGCACCTGACCGGTGGGTACCAATACTAAACCGTTCCCGGGTCCCTTTGTGGTGGTGGGGCACCCTTCCTTCTGGGCTAGCGCTACCGGAATCGTGGGCAGGGGCTTGCGTGGGCGGGTGATGAGTTCAGTGCCGTTTACCGGAATCGGGGAGAATGGGGCTCCGCACGCCCGAGTGCTGACATCCCATCTCATCCCTTTCCCTTCATCCTGCCACTGCCTCTGGAAAAAGATGGATACGGCCTTGGGGCAAACGCGTTTTGAACCCCACATACAGACATATATCCCTTCATCTGGTTCCCATCATTTGTCCCAACACACACGTAACTGTCCGTGAGTCCCCGTAATTGTCCGATGGGTATTGTTACCCAGTCATTCCCACTCGATAGTAGAGTTCTTCATGTCCTTTCCCAGCTTTCGTAGCCACCAGCATCTACTTAGTGGTACGTTCCCATTACACACCAAACAGATCCTCTTTCCCACGGTAACGCTGACTCTGGGTGCAAGGATCCTCACCCGAGGGCACGATAACGAAGTCTCTTGGTAGGCAAAACCGAAATTGCTGGAGTATTCCGTAGGATTCGTCCCCAGCCATCCTGGCCATCTCCCTTGGTGGAAGTAGGTGGTGGTTTCCTCAACCTCTCGCTTCCCCGTCCCATCCATTGCGATGGGGGCTGTGTCCCCAGAACATCCGAACACGATGACGTCCTTGGTGCGGCCTCGGTAGGCCAGCCCGCACCCGATTGCCGCGAGCACTACGAGTATCCTTTCCATTGTATCCCTGGTTTCTGTAATCGATAAGATGATGTCGCCAGGCTCCCAATAGGTGCTGGCTTAATTAAACAGATGCTGGGGTCCCCTGACCCCGCTTCCAAACACACACACATGCTGGGCAGACTCCGAAAACTACCTTTTAAAAACATCCCCATCATCTTAAACTTTACATACCTTAAACTATCATTATAATTACTTAGCTTAACTTATCATTACCTAAACCTATGTACAGCGCCGCCCTCCTTCGGGCGGCCTACCTAATTCCTGTGAGGGCTGCAGCGTGCCGCTCCCTGTGGCGGGGCTGCACTGACCTTCGGCTTTGATCCCCCGCAGCCTGTCGCTGCTGAACGGGAACCGTGCCTTTCCTGGGCTGCTCTGGACCGAGGTTGGGGGAAATAAGGAGAATTTGGCCAAGGCTTTCTGGGCTGAGGCGTTCGAGTCGACCTACAAGGGGATGCCTTGGGCGAGGCTCCCAGGGCTGACGGACCGGGGGTCGGGACTTTCACCGTCACAGCCTGTGGTCCCACCACAGCTGCCGGCTCCGGCTCCCTTCCCTCTGGCTCCGCCCCCCCAGGGCCGGGATTTGTGGCATCCGACCCCACCTCACCTGTCCCTACAGGTGGTGAGTCTCTGCCCCCAATCCCTACCTCCCCTAAGCTTGAGTCGAGGGCGGGATCTTCGTCCTCTGACTCTTCCTCCTCCGTGATCGGGTCAAGGGCGGGGTCGAGCTGTTTGGGCTCTTCCTCGTCCGTATCCCAAATTAGAGGGGAGACCTCCCACTCCATTGGGATGACTCCTCCCTTCACGCAGGCTACAGTTCTGGCCTGTGTGGTCTGTGACTCTGTCGCAGGCTGAGGGTTTTTGTCCTCAGACTTGGCCCCTGTTGTTGGCCCTTGTGCACCCGGCTTAAACAGCTTACACTGCTTCATGTTAAACCATCTTTTGCGTCGGGACACCTCTACTGTATGAGTGGCGCAGACCGGCGGATTTTGCACCGATTCCGGCTCATCCTCCTGGTCTACGGTTCTCTCGCCAGCGCATAGGGTTAGACCCAAGAATTTTACTTCTCGCCGGCCAACCCGCGCCTTCGTAGGGGTTTCCTTAACACCTTCCATCTCCCTCACACTCGTACCCTCTCCCCAGAGACAATGATTTCTCAGGTCCACGTGGATCCCGTGGGCTACCAAGAAATCAGACCCCAGGACTCCCGTTCCACCTCCCACCTCCCACTTCATCAGGATACACTTCCACGTGGTGCGGAGTGGTCCTAAACGAATGGAGAGGGGAAGGGAATGTGCACCAGCCTGTTCTTCGCCCGTGAAGCCCAACAGACGATATGGGACCCCGGTGGACAGAGGCGAGGCGGTGGGGTTATCTGCGTGGATTACGGTGCACGATGCTCCCGTGTCCAACAGATAGGTTTCCTTCACTTCCTCTACCTCCATCTCTACGAGGGGTCGTCTCCATGCATCATAGCGGAGCGGACACAGGTAGACGGGCTGCTCCGACTCTAGTCACTTGGGTACAGTGATCGGAGTTTCGGGAGCGCCAAGGCCGGTGGTGACAGCTATTTTCCCCTGCGAGGTCATCAGAGACCGCATTGTCTGTATGATTGACTCAATCGCAGCGGGATCCACAACCGCACCCGCTCCTGGTGCTGGGGCAGGAGCTACGGCTTGGGTTTGGGCTGGTGCTGGGGGAGTTTTTTCCTTTAAATCCTTCCAGGGATTTTTACAGTCCCGGCGCCAATGACCCTCCTTCCCACACCCGTAACAACTGCTCTTGGCTTGGGGAGGGCGATTCCCCTCCTGATGCCATTCCTTTTTAGCAGGAGCTGCAGGCCTCGCCTCATGCACCTTTCCCTTTGAGGAAGGCACATCCCTACTCTTGTTGTTCCTGTAACTTATCGTGAGCTGATCAAGTACTACGTCCTCCGTGGAGCGGGGGTTAGTGGGGTCAAACCATGCTTTGGCCTGCTCCCTCACCGGTGGCAAGCAATTGGCGACCAGACACCGGAGCCAATGAGCCCTTTGGTCATCATTCAGCCCGTTCCGGTCCGGCCCGTCCGGACAGCTGCGCCGATACACTGGCCACAACCTCCCGGCGAAAACCCGTGGGGGTTCTCCCTCTAGCTGTACCGTCCTTTCCAATCGGAGGAACGGAGTTCTGTCACTCTCCCCTATAATCTCCAGGATCTCGTCCCGTAACTCCTCATACTCCTTGTGCCCTCTCTTGCTCTTGTCAGGGAGACACTGGAGGAGCGAGTTGTCCAGGGAGAACAGCAGCATTTTGGACTGTTCAACCCCGTCGCAGTCATTAACTGCTGCGGTCTGCTCCACGTCCCTAAAATGTACGGAGGGATCTCCTGATTCGGAGAGTTTTGGGATGTGACTGATCATTTCCCTTAACTGTCGTGCGCTATGGGGCATTATGATCTGATTCACGAGGGGTCCATCCTCGCCATCCTGGTCCGGACCGAGCCTCCGGTGTCGCGTGGGACACATCGGTGCCGGTCCCGACTCTACTACCTGGTGTTGCTCTACCTCAAGAACCTCTGTGTCTGACTTCTCCGTTTCCTTCCCCAGAGTCCAAGACTCAGTATAGGCGGGAGGTGCCGAGGGCTCGGGGGTTGGTATCCCAATTGCCTCTTGCGGAATCGGTCTTTTGGATTCCTTGGCTAACAGTAGCTGGCTCGCTGGTGGGTTTAGGAGACACACCAAGCCGTTTGCCTTTGCTAGGGCCGCTCTCAGGTCCTCTAGCTCCCTGTGGCAAGTGCTATGGTTGGTGTTCTCAGACCTATCCTCCATGGCCATCTTATATGCTGCCCTAGCCCCCAAAATACTTTCCTCCTGTGCCGCTATCTGCTTAGCTAGGCGGAAACACCTCTCTCTCATTCTACCTTCACTGGCCTTGGCCTCAACGACCTGACACTCCAAGTAATCTATCCTGGTCTCATGGCGGTGAGTTATGGATTGGCGTTCCTGATTCAGCGCGTTAAGCGATTGAATCAGTTTCTGGCCTCCTGCAACCTTTTCCTCTACTTCTGTTAGTAGCCCTTTGATCTGGGCTGTCTGTGCTACAACGACCTGGTCCAAAAGCTGGACTTGCTTCTTGTAGCACATCAGCCAAACCGCCTTTTCTACCGATTTCTTATGCTCTTTGCTTTCTGTCCACTTGATGGCTGCGTCTAGCGGGCGCCTATCCCTTAACAGGTCAGATATCCATTGTTTTGTAAGGTTTACCTTCCCAAAAACATAATCCGCTATTCTCTCATCCATCACATTTCGTTTATTCAGACCTTGATCTAACAGACTACATGCCTGCTGCCAAGGTCCTGCCGCAGTCGCCATCTCTGTAGGGGGTTTCTCTTGCTTGTTCTGGTCTCCTACCAGGCTTCGTGCAATAATTACCCTTGAGTAGTTCGACCCACTCTTCCCTATGGTTCTAGACCTTGGACTTAGGTGCAGGGAACTGTAGTGCAGAGAAAAACTCAATAGACCAGGTTGAATAGCACGAAATAGATGCTTTTATTATTAAACAGTTTGCAGCATTATAAAATACATGTCATAAGCACAGATTAAAGTAACTACAAGCATGCACATATCTATAAACTTAGCTCTATGGAAATGGGAAACACACGGCACATTATAAAAGGGAAAACACATTACGATTACCCTTAACCCCCTCCCCTAGACCTAAACTAAGTTTCGACTTGAGGAACTCGGGATCATGCTCACCACTTTCTGATTCACGAAAAGGGGGTTCGCAGCCTTTTTGGCACAGCTTTCCGTCGTCACGTGGATTTGGAAACTTCTGGCGCAGTTTGTTTTCTTACGCGATGGAGCAGCAGATACAGTCTTGATGAGCGCTCGTCATGGATGAATCCATTACTGATGTGACTTTAAGAACTGGATGCACATGGAAGAACCTGTCACCGATGTGATATTGAAGAACTGCACATGAAAGGTCTGTTACCGAATGGGATGTTGAGGCACTGGAGTGCTAGGCCTGGAGTGTCCTTCATACAGTCATAATGATTGTCCTTCTGAGGGCCTTCCCTGGGACGGGACGCTGACACCGAATTGCTTTCTTTATGCAGTCATTGTTATCCTTCGAAACAGAGCTGGAGGGTGTCTTCTCCTTCGGCCGGGGTCGTCGATGATCTCCCGACAAAAGTACCCGGGCCACACTTGTCGTCTTCCCGTCATGGCCGAGCCTTGCCTGGCCGAACACCGACCATGTTCCGAAACCGAAGTGCTGCCTTAATCGAAGAGTCGTAGAAGTTCCGAAGCGAAGCGTGAAGTGAAGCGTAGCGTCCAGTGTGCCGTACCTATGAAAATCGCGCTGATGGACTTTTCAAATCCATAGTTATACCCTTTTGGGACAGTCTTATCTCCCGCCAGATCATAGTCCTGTCTTTTGTAATATTTTTGGCGGGCAGAAATCTCTGCAGGGGCGCTTTGTCTTGTAAGGGAGCCGGTGATAGGTTAACTGGCCTTCCTGGGCCGATAATGTCTTTTACTTTGTCATTGTAACTCGGTTCGTATATTGATCGGTCTGGAGATTGCCCTTGATGGCTGTCAAACGGTTTTCCTTTGTACAGTAAATGGGTTTAAGTGTTCATTCAATTGTCCACCCATTTCTTGATGGGCCTCATCCTGTAACCCAAGACTGTCCTGTACTTAGAATCCAATTAATATGTATGCTCAGTTCCCTGAGTTTCGTTTTCCCGATACTGGCTTTCGCGGGCTTACTGTCCTCAATCCACAAGCCTGTCTGGCTTGCAGTAACAGAAATCAAATGGTCTCCGAAACTGATCACGAGGTCCGGCGGCCATTTTGTATGCCCTTTTATCAAAGGTTTTTCTGTAAAAGCTTATTTTGGTCAATAAACTGTCTTATTAACCCTATTTTCTTGCGTGATCATTGCTGAAAATTTCAAATCTTACAGCTGGGCAATGGTTGATGGGATTGGCGGTGAGGTGGTTGTCGGTGTGCAGTTACGGTAATTACTGTGGTATCACCAATCTCAGATATTTGAGAGGATGATCCTGATGTGTAAAATCCAGGAGCCACATGTTTCCCTCACAGTCTGACTGTACAAAGAAGCTGGCAACCATGGCAATCAGGAGACTTCTTTCTTTTGTGGCCTTGCTCTGAGTTATTGGTGCTGCCTTCGGAGAATCTGAATATTGTAAAAAAGCACGGGTTTAACAAGAGTGGCAGCAAAAGCATATGCACATGTACACACTCGCACACAAACAGCGCAACGTGGCTGCAGTGTGTACCATCTACAGGATGCACTGCAGCAATTTGCCAAGGCTTCTTCAACAGAACCTCCCAAACCCACGAGCTCTGCCACCTAGAAGGACAAGGGCATCAGGCGCATGGGAACACCACCACCTCCAAGTTCCCCTTTAAGTTACTGACTTGGAAGTATATCGCCGATTCTTCATCGTCACTGGGTCAAAATCCTGGAACTCTCTCCCTAACATCACTATGGGAGTACCTTCACCACACAGACTGCAGCGGTTCAAGAAGGCGGCTCACCTCCATCTTCTCAAGGGCAATTAGGGATGGGCAATAAATACTGGCATTGCCAGCAACGCCCACATCTCAGGAACGAATAAAAAAAAAGCACACATGCACATGCACACACATGCACGCACATGCATGGACACACACACACATACACACACACTTGAACTAACATGCAAACACATGCTCATACTAATACACACAAACACACACAAGTTTGTACTAACACACATGCATACAAGTTTGTACTTACACACACAGACACACAAGTTTGTATTAACACACACACAGATATGAATTCTCATACTAACACACACATATTTGGAATGTGAATTCCAGTTTGTTTCAGAAGTGCCCTGATTTTCAATGTGCAGGATGAGTACATTGGATATGTTTAGGTATATATATATCTCTATGTGAGTGCGTGCCTTTTAGTACGAGCATATATATTTTGTTTTATTCGTTCATGGGATGTGGGCGTAGCTGGTAAGGCCAGCATTTATTGCCCATCCCTAGTTGCCCTTGAAAAGGCGGAGGTGAGCTGCCATCTTATATATATATGCTCGTACTAACAGGCACACACTCACATAGATACACCTACAATGACAGGGCTCTGGTGCAGAATCAATCCAGCTGTCTGGGTTGAAAAGGAACAGCATAATCCAGATATTGTAGGAACGGAGGTTCCTATCAAAAAGACTGAGTTCGACTCAGGCAATTAAATTAATGAACTTTAATGAAATCAAACGAGTTTAAAATGGAAACTGCTAGAACACATCAAAGACATCAATAACAGGTCTACTCTCCTTGAGGGCTCCTCGAGGACTGATCCTCTGATCAGGAGAGTGACGTCATGACGTCATCACGTTCTTCCCGCCATTGGGGCATCACGTGACTAACGGCATGATGTCATCACGTTGAAACCGTGCTGTAAAGGTAACTAGGCATTGTACAGTCAAACAGTGTAATTAAAGGTACAGGCACAGACAGTAACTACATTGCTGTTAAAGGAATTATGTACAACCGCTCTGAGTCCTTTGGTGGCTCCGCCACATGCGCCCCCCCAGAATTTTCTTTAACAGAAAAGTTGAGGCGAGGAGGAGGCCTGATGAGCCTGTCCGATCGACTTCGATACCCTGGTAGAGGAAGTTGACGACCGGTGGACGAGTTGGCAGTCGGTGGCGGCTGAGCAGGCGTGGTGAGCGCAGTCGGGTTGTCAGGCGGCTTTGGTTGATCAGGTGCGGCGGCAAAGGGCGGTCGGCCACGTTTGGGTGGTTGAGCGACTACGACAGGGTGGTCCACGTCCAGGTGAGCCGGCTTCAAGCGGTCCACCGAGATGTGATCCGGTTTCCCTCCGACATCGACCAAAAAGGATTTGTCTCCCGGTTCGATGACGCGGAAAGGACCAGTGTAAGGGGGCTTGAGAGGATCCCGGTGAGCGTCGTGTCGGATGAAGGCATACTCCGCATTCTTCAGTCCCGGTGGCATGTAGGAGGTCTGCAAACCGTGATTGGACGTAGGTATCGGGGCAAAACATCTGGCTGCTTCTTGGTGGCGAACGAGTTGCCGGGAGGCGGACCATGGCTCTGTGGGAGAAGGGAGGAAATCTCCTGGGACACGGAGCGGCTGGCCATAGACGAGTTCAGCCGAAGACGATTGTAGATCATCTTTGGGCTTCGTACGGAGACCCAACAGGACCCATGGGAGTCTGTCCACCCATCCTGCGCCTTGAAGACTGGCCCGAAGAGAGGCTTTAAGCGACCTGTGGAATCGTTCGCAAAGGCCGTTTGCCTGCGGATGATAGGCGGTGGTGCGATGAAGTTTGGTACCGAGCCCCTGAGCCACAGCGTTCCAAAGATCCGAGGAAAATTGTGGCCCGCAGTCAGAGGAGATGTCCGCCGGTACCCCGAAACGGGTGACCCAACAGGAGATGAAAGCTCTAGCGACGTCTGCCGACGTGGTGGAAAACAATGGAATTGCCTCTGGCCAACTAGTGGTGCGGTCCACTATGGTGAGGAGATGAGTATAACCCTGAGAAGGCGGAAGCGGCCCCACGAGGTCCACATGCACGTGGTCGAAACGACGCTCCGGAACAGTGAACGCAGCCACTGGAGCCTTGACATGATGCTGGACTTTGGCCTTCTGGCATACGACGCAGGTATTAGCCCAGTCACGGACATCGATGTGCATACCTTTCCAGGCGAACTTGGCTGACATAAGCCGTTGCGAAGCCTTCATCCCTGGGTGTGACAACCCGTGTATGGCATCAAAAACCCTCCAGCGCCATGCGACTGGCACTATGGGACGAGGAACTCCCATGGAAACGTCGCAAAGGAGCGTGGCACCTGCGGCCTGGAAGACGACGTCGGTCGCTTGGAAGCTAGAGGGAACGGTTCGATATGATTGGACCTCCGAATCCGAAACCTGATCTGCCGCCATGAGAGCATAGTCGATTCCCAGGTGCACCGCGTGGACCATCGCACGGGAGAGGCAATCTGCCACAAGGTTGTCCTTACCAGACACATGTTGAATGTCCGTGGTAAATCCGGAAATGAACGTCAAGTGACGTTGTTGACAAGTGGACCACGGTTCGGTGGCCTTGGCCATGGCGAACGTAAGGAGTTTGTGGTCGACAAAAGCCGTGAAGGGGCGCCCTGTAATGATCAATAACATGTCATTCTATAGTGGACACTAGGTGGAGCTGCAGAGCTGTGTAGAGCTGTATATAGCTGCATGTATATAAGACTAAACTACCCAGCTGTATGTATATTAAGACTACATTACCCATGAGGCACTAGGCTACCCAAAAGGCAGCAGTCAAGATGGATGCCTCTACAGATACTGTACCTAGTCCACATGTGCTCAATAAAGTGTCTAGCAAAAGCTAGCTGTGTTGATAATAAGAATGTCTATTTATTAATGAACATAAGATGGTACCAGGATTGGTGAAGATCTGCTGAAAATTGTGAAAAGCGACATGGAGAATTTGATGCCACCAGAGCGTTTGAAACTCACAGGAAATATCGACTACAATTGGCAGACTTTTAAACAACAATTCGAACTCTACATTGCAGCCATCGGATTCGGTACGAAGCCAGACGCAAGGAAGATAGCGTTGCTGCTTACAGTTGCAGGCCCACAGGCAATAGAGGTATTTAATACATTTGTATTTAATCCAGAGGAGAACAGAGAAAAATTAGAAGATGTGCTAAAAAAATTTGATGCACATTGCTCTCCCAAAAAGAATGAGACCTATGAAAGATACATCTTCCGTTCTCAGACACAGCAGCAAAATGAGACTTTTGATAGCTTTGTAACTGATCTGAAACTGAAAGCACAGACATGTAATTTCTCTGAGCTCAAAGCATCCATGATTCGTGACCAGATTGTGTTTGGTATTCATGATAAAAAAGTCAGGGAACATCTGTTGAGAGAAACCGAACTAAATTTGGAAAATGCTGTGAAAATATGCCAAGCCAGCGAGCTAGCTCGAAAGCACGCGAAGACTTTCAGTGAAATCAATAATGATGCGATTGTAATGAGTGATAATGCTGCTGTCGGTGCTGTGTCCTACAAGGGGAAGAAACGTGGGCAGAACAGAAATGAAAAGCAGTCGGAGGATGACATTTTTAATTGTAAACGCTGCGGTTACAGACACCAGTTAAGACAATGCCCAGCATTTGGAAAAATGTGCACAAAGTGTCATGGAAAGAATCACTTTGCCAAACAATGCTTTTCAAAAGTAAAAGCTAAGAAAGGGCAACGAGTTAATGTAATTGAGGACACTGATTTAAGTGAGACATTTTTTGTAGGAATGGTGTCATGTGACAATATCAAAAAGGATACAGAAAATGTACAGCCCTCAGAAATGGACAATGCTGAACATAAAGTTAATGCAGTAAAAGAGGACAAATGGATGATCCCACTGCAGGTAAATGGAACATGTGGTAAACCACTGTAGTTCACTGTGTTCACTGTTGTTGTTGTTGTTGTTGTCGTTCACTCTTGTTTCACTGTTGTGCCTGACTATGCCTCAGCTGACTCCGCCCCTGGGCTACCGAGTATAAGAGCGGCCGCATGGCAGCTCCTGGCATTCGGTCGTCCACTAGAGGCATAGTCCTGATCTGTCTGAAGTGCAATTCAGTAGTTAATAAAAGCCTGTCGTTCTGAACTCTGCCCAGCCTTTTATTAGAATTGATAGCGCATCAATTTTATTAACTACTGAAAAAAAAAAAAAACGATGCTGCAGATTCTTAAGATCAAGTGCCTGGAACTCGACCCGCAAGAACCGGACTCGACTGCTAAGTTCTCGCACTGGCTGCACTGTTTTGAGTCCTTTCTGACTGCATCCGGCGAGACCGTCGCCGCCGATGCCGACAAGCTCAGGGTGCTGAACTCTAAAGTAAACCACCGAGCTTTTGCCCTTATCCGGGACGCTACGAGCTACCAGGGGGCTATCGACATCTTGAAGGAGCAATACGCACGCCCGGTCAACTATGTTTACGCAAGACATCTCCTGGGGTCTCGCAAACAACAGCCCGGGGAACCCACAGAAGCATACATACGGGCGCTGAAGGGACTCGGCCGAGCCTGCGAATGCAAGCAAGTAACAGCCACGGAACATACGGAGGAGCTCATCCGGGACGCCCTAGTGGCGGGCCTCAGGTCCACTCACACACGGCAGCGACTGCTGGAAAGTAGCGAGCTCGACCTGAAGAAGGCGATTTCACTCACCCTCTCGTTGGACGTAGCCCATCGGAACATGGAGGCCTACTCCCCGGACCGCGCAGCCGCCTCATGGATGCCGCAGCCGCCGCCACCTTGGGACGCGGCGCCGCCACGGGCCCTGGCCTCAACTGCTGCAGCGATGTCCCGCCCGAGCCAGAAATGTTATTTCTGTGGCCAAACCAAACACCCCAGGGCACGCTGCCCGGCGAAAAACGCGGTCTGCTCTGCCTGCGGTAAGAAGGGACACTACGCTGGTGTCTGCAGAAGTCAGAAGACCCCTACCTCCAGCAGCGCCGCGTGCGATTCGTGGGAGCGGCCATCTTGCCTCCCTCCAGCCTCGTGGGGATCGGGATCGTCATGGGCGCCGCCATTTTGTCCTTCCTCTCCGACGCCGCCATCTTGTCCGCCATTCTGCCAACGGGCCCCCGACTCACCCACCGCCGCCTCACCGGGGTTCTACAGCGACGCTACCGACTCCACAGCGGCCTCCATCACGCTGGATCAATCCAGACCCCATCAGCTAGCCAGGTCCACGATGGACATCCAGGTAAATGGCCGCGCCACAACTTGCCTTTTTGATTCCGGGAGCACGGAGAGCTTCATACACCCTGATACAGGACGGCGCTATTCCCTCTTGGTCCGGCCAACGCGCCATCGGATCTCCATGGCCTCGAAATCCCACTCAGCAGACGTTGGCGGCTACTGCGTAGTGACCCTCTCGGTGAAGGGCTCCGTATATAAAAATGTAAAGCTATTCGTCCTGCCACATCTCTGTGCTGCCGTTCTACCGGGGTTGGACTTTCATTGTCACTTTAAGAGTGTCACCTTGACATACGGTGGACCTCTTCCCCCGCTCACTGTCTGCAACCAGCAGTTTTTAAATTGCCCGCCGCGCCCCACCTGTAGTCTCTCCACCCTCAAAATCACACCCCCCCCCCTGTTCGCCAACCTCACCCGCGACTGCAAGCCTATCGCCACAAAGAGCAGGCGATACAGCACCGGGGACAGATCCTTCATAAGATCTGAGGTGACGCGGCTCCTGAAAGAGGGGATTATTGAGGATAGTACCAGCCCCTGGCGAGCCCAGGTGGTAGTCGTTAAGACTGGCAACAAGCAGCGCCTAGTCATCGACTACAGCCAGACTATCAACAAGTACACCCAGTTGGACGCATACCCCCTCCCCCGCATAGCCGACATGGTTAATAAGATAGCGCAATACCGCGTTTTCTCGACCATTGACCTCAAGGCAGCATACCACCAAATCCCTATCCGCCCTGAGGACCGCCAGTACACAGCTTTCGAGGCAAACGGCCGCCTTTTTCACTTCCTCAGGGTTCCTTTTGGCGTCACCAACGGTGTCTCCATCTTCCAGAGGGGGGTGCACCGGATGGTCGACGAGAATGCGTTACAGGCCACGTTTCCCTACCTGGACAACGTGACCATCTGCGGCCATGACCTGCAGGACCATGACGCCAATCTTGATAAGTTCCTCCGCACGGCCCAACTCCTAAACCTCACGTACAACAAGGAAAAGTGCATATTCCGCACAGCCCGCCTCGCTATCCTTGGTTGCGTGGTGAAACACGGAGTCATCAGTCCTGACCCTGACCGGATGCGCCCGTTGATGGAACTTCCCCTGCCCCACTGTCTCAAGGCCCTCAAAAGGTGCCTGGGCTTCTTTTCCTATTACACCCAGTGGGTCCCTCATTATGCGGACAAAGCCCGTCCACTTATCAAGTCCACTTCCTTCCCCCTGACGGCAGAGGCCCGCTTAGCCTTTCACCGTATAAAAGATGACATTGCCAAGGCCACCATGCACTCGGTAGACGAGTCCATCCCCTTCCAGGTGGAGAGCGATGCATCCGACTTTGCCCTGGCCGCTACCCTTAACCAGGCGGGAAGACCCGTGGCCTTCTTTTCACGAACCCTCCAGGGCTCCGAACTCAGACACTCCTCTGTGGAAAAAGAGGCCCAGGCCATTGTGGAGGTGGTGCGCCACTGGCGGCACTACCTGGCTGGAAAACGATTTACCCTGCTTACTGACCAGCGTTCAGTTGCTTTCATGTTCAACAACAAGCAGAGGGGTAAAATCAAAAATGACAAGATTTTGAGGTGGAGAATCGAACTTTCCACCTACAATTACGACATCTTGTACCGGCCAGGGAAACTCAACGAACCCTCAGATGCTCTATCGCGAGGCACATGCGCCACCACGCAGATCGATAGACTACGGGGCCTCCACAACGACCTCTGCCACCCAGGGGTCACCAGGTTCTTCCATTTCATTAAGGGACTCAACCTGCCTTACTCCATCGAGGAGGTCAGGACCATGACCAGGAGCTGCCCAGTCTGTGCAGAGTGCAAGCCGCGCTTCTATAGGCCTGACAGAGCAAACCTGATCAAGGCCACCCGCCCTTTTGAGCGTCTGAGTATCGACTTTAAAGGGCCCCTCCCCTCCTCTGACCGCAATGTGTACTTCCTCAACATAGTTGATGAGTACTCCCGTTTCCCTTTTGCCATCCCCTGCCCGGACATGACCACCGCTACGGTCATTAAATGCCTGCACAACCTCTTTGCTCTGTTCAGTTTTCCCAGCTATATTCATAGCGACCGGGGCTCGTCCTTCATGAGCGACGAACTCCGTCAGTACCTGCTCATGAGAGGTATTGCCTCAAGCCGGACCACCAGCTACAACCCCCGGGGGAACGGACAGGTTGAAAGAGAGAACGCGACGGTCTGGAAGGCGGCCCTCCTAGTCTTAAAATCTAGGGGCCTTCCGACCTCCCGTTGGCAGGATGTCCTACCCGATGCGCTCCACTCCATCCGGTCACTGCTGTGTACAGCCACCAACGCAACCCCCCATGAGCGAATGTTTGTTTTTCCCCGGAGGTCCACATCCGGTAACTCACTACCACACTGGCTGGCGTCCCCAGGGCCCGTCCTGCTGAGGAAGCATGTAAGGTCCCACAAAACGGCTCCCCTGGTAGAGAAGGTTCACCTCCTCCATGCCAACCCCCAGTACGCCTACGTGGCATACCTGGACGGGCGGGAGGATACAGTCTCCATTAGAGATCTGGCACCCTCGGGGTCCACTGACCCGCCACCATTGCCCCCCACCACGACCCCCTCCGACACGGCCCAAAATTCAGTAGACCCAATTCTCACCCCTGTCCATTCCACCCCAGTAGATGGCATGCCGCGACCCCAGGACCAGCCGGAGTCCACTCGCCCACCCAACACCAAAGGGGACGATACGCCGGTGCTGGACCCCGCTCAAGACGCGTCGTGGGAAGCTGTACCATCGCAACCATCGCCACGAAGATCTCGACAGCAAACGAGGCCGCCCGACAGACTCGCCTACTCGAACTTTTGATACACTTCACCCCGCCGGACTTAATTTTAAACGAGGGGTGAATGTGGTAAACCACTGTAGTTCACTGTGTTCACTGTTGTTGTTGTTGTTGTTGTCGTTCACTCTTGTTTCACTGTTGTGCCTGACTATGCCTCAGCTGACTCCGCCCCTGGGCTACCGAGTATAAGAGCGGCCGCATGGCAGCTCCTGGCATTCGGTCGTCCACTAGAGGCATAGTCCTGATCTGTCTGAAGTGCAATTCAGTAGTTAATAAAAGCCTGTCGTTCTGAACTCTGCCCAGCCTTTTATTAGAATTGATAGCGCATCAGAGCATTAGTTACCTTGAAACTAGACACTGGGGCAAAAGCAAACTTAATCAGTGTGAGTGCCATTAACAATATGAAAGAAAAGCCCAAAATACAGAAAAAGTCAGTACTACTGAAGGACTATAATGGACAGAAAATAGATAGCTTAGGTGTATGCAGACTTAAAGTGACAGTCAAAGACAAAGTGCATCATCTCATGTTTTCTGTTGTGGCTGAAAGACTTGATTCACGACTGGGTGACAAAGCTTGTGAGGACTTAGAACTGGTCAAGCGAGTCTACCGTATAAACTGTGCCATAAGCAGACCAGATGACTCGGTGGATTCTGTAGTGAATAATTTCCAGGATGTGTTCAAAGGATTTGGAGTTCTACCATTCACTTACAAGATCCAGCTAAAGGAGGATGCTTAGCCAGTGGTACATGCTCCACGAAGAGTTCCAGCACCCCTGCGTGACCGGCTCAAGAATGAGCTGGACAGAATGACCACACTAGGAGTCATCAGGAAAGTCAAAGAGCCAACAGACTGGGTTAACTCCATGGTATGTGTAAAGAAAAAGAACAATTATCTAAGAATATGCATGGATCCAAAGGACTTAAATGCAAACATAAAACGTGAACACTACCAGATTCCCAAGCAAGAAGAAATCACCAGTGAAATGTCAGGTGCCAGATACTTTACAAAGCTCGATGCCTCACAAGGATTTTGGCAACTAAAACTGGATGAAGAGAGCACCAAATACTGTACCTTCAACACACCATTTTGCAGGTATTGTTTCCTCAGAATGCCTTTCGGGATAATATCTGCATCTGAAATCTTTCATAGAGCGATGGAACACATAATTGAAGGTCTGGAAGGAGTTTGGGTCTATGTTGATGACATCATCATCTGGGGCTTCACACTGAAAGAACACAATGAGAGACTGACTAAAGTGCTACAGAGCATACGCCGGAATGGACTGAAGCTCAACAAAGCCAAGTGTCAGTTTGGCGTCCAGGAAGTCACTTTCCTAGGAGATAATCTATCTGGTAAAGGAATAGAGCCAGATATGGAAAAAGTAAACGCCATACTCAAAATGCCCCGACCCACTGACAAAAAAGGAGTGCTATGCATCATGGGGTTGATAAACTTCATTGGAAAGTTCATTCCTAACTTGTCAGCCAAGACAGCCTGTCTGCGAGACCTGCTACATAAAACAAATGAGTTCGCATGGACAGAAAGACATGAACAAGAGTGGATAAACCTCAAAACAGTGCTGACAACCACACCTGTACTCACCTTCTTTGACCCAACAAAAAGAATCAAAGTGTCAACGGATGCATCAAAAGATGGCCTAGGCGCGGTCTTGCTACAAGCAGAGGGTGAAGATTGGAAGCCTGTTGCCTATGCCTCCAGGTCTATGACTGATACTGAGTGTCGATACGCCCAGATTGAAAAGGAATGTCTAGGCTTGGTAGTTGGACTAGAAAAGTTTCATGGCTACATATATGGACTTCCCACCTTCACAGTTGAGACAGACCACAGCCCTCTGGTTGCCATCATAAAAAAAAACCTGAATGAGATGTCTCCAAGGATTCAACGACTCATGATGAAGCTGCAAAGATATGACTTTGAACTGATCTACACACCAGGCAAATACATAATGTTAGCAGATGCACTATCCCGAGCACCCACAATGAGTCACGTGAGCTCTACTGAAGAAGACGTGGATGTTCATGTGAGTATGGTCACTGCTGCGCTGCCCATGTCAGACACAAAATCAAAGCAAATAGCAGAAGAAACAGTAAAAGATACAGTATTACAAACAGTAATAGAGAACATTCATCATGGTTGGCCAAAAGGTTCCTGTCCAAAATATTTTCACATAAGGTCAGAATTGAGTGTCACAAGTGGACTATTACTAAAACAGAACAGAATAGTCATTCCACAGGCTCTACGTCAAAACATGCTCAAAAGGATTCATGAGGGACACCTCGGAATTGAAAAATGCAAAAGGAGGGCAAGAGACACTGTTTATTGGCCTGGCATAAATAAGGACATTGAGAACATGATAGGCAAATGTGAGACATGTCAGAAACACCAAAACAAACAAGCAAAGGAACCAATGATAGTAGCTGACATACCAACAGCACCATGGCAAAAGGTTGGTATGGACCTTTTTCATTTAAATGGTAAAGACTATCTAATAGTGATTGACTACTATTCTAACTATCCTGAGATGGCGCTGCTCTCAAGCACCACAGCAAGCAGTGTCATAATGCATGTGAAATCCATCTTCGCCAGACATGGAATTCCCAGGATTGCTGTTAGCGACAATGGTCCGTGCTTCAACTGTAAGGAGTGGCAACAGTTTGCAGCACATTATGACTTTCAGCACATCACATCCAGTCCTTTGTATGCTCAGTCAAATGGTAAGGCAGAGAAAGGTGTTCAAGTTCTCAAGCAGCTACTGAAGAAAGCGACAGAAAGCAAGTCTGATCCTTATCTCGCCCTGCTGAGCTACCGAGCCTCACCTTTAGACTGTGGTTCTTCACCTGCTGAACTACTAATGGGTCACAAGTTGCGCACCATGCTACCCTGCTGTGCAAAAGAACAGCAAAGTGAGGAACTGAGACAGAGACTTCAACTGTTAAAGCTGAAACAGAAATCATACTATGACAAGTCATCCAAAACTCTAAAACCATTGACAAGGGATGATGTTGTCCGGATTGAAGATCCAGATGCATGGAACAGGAAAGCTACAGTTCTTGAGGAAGTAGGACCAAGGTCATACACTGTTAGAACTGAGGAAGGACAGATTCTCAGGAGGAACCGCCGTTCCCTCCTAAAAACACAAGAGACTATTCAAGACCAGATTGATGACAATGCCGCAACTGCATCTTGTCATTCACCGCCAGAACAATCTCATGAAGACACATCAGACTTACCCATGTTGAGAAGATCCACACGTGAAGTAAAAAAGCCTGATAGACTTAATCTTTGAGTACAATGTAAAGCTTTGAAAATGTGTTGACTGTTTTGAAAATGTTTATGTTTATAGAGCATTAATAAAAGTGTTACTGATATTATCTTTATTGTTTTCTTGAAAGTTGATTGATATTGATTTTGTTAAACCTCAAAGAAAGGGGGATGTAATGATCAATAACATGTCATTCTATAGTGGACACTAGGTGGAGCCGTAGAGCTCTGTAGAGCTGTATATAGCTGTATGTATATAAGACTACATTACCCATGAGGCACTAGGCTACCCACAAGGCAGCAGTCAAGATGGATGCCTCTACAGATACTGTACCTAGTCCACATGTGCTCAATAAAGTGTCTAGCAAAAGCTAGCTGTGTCCTCCAATAAAAACCGGAAATGGCAAATGGCGAGGAAAAGGGCCAGTAGTTCCCTATCGAATGTGCTGTACTTTTTTCATTTGTTCGCAATTAACAGCTGAAAAATGCCAGCAGTTGCCACGTGCCATTGACCCACTGTTCTTGCACCACACCGATGGCGTAGTCTGACGCGTCGGTGGTAAGGGCAATAGTAGCAGCTGGAAGTGGGTGCGCCAGCATGGTTGTGTTGGCCAAAATGGTCTTGGTGTTGCCGAATGCCTGGATCATTTCAGCTGTCCAGCTGAATGGGTCTTTACCGGACTTGCCCTTGAGGGCCCCGAACAAGGGTTGCAAGAGTTGAGCCACGTTGGGGACGAAACGGTGGTAGAAGTTGACCATCCCCAGGAACTCCTGCAAGGCCTTGACTGTCGACGGCCGCGGGAAAGAAGTAACCGGCTCAACCTTCGTCGCCAAAGGGACGGCGCCGTCCGATGTTATGCGATGTCCCAGGAAGTCGATTTGTTGCAGGCCGAACTGGCACTTGGCCGGGTTGATGATCAAACCGTGTTGGCTGAGGCGCGTAAAGAGGGAACGCAAATGGGAGATGTGCTCCTCCTTGCTGGCACTGGCAATGAGTATGTCGTCAAGGTAGACGAAAAGGAAATGCAGGTCTTGAAGAACGGAGTCCATTAAACACTGGAACACCTGTGCTGCGTTCTTTAAGCCAAACAGCATCCGCAGGAACTCAAAGAGGCCAAAAGGGGTGATGACTGTGGTTTTCGGGACATCTTGTGGGTGCACTGGAACCTGGTGCTATCCACGGATGAGGTCGACTTTAGAGAAGATAGTAGTTCCCGCCAAATGGGCCGAGAAGTCCTGGATATGCGGGATCGGGTACCGATCCCGAGTGGTGGCGTCGTTGAGGCGTCGGTAGTCACTGCATGGCCGCCAGCCGCCGCCTGGTTTCAGCACGATGTGGAGAGGCGAAGACCAGGGACTCTTCAATCGCCTAATGAAGCCGAGCCGCTCCATTGTGGCGAACTCCGCCTTCGCAGCTGCAAGCTTGCCGGGTTCGAGCCTTCTAGCCCGCGCATAAACTGGGGAGCCAGTAGTGGTGATGTGATGTTCAACACCATGGTTCGTCGCCGAAGAGGAGAAGGTGGGCCTTGTCAGCTCCAGAAACTCCCCGAGGAGCCGCGTGAAGTCATCTGGAGGAGGGAAAGCACAGGCAATGGAGCGCGCCACGGAGGTACAGTGGAAGCACGGGATCGAGTGGAAGGTGGCCGCGTTGATCAGCTGGCGGTGTCGGACATCGACTAGTAGGCTGTTGGCACACTGAAAATCTGCCCCTAGGATAGGCTGTGAGACTGTAGCCGTGACAAAATCCGAAAAGAAGCACTGACCGCCGAAACAGACTTCGACCCGCCACTTTCGGAACGTTTGAATAGCTGCGCCATTAGCCGCTACGAGGGAAAAACCAAGGTTCCCAGTCTGCGTGTCGAGCTTTGACGCAGGTAGAATGCTACACTGCGCCCTGGTGTCACAAAGGAAACGGCGGCCCGAGAGGGAATCGGTGATATAGAGGAGTTTCCCCGTAGAACCGACGGCCATCGCCACCGCGGAACGTGTGTTAGACTTGGTCATCCATCGCCAGGGACGCCGCCAGCGCCTTCTTGTTTTTTTTGGGCGAAAAACTGCAGGTGGAATGGCAGCATCATGCTTTCGCGCCAAAACGGGTGTGGTAGGAGCACCAGCCCGCTGTAGGAGAAACCGGGACCGCGTCTGTGGGGGGTGAGTGCCTCGTGGCCGCGCAGCACTGCTGGGTAACCGTGAAAATCTTATCGGCTTCGGCCACAAGCTTGGCGTAGTCAGTAATGTCGGAGCTGGCTAGGGCGGCCTGAACCTGTTCAGGCAGTTGATAGAGGAAAAGCTCCCGGAAGATGAAACATTCCAGTTCAGCACCCAAGAGCGTGAGCATCTGGCTCATGAGCTCGGACGGTTTGGAGTCCCCGAGGCCGAGCAGCGTGATGAGCCAGCGAGCACGCTCCGACTTTGATAGCCCGAAAACATGAAGCAACCACGCCTTAATTGCATCATACTTGCTATCAGTAGGAGGACTACCGATGAGGCTGATGATCCGTGATGCAGTTGCGCTGTCGAGGGCGGAGACCACGCAATAATAACGGGTCTGATCCGCGTTGATGTTCCGAATGGCGAACTGGGCTTCAGCCTGGATGAATCAGGCGTCTGTTTGTTGCTCCCAGAACTGTGGCAGTTTCAGCATGACGGCGTTCGTGTCCATGTCGAATCTTCCATGAAAATCGTTCGTAGAAGTCGGGGTCACCAATGTAGGAACGGAGGTTTCTATCAAAAAGACTGAGTTCGACTCAGGTAATTAAATTAATGAACTTTAATGAAATCAAACGAATTTAAACTGGGAACTGCTAGAACACATCAATAACAGGTCTACTCTCCTTGAGGGCTCCATGAGGACTGATCCTCTGATCAGGAGAGTGACGTCATGATGTCATCACGTTCTTCCCGCCATTGGGGCATGACGTGACTAACGGCATGACGTCATCACGTTGAAACCGTGCTGTAAAGGTAACTAGGCATTGTACAGTCAAACAGTGTAATTAAAGGTACAGGCACAGACAGTAACTACATTGCTGTTAAAGGAATTATGTACAACCGCTCTGAGTCCTTTGGTGGCTCCGCCACAATATGTTAATGCACCTGTTCTTGGCCCTCACCGTCTTGCGCCTCTAAAGCCACTGTTTACCTGGTGCATGTGTTCAAGGTACACTTTGGATCTGCCTGTCAGTGACAGTATTACAGGTAAACGAAAAGTGAAAGGATTCAGTTAGTGCTAGAAAGTTAGCCTGCTTTGATGTTGTAAGAAAGGTCAATCTGGTTCGGGCAATCCAAACAATATTTATTTAGTTAGAGAGGCTCAGGCAGACTAATCGTTACTCAGTCATTCACTTTGAAGAAAATAATCCCAAAGAGAGTTGGTTTCTGAAAGTTGAGAGACCGGATTAGAGTGGATGTGAATGTATCTGTGCCTTTATTTATTTTATTTTTCTTCTTCCATTTCCTTCCCTTTTTCTTTCTTTACCTGTCTCCACTCCTGAAGGTATGGATATTCACAGGTGGTTGCCCTCGCGTACATTATCCAAGGGACATTCTTCATTTGTGAGCTTAGACAGTTAGTACTGGCAGGTTATTTAACCATGAGGGTATCAGAACTGGCCCCAATCCTGCTCTCACCCAATGTGCACACATGTGCGTCTTCCAGCATGTTAGTGAGCATGAGTGGGAATCCAGATGATTTGCACTCCCACCCTGATTTAGCACAGCCCAGGGATCATTCCTGGAACTTTACTGGTCTGTAGCCCAGACCAGGTGTTTACACACTTAGCTATTGGGAGAGACCTGTCTTTGTATGTGTATCTATGTGAGTTTGTGTGTGTTAGTACGTGAATCCTGAGTGATGCGAGTCCTTTCACTCTTCACTTACAGCTCACCTGTAATGCTGTCACTGACAGACATATCCAAAGTGTACCTTGAATGCATATACCAGGTAAGCAGTGGCTTTAGGAGCACAAGACAATGAGGGCCAAGAACAGGTCCATTAACATATCTGGATTATGCTGTTCCTTTTCAACCCAGACAGCTGCACTGGACATGTTGCAGTATATGACTGGGCCAATTCACAGGCTAGGATTCGTGTTATCTATCCTGTGGCCTGGACTTCTTTTGGTGGATGGATTCAAAGTACCCCTAAATTGTCCTCTTTCCTCTTTCCTTGGGTCAACTAGTTTAACATCCCATCCAAAGTCAACCAATTCTATTCTCCCCCTATTCTTCCAAACGCTGCTAGGTATGACCCCATGATGCCAGCTTGCCTTTTGTATTCCTCCCAAGAAGCCTTTCTTAGGTGTCAGCCGTCGCTCAGTGGCAGCACTCTCGCCACTGAGTCAGAAGGTTGTGGATTTAAGTCCTACTCCAGAGACTTGGTCACATAATCTCAGTACTGCACTTCAGTACTGAGGAAGTGGTGCACTGTCGGAGGTGCCATCTTTTGGATGAGATGTTAAACCAAAGCCCTGTCTGCCCTCATAGGTAGACATAAAAGGTCCCATGGCACTGTTTCGAAGAAGAGCAAGGGAGTTATCCCAGTATTCTTGCTAATATTGTTCCCAGAACCAACATTACTAAAAGAAATTATCTGGTCATTTATCTAATTGCTGTTTGTGGGATCTTGCTGTGTGAAAATTGACTGCCACGTTTCCTAATTTACAACAGTGACTGCACTTCAAAAGTATTTCATTGGCTGGAAAGCACTTTGGGATGTCCTGAGGCTGTGAAAGGTGCTATAGAAATGTTAGTTCTTTCTTTCATGTGTCAGCTTGCACATTAAGTGCTGGCGCGTTATTTCGCCTGGAGAGAAGGTGTGTCATCACAGCCCAGCCCGATCCTGACCAGTTGGGGAGAGGGGGAACTATTTTTAATTATAAACCTGGCCAAGGTTCAAATGTTGCCCAACATATAATTAGTATATAAATGGAGCCAAGTTTTAGTATCTAATAGAGTATAACATGACATCCAGCTCATACAACAAACTCATTTCATCTTTCACCATTGATATTAATGATGGGAGCCATTTGAGGTGATGAAATCCACAAGTGTATTGGCACAACATTAAAACATATTGGCTGGAAAGTACCTTTTTCAAATAGCGCATTCATTCCAATCTACCTAATGAGTCCAGTGACAACATTGAACACAACAGCCAACATTAACAACATTCTTGTGGAGATGTAGGTAAAATTTAAACAGTCTTTGAAACTGTATTTCATTCTTTTCATGGAACTGTGAGCAGTGACACACACGGAACTGTGAGCAATGACACAGGCCGTGTCATTGTTGTTAGTTGTGTAGAAATAAATGTGAAAAGGGTTGGTGAGCATATTTCAGTGATGATAGGAAAGCACAGAATGGTTGACCCATCCATAGACCACGAACAGTCGACCCTCTGGTGAAGTATACCCTATCCATTCAAATCTCCTGAAAGACAGCTTGACATAAATACTCCCTGATCCCCAAAGATTGCCAAGTGATCGTTTAGAATATCTACCTGTTCCACATTTTCCCAGTTTAACGTTCATCTGCTGCCCTCCGCACGCTGTCGCACTCCCTTCCTCCAGTCCTATCACCCCAGCAACACAGAGCCCATGGCATGCCATGATATTATAAAAATATATACTATTTAAAAAGGTGGTAGAGAGAAAACGGGGAATTATAGACCGGGATGCCTGACATCGGTAGTGGGGAAAATGCTATAAAAGATGTAATAGCAGAGCACATGGAAAATGGTGACAGGATCGGACAAAGTCAACATGAATTTACAAAACGTAAATCATGCTTGACTAATCTACTGGAATTTTTTGAGGATGTAACTAGTAAAATAGATAAGGGAGAACCAGTGGATGTGGTGTATTTGGACTTTCAAAAGGCATTCGATAAGGTCCCACATAAGAGATTGGCATGCAAAGTTAAAGCACATGGGATTGGGGTAAGGTACTGATTTGAATAGAGAACTGGTTGGCAGACAGGAAGCAAAGAGTTGGAATAAACGGGTCTTTTTCCGAATGGCAGGCAGTGACTAGTGGGGTACCACAAGGATCAGTGCTAGGGCCCCAGCTATTCACAATATATATTAATGATCTAGACGAGGGAACTAGATGTAATATCTCCAAGTTTGCAGATGACACAAAGCTGGGTGGGCATGTGTGCTGTGAGGAGGCTGCCGAGAAACTCCAGTATGATTTGGACAGATTGGGTGATTGGGCAGATGCATGGAGATGCAGTATAATGTGGATAACTGCGAGGTTATCCACTTCGGTGGCAAAAACAGGAAGGCAGATTATTATCTGAACGGCAATAGATTGGGAAAAGGGGAAGTGCAACAAGACCTGGGTGTCCTTGTGCATCAGTTGCTGAAGGTAAGCATGCAAGTGCAGCAGGCGGTTAAGAAGGCAAATGGTATGTTGGCCTTCATAGCGAGAGGATTCAAGTACAGGAGCAAGGATGTCTTGCTGCAGTTGTACAGGGCCTTGGTGAGACCACACCTTGAGTATTGTGTGCAGTTTTAGTCGCCTTATCTGAGGAAGGATGTTCTTGCCATGGAGGGAGTGCAGTGAAGATTCACCAGACTTGTTAAGTCTGTGTGTTCCAGTTGTATTAAGATTAATTACTGACACAGACTACAAGAATAAAGTTCAACAGGTCTTTACTAGTTGGAGGTCAGGACTATACTAAATACAATATCACTACACACTACTTATATACCGGTGGTCACCACCGGTATTACGTATACAGCAGCCAGAGAAAGTAGTACATCTCTTAAGGTGGAACAGGCTTAAGTTCTCTTAAGGTGGAACAGGTTACATACACCACAATCCTCCCTTTTTAGCTTAACAGTCATATCCCCATTTAACATAACATCATAACATATATACATATATAACTTCAGGTATAAACAGTTCAAAGGTTCAGTCTCTCAGGAGGCCTTCTGATTCGGTTTGGATAACGCCTTTCAGTGGTCTCTGATTCTTGTTGCTGAGGTGACTCTTCTTGTTGGTTTCCTATGTATTGGACGTCATCATCAGGTACAGTCCCTGCCGAGGTAGATGCTTCAGGTTCATTAACGTCTTCCACAGTTGTCTCTGTCGCAACCATGGGTTCGACCCTTGCTCTTGATTCTACCAGTTGATCCGCATGACGCCTTATCACATTGTTACCAATATCTACTGTGTACATCAGAGGTCCTTGTCTGGCCCGAATTGTTCTGGACTGCCATTTTTCGTTTCCATAGCCCCTTGCCAACACTGGTTGTCCTACGTCGAAACTTCGAGTGGACTTGTTATTAATATGCCGGAACTGTTTGTTTTCCACTTCCCTCCGCACATTTGGTTTTAACAAGTCCAACCTGGACCGCAACCTCCTGTTATAAAACATCATGGCAGGACTTTGGTTAGTCACTGCATGAGCGGCGTTTCGATATGCCATTAGGAAATTGTCCACCTTGTGTTGTAACGGAATCTGATCATCGTTCATGGCCTTTATTGCCTTTTTGAATGTTTGGACAAATCTCTCGGCCAACCCGTTTGTCGCCGGATGATATGGGGCAGAGGTATAATGTTTCACCCCATTCTTCTTTAAGAATTTTTGGAATTCTTCCGACACGAACTGTGGTCCGTTGTCCAAACATATCTGTTCTGGCAATCCGTTCCTTGCGAATATTGTTCTTAACACCGCAATTGTCTTTTCTGAAGTAGTGGTATTCATCTTGATCACTTCTGGCCATTTGGAATGTGCGTCCACCACAATTAGGAACATGGAGTCCATGAATGGACCAGCAAAGTCAATATGTACGCATTGCCATGGGGCTGAAGGCCATTCCCATGGGTGTAGCGGTGCGATCGGAGGTGCATTTTGCACTTTTTGGCACCCAGCGCAGCTTTTTGTCAACTCCTCTATCTGTTGGTCAATGCCCGGCCACCATACATAAGCCCTAGCAAGACTTTTCATCTTAACTCCCCCCAGATGACCTTCATGCAGTTCCTTTAGAACTCTTTCCCGTAACTTGGGAGGAATAATCACTCTTGTCCCGTACATCAAAGTACCATGGCAGACGGACAGCTGGTCTCGCCTTGCTGAGAATGCCGGTAACAGAGGATCACTATGTGTTGGCCATCCCTTCACTGTCACCTCGTAAACTTGGGACAGTGTCGGGTCGTTCCTGGTTCCTCTTTCAATACTTGCATTGGTGACTGGTAAACACTCGATGATGGTCGAATGAAATAACTCGACAGGGTCAACTTTCATCGTCTCTTCTGCTTCAGGTAGTGGCAGGCGCGACAGCCCATCAGCATTGCCATGCTGCTTTGTACCTTTGAATTCTATTTGATATTGATGTGCCCCTAGGAAAAGGGACCATCTCTGGAGTCGCTGTGCTGTCATCACCGATACACCCTTCTTAGGGTTGAAAATGGATACCAACGGCTGATGGTCTGTCAGAAGTGTGAATTTTTGGCCCTGCAGGTAATGATTAAACTTCTTCACACCACATACAAGGCTGAGAGCCTCCCTATCGATCTGCGCATAGTTGCGCTCAGCGGAGGTCAATGATCTGGATGCAAACGCGACTGGCCTTTCCGTGCCATTTGGCAACTTGTGTGAGAGTACTGCCCCAATACCATATGGAGAAGCATCACAAGCCAACAGAATAGGCAGTGTCGGGTTGAAGTGAGCCAACACTTCCTCTGAGGTGATCAATTCTTTGCTTTTGCGAAATGCCTTCTTACAGTTTTCGCTCCATTCCCATGGTACCCCCTTCTGTAAAAGAGTGTTCAGCAGGTGCAGTACCGTGGATAGATTCGGTAGAAACTTATGGTAATAGTTAATCAATCCCAGAAACGACCTCAACTGAGAGACATTATCCGGAGCGGGAGCCTTTACAACTGCCTCTATCTTGTCAGGAGACTTATGAAGCCCCTCCCGGTCAATGACATGACCACAGTACGAGATCCACTTCTGAAAGAACTCACATTTCTGCCGATTAACTCTAAGTCCATACTCTTTCAGTCTGTTGAGCACCAGTTCCAAGTTTGCGAGGTGTTCTTCATCACCATCACCTGTAATCAGAATATCGTCCAGGTAACATTGTGTGCCTGGAATTCCCTGTAATACCTGCTCCATGGCCCTCTGCCAAATTGCCGGAGCCGATGCCACTCCAAAAACCAGCCTATTATACCGGTACAAACCTCTATGCGTGTTAATCGTGAGGTACTGTCGTGACTCTTCTTCAACCTCCATCTGCAAGTACGCCTGCGCCAGGTCTATCTTGGTGAAGTGTTTCCCGCCAGACAACGAAGCAAAAATATCCTCAATCCACGGAAGCGGATACTGCACCGTGTGAAGCACCGGATTAACGGTGATCTTGAAATCTCCACAGATGCGAACCTTCCCTGGTTCTCCTGGCTTGTTGCTCGAAGGACGTTTCATAACGGGAACAATGGGCGTAGCCCACTCACTCCAATCTACCTTAGACAGTACACCTGAACGTTCTAGCGCTTCCAGTTCCGCTTCTACAGTAGATCGTATTGCATAGGGTACCGGTCTGGCTTTGAAAAATTTTGGTTGTGCATGTTCATCAATCTTGATGTTTGCCGTAATTCCTTTCAGTGCTCCCAGTCCTTGCTGGAACACCTCTTTAGCATCATCCAATATTTTGGACAATCGTTTAGGTTTGACATCTGTTTCCCCGGAATCTACCGTTAGTGCTTTTAAGGAGTTCCAGTCCATATTAATTTTCCTAATCTACTCCCTTCCCAGTAGTGGTGGACCTCCTTCAGGTAGCACATATAAGTCCATTACTTGGCTTTCTTCGCCCTTGTGGACCACTTTTACCTCTATCTTTCCGATGGGGTACACTCTTTGCCCCATGTATGTTTTCAATATAATCTCTGTATCCCGTAGGGGAATATGTTGGAATAACCTTTTGTAATCTTTCTTATTCATGACCGTCAATGCCGATCCAGTGTCCAATTCCATCTTTACTTGGACTCCTGCTATCTGAAGAGTGACCCAAATTGTCTGGAGATCTGCATCCTTACCAACGTTGTGTACTCTTAAGCTACCCAGTTCATTACTGCTAGCGTCTGAATCTGACTTCTGTTCGTTCGAACTGGTCTTTGTCACCTTGTGCACCTTTATGTATTTTCCTTGCGGTGACTTTTTGTTGCTGGTCTTCTTTCCTGACCGGCATACTTTAGCTATGTGGCCAAGCCTGCCACACGTTCTGCATTCTTGGTTTTTAAACCAACACTGGTTCTGATTGTGTTTTGTCTTTCCACAACGATAACATTTTACAGTACTCAAACCCAATTTATTTGTACTGTGTTCTGGTGACCGTAGCTGCATTACTGCCGTGCCTCTTGCTGCGGCTTTGTGTGCTGCTGCCATAGTGACCGCTTTCTCAAGCGTCAGCTCATTCTCCTCGAGCAGTTGCTTTTGTGTATCTTCTCTTAATAATCCACACACAAATTTATCTCTTAGCGCGTCTGTCAGTCCCGTTCCAAACTGACAGTCCTTTGCTAGCTTACGCAATTCCATTAAATATTCAGCATTGCTTTCATCCTTCAGCTGCCTTCTGCTGTAAAATTTAAATCGTTCCGCTAGCATCAGCGGCGTGGGGTTTAGATGATTTTTCAGGACAGTAACAATCTCCTCGAACGTCTTATCCGCCGGTTCATCTGGTGATAAAAGGTGTTTCAATTGCCCGTATGTCTTTGCACCCATTAAGTTCAATAAAGTTAGTGCTTTCTCTGCGTCTGGGATTTTATTTGCTTTACAATAATTTTGTATGCGTTCTACATACATGGCCCAATCTTCGATGTCGCCATCAAAGGTATCAATGTTCCCATGTTTAGGCATCGTTGCAATTTATTTTATCCCAAGATGGCGGCTTCCCGCTCTTGTCTTCGTCCTCCGCCTACAAAATGGCGGTTTTCCCGCGCTTGGCGGTCTTCACCCACTGGCTGCAATGGCGTTTGGCGTGCCGCTGCTGCTCCCCTTCCCCAGCGGTTAGTAACTCCCCCGATGCTGTCTCCGCTTCACCGCGGCTCCCTCGGGCATTCGCGCTTCCCCGATCTCGCGCCTCGCAGCCCTTCTTGCAGCCCGGTTATTAGCACCGGCTGCGTTCGCCTTCACCGCGGCTCTTGCGCCTTCAGTCACCCCAGACGCTGCGCCTTTTCGGCCCGAATGCGGCCCGGCCCTTATCTCCGGTCGCGATCGATCTCACCGCCCTTACTCCTCCGTCTTCCTCCCCCCCGTCTGTACAGCCAACGCGGCCGACTTTCTGCTCGCGTCGCTGACCGGCTTACCCACCACCGAGGTAGAAAGAAGATAGCTGACTGCCGCTGATGGAGGCTTCGAGTTCAGGATGTCTTCTGCACTCCGGGTTCTCGATGCCTGCCACGCGATGTGTCTTCCAGCAGGGTGATGAGGGTGGAAGCCTCTCTTCGACGCCCGTTCTGTGGACGAAGCCGCCGTGGATATAAACTGCCGCAGGGTAAGAATCGGACTCGTCGCCACTGTTAAGTCTGTGTGTTCCAGTTGTATTAAGATTAATTACTGACACAGACTACAAGAATAAAGTTCAACAGGTCTTTACTAGTTGGAGGTCAGGACTATACTAAATACAATATCACTACACACTACTTATATACCGGTGGTCACCACCGGTATTACGTATACAGCAGCCAGAGAAAGTAGTACATCTCTTAAAGTGGAACAGGCTTAAGTTCTCTTAAGGTGGAACAGGTTACATACACCACAAGACTGATACCTGGGATGGCAGGAATGATGTATGAAGAGAGAGTGGGTCGATTAGGCTTATGTTCACTAGAGTTTAGAATGAGAGGGGATCTCATTGAAACTTATAAAATTCTAACAGGACTAGACAGACTAGATGCAGGAAGGATGTTCCCGATGGCGGGGGAGTCCAGAACCAGGGGTCACAGTCTAAGGATAAGGGGTAAGCCATTTAGGACTGAGATGAGGAGGAATTTCTTCACCCAGAGAGTGGTGAACCTGTGGAATTCTCTACCACAGAAGGCAGTTGAGGCCAACTTATTAAATATATTCAAGAAGGAGTTAGATATATTTCTTAAGGCTAAAGAGATCAAGGGATATGTGGAGAAAGCAGGGACAGGGTACTGAATTTGGATGATCAGCCATGATCTCATTAAATGGCGGAACAGGCTCGAGGGGCCGAATGGCCTACTCCTGCTCCTATCTTCTATGAAGCAGTTGATCAGCTTATTCTTCAGTAAGAAAGAACAATAAAACAATGTCCCTGCATCATTTTGTGTACATTTATCTGGCATTGTGCTTGATTGAAATCAATCTCTCACTCACAATCCTGTGGATATCCCCAGGCCATAGAATCAATGCAAGTTAATACCAAACAGGTTTAAACACACACACGCCAGATGTCTCCAAATTCAGACACTTCAAAGTCACTCCTGCAATTGGCCTTATTCTCAACTGCTTCTGTTATCTTCAATCACTCCAGTTCAATCTCATCCCACATTACAGGCTCTGTTCCTGGCACTGGGTTGAAGAAGTGCTGCTGATACAGCCATGCAGCAACCCCACTGTTAACAAAGGCATTTTTTGGGGTCTTCTGAGATGCCGTTAGGTGCTCGGTTAAATCTTAACGCACAAAGACAAATTCCTATTGCCTTCTACCCACAGCCGATGGACTTTCAGCCTCCGATACGCCTCAGTTTTAAAGGGGTGAATTTCATTGCTGTTTTCAGCACATCAGTGGTGGGCAAACAGCAGAGGAAATTTATTCAGGCAAGGGAAATAGAGTGAAAGCCTTTCCTGCCTGATATCTGCCATTAAAACGGTTCTCCTGAGTTGCCTTGTGCTTTTGGAACCTTCCCAGAATCCGCCCACCGAGTCCCTCATTGCGTCTGTCAGAATGAGGATCGGTCTTGAGCTCCGAGCTTCCTGCTTTTACACTCCTAGAGCACTCTAGGTAACTTAGATAAGGTGCAGCAGCTGCTGAGTCACCTGATCAAGGTGGATGTGAGGAGTTTGTGACAGAAGTCCAGACAGTTTGAACGGTGATTTTTGCAGTTGGGTTTTGTTTGCTATTCTGCCTACAGACACCTACATTTGTAGAAATTAATGGGGATGGGGTTATAACTGGGGTTATAGTCTCTGGCCAGTCAGAAGTATCTGAGCTGCTCCAGAGCCCTGTGCGGTTTCAAATCGCTCCCCTTTTCTTGGTTCTGACCGCCGGACTTATTCAGTAGCGATGTAGACAAAACAAGACTCGTGGTTGGGTGCAAAGAAGACCAGTATTTATTGAAATAAAAGGAAATAAATTGAAAATAATCAATACAGCACACCTATGTTTAATACAGCACTATTTTGCTTAATACAACACTCTTTTACTTAATACAGCACTTTTACCTTGTGCGGCACACTTTTACATAATACAGTACACTTTTGCTTACTACAGCACTCTTTTTCTTAGTACAACACTCTATTACTTAATAGGGGAGAGGAAACGGACACATCGAGGGAAATTTGACTAAAATTACAATTTTAACAAAATTCCCCTTAATTCCCACCCCTAATACCTATCTAAGTTTCCTTGTAATGGGCCAGAAAATCTATGCTCAACAGTGAAACGCCTGCTCCATGCCCCTGAAGTCTATATTCTTCACTGCCCCGAAGTAGAGATACCCCAGTATTTAAAATTAACTGCTGGTATTCCACTTCTTTTGGGCGGGCTTGCTGAGCTGTTCTTCTGTAGGCAGAGCACGGAGGCAAGGTGGCAGAGAGAGAGAGAGATGGCTTCCCAAGAGGCTATCTATATACCCCAATTGGGAGCCGAAATCTTCGCACCCAAATCCGCATGTATCTGGGCTATACAAAAGGGAATCGATCTGTCCCCATTGACTGTGATAGGTTTTAATGTATTACCCCATTCATTGACTGGTTTGAATAAAGCTGTCTCAGTTTGAAAAAAACATGTCTGTTTCCTTAAGTGCTGAGTAAACAGCCCTTGGATGTTCATGTAAACAGATCCAATTGTCCTGCGGTCACCGCCCAACTGCAATTGATTGACAGTCTCAAGTACTTAAACTCTTGAGTCAACATTGTAGAGCGTTCGTGTAAACAAGCTTCCATTGTCCTGCGGTGAAACTTCCTAAACTGCAGTTGATTGATAGTTTAAATACCTTATAGGAATGTCTAGTTCCTATCAAGAGACTGAGGTTGACTCAGGCGTTCAACAAATGATGTTTAATATAAACCAAACTGAGTTTAACAAACCAATGCACGAGAACTACGAAAACAGGTCTAGTCAGTTCGGAGGCTCCACGAGGACTGCTTGGGCGGTCCCGTGGCTGGCATCATGACATCATCACATTTTTCCCACCGATGGGGACCACGTGATGAACGGCGTGATGTCATCGCGTTTACCCGCGCTCTTAAAGGGACCGCGCTCTGTACATGCAAACAGTATATACAAAGATACAGACTCAGGCTGTAGTTAACATATTGTTAAAGGGAATTATATACATTTGATCAGAGCCCCTTAGTGCCCCCCCAGAATTGTCTTTAACAGAAAAAGTGAAACGGCAAGGAGGCCTGACAAGCCTGTCTGAGCGACTTCTGTACCGTTGGAGTGGAAGCTGCTGGACGGCGGGCGGGCTGGCGGGCGTTGGCGCTTGATCTGGCACGGTGACTGTGGGCGGTCGGCCACATTTTGGTGGCTGTGCGGTCTCGACTGGGCGGTCAAGGTCCAAGTATGCCGGCTTCAACCGGTCAACCGAAATGTGGTCCGGTTTACCTCTGATATCCACCGAGAAAGTTTTGTCTCCCGGCTCTAGCATGCAGAAAGGACCAGTGTAAGGAGATTTGAGTGGATCCCGATGAGCGTCGTGGCGGATGAACACATATTCGGCGTTCTTCAGCTCTGCTGGGACGTGGGAGTTCTGAAAGCCGTGATGCGATGTTGGTACTGGTGCAAAACACCTGGCTGCCTCCTGGTGGCTGATGAGTTGATTGGATACGGCCCATGGCTCTGTTGGAGTCGGAAGGAAATCACATGGTACGCGTCGTGGTTGGCCATAGACGAGCTCTGCCGAGGACGAGCGAAGATCTTCCTTGGGTGCCGTGCGAAGACCCAACAGGACCCATGGTAGCCTGTCAACCCACCCAGCACCTTGGAGGCTGGCCCTCAGTGCGGCTTTGAGCGACCTGTGAAACTGTTTGCACAGACGTTCGCCTGTGGATGGTAGGCTGTGGTGCGATGGAGCTTGATGCCGAGTCCCTGAGCCACAGCGTTCCAGAGCTCAGAGGAAAATTGCGGTCCACGATCAGAAGAGATGTCCGCCGGTACCCCGAAACGGGCGACCCAAGAGGAGATGAATGCCCGGGCTACGTCTGCCGAAGTGGTGGATGACAAGGGAACTGCCTCTGGCCATCTCGTGGTGCGGTCTACCATCGTAAGGATGTGTGTAAACCCATGAGAAGGTGGAAGTGGCCCCACCAGGTCTACATTCACGTGATCGAACCGTCGCTCCGGAACAGCGAAGGTGGCCAATGGAGCTTTGACGTGATGCTGCACCTTGGCCTTTTGGCAGACCACGCAGGTGTTGGCCCAATCACGGACATCCATATGCATGCCCCGCCAAATGAACTTGGACGACATCAGCCTTTGCGAGGCCTTCATGCCCGAATGCGACAGCCCGTGTATGGCGTCATACACTTTCCGGCACCAGGCGACCGGCACGATAGGGCGAGGATCTCCAATGGAGACATCACAAAGTAGCGTGGTGCCTGCGGCGTGCAATTTGACGTCGGCCGCTTGGAGGCTAGAGGGGCTGGTTCAGTAAGCTTGCACCTCTGGATCCGAGGCTTGATCCGCAGCCATGAGGGCATAGTTGATGCTGAGCTGGACTGCCTGAACGGTCGCGCGGGAGAGGCAATCCGCCGCCAGGTTGTCTTTACCGGGCATGTGCTGAATATCAGTTGTGAACTCAGAGATAAACGTCAACTGACGTTGTTGTCGGGCTGACCACGGTTCGACCATCTTGGCCATAGTGAATGTTAGTGGCTTATGGTCTACAAAAGCAGTGAAATGACATCCCTCCAGCAAGAACCGGAAATGGCGGATGGCCAGAAAAAGAGCCAGCAACTCCCGGTCGAAAGTACTGTACTTCCGCTCGTTTCACCATAGTTGACGGCTGAAGAACGCCAGCGGTTGCCACGTTCCATTTACCCACTGTTCCTGCACTGCACCGATGGCGTAGTCTGATGCATCGGTGGTGAGGGCGATGGTGGCACCTGGCAGCGGGTGCGCCAGCATGGTCGCGTTGGCGAGGGCGCTTTTTGTGTCAACGAATGCCCGGTCCATGTTGACCGTCCAGCTTACCGGATCCTTGCCAGACTTGCCCTTGAGGGCTTCGTACAGGGGCTGCATGAGAAGAGCTGCCTTAGGCACGAAGCAGTGGTAAAAGTTTACCATCCCGAGGAACTCCTGCAGGGCCCTGATGGTCTGCGGGCGTGGAAAAGATGTTACTGTCTCCGCCTTCATTTGCAAAGGAATTGCGCTGTCCGATGTGATGCGATGGCCCAAGAAATCAACCTGTTGCAGGCCGAACTGGCACTTGGCCGGGTTGATGATCAGGCCGTGTTGGCTGAGGCGTCTAAAGAGGGTGCGTAAATGGCAGATGTGCTCCTCTTTGTTGGAACTGGCGATGAGGATGTCGTTGAGGTGGATGAAAAAAAACTTGAGGTCCCGAAGTACGGAGTCCATCAGACGCTGGAAAGCCTGTGCAGTGTTCTTCAGTCCAAACGGCATCCGCAGAAATTCGAAAAGGCCGAATGGGGTGATGACTGCAGTTTTTGGGATGTCTTGCGGGTGCACGGGGATCTGGTGGTAGCCACGGACAAGGTCGACTTTGGAAAAAATGGTATTTCCTGCCAAATGGGCAGAGAAATCTTGGATATGAGGGATCGGGTACCGATCAGGAGTAGTGGCATCGTTTAGGCGTCGGTAGTCGCTGCATGGCTGCCATCCGCTGCCAGGTTTTGGGACAATGTGTAGAGGCGAAGACCAGGGACTATTCGACCAGCGAATAATCCCTAACCGTTCCATCGTGGCGAACTCCGCTTTCACAGCCGCTAAGTTGCCAGGTTCGAGGCGCCGGGCCCATGCATAGACCGGGGAGCCAGTAGTGGTGATGTGATGTTCGACACCATGTTTCGTGGCCGTGGAGGAGAAGGTGGGTCTGGTCAGGTCTGGGAAATCTCCTAGCAGGCGAGCGAACTCATCCGGAGGTGGGAACGCACAGGAGACGATGTGCGACATGGCGTTACTTCGGTGGCAAGGGATGGAGTGGAACGTGGCCGCATTGATTAAACGGTGGTGCCTTACATCAACCAGGAGACTGTTGGCACACAAGAAATCTGCACCGAGGATGGCTTGCGAGACCTTGGCCGTGATGAATTCCCAGCAAAACCGCTGGCCGCTGAAACATACCTGGACCCGCCGTCTGCCGAAGGTCCGAATAGCCCCGCCATTAGTCGCCTTGAGGGAGAGGCCGTGCCTCCCAGCCTGTATATCAAGATTTGACGCGGGTAGGATGCTACACTGCGCCCCGGTGTCGCAGAGGAAACGTCGACCAGAGAGGGAGTCAGTGATAAAAAGAAGCTATCCCGCACTTCCGATTGCCATCGCAGCCGTGGGGCACCCGTTAGAGCCAGTCCTCTTTTGCCAGAGTTGATGTTGGGTTTTTTTGGGGGGGAGAAGCTGCAGGGAGGGAGGCAACATCTTGCTTTCGCGCCAAAATGGGCGTGGTAGAAGCACAACCCCGTAGGTTGAGGAGCTGGGGTGGCGTCTGTGGGGGATGGGCGCCTCGTGGCAGCGCAGTACTGCTGCATCACCGCAAAGATCTTGTCCACTTCGGCAGCAAGCGCTGCGCAGTCTGTGACTTTGGACCGGGCCAGGGCAGCTTGTATTGGCTCCGGTAA
The DNA here is from genome assembly GCF_052327205.1 of Somniosus microcephalus. Lineage (NCBI taxonomy): Eukaryota > Metazoa > Chordata > Chondrichthyes > Squaliformes > Somniosidae > Somniosus > Somniosus microcephalus. Next base: position 93,897,778 of record NC_140999.1, on the reverse strand, counting down.
CTGACTGAGGAAGACCTCCCTAAAGAGGAAGCATTCCGGTTCGGAGCCAAGGAGCATGAGCATTTGGCTCATGAGCTCAGACGGCTTGGAGTCCCCGAGGCCGGGCATAGCGAGCAGTCGGCGGGCACGCTCCGCCTTCGTGAGCCCGAAGACCTGTAACAACCGCGCCTTGATAGTTTCATACTTGCGGTTGTCCGGGGGGTTCTCAAGCAGGCTGACGATCCGCGAGGCGGTGGAGCTGTCGAGTGCGGAGACCACGTAAAAGTAACGGGTCTGACCCGCAATGATATTCCATAGTGCAAACTGGGCTTCAACCTGGACGAACCATGAGGTCGCTTGTTGCTCCCAGAATTGCGGTAGCTTCAATGCAATGGCGTTTGTTTCCATGCTTCGTTCCTTCTGCGAAAACCGTTCACAAAAGTCGGGGTCACCAATGTAGGAATGTTTAGTTCCTATCAAGAGACTGAGGTCGACTCAGGCGATCAACAAACGATGTTTAATATAAAACAAACTGAGTTTAACAAGCCAATGCACGAGAACTACGAAAACAGGTCCAGTCAGTTCGGAGGCTCCACGAGGACTGCTTGGGCGGTCCTGTGGCTGGCGTCATGATGTCGTCACGTTTTTCCCGCCTATGGGGATCACATGATGAATGGCGTGATGTCATCACGTTTGCCCGCGCTCTTAAAGGGACCGCGCTCTGTACATGCAAACAGTATATACAAAGATACAGAGTCAGGCTATAGTTAACATATTGTTAAAGGGAATTATATACATTTGATCGGAGTCCCTTAGTGGCTCCGCCACAACCTCCTTACTTCAGAGGCTGTTTTTTTTTTTAAATCCTTTGTCAGCCATCTTTGATTTTCCTTCAACATACACACAGTCTGTGTTGTGTCTTTTGCCACGAGGCCGGACAGTCATCTTTGATTTTCCTTTTCACATACACACAGGCTGCACTTTCCTTCTGCCACAAGGTCTGATGGCCATTTTGATGCCCTGGATTTTTAAAGGTATATTCTACCCAGGTTTTCTTTAATCAAAAATATAATCTTCGGGGCTGTAGAAATTTTGGAAATTCTTGCGAAACCTTACAGTCCCCCATCGGATACTAAAACTTGCTTGTAGTATCCTGTACAAAGGTGAGCAATAATTTCTGACCCCCCACAAACAACCTTCCCTTACACTTATCTAGATCTATCTTTGATCCCCCGACACCTCCATCTCCCCTACCCAGAGAGAATTGCAGTACACGGTAGGCATCTATTGACAGAAAAACACGATTAGTTAAATAATCAATACACGGAGATGGTCCAATGCCCCTGCACCACTGAGTATTCACAATAATTCAAGCATGGAGGGGCCCAATGCCCCTGCACCACTTGTGACATAGTTTTAACATGATACAACATCTTTAATGGGATTACCACCAAGCCAAAACATATCTGTTCAAAATACAAATGGAAGAAAATGAGCTTTCCTTTTCCTTTTTTTTATATAATGCAATAGCCTGACACTTTAATAAATGGCACCATTCTACAGCCGTAAATGTGTATCAAATTTTACAATCTGCAAACACGACAATCCGTAGGCATGTGCAATTTGTTCAATTGACTTTAAACAAGTAGTACAATCTCACAGTTAGGAACTAAATTCACACGTTATTTCCTTTGGAGTTGGGCCCAGTACATAATACAAGATATAAAATAATTAACAAGCCTTTTGTAAACTCTTAATCTTAATTGGGATCTCCAATAACAGTTATAATGCTGTGGGCACCTGCCTCCTGCAGACCCCTCCCGTCATGGGCTAGGGGTGCTCCTTTCCTCAAGCATCCAAAGACACGATGGTCCTCTGTACCTTCCGGAACTCTGAAAAAGACTTTAAAAAGAAAACATCTAGCCAGGTCCCCTGGCTCGGGGGAGTGTGATCAGGTCCCGCGACCTTGGCTCACATAATACAACTTCTGGAATGGTACAATACTTAAAACTTATACTCTAATAATGAACACTACCGATATGCAATATAAAATTTAAAATTAACACGTTATACCTTAATCCTTTATACACATTTTTGAACAAAGCTATATACAAGCACTGCCCGTCTCCGGGCGGCCAGCCTAATCCCTGTTTGGGCTGCCACAGGCTGCTCCCTGTGGCGTGGCTGGATTGATCCCAATTTCTAGTCCCTCACAGCTTATGGCTGTTGGTTGGGGACTTCTGTCTTTTGGCTTCTCCCTGGCTCGGGAGTCCACCCTATTCCACTGGAAAGCTGGTGACCATACTTTCTTGGGCTGGGGTACCTGAAGAGACCTCCTAGGGAGTGTCGCTGGTGGGGCTACCCCAGCGAGCGGACCCTTAGCTCGGGTCACACTCCTTGCTAGCTGGGGACCTCCTCCTTCGGGTCCCTTCCTTCCCAAACCTGGGCTGGGGACAGGCAATCCCTTGCCACCGGCTGCCGGTGGCTGAGAGCCTTCCCCTTCAGGTCTGAGACCTGGTTCAGGCTCCTCCCTGGAGTCCCACAAGAGAGGGGGAATCGCTCGGGCCAAGTGCTGGGGAATTCTCCTCTCACGCACGCAACTGCGCCTGCGTGTGCAGTCTGTGTGAGCGTATGCGCTGCAGGCTGAGGATTTCTATTCTCAGGTTCAATCCCAGCTGCCTGTTTCCCTGCCCCCGGCTCAAACACCCTGCATTGTTTAATATAACTGGCAGCCTGCCAGTAATCCTGTTCTAAATCCTTTTCCCTTACCAGGGCTGCCTTAAAGGTGGAATCTTGGGCTTGGGCCTGCTTTTGGTCCGGGGCCAAAGCTATCCCCTGTGTGCCTCCCCTGCCCTGGATTGTTGCTACCAGACCTGCTCTCCTTCCCTGTCCCCCTGCTTCAACAACTTACACTGGTCATGAATGGCTTCTCCCCTAACACAAGCCACAGCGCCTGCCTGTGCAGCCTGTGAGCTTGTACCCGCTGCGGGCTGAGGATTTTTGACCTCAGGTGCACTCCCAGCTACCTGTTTCCCTGTGGGTCCCATTAAGCTAAATGGGACTTTGTTAGACCGGGGTGAATTGGTCAGGTCTTCCGAGTGGACCACCATGCTGGAAGCTCCAGTGTCCACCGAATATCTCCCCTGCACCGTCTTCACCCCCATTTTAACATAGGGCCTGCTCCTCTCAGCATTTTTGCGGGGACACAGGTCAAGAGGCTGTGCTGGCTCTAGTCATTTCTGGGAGTGGTATGGGGCAGATGGGGTCAAAGCACCGGTGGTGGCTGCTACTCTCCCCTGGCCAGTCAGGAGAGACCGTAGGGACTATAAAAATGACTCGATCGCAGCGGGAGGGATATCTGGTCCTGCCTTTTGGGCTGGGGCTGTGGGATCCTTTCCCTGGTTAACCTCCCAGGGATTCTTACAGTCTTTTCTCCAGTGACCGTCTTTCCCGCACCCATAACAATTTAACCTAGCCTGGGAGGGACGGTTCCCCTCCTGGTGCCACTCTTTCTTACTCTGGCTCCCAGGTTTAACCTCATGGACCTTTTCCTTGGGTTAGGGCATCTCGATACACCTTAGGTTTCTAAAGGCTACTGTGAGCTGGCGGATCACTGCTTCTTCGGTGCTCTGGGGGTTTCGGGGGTCAAACCAAGCTGTGACCTGGGCTTGGATCTGGGGTAGGCTGTTTGTCATAAGACAATGGAGCCAGTGGGTCAATTGGACTGGGTCCAGTGCTGCCCACCCAGACATTCCCGGGCATGTGCTCCGGTAGACTGGCCACAGCCTGTCTGCGAACGCCTTTGGGGACTCCCCTGGGAGCTGCAGCGTTCTTTCTACCCGGGCGAATGGACTACCATCATTGAGTCCCGTGGCCTCCAATATCTCATTCTTGAGACCCTCATAATCCCTCTGCCCCCTTTTGCACTCACCAGATAGGGACTGGAGGAGATCACCTGCCAGGGAAAACAGCAGAATTTTTGCTTGCTCTGCGTCATCGCAGTCATTTACACAAGCTGCCTGCTCTATCTCCCTGAAGTGAAGAGAGGGGTCTCCCTTTTTAGTGAGCTTGGGGATGTGGCTAACCATGTCCCTGAGCTGGTGGGTGCCATACAGCACCACAAACTGATTCTGGATGGCCCCTGACTCATCTTCATCAACGGGCGGACCGTACCTCCGTTGTCGGAGGGGGTGCATTGGTCCCGGTCCCGGCCTATCTAGCGGGGCCTGCTGTGCTTCCTCTACCACCTCATCCTCCACCCCCCTTTGCTGCCAGAGCTCCTGAAAGCTCGGAGCCGTGGGTGGCGGTCGTGGGACCTCTTGTTAAGTCCGTGAATGATTGAGACACGGACTAGCAGGAGAGAAACAAAGAGATCTTGACTGGTGAAAGGCATAAATGAAACTAAAACAACAGAGGCTCTCTAGCGCCTTTTATACAGGGGTGGTCACTGCCGGTACTGCAGTCTGAGACCAGTTATTCTCTTAAAGGTACATACACAACAATTCCTCCCCTTTTAGATAAACAGTACATAACATTCATTTAACAACTAATGATAACGAATTACAATCACAATTACTGTTGCTAGATACATTGGTTAAGTTTAAGCAATTATAAGTTCAGTCTTTGAGGAGGCTTCCTGATTCTGTCTGGATAACGCCTCTTTGGGGTATCAGGTTCTTCTGGCAATGTTGAGTCGGAATCAATGTTGTTGTTTGGTTCATCTGCTTCCAATATTACCGGGTCTGCGGTAGCTGCAATTGGAATGTCGATTTCATTACCAGGTGTATCAGATCGTGGTGTGGAGTTGACGTTTTCCAGTGACTCTAGAATCTGGTCAGCATGTCGTCTTATAATGCGCTCCCCAATGTCCACGGTATACATGAGAGGTCCTTGTCGTGTACAAATCGTTCCTGGCTGCCATTTCTCAGTGCGGTAGTCCCGGGCCAAAACTGGTTGACCTATCTTAAAACTCCTGGTCGGCCTTTCATTCATATTCTGAAACTGCCTGTTCTCCACATCTCTTCGGACGTTTGGCTTAACCAAATCCAAGTGGCATCGTAGTCTTCAATTGAAGAACATCATGGCTGGAATTTGGTTGGTAACCGCATGTGTCGCATTCCGGTAGGCAAACAAGAAGTTGTCCACCTTGTGTTGTAGGGGTATATCTTCATTACACATTGCCTTGATAGCCTTCTTGAATGTTTGGACAAACCTCTCGGCCAATCCATTAGTGGCTGGATGATATGGGGCAGATGTGTAATGCTTAACACTATTGTTCTTTAAGAACCTCCGGAACTCTTCAGACACAAACTGTGGTCCATTGTCAGAGCAAATCTGTTCAGGCAGCCCATTCCTGGCGAATATGGTTCGTAAAACTGTGATAGTTTTTTCCGTGGTGGTTGAGGACATTTTTATTACCTCTGGCCACTTTGAATGTGCATCCACCGCAATTAAAAACATTGAGTCCATGAAGGGACCAGCAAAATCAATGTGCACCCTTTGCCATGGAATGAGGGCCACTCCCATGGATGCAGAGGAGCTTGTGGTGGGGCGTTTTGGACCTTCTGGCATCCTGCACAGCTCTTGGTCATCTCTTCGATTTCTCTATCGATTCCCGGCCACCACACAAACGCTCTGGCTAAGCTCTTCATTTTTACCCTACCCAGATGACCCTCATGAAGCTCATTGAGCACTCTATCCGTCAACTTAGGTGGAATTACTACTCTGGATCCACACATCAAGGTTCCTCTGCACACTGACAGCTGTTCTCTTCTCGGCGAGAATGCTGGCAGCAGTGGTTCGCCATGTGCTGACCATCCCTTCACCTTTAAATCATAGACCCGTGATAGTGTCGGGTCATTCCGTGTTTCCTTTTCTATGTTTGCATTCATCACAGGGAGACATTCGACTATGGTCGAGTGGAATAACTCCATTGGATCCACTGCAAGGTCTTCTTCTTCCACCGTCGGCAACGGTAGACGTGACAATCCATCAGCATTTCCATGCTGTTTAGTTCCTTTGTACTCGATGTCATATTGGTGTGCCCCTAGGAAAAGGGACCATCTCTGCAGCCGTTGTGCTGTCATTATCGGTACGCCCTTCTGAGGGTTGAAAATGGAGACAAGAGGTTGATGATCGGTTAGTAGAGTAAATTTTTGACCATGCAGATAGTGATTGAACTTCTTCACCCCCCACACTAGGCTGAGGGCCTCTCTGTCAATCTGGGCGTAGTTACGCTCGGCAGAATTTAACGAGCGTGACACAAAAGCTATCGGCCTCTCCGAACCATCAAGGAATTTATGTGACAGTACCGCCCCAATGCTGTAGGGAGACGCATCACACGCCAGCCTGATTGGCAGTGCTGGGTTGTAGTGAGCCAATACTTCCTTTGAAGTGATTAAGTCCTTACTCTTCTGAAAAGCACGCTTACAATCATCGCTCCATTTCCATGCTACCCCCGTTTGTAGCAGGGCGTTCAGTGGGTGCAGAATTGTCGACAAATTTGGCAAAAACTTCTGAAAGTAATTCACCAACCCGAGGAATGACCTCAGCTGCGACACATTTTCAGGCGCTGGGGCCTTAACAACCGCTTCAATTTTGTCAGGGGACTTATGTAACCCCTCTTCATCAATCAAGTGGCCACAATACGATGTCTGTTTCTTAAAAAATTCGCACTTGGGGCGGTTGGCTCGCAGCCCATGTTCCCGTAGTCTAGTGAGCACCTGTTCTAGGTTGTTAAGGTGTTCACTGTCATCTTCACCTGTTACAAAGATGTCGTCCAAGTAACACTGAGTCCCCGGAATCCCTTGCAGGACTTGTTCCATCGCTCTTTGCCATATCGCCGGAGCCGATGCTACTCCGAATACCAATCGATGATACTGGTAAAGACCTTTATGAGTGTTTATCGTGAGATACTTCCTAGAAGACTCTTCAACCTCCATCTGCAAATATGCTTGTGCTAGGACAATTTTTGTAAAACGCTTCCCTCCAGACAGCGAGGCGAAGATGTCTTCTATCCTTGGAAGAGGATATTGTACTGTGCGAAGGATAGGGTTCACCGTCACCTTGAAATCCCCACAGATGCGAATCTTCCTTGGCTCTCCGGACTTATTGGTTAACGTTTTCTTCATGACAGGAACGATGGGTGTTGCCCACTCGCTCCAGTCGACCTTAGACAACATGCCCACCTTCTCCAGATTCTCCAGCTCTGCCTCGACGGCTGGGCGAATTGCATATGGTACCGGTCTCGCTTTGAAAAACTTGGGAACTGCATTCTCTTCTATTTTTATCGAGGCGATTATGCCTTTAAGCGTGCCCAGTTCTTGTTGAAATACCTCTTTGGTGTTAGCTAAGATTGTTGACAATCGTCCAGGAGTGACGTCTTCATCTTTTTTACCGTCCACCGTCATTGCATGAATGGAATGCCAATCTAAGTTTATCTTCCTGATCCATTCCCATCCCATTAACGGTGGTCCACCATTTGGCAGTATGTAGAGATACAATTTCCGTATTTTCTTGCCATTGTATTCGACAGGCACCCTTATTTTTCCTCTGGAGTATACTTTTTGCCCCGTATACGTCGTCAAGATGATGGATGTCTCTCTCAAGGGTATGTGTGAAAATAGCCACTCGTAGTCACGTCGATTCATGACGGTTAGCGCTGATCCTGTATCCAATTCCATTTTAACTTGGGACCCTACTTATCGTGAGAGTGACCCAAATGGTTCGGTGATCCTCTTTTGCGATTACATTGTGAAGTTTGAGACAGCTTAGTCTTCTGTTTCCGGATTCACTATCGCTCATCTGGTCTTCGGAACTACTGTCCGTCATCTTTTGTACTTTCTTGTACGGTTCCTTAGTAGCCTTTTTGTTGTCGCTGGTCTTCTTCCCAGACCTACAAACTCGTGCAATGTGTCCAATCTTCCCGCATTGTCTGCATATTTTATCTTTGGACCAGCAGTCCTTCTGGTCATGGTTAGTTCTGCCGCAGCGATAACATTTTGCAAATCCCCGTGTCACTTCGTGGGTGCCGTATTCCTGTGGTTTTTGTTGAATTTCTGCAGATCCCCTGGCTGCTGCTTCATACGATACTGCCACGCTTAAAGCCTTATCTAGCGTCAGCTCTTTTTCTGCGAGTAACTTCTTCTGTGTTCCTTCACTCAGGAGTCCACAGACAAATTTGTCCCGTAGGGTATCTGCCAGTCCTGCTCTGAACTGGCAGTGCTTTGATAGCTTGCGTAGTTCCGTAAGATACTCAGCATTGCTCTCATCTTTGTGCTGAGTTCTCCTGTGGAATTTAAATCTTTCTGCTATCAACAGCGGTGCAGGGTTTAAGTGCTCCTGTAGAACAGCAACAATTTCGTTAAAACTCTTCGCCTTCGGTTTGGCTGGAGTAATCAGGTCCCGCAATAGGCCGTACGTTCTAGCGCCCATTAAGTTTAACAATACTGATGCCTTTTTCCCCTTCACTATATCGTTTGCCTCGAAATATACCTCGACTCTTTCCACATATGTGGTCCAGTCCTCTAATGTTTTATCAAAAGCAGTGATACAGCCAGTCTTCGGCATCTTGCAAATCTAAAATGGCACCTCCCGCGCTTTGCCTTCTTCCCCGCTGTTGTTAGCGCTGCTTTCCATGGTTTCTTGCGCGTATTCTTTTTCTTTTATTATTTTCCCGTCGTGGAGCGGACCCTCTGGGATGTTTCCCTCCCTCTTCTGAGGTCCGAACGCTGCCCAGCTTCGAAACACCAGCCGCGCCCTGTATGCTCCACCCTCTCTCTCTCTCCTTGCTTCCCGACTCGCTGCCCGGCCCCGTTGCAGCCCAGGAAGGATCAGAGCACTACCTGCCACCAGCCCAATTAGCTGGGAAACCACGGACCAAGGAACCCAGCCTGGCTCTGGACAGTCTCTCCTGCAAGTTTTGAAATCGATGATTGACGGTCGACGCCCGTTTCTCGAGTTTCAATGGCCTATTTTTTTTTTTTTTTTTCTTCTGGCTCCGACCTTCAACACGTCGTCGGAGCTGCTGCTGAGTTGCAGGTACGTACATTTCTAACTCATCGCCAGTGTTAAGTCCGTGAATGATTGAGACACGGACTAGCAGGAGAGAAACAAAGAGATCTTTACTGGTGAAAGGCATAAACAAAACTAAAACAACAGAGGCTCTCTAGCGCCTTTTATACAGGGGTGGTCACTGCCGGTACTGCACTCTGAGACCAGTTATTCTCTTAAAGGTACATACACAACACCTCTGATTCCCTGACCAACCTTTTCCTGGGTTTTGCCGGTGGGACGGTTTTATTTGGGTTGCCGGTAAAATCCGGCTGACCTGCCTTTGGGCTGATCAGACATATCATCCCCTTTGCCCTCTTTAAAGCCATATTCAAGCTTTCTATCTCTTCCCTGCAGGGACCATGATCTGCTTTCTCAAACCCTTGCTCGCAGGCCACCTTATATGCTGCCTTTACCTCCCTAACCTTTTCTTCCTGCGCTTTTACTTCTTGTATGGGGCGGGCGTTCTCCTCCCGCACCCTCATCTCATTGCTCTTGGCCTCTGCAACTAGGCACTTCAGGTACTCTGACTCGTGCCTCGTGTGGCTTTTGCCCTCACTAAACTGGACCACCAGGTGCTCTATCTTGGCCTGGTATTCTTCAACCTCCCTTTCCCTATCCCAACTATCTGCTCTAGATTCCCTAAGCCTGCAGGTAACTTCCCCAAGCCTGCGGGCACCTAACCACAAACAGACCAGTGGGCTGATAAAAAGAAAACCAATAACTGCTGCTCTCTCCAGACCCAAACCACCATCTGCTACATCGCATACCATTGCCGATGGTCCTGCCACCGTCTCCATTTTGTAGAAATTAACGGGGATGGGGTTATAACTGGGGTTATAGTCTCTGGCCAGTCAGAAGTATCTGAGCTGCTCCAGAGCCCCGTGCGGTTTCGAATCGCCCCCCTTTTCTTGGTTCTGACTGCCAGACTTATTCAGTAGCAATGTAGACAAAATGAGACTCATGGTTGGGTGCAAAGAAGACCAGTATTTATTGAAATAAAAGGAAATAAATTGAAAATAATCAATGCAGCACACCTATGTTTAATACAGCACTATTTTGTTTAATACAACACTCTTTTACTTAATACAGCACTTTTACCTAGTGCGGCACACTTTTACTTAATACAGTACACTTTTGCTTACTACAGCACTCTTTTGCTTAGTACAACACTCTATTACTTAATAGGGGAGAGGAAACGGACACATCGAGGGAAATTTGACTAAAATTACAATTTTAACAAAATTCCCCTTAATTCCCACCCCTAATACCTCTCTAAGTTGCCTTGTAATGGGCCAGAAAATCTATGCTCACCAGTGACACACCTGCTCCGTGCCCCTGCAGTCTGTATTCTTCACCACCCCAAAGTAGAGATACCCCAGTATTTAAAAGTAACTGCTGGAATTCCACATCGTTTGGGCGGGCTTGCTGAGCTGTTCTTCTGTAGGCAGAGCATGGAGGCGATGTGGCAGAGAGAGAGAGAGATGGCTTCCTGAGAGGCTATCTATATACCCCAATTGGGAGCCGAAATCTTCGCGTCCAAATCCGCATGTATCTGGGCTATGCAAAAGGGAATCGATCTGTCCCCATTGACTGTGATGGGTTTTAATGTATTACCCCATTCATTGACTGGTTTAAATAAAGCTGTCTCAGTTTGAAAAAAACATGTCTGTTTCCTTAAGTGCTGAGTAAACAGCCCTTGGATGTTAGTGTAAACAAATCCAATTGTCCTGCGGTCACCGCCCAACCGCAGTTGATTGACAGTCTCAAGTACTTAATCTCTTGAGTCAACATTGTAGAGCTTTCGTGTGAACAAACATCCATTGTCCTGCGGTGAAACTTCCTAAACTGCAGTTGATTGACAGTTTAAATAGCTCATTACTTCAGAGGCTGGGTTTTTTTTAAAATCCTTTGTCAGCCATCTTTGATTTTCCTTCCACATACACACAGGCTGTGTTGTGTCTTTTGCCACGAGGCCGGACAGCCATCTTTGATTTTCCTTTTCACATACACACAGGCTGCACTTTTCTTCTGCCACGAGGTCTGACGGCCATTTTGATGCCCTGGATTTTTAAAGGTATATTCTACCCAGGTTTTCTTTAATCAAAAATATAATCTTCGGGGCTGTACAAATTTTGGAAATTCTTGCGAAACCTTACACATTGGTTTCTTGCTATTTCCAACAGGTTTAGACCATCGGAAAATTTCCAGCCTAACTGAGGAAAATCTCTCCTTTAGAGTCAATAATAATGGATGAAATCAGTGAACACTTTGAGAGGCACAGGCTAATCAGGGGCAGTCAACATGGATTTGTAAAGCATATGTCATACTTGACTAATTGTTTGAGGAAATCACAGTATATATAGATAAAGGAAATACAATCGATATTGCATGTATGAATTTTCAGAAAACATTTGATAAGTTTCCACTAAAGAGAGTTCTGAAAATTAAGCCACATGGTATTGAAGGGAATGTGGAGAGATAGCTATCTAGAGAACAGAGAGTTAATAGCAGGTATAAAGGGCTATTTTTCAGATGGGCAGGATGTGGGTAGTGGTGTCCCAGAGATTGGTGCTGAAAGCACTTTTGTTTTCCATTTATCTAAATTATTTGGACATAGGCACAAGAGGAATGATATCAAAGTGTGGTATAGATACCAAGTTAGTGGGCATGGCAATCTATGAAGAAGAATGCAATAGATTGTAGGAGGAGAAGGCCAATAGGTGGCAGATGCAGTTCAATGTAGAGAGATGTGGAGTAGTTCATTTTGGGAAAAAGAGCAATGAAAGAAATTATACCCTAGATAGCAAAGTTCTTCATAGAGTGGAGGAACAGAGATCCATATCTTTAAAGGTGTGATTGCAGGTAGGGAAGGCCTTAACATGGAATTCTGGGTTTTATACAGAGAATATTAAAGCAAGGCAATGAGGTTGAATCAGTACAATACATTCAGTACCAGGAATGAAAGGTTATAATTATAAAGAAAAGTTTGAAAATGAGGGCTTTTTCACTGGAACAGATAGGGTTAAGATGTGAGGGGGGATCTTAAAGAGGTTTTCCAAATTATGAAAGGTTCTGAGACAGTAAATAGTGAACAATTATTTGAAGACGGCATAGGCTCCAGAGTAACACTTGAGGACAAGAGGCAGGGTTAGGAACATTTTTCACAGAGACTTATTAGAACATGGAACACTTTACTGCAAGTGGGCATTGAAGCAGAGATTGTATCATCATTTAAAATGGAATTGGATAAGCATTTGAAATATTATAAGATAAAGGGAGAGGGAGATGGGCTTAGAGTAGTCTGGTTGAAGAGTTAGCACTGGCAGAGGCCCCTGGGCCAAATCAGCTCCTTCTGTACTGTAATTCTATGATTTAAAGGTCTGATAATTTATTAATCTTGTGACTGACAGTATGGTATTCTGAAGTGGTTCCAACAGTAGCGCATCAGAAAATAAAATTATTCAATATCTATCGATGCACCTACATCAATCTATCTATCTATCCACTTTTTCTATCTATCATTTATCTATCTATCTATCTCTAGTTGTCCATCTATCTATCTCTGTCCATCTAGCATTGTTTGTCTCTCTGTCTATTTATCCCTTTATCTATCTCTGTTTATCGATTTCTTTATCCATCTATACACATATATCTCTTTGTTTCTGTCTCTCTAATTACATAGAATTACAATGGCCCCGAAATTTACGGGCCAACGCGTTCGGTGCGGCAGGGAGGAGTTAGGGACAGGAAACCCAAAAATACGGGTTTCCTGAACATCCTGCAGTTTTGCTTTTAATTTTTTTCTCCAGGTTTTCCGCTTGACAGCCAGCGTGACTGACAGACTGGCTGCATATAGGGCAAGAAAGACTGTAGCAGAATGATGTAGTGGAGGAGCAAGTAGAGAGAGATCACTGTCGTGCGTTCTAGTAGAGAGATCTCGGAGGGGTGCAGATGGTGGTCGGGAGGCGAGATCGCAGAGAGGGTGGAGATGGTAATCAGGAGGTGAGATCCCAGAGAGGGTGGAGATGGTAATCAGGGGGCGAGATCCTGGAGAGGGTGGAGATGGTAATCAGGGGGCGAGATCCTGGAGAGGGTGGAGATGGTGGTCGGGGGGCGAGATCCCGGAGAGGGTGGAGATGGTGGTCGGGGGGCGAGATCGCGGAGAGGGTGGAGATGGTAATCAGGAGGTGAGATCCCAGAGAGGGTGTCGATGGTAATCAGGGGGCGAGATCCTGGAGAGGGTGGAGATGGTGGTCGGGGGGCGAGATCCCGGAGAGGGTGGAGATGGTGGTCGGGGGGCGAGATCGCGGAGAGGGTGGAGATGGTGGTCGGGGTGCGAGATCCCGGAGAGGGTGGAGATGGTGGTCGGGGGGCGAGATCGCGGAGAGGGTGGAGATGGTAATCAGGAGACGAGATCCCAGAGAGGGTGGTGATGGTAATCAGGGGGCGAGATCCTGGAGAGAGTGGAGATGGTGGTCGGGGGGCGAGATCGCGGAGGGGGTGGAGATGGTAATCAGGGGGCGAGATCCCGGAGAGGGTGGAGATGGTAATCAGGGGGCGAGATCCCGGAGAGGGTGGAGATGGTGGTCGGGGGGCGAGATCGCGGAGAGGGTGGAGATGGTAATCAGGAGGTGAGATCCCAGAGAGGGTGGTGATGGTAATCAGGGGGCGAGATCCCGGAGAGAGTGGAGATGGTGGTCGGGGGGCGAGATCGCGGAGGGGGTGGAGATGGTAATCAGGAGGTGAGATCCCGGAGAGGGTGGAGATGGTAATCAGGGGGCGAGATCCCGGAGAGGGTGGAGATGGTGGTCGGGGGGCGAGATCGCGGAGGGGGTGGAGATGGTAATCAGGAGGTGAGATCCCGGAGAGGGTGGAGATGGTAATCAGGGGGCGAGATCCCGGAGAGGGTGGAGATGGTGGTCGGGGGGCGAGATCGCGGAGGGGGTGGAGATGGTAATCAGGAGACGAGATCCCAGAGAGGGTGGTGATGGTAATCAGGGGGCGAGATCCTGGAGAGGGTGGAGATGGTGGTCGGGGGGCGAGATCGCGGAGGGGGTGGAGATGGTAATCAGGGGGCGAGATCCCGGAGAGGGTGGAGATGGTGGTCGGGGGGCGAGATCGCGGAGGGGGTGGAGATGGTAATCAGGGGGCGAGATCCCGGAGAGGGTGGAGATGGTGGTCGGGGGGCGAGATCGCGGAGAGGGTGGAGATGGTAATCAGGAGGTGAGATCCCAGAGAGGGTGGTGATGGTAATCAGGGGGCGAGATCCTGGAGAGAGTGGAGATGGTGGTCGGGGGGCGAGATCGCGGAGGGGGTGGAGATGGTAATCAGGAGGTGAGATCCCGGAGAGGGTGGAGATGGTAATCAGGGGGCGAGATCCCGGAGAGGGTGGAGATGGTGGTCGGGGGGCGAGATCGCGGAGGGGGTGGAGATGGTAATCAGGAGACGAGATCCCAGAGAGGGTGGTGATGGTAATCAGGGGGCGAGATCCCGGAGAGAGTGGAGATGGTGGTCGGGGGGCGAGATCGCGGAGGGGGTGGAGATGGTAATCAGGAGACGAGATCCCGGAGAGGGTGGAGATGGTAATCAGGGGGTGAGATCCCGGAGAGGGTGGAGATGGTGGTCGGGGGGCGAGATCGCGGAGAGGGTGGAGATGGTAATCAGGAGACGAGATCCCGGAGAGGGTGGAGATGGTAATCAGGAGACGAGATCCCGGAGAGGGTGGAGATGGTAATCAGGAGACGAGATCCCGGAGAGGGTGGAGATGGTAATCAGGGGGCGAGATCCCGGAGAGGGTGGAGATGGTGGTCGGGGGGCGAGATCCCGGAGGGGGTGGAGATGGTAATCAGGAGGTGAGATCCCGGAGAGGGTGGAGATGGTAATCAGGGGGTGAGATCCCGGAGAGGGTGGAGATGGTGGTCGGGGGGCGAGATCGCGGAGGGGGTGGAGATGGTAATCAGGGAGCGAGATCCCGGAGAGGGTGGAGATGGTAATCAGGGGGCGAGATCCTGGAGAGGGTGGAGATGGTGGTTGGGGGCCGAGATAGCGGAGGGGGTGGAGATGGTGGTCGGGGGGTGAGATCATGGAGCGGGTGGAGATGGTAATGGGGGCGGAGAGATCACAGGGGGGGAGTGGAGATGGTGATCGGGGGAGAGATCATGGAGTGGGTGGAGATGGTGATGCGGGGAGAGACTGCAGGGGGAGTGGAGAAGATGGTCGGGGGGAGAGATCGCGAGGGGGTGAAGATGGTGGTTGGCGGGAGAGATCGCGGATGCTGGAGATGGTGGTCAGGGGAGAGATCACGGGGGCTGGAGATAGTGGTCGGCGGGAGAGCTCATAGGGGGGTGACGATGGTGGTCGAGGGGAGAGATCACGGGCAGTGGAGATGGTGGTCGGGGAGAGATCGTGGGGGCTGGAGATGGTGGTTGGGGGAAGAGATCGCGGGGGGTTGGAGATGGTGGTCGAAGGGAGAGATCACAGAGATCGTGGTCAGGGGGGCGGAGATGGTGGTCGGGGAGTGGAGGTCGTGGTTGGGGGAGGTGAGATTGTGGAGGATGGAGACGTTAGTCAGGGGATCCGATCGCGGGTGGGGGGGAAGCAAACAGATCGCGGGGTTGGGTGGGGAGATCGGGGGTCAGAGATCATGGAGGTTGGTCGGGGGTTGGACAGATCATGTGGGGGTTTACAGGGCAACTTGTTGGGCTGGGAGGAAACCCATCTGCTCCTCCTGGCCCATAAGCAGTGCTGTAAAGGTACTTACCTGACAAATCCAGCCCTTCTCACCTCCTTTAACATGCTGAGGTTCCTAAGGCCAGGGAAACCCGGTCAACATGAGTTTAATATAAAAAATTGTTAAAATGCAGGCACGCAGCCACCTTAAAAGGTTTTACTGACTGACCGACTGACCGACCTCCTGAAACCAGATTGGTCACCCACCCCCTGTCCTGCCTCCGTTAAAACTGGACGTGGGCGATCTCGCCCCCCGACCCAAAGTCACCCATTTTTGGCGGTTAAAATTACCACCTTGGAGTCTACAGCACAAAAACAGGCCATTCAGCCCAACTGGTCTATGGCCAGCATTTATGCTCCACAATAGTATATCCTTCAACAGTATTTCTTTCTCCATCATATGTTTATCTAGCTTCCCTTTTAATGCATCTATGATATTCGCCTCAACTACTCCTTGTGGTAGCGATTTCCACATTCTCACCACTCTTTGGGTAAAGAAGTTTCCCCTCAATTCCCTATTGAATTTATTGGTGACTATCTTATATTTATGGCCCCTAGTTTTGGTCTTCCCCACAAGTGGAAATAGCTTTTAATGAATTTTTACATATATGTAATAGTGCCTATACTATCTCTTCCCTAACTTCTTTTAATTTGCACAATGCAATCCATCCAGGGGTTTTATCCTCTCTAAGTTTGATTTGTTTATCAATTATATCTCCCCCCCTCCTTTCTATCTTAAACATCTATCTTTTTTGATCACAAAATTTCTCAACTCCATCCGGGTCCTTTTGCAATTATCTTCAATGTGTCCTCTAGTTACTGACCCTATCAGTTTCTCCTTATCTACTCTATCAAAACACCTTTATTAAATCTCCCCTTAACCTTATCTGCTCTAAGGAGAACAATCCCAGCTTCTCTGGTCCAAGCAGCGCCTGAACAGGAATTTGAATCCTGGACCCTCAGCTTAAAAGTCTGATGCACCATCGACCGAGCTCTCCAGGCTGAAAATCACAGGGCTTGCCAGGGTTTGAACCCGGAACCTCTTGCATTTTAATCAGTGAACCTCCCTATGCAAAAATCATACCCCTAGACCAACAAGCCACTAGCAAATCTAGCTCTCCATTTATTTAGCTGTATTTCTGTCTGGAATTATCTGTATCTCTCAATCTACATCTCTACTTCTCTATCTCTCTCTTCACCCTGCTAGCTCAACCTATCTATCTCTACACATATCTATCTTCGATATCTCAACAAGACTGGTATTTATTGCCCATTCCTAGCTACCCTGAGGTGGTGATGGGTCGCCTTTTTAGTAGCTTGATATGAGTGGCTTTCCAGGCCACTTCAGAGGCTAGTTAAGAGTCAACCGCGTTGGTGTGGGACTGGAGTCGCAGATAGGCCAGACTGGGTAAGGACAGCAGGCTTCCTTCCCTAAATGACATTAATGAACCAGTTGGGGTTTTACAACAATCCAACAGTCAGTTTTACTGATACCAACTTTTTATTTCCAGCTTACGTTCTCTGGATTATTAGTCCAGTAACATAAGAACATAAGAAATAGAAGCAGGAGTAGGCCAATCGGCCCCTCGAGCCTGCTCCGCCATTCAATAAGATCATGGCTGATCTGATCCTAACCGCCAATCCACTATCACAGAACCATCTCCTGAATCTATCAGAATTAGACACACAAAATAGGAGCAGGATCAGGCTACACGGCCCCTGGGCCCGCTCCGTTACCCACAGGGCCATGACCGATCCGAACCTAGACTCATGTCCAAATTCCTGCCCGCTCCCCGTAACCCTTAATTCCCTTTACTTCTAGGAAACTCTCTATTTCTGTTTTAAATTTATGTAATGATGTAGCTTCTACAACTTTTTGGGCAGCATATTCCATGGACCTACCACCCTCTGAGTGAAGTAGTTCCTCCTCATCTCAGTTTTGAAAGAGCAGCCCCTTATTCTAAGACTATGCCCCCTAGTTCTAGTTTCACCCATCATCGGGAACATCTTCCCCGCATCCACCCGATCCAACCCCTTCACAATCTTATATGTTTCAATAAGATCGCCTCTCATTCTTCTGAACGCCAATGAGTAGAGTCCCAATCTACTCAACCTCTCCTCATATGTCCATCCCCTCATCCCCGGGATTAACCGAGTGAACCTTCTTTGTACTGACTCGAGAGCAAGTATGTCCTTTCTTAAGTATGGACACCAAAACTGTACGCAGTATTCCAAGTGCGGTCTCACCAATACCTTGTACAACTGAAGCAATACCTCCCTATTTTTATATTCTATCCCCCTAGCAATGAAAGCCAACATTCCATTGGCCTTCTTAATCACTTGCTGCACCTGCATACTAACCTTTTGAGTTTTGTGCACCAGGACCCCCAGATCCCTTTGTACTTCAGTCCTTTCCAGTTTCTTGCCATTAAGATAATAACTTGCTCTACGATATTTCCTGCCAAAGTGCATAACCTCACACTTTCCAGTATTGTATTCCATCTGCCAAATCTCTGCCCACTTACTTAGCCTGTCGATGTCCCCTTGCAGGTTTTTTATGTCCTCCTCACTCATTACTTTCCCTCCCATCTTAGCATCATCTGCAAACTTTGATATGTTACACTCGGTCCCCTCCTCCAAATCGTTAATATAGATTGTAAAGAGTTGGGAACCCAGCACTGACCCCTGCGGAACACCACTAGTTACTGATTGCCAGTCTGAGAATGAACCATTTATCCCAACTCTCTGCCTTCTGTTAGATAGCCAATCCTCTATCCATGCCAGAATATTACCCCCAATCCCGTGATTTTTTATCTTAAGCAATAATCTTTAGTGTGGCACCTTGTCAAATGCCTTTTGGAAGTCTAAATACACTACGTCCACTGGTTCCCCTTTATCCACCCTATACGTTACTTCCTCAAAGAACTCCAGCAAATTTGTCAAACATGACTTCCCCTTCATAAAACCATGCTGACTTTGTCCTATTAAATTATGATTATCCAAATGTCCTGTTACTGTCTCCTTAATAATGGACTCCAAAATTTTACCTACCACAGATGTTAGGCTAACCGGTCTATAGTTTCCAGCCTTCTGTCTACTGCCCTTTTTAAATAAGGGTGTTACATTAGCAGTTTTCCAGTCTGCCGGGACCTTTGCCGAGTCCAGGGAGTTTTGGAAAATTATTTCCAATGCATCCACAATCCCTACCGCCACTTCCCTCAAGACCCTAGGATGTAAGCCATCAGGTCCAGGTGATTTATCCGCCTTGAGTCCCATTATTTTACCGAGTACCACTTCCTTAGTGATTTTGATCATGTTTAGCTCCTCCCCCACTTTAGCCCCCTGTTTGTCCAGCGTTGGGATATTCTTAGTGTCTTCTACTGTAAAGACTGATGTAAAATATTCATTCAGTGTTTTTGCCATCTCCATATTTCCCACCATTAATTTCCCGGTCTCATCCTCTAAGGGACCAACATTTACTTCAGCCACCCTTTTTCTTTTTATATAACTATAAAAACTCATACTATCTGTTTTTATATTTTTTGCTAATTTACTTTCATAATCTATCTTCCCTTTCTTAATCAATCTTTTTGTTATTTTTTGCTGTCTTTTAAAGTTTTCCCAATCCTCTATCCTCCCACTAGATTTGGCTACCTTATATGCCCTTGTTTTTAGTCGAATACTATCCTTAATTTCTTTACTTAGCCACGGATGGCTGTCTTTTCTTTTACACCCTTTTCTTCTCAGTGGAATATATTTTTTTTGAAAGTTGTAAAATAACTCCTTAAATGTACACCACTGATCATGTATCGTCTTACCCTTTAATCTATTTTCCCAATCCACTCTACTCAATTCCGCTCTCATACCTTCATAGTCTCCTTTATTCAAGCTTAACATGCTTGTTTGAGATCCAACCTTCTCACCCTCTAATTGAATATGGAATTCAACCATGTTATGGTCACTCATTCCAAGGGGATCCTTTACTAGGACATTTTTAATTAATCCCATCTCGTTACACATGACCAGATCTAAGGTTGCTTGCCCCCTGGTCAGTTCAGTTACATACTGCTCAAGAAACCCATCCCTAATACACTCAATGAACTCATCCTCAAGGCAGCCCTGCCCAATTTGATTTGTCCAATTAATATGATAGTTAAAATCCCCCATAATTATAGATGTTCCCTTATCACAAGCCTCAACTATTTCCTGATTGATACTCCGTCCAACAGAGTTGCCACTGTTCGGAGGCCTATAGACTACGCCCACTAGTGTTTTTTTCCCTTTATTATTCCTTACCTCCATCCAAACTGTTTCATTATCCTGATCTTTTGACCCAATATCATTTCTCTGTATTACAGTGATTCCTTCCTTTATTAACATAGCCACCCCACCTCCCCTTCCTTCCTGCCTGTCCTTCCTGATCATTAAATAACCTGGTATGTTTAATTCCCAGGCATTGTCACCCTGCAGCCATGTTTCTGTAATGGCCACAAGATCATACCCATATGTAGTTATTTGTGCCATTAACTCGTCTATTTTGTTACGAATGCTACGTGCATTCAGATAGAGAACTTTCAAAGATGTTTTGTGACACTTAGTTCCTGCTTTTGTCCTTTTTATTACTTTACCTTTTACTCCATACCTTCTGCCCCTTCCTGACACGCTCTGGTTTTTAATTTCCCCACTGCTACCTAAGTCTATGACCTTCTCTGTTGTCATTTTTATTATTTGCTCTCTAGGAACCTCCCCCCCACTAGTTAGTTTAAAGCCCTCTCTACAGCCCTAGTTATATGATCCGCCAGGACTCTAGTCCCTGCACTGGCCAAGTGAAGCCCATCCCAACGGAACAGCTCCCTCCTGCCCCAGTACTGGTGCCAGTGTCCCAGGAAGCAAAACCCATTTCTCCCACACCAGTCTTTGAGTCACGCATTTAACTCTCTAATTGTATTTGTCCTAGCCAAATTCGCTCGTGGCTCAGGTTATTACCCTTGTGGTTCTGCTTTTTAATTTGGCCCCTAGCTGCTCAAACTCCCTCAGCAGAACCTCCTTCCTTGTCCTATCTATGTCATTGGTACCAACATGGACCACGACAACTGGATCCTCCCCCTCCCACTCCAAGTTTCTCCCCAGTCCAGAGGAGATGTCCTTAACCGTGGCACCGGGCAGGCAACACAGCCTTCGGGACTCTCGCTCTCGGCTGCAAAGAACTCTATCTATCCCCCTAACGATACTATCCCCTACCACTACAACATTTCTTTTAACTCCCCCCACTTGAATGGCCCCCTGCTCCACGGTGCTGTGGCCAGGCTGTTCATCCTCCCTGCAGTCCCTGCTCCTGTCCCCACAGGGAGTAAGAGCCTCGAACCTGTTGGACAAGTGCAAGGGCTGCGGCTCCTCCAACACTACCTCCTGGATCCCCGTACCTGCCTCACTTCTAGTCACACCATCCTGGCCCTGGCCACGGACTACATCTGAATTAATTAATCTAATTGGTGTGACTACCTCGTGACACACAGAGTCCAGGTAACTCTCTCCCTCCCTGATGTGTCTCAGTGTTTGAAGCTCGGACTCCAGCTATTCAAGAAGGGTAGTAGGGAAAAACCGGGGAACTACAGGCCAGTGAGCCTAACATCAGTGGTAGGAAAATTACTGGAAAAAATCCTGAGGGACAAAATTTGTCTCCACTTGGAGAGGCAAGGATTAATCAGGGATAGTCAACATGGCTTTGTCAAGGGAAGATCATGTCTGACTAATTTGATTGAATTTTTTGAGGGGGTGACTAGGTGTGTGGATGAGGGTAACGCAGTGGATGTGGTATACATGGATTTCAGTAAGGCCTTCGATAAAGTCCCGCACAGGAGACTGGTCAAGAAGGTAAGAGCCCATGGAATCCAGGGTGCCTTGGCACATTGGATACAAAACTGGCTTAGTGGCAGAAGGCAGAGGGTGATGGTCGAAGGTTGTTTTTGTGACTGGAAACCTGTGGCCAGTGGGGTACCACAGGGATCGGTGCTGGGTCCCTTGCTGTTTGTGGTCTACATTAATGACTTGGATATGAATGTAAAGGGTATGATCAGTAAATTCGCGGATGATACTAAAATTGGTAGGGTGGTAAATAGCGAGGAGGGTAGCCTCAGTCTGCAGAACGATATAGATGGGTTGGTCAGATGGGCGGAACAGTGGCAAATGGAATTTAACCCGGAAAAGTGCGAGGTGATGCACTTTGGGGGGTCTAACAAGGCAAGGGAATACACAATGAATGGTAAGACCCTAGGCAAGACGGAGGGTCAGAGGGATCTGGGTGTGCAGGTACACAGATCCCTGAAGGCGGCGGAACAGGTGGATAAGGTGGTAAAAAAGGCATATGGGATACTTGCCTTCATTAGCCGAGGCATAGAATATAAGAGCAAGGAGGTTATGATGGAGCTGTATAAAACACTGGTTAGGCCACAGCTGGAATACTGTGTGCAGTTCTGGTCGCCACACTACAGGAAAGATGTGATCGCGTTAGAGAGGGTGCAGAGGAGGTTCACCAGGATGTTACCAGGGCTGGAGCGCTTCAGCTATGAAGAGAGACTGGGCAGATTGGGTTTGTTTTCCTTGGAGCAGAGGAGGCTGAGGGGGGACATGATTGAGGTGTACAAAATTGTGAGGGGCATAGATAGGATGGATGCTGAGGAGCTTTTCCCCTTAGTAGAGGGGTCAATAACTAGGGGGCATAGATTCAAGGTAAAGGGAGGGAGGTTTAGAGGGGATTTGAGAAAGAACTTTTTCACCCAGAGGGTGGTTGGAGTCTGGAACTCACTGCCTGAAAGGGTTGTGGAGGCAGAAACCCTCACAACATTTAAGAAGCATTTGGATGAGCATTTGAAATGCCATAGCATACAAGGCTACGGGCCAAATGCTGGAATATGGGATTAGATTAGACAGGGCTTGATGGCCGGCATGGACACGATGGGCCGAAGGGCCTCTATCTGTGCTGTATTACTCTATGACTCTATGACTCTAACACGGAGCTGGAGTTCCTCGAGCAGCCAACACTTACTGCAAATGTGATCACTGTGAGCATCAATGGTGTTCACCAGCTCCCACATATTGCAGCAGCAACACATCGCCTGATCTCCCATTCTATGTAATTAATTAAATTTATTAATATTATTCTTAAATATCCTCTGCCCCGATTCTAGATGGTGAATATCACACCTTAGAAACTATAAACCAAAGAGATTTAAGCTTAAAAGGGAGAAATACTCACCAACCAATCACTTACCCGCTTTCTGGTGACGTCACACTTCGATTACTTTTTACCTCTCTCCTTCCAGACTGGAGACTGGTAAACCTACCTGGTCTCTGGGGCCCTTTATAGCCCCACTCTGCCGCTCGAGTTTCCCACCGATGCTGTGAGGCCTTACCTGGGTCTCTGGGACTTTTATAGCCCCGCTCTGCCACTCGAGTTTCCCGTCAACGCTGTGAGGCCTTACCTGGTCTCTATACTACACTATCAGTGACACTACTAGTGTTAGCTGTGGCTCAGTGGGTAGCACTCTTGCCTCTGAATCAGAAGATTGTGGGTTCATAATCCTACTCCAGAGATTTGAGCTCAATAATCTAGGCTGCCACTCCAGTGCAGTACTGAGGGAGTGCTGCACTGTTGGAGGTGCTATCTTTCAGAGGTTCTATCTGCTCTCTCAGGTGGACGTAAAAGGTCCCATGGCACTATTTCAGAGAATAGCAGGAGAGTTATCCCCGGTGTCCTGGCCAATATTTATCCCTCAATCAATGTAACAAAAACAAATTATCTGGTCATTATCACATTGCTGTTTATGGGAGCTTGCTGCGCACAAATTGGCTGCCGCGTGACTTCACTTCAAAAGTATTTAATTGGCTGTAAAGTGCTTTGGGATGTCCAGTGGTCGTGAAAGATGCTATATAAATGTAAGTCTCTTTTTTACCTGACCCAATGGTTTCTTAAATTCAGTTTGGGCTCTAATAATGAGACAGAAAAGGGGGAAATTTTCCGTGGCCACTAAATAGTGGGAAAGAGATAGAGTAGCAAGTTTGCAGGCAAGTTACAGGAAGATGCAAGAACTACAGAGTAGTGATAACAGGGGATAATGGGGGACTTCAATTATCCTAATATAGACTGGGATAGTAACAGTGTAAAGGGCAAAGAGGGGGATGAATTCTTGAAATATGTACAAGAGAACTCTCTTGATCAGTACGTTTCCAGCCCAATGAGGAAGAAAACAGTGCTGGATCTAGTTCTGTGGAATGAAGTGGAGCATGTTTCAGTGGGAGAGCATTTGGGGATCAGTGATCATAATATCATCAGTGTTAGAACAGTCATGGAAAATGACAAGGTACAATCAAGAGTAAAAATATTTATCTGGAGGAGGCCTAACTTCAGTGAATTAAAAGTGGATCTGGCCCAGGTGGATTGGAATCAAAAATTGGTAGAAAAAACAGTAATTGAACAATGGGAGGCCTTCAAAGAGGAGATGGTTCAGGTAGAGTAGGCACATTCCTATGAGAGGGAAAGGAAGGACTTCCAACGCTAGATCTCCCTGGATGACTAAAGATATAGAGGTTAAAATGAGACAGTAAAAGAAGGCTTATGACAATTATAATGTTCATAATACAGTAGAGATCCAAGTTGAATATAGAAAGTACAGAGAAGATCTAAAAAGGGGAGTAAGAGGGCAAAGAGAGAATATGAGAATAGAAGGGAATCTAAAAGTCTTTTATAAATATACTAGCTGGGGGTGCCCAGCGGTGCCGAGGCTTTTTCGAGAGCATGTTGTTGTTGGAAGAGAGAGAGAGAGTGAGTGGGGGGGGGAAAGAGAGAGAGAGAGAGAGCGAGTGGGGGGGAAGAGAGAGAGAGAGAGTGGGGGGGAAGAGAGAGAGAGAGAGCGGGGGGGAAGAGAAAGAGAGAGAGAGCGAGTGGGGCGAAGAGAGAGAGCGAGTGGGGGGAAGAGAGAGAGCGAGTGGGGGGGAAGAGAGAGAGCGAGTGGGGGGGAAGAGAGAGAGCGAGTGGGGGGGAAGAGAGAGAGCGAGTGGGGGGGAAGAGAGAGAGCGAGTGGGGGGGAAGAGAGAGAGCGAGTGGGGGGGAAGAGAGAGAGCGAGTGGGGGGGAAGAGAGAGAGCGAGTGGGGGGAAGAGAGAGAGCAACTGGGGGGGAAGAGAGAGCGACTGGGGGGGGAAGAGAGAGCGACTGGGGGGGAAGAGAGAGCGGCTGGTGGGGAAGAGAGAGCGACTGGGGGGAAGAGAGAGCGACTGGGGGGAAGAGAAAGCGACTGGTGGGGAAGAGAGAGCGACTGGGGGGGAGAGAGAGTGACTGGGGGGAAGGGAGAGCGACTGGGGGGGAAGAGAGAGTGACTGGGGGGGAGAGAGAGCGACTGGGGGGGAAGAGAGAGCGACTGGGGGGGAGAGAGAGAGACTGGGGGGAGAGAGAGCGACTGGGGGGGGAGAGAGAGCGACTGGGGGGGAGAGAGAGTGACTGGGGGGAGAGAGAGCGACTGGGGGGGAGAGAGAGCGACGGGGGGAAGAGAGAGCGACTGGGGGGGGAAGAGAGAGCGACTGGGGGGGAAGAGAGAGCGACTGGGGGAAGAGAGAGCGACTGGGGGGGAAGAGAGATCGACTGGGGGGGAAGAGAGAGCGACTGGGGGGGAGAGAGAGCGACTGGGGGGGAAGAGAGATCGACTGGGGGGGAAGAGAGAGCGACTGGGGGGGAAGAGAGAGCGACTTGGGGGGAGAGAGAGCGACTGGGGGGGAGAGAGAGCGACTGGGGGGGAGAGAGAGCGACTGGGGGGGAGAGAGAGCGACTGGGGGGGAAGAGAACTCCCTCCCCCCTCTCCCTCACACTCCCCCCCCTCCCTCACACTCCCCCCCTCCCTCACACTCCCCCCTCTCCCTCACACTCCCCCCCTCTCCCTCACACTCCCCCCCTCTCCCTCACACTCCCCCCCTCTCCCTCACACTCCCCCCCCTCTCCCACACACTCCCCCCCTCCCTCACACACCCCCCACACTCCCCCCTCCCTCACACTCCCCCCCTCCCTCACACTCTCCCCCCCTCTCCCTCACACTCCCCCCTCTCCCTCACACTCCCCCCCTCTCCCTCACACTCCCCCCTCTCCCTCACACGCTCCCTCCCCCTCTCCCTCACACTCCCCCCCCCACACTCCCCCCTTGAGCTGAGCGGCGGCCGGCACCGGGAGCGGGAGAGCGGGCTCTCGCGGGCGGGCGCAGGCGCAGGCGCGGTCAGTGCCAGCGGCGCGAGGCGTCCCGCAGGGAGCAGGCAGGGAAACCCCGCGGCCCGGCGGCCGTTAGCGAGCGGCTCGAGCGGGAAACTTCGGGCGGCCCACCCGCGCTCCAGCCCCGACGCCATCAAACCTCCCCGCCCGGTGGAGGAGCCCGGGCCCCGACACCGTCAAACCTCCCTCACCTGAGAGAGAGAGAGAGAGAGAGAGTGAAATTTGTTGCTTTTAAAAAACGCCGGTTTTTCCGGTCCCGCACTCACGGGAAGAGAGAGAGGGGGAAGTAGAGAGAGAGAGAGAGGGAAGAGGAGAGAGTGGGAAGAGGAGAAGGAGAGAGAGGGAAGAGGAGAAGGAGAGAGAGAGGGAAGAGAGAGAGAGAGAGAAATTTTTTGAGCTTCAGGCCTGCCTGCAGCGGGCCTGGAGAGCAGCACCGAGTCCCCCCTGCGCGAGGGTGAGGAGGAGGGGAGGGACGGCAGCGGTTAGGGGATCACTTAATTTCCTACTGTTGCTAAACACAATTTAAAACTCAAATAAATTGTTATTTAATTCCCTAACACATAATTCAAATATTTACCTTAGTTCCCTAACACACAGAAAGTGTGGGGAAAAAATCGTGAAAAATCAAGATGGCGGCCACTCACCTCGGTTCATAACGCTAAGGCCCGCCCACACACGCACCGATTGGTTGACCGTCAGGTCACCGAAGCGTAGGATCGGTCAATCGTCAAGTCACTCAACACTGAACTGTATGATAGCACGCGCCAGGAACCCGCCGTACGATTGGTCGACCTCGATGTCACACGGTCGCTAATGAGATGCTAATGAGCGGAATGTTGAACGTTTTTTGGATACCGCGGGCGCGATTTTTGTCCGGCCGAAATGTAAATACACCTATGACTGGTCCGTAATCGTAAGCTTTCTTTTGACGTGACGCACGCGTCGGTACGCTCTATAACTTTCAAACGTATAGAGAACAGACAGACAGACAGAAGAGCCGCTTTATATATATAGATAAATAGTAAAAGGGTAGTCAATGGAAGGGTAGGGCCGATTAGGGACCAAAAAGGAGATCTTCTTGCGGAGGCAGAGGGCATGGCTGAGATACTAAATGTGTCTGTCTTCATTAGAGAAGAGGATGCTGCCAATGTAGCAGTAAAAGAGGAGGCAGTAGCAATATTGGATAGGGTAAACATAAAGAGGTGGTACTTAAAAGGTTGGCAGTCCTCAAAGTAGAAAAGTCACCCAGCCCAGATGGGATGCATCCTAGGTTACTGAGGGAAGGGTGGAAATTTCAGAGGCTCTGGCCACAATCTTTGAATCTTCCTTAGATATGAGGGTGGTGCCAGAGGACTGGAGGATTGCAAATGTTACACCCCTGTTTAAAAAAGGGAAAAGGGATAAACCCGGCAACTACAGGCTAGTCAACCTAATGTTGGTGGTGGGGAAACTTTTAGGGACAATAATCTGGGAGAAAATTAATTGGCATTTAGAAAAGTATGGGCTAATAAATGAAAGTCAGGGTGGATTTGTTAAACACAAATCATGTTTGATTAACCTGATCAAGTTCTTTGAAGTAATGGTTGATGAGGGTTGTGCGGTTGATATTGTGTATATGGACTTTCAAAAGGTGTTTGACAAAGTACCACATAATAGACTTGTTAGCAAAATTAAAACCCATGGGATTAAAGGGACAGTGGCAGCATGGGTACAAAATTGGCTAAGGGGCAGAAAGCAGAGAGCAGTGGTGAATGGTTGTTCTTCAAACTGGAGAGAAATATACAGTGGTGTTCCCCAGGGGTCGGTATTAGGACCATTGCTCTTTTTGATATATATTAATGACCTGGACTTGGGTATACAGGGCATAATTTCAAAGTATGCAGATGATACGAAACTAGGAAATGAAGTAAACAAAGAGGCGGATAGTAACAGACTTCAGGAGGACATAGACAGACTGGTGAAATGGGCAGACACATGGCAGATGAAATTTAACGCAGAGAAATGTGAAGTGATACATTTGGTAAGAAGAATGAGGAAAGGCAACGTGAACTAAATGGTACAATTTTAAAAGCGGGTACAGGAACAGAGAGACCTGGGGGTGTATGTACACAAATCTTTGATAGTGGCAGGACAAGTTGAGAAAGCTGTTAAAAAAGCCTATGGAATCCTTGGCTTAATTAATAGAGGAATAAAGTTCAAAAGCAAGGAAACTATGCTAAACCTTTATAAAACACTGGTTAAGTTTCAGCTGGAGTATTGTGTCCAATTCTGGGCACCACACGTTAGGAAGAATGTCAAGGCCTTGGAAATGGTTCAGAAGAGATTTACTAGAATGGTATCGGGGATGAGGGGCTTGTTATGTGGAGAGACTTGAGAAGCTGGGGTTGTTCTCCTTAGAGCAGAGAAGATTAAGAGGAGATTTGATAGAAGTGTTCAAAATCATGAATGGTTTTGACAGAGTAAATAAGGAGAAACTGTTTCCAGTGGCAGAAGGGTCAATAACCAGAAGACACAGATTTAAGGTGATTGATGAAACAACCAAAGGCGACATGAGGAAACATTTTTTTACATGAGTTGTTGTGATCTGGAATGCACTGCCTGAAAGGGCGGTGGAAGCAAATTCAATAGTAACTTTCAAAAGGGAATTGGATGAATACTTGAAGGGAAAAATTGACAGGGCTATGGGGAAGAACAGGGGTGTGGGATTAATTACATAGCTCTACCAAAGAGCCAGCACAGGCACGATGGGCTGAATGGCCTCCTTCCGTGCTGTATCATTGTATGATTTTATGATTCTATGATGCTCTCAGCACATATCGGGAAGTTAAGTACCCCCAATTCAACAACAACAGCAACAATTTACATTTATACAGCACCTTTAAAGTAGAAAAACATTCCAATGCTCTTCATAGAGGTGTAATCAGACAAAAAATCATAGTTTTCCTTCCATTCATTTTATTTTCCGATATGGACTCCCAGCACGTAAGTGGAAAATATGCCCCAGAGTCAGAATGAACTCCTGGCTTCAAACTCTGGGTACAAAACATGAGAATGTCGCAAACCTGGTCAGTTGAATCCTAAATTTACACTTGCACCAGTTAAAACACTTGAACAGAAAATCCTTCACTCTGCTTCTGTCCATAATGCAAAAATGTAACAGATGCAAGTCTGTTTCCAATACATTCTGCTTCTCTAAAGAGAAGCTTTATAGCTGGTTATATGGTGCAGTTGTACATTACATGCTGTCCGTTGAATATCCTCCTGTGCTTCCTGTTTCTAGTGGAATACGACAAGGAGATTTTCCACCAGCGGCGACATCACAGAGAGTTCAGGTTTGACCTCTCGAAGATCCCAGAGGGGGAGGCTGTAACAGCAGCAGAGTTCCGAATCTATAAAGACTATACAAGGGAGCGCTTTGAAAACGAGACCTTCCAGATTACAATCTACCAGGTGCTGGAGGGGCACACAGAAAGGTGAGTGAAAGAGGGGCATGGAGGCACTGGTTTACAGGTAGTTGGGAAAGTCTCACAGCACATTTGGCTCCAGGGTGCGAATACTGTCTAGGCATTCAGAGACTGTGTTTAATATCCCCTCAGAGACATCACGACATGTCACAAGATCTGGCTTTGCTGCCTGTCTCTGGAGGCAAAGCACTGCCAGAGCAAGAGTACTTAGAGCACTGCATTCAGTTCTGGTCTCCATATTATAAAAAGGATATAGAGGCACTGGAGAAGGTGAAAAAAAGATTTACATGGGGTTGTAACTATCAGGAAAGATTGAACAGGCTGGGGGTCTTTTCTCTACAAAAGAGAAGGCTGAGGGGTGACCTGATAGAGGTCTTTAAAATTATGAACGGGTTTGATAGGGTAGAGAAGATGTTTTCACTTGTGGGGGGAGTCCAAAACTAGGGGTCATAAGTATAAGATAGTCACTAATAAATCCAGTAAGGAATTCAGGAGAAACTTCTTTACTCAGAGAGTGGTTAGAATGTGGAACTCGCTCCCACATGGAGTGGGTGCGGCGAATATCATAGATGCATTTAAGGGGAAGCTAGATAAGTACATGAAGGAGAAAGGAATAGAAGGATATGCTGATAGGGTGAGATGAATAGAGTGGGAGGAGGCTCATGTGGAGCATAAAAACCAGCACAGACTAATTGGGCTGAATGGCCTGTTTCTGTGCCTTACATTCGATGTAAGGTAAAGGACCAATCATCAGATCGCCATTTTAGACTGTAGTGGGTTGGCTGAGCTCCCACCTTGCTTATACAGGTAAATGTATGGGTGGTTTGCCATGTTAACACGACCAACCTCTCCCAGCCGGAATGGTAAGGCCGTAAATAGATTCTATGATAGTCACACATGGGCACCAATGTTTCCTTTAAGCTGCACGGCAGTCTGGAGGTCCCGCGCAGCTGGCTCACTGGCTTTTGAATGGAAAAACCGCGCATGGGCGGAAATTTGAATCGCCGCGCAGCCTGTTAAAGGGGCCGTGCACCCAAAAAAAAATGCGTGGGAACATTGGTGGGCACATTGTTCCGATATTACCAAATCCACCCTGGGATAAAAACAGGGCAGATATGGTACAGTAGAAGCTAGGTCACCATATTTTTATTTTTTCATTCTCGGGATGTGTGCGTCACTGGCAAGGCTGGGATTTATTGGCCTACCTTGGTTACCCTGAGAAGATTGTGATAAGCCTTTTTCTTGAATCGCTGGTATTAGAGTTCTTTGAGGATGTAACGAGCAGGGTGGATAAAGGGGAACCAGTAGATCTAGTGTATTTGGATTTCCAAAAGGCATTGGATAAGGTGCCACATAAATGGTTGCTGCATAAGATAAGAGCTCATGGTGTTGGGGTTAATATTATTAGTATGTATAGAGGATTGGCTAACTAACATAAAACAGAGAGCCGGGATAAATGGGTGATTTTCACGTTGGCAAACAGTAACTAGTGGGGTGCCACAGGGATCAGTGCTGGGGCCTCAACTATTTATAATCTATATTATTGACTTGGATGAAGGGACTGAGTGTAATGTAGCCAAATTTGCTGACGATGCAAAGATAGGTGGGAAAGCAAGTTCTGAGGAGGACACAAAGGGCAGGATTTTCATTGGGCCGTGGAGGCGGGATTGGAGGCGTGTGGGGGGTTAAAATCTCAAAATCGGGGGGCACAAAGCCATCCCGCCCCCAACCCGCCTCCATGCCAGTTTCAAAGGAGGCGGATACCCGACCTGTGTTGGGACCCGCCTCCCCAAGGCGGGAAGGGGATTAGTGCCAATTAACTGCCTGTTAACAGGTAGTTAACAGGCATTTTTTAGCCTAATCCCTATTTTTATTGCTGAAGTGTGGGATTCCCGATGGCTCCCAACCACGCCAAGTTAGCGAGGCAGACAGTCGGGCTGAAGGGCTTGGAGGGTTCGAGATGTCCAGTGTTCAGGTGAGTGATGGATGCATGAGTGCAGAGGTAAGTGTGTTTGGTGTGTGTAAAGTGTTTAAATAACTTTCATTACCTTTACTTACCTTTGCAGCCTTCCTTCCGTCAGGTCTCGGGAGTCCCTCATCTCACCGGCACAGAAAGCAGAATGGCCGCGAGCTGTCAAAAGTTGCAGCATTCAGCTTTCTGTTCTGGAGAGATCTCTAAATCAACTTGGAGTACAGATTGTCAGTGTTTGACAGCTTCAAACAGCTGTCAAACGCTGATATTTCATCTGTCAAAAGCTTTTGTTGCTGGGTGGCCTTTAATTGGCCTGCTGAGCCTGCTGGGCAGGCTCAACAAGGTCAATCAAGTGAAAATCGAGTGGGTTGGCCACAACTCGATGGAGGCAGGACTACAACCCCGAAAGTTGTAGTCCCGCCGCCTAAATGAAAATCCAGCCCAAAGAGTCTGCAAAGGGATATAGATAGGTTAAGTGAGTGGGCAAAAATTTGGCAGATGGAGTATAATGTGGGAAAATATGAGGTTATCCACTTTGGTAGGAAGAATAGAAAAGCAAAATATTATTTAAATGGAGAGAGATTACAGAATGCTGCGGTACAGAGGGAACTGGGTGTCCTCGTACATGAAACACAAAAAGTTAGCATGCAGGTACAGCAAGTAATTAGGGATGTTGGCCTTTATTGCAAGGGGGATGGAGTATAAAAGTAGGGAAGTCTTGCTACAACTGTACAGGGCGTTGGTGAGACCACACCTGGAGTACTGTGTACAGTTTTGGTCTCCTTATTTAAGGAGGGATATACTTGCATTGGAGGCAGTTCAGAGAAGGTTCACTAGGTTGATTCCTGGGATGAAAAGGTTGTCTTATGAGGAATGGTTGAGCAGATTGGACCTAGACTCATTGGAGTTCAGAAGAATGAGAGGTGATCTTATTGAAACATATAAGATTCTGAGGGGGCTTGACAGGGTAGATGCTGAGAGGATGTTTCCCCTCGTGGGGGAATCTAGAACTAGGGGGCATAGTTTCAGAATAAGGGGTCGCCCATTTAAGACGGAGATGAGGAGGAATTTCATCTATCAGAGGGTTGTGAATCTTTAGAATTCTCTACCCCAGAGAGCTGTGAGTGGAGGCTGAATCATTGAATGTATTCAAGGCTGAGATAGACAGATTTTTGAACTACAGGGGTGTCAAGGGTTATAGGGAACAGGCAGAAAAGTGGAGTTGAGGCCAAGGTCAGGTCAGCCATGATCTTATTGAATGGCGGAGCAGGCTCGAGGGGCCAAATGGCCAACTCCTGCTCTTATTTCTTATGTTCTTATGGTAGTGGTTTTGGTACAACTGAGTAGCTTGCTAGGCCACATTAGTGTGGGATTGGAGTTACATACAGGCTAGACCAGGTAAAGACGGCAGGTTTACTCCCCTAAAGGACATTAGTGAACCAGTTTGGTTTTTATGACAATCCGACAGCTTCATGGTCAGGTATTTTTTAATATAACTGAATTCAAACATAATGCAAGTGCGATATAAAATAGAAGAGTTTAACCTAGGCTGACCTAACATGTTTGCCCCCCACAACCCCCCAAAAAAGGAATGATATTTAATATAGCAGTATCTGCAGCAGCCTGAATCAGACACACTGTAGGCATTACAGATTTATCGTTTTTAAAGCTGAAAGGATTATTCTCATAACAAGAACAGGGGCCCAGGGATTCCACTGTCACACTGGGCTTTGACATATAGCACCTTCTGCTGGAGGGTGTGGGGGGAGCACGGGTGGGGTTTTGTTCTTTGATGCTGTATTTTGTCAGTCTGTGTTGGGCTGTGAGGTAAATGAGGCACAATAAAGGAATTCACATTTTGTTCCCTTTGGGATAATTGTTTGATGGTTCTTGTGCCATTTCAGTTGCCGATCACTGTATATTTATAACACACATCCTTTGACCCATGTGGAATGCATATATTTATCAGTACTAAAAAGTCATTTGACACTTGTCTGCCTGGCTGTAGCTGTGGCTCTTTAATGTACATTTACATTGTATGACAGATTACACAGCAACCAACAACTCATTCAAATGTTGGCAACTTCACTTCTGGATGCTGCATCTTCCCTGATGGTTGGAGGAACGTTTGTGTTGGCCACTGATTGGGAAACTGGATTATAAAAGCACCCTGTTAATGTGGGATTAATCGTTGCCCGCAGAGATAAAGTATAGGGCAGCTGAGAGACAGGCTGGCTACGTAGACTGATGCGAGCATTCTCTGCTATATCTGGTGTAATCAACCACCACCTAGACCGAAGGGTGTGTTGATACGGGATGGAGGACAGAAGTACAGTCACAAGATTGGTAAATGAAATACAGCAGTTAGCTGTGTTTTATTTTTAGAAAACGGGGAAAAAGGTTCACGTCTGTCAAAATCCAAAAACATACGACGTTCAAAAAAGAAACATGAAGAACAAAACCATCACCCACCCCGGGTGGTTAGGAAGGCAGTCCTTAAATCAATTTTCTCCAAAACAATAAGCCAGGGTTACTTTACCACTGGATCTTTCTCAGCCAGTCCAGGGATCACATCAGGCTCTCAGAACTAAACAATATTCCATCCGGGTTCAACAGCAGACCTCTCTGTGGCAGCTGCAAGCTGGCCCCCAACAGCAGCCTTGGCCTGGCGGTCCGGTCCGGTCCGGTCCGGTCAGGTCAGGTCAGGTCAGGTCAGGTCAGGTCAGGTCAGGTCAGGTCAGGTCAGGTCAGGTCAGGTCAGGTCAGGTCCTGGCCCTCTCCTCAGACACTGGCCATGAAGGGATGCACTAGTTTGCCTTTTGAACTCCTGAGCTAATGGGTAGATTTGCCTCAGGTGTGTTGGAGGTGGGTGTGGCCTTCGCCTGAATTGGAGTGAGAGGGGGACTTTGCCTCCATCTGGTGGCCACATACCGTCCATCCACCACAAACCGCCCCCATAGCTCACACTGGCTAGAGATTCAAACATGTGCTAAAATGACAAAGGCATGGCTGTGGGAGGGGAGCAGGGAGCAAATGCAGAATTGGGGGGGAGTGAATGGACCAAAGGCTTAGAGGTACAAATTTTAACTTTGATTATAAGTAGTTTTAAATGTCAAAGAGGGTCAGCCTTGGCTCAGAGGTAGCACTCTTGCCTCTGATCAGAAGGTAGTGGGTTCAAACCCCACTTCAGAGATTTGAGGCCCCGTCTGCCCTCTCAGATGGATGTAACAAGATCCCATGGCACTATCTGAATAAGAGATAAGTTCTCCCGGTGTCCTGACCAATATTTATCCCTCATTCAACGCCACTAAAACAGATTACCTGGTCATTTACCTCATTGCTGTTTGTGGGAGCTTGCTGTGTGCAATTTTAGCTGCTGCATTTCCCTGCATTACAATAGTAACTACATTTCAAAATTACTTCATTGGCTGTGAAGACATTGGCCCAGTAATTCCGTTCCAAACGCGTGAGTACGGTCGGGGTACTCACGCGTCTGGCTGGAGGAAATGCCGGTTTTCAGCATGCACAGCGCATGCGGGGAAAACCGGCATTTCCTGTCCTCTGAACGAAGGGGTTCAGAGGCACAGCACGTGCGACTGCACAGGCAGCGCGTGCGCAGTGAACTTCGTCGATTTCATTCATAGATTCAGTGAGGTTAAGTCCTTACAACTTACACATGAAAAAAGCATGTGTAAAGTTGCTCCACAGGCTGCGGAGGAAGATATATTTTATTGTGGAGCTTCTGAAAGGCAATATTTTTGTTTGGGAAAGGGAGGAAAGTTATTTTAAGAAATGCTGAGGTAAGTTTAAAAGTTTAATTTTTTTTTTTTAAACGAGTTTTCAGTACTGTAGGTAGAAGGAGCAATTGTGGCTGTGTGAATTGAATTTGCTGTGTTTATTAAATGTGAAAATGACTGTTCTAAAATGAGTAATGTAACATTTCCAACATTTTTAAGAAAGAAACTTTTCATCAGTAATATATTCTTTTAAGTAATTATGTATGTATGTCCGTATATATTCCTTTATGTATATGTATGTATGTATATATTCCTTTACTTATGTGTATATGAATGTATGTATTTCATTATGATTTTCCAATAAGTTACTTTCTCTGAAAGTCATAATTAAACACATACATTCATACACATAAGTAAAGGAATATATACATACATACATATACGCAAAGGAATATATACGGACATACATACATAATTACTTAAAAGAATATATTACTGATGAAAAGTTTCTTTCTTAAAAATGTTGGAGTCATTTTCACATTTAATAAACACAGCAAATTCAGTTCACATAGCCACAATTGCTCCTTCTACCTACAGTACTGAAAACCCGTTTTAAAAAACAAAAATAAACTTTAAAACTTACCTCAGCATTTCTTAAAATAACTTTCCTCTCTTTCCCAAACAAAAATATTGCCTTTCAGAAGCTCCACGATAAAATATATCTTCCTCCGCAGCCTCTGGAGCAACTGTACTCATGCTTTTTTCATGTGTAAGTTGTAAGGACTTAACCTCACTGAAAGCATGAATGAAACTGGCGAATTTTACTGCGCACGCGCTGCCTGTGCAGTCGCACGCGTTCTGCCTCTGAACCCCTTCGTTCAGAGGACAGGAAATGCCGGTTTTCCCTGCATGCACTGTGCATGCTGAAAACCGGCATTTCCTCCGGCCAGACGCGTAAGTACCCCGACCGTACTCGCGCGTTTGGAAGGGAATTACTGGGCCAACATTTTACATGTCAATAAAATGAAAAATTTAATAATTGCACGATTTGCCCCCTCGCATCTGCGACTGAGGGTCCAAGGAGGTGCATTGCGCAAGAGGTCATCGTCGCACGTATCCTTACAGTGTTCCCTTTCGGGAACTGTATGAAGTGGTGGAAGGATTTCTGGCCACGTTAACGCTCCTTCCGTGACCATAACCATCTTCATACCAGCCATTAGGGTGGTGAGTCCTATGGCGTGAGGGTTTTACGGGCTCCCACAACCCATCTGAGGGGGGGGACCACCCACACCCGTGGACACAAGTGTCCCGCTGGATGTCCACCCAGAATTTATAGTTGGAGCTCCGACTCCACTTGCCGGGACTGTCTGGAGCGGGGTTCGAAACCCTACTCCTTCTGGCCCAGCGGCGGGGATGCTTACCGCTACGCAAAAGGCCCACTCCGCGCAAAAGGTGACACCCATACGTTTCCTGCGCCTTTTCCCTCCCCGTGACTGGAGCCCTATGCTGCCACTTGAAAGACCAAGCTATCATCTGTCCTTTTTGCGGCGCCTTGGACTTCTCATTACCAATGATGAGCAGGCGCTGCGCCTCCACCTCGTTGAGGAGATTGTTGAGGTCATCATCAGTTCAATTGTGAGTTCTTTTAATGCCGTGAATTGTGCTCATTCCAGCCATTTCACGTTGCTAATCGGAGTGGGCCTTTGGCGTAGCGGTAGGATCCCCGCCACTGGGCCAGACGGGGTAGGGTTTCGAACCCCGCTCCAGACAGTCCCGGCAAGTAGAGTCGGAGCTCCGGCTCTAAATTCTGGGTTGACATCCAGTGGGATATTTGCGTCCGTGGGTGTGGGTGGCCCCCCCTCCTCGTATAGCTTGTGGGAGCCCGTAAAACCCTCCCGCCATAGGACTAACCACCCTAATGGCTGGTACAAAGATGGTTACGGTCACGGAAGGAGCGTTAATCACGGCCATAAATCCTTCCACCACTTCATACAGTTCCCCAAAGGGAACAGTGTGAAGACACGTATGACGTCGACGTTGCTAAATAAATAAATGGAATGAAAAAAATTCTTTCAGGGCTTTTAAAAGTCTTTAAATTGCTTTAATTCTGTTTAAAACTACTTCAGATTCTTCAAAATTATGTAAACGTTTTTAAAAGTTTATAAAAGTTACCAAAAGCTTCATAAAAATACCAAAAACCTATTTGAAATGCTGCTCTGCATGTAAAAATGCTTTGCAGCTTGTGAGCAGCATTGGGGTCGTGTCCTATTAAACTGAGACCTCAAGGGGCGTGTCTCAGTTGCACAGCGCGCTCCAGGCTTCGCGCTGGCTGCACTCCTGGGTGGCGTGACGTCAGACGCTGCCCGGGATTCTTCTCTTTCAAAAAGGAATTCCAGGCGTCCCTGGAGGTGAACGGCAGGCGCGTCGGGTAAGTGCAGATCGGGGGCTTGCACGCGCGGCAAGCCCCCGATCCGAATTTCTGCCCCATTAGGTCATCCTGAGGTGTGAACCTAAAGGCACTATCGAAATGCAAGTTATTTCTTCTTATCTATTGGTCTACGGAGTAGTGAGGGTACCATAATCAACCTGGTTTTAAAAAAGCAAATGTTAACATATCAGTATAATAGCAAAATACTGCGGATGCTGAAAATCTGAAACAACAACAGAAAATGCTGGAAAAACTCAGCAGGCCAGGCAGAATCCGTGGAGAGAAACAGAGTTAACGTTTCAGGTCTGGGACCCTTCATCAGAACTGGAAAAAGCTGGAAATGTAACAGATATTAAGCAGGTGCAGAGACAGGGTGGGGGTGGGGGCTGGTGTTAGGAGGCAAGGAAGGAATTCAAAGAACATACCGTGCTTATGTAAGAGGCAGGAAAGATAAAATCTTGCAAATGGGAATGGCAAAATCATACAGCATGAAAAATGGGGGCAGGGGTTATAGTTTGAAATTGTTGAACTCAATGTTGAGGTCAGAAGGCTTTAAAGTGCCTAATCGAAAGATGAGGTGCTGTTCCTCGAGCTTACGTTAAGCTACATTGGAACAATGTAATAGGCCGAGGACAGAGAGATCAGAGTGGGAGTAAAGTGGTGAATTAAAGTGACAGGCAACCGGAAGCTCAGGGTCACCCTTACGGACTGAATGGAGGTGTTCCGCAAAGCGGTCGCCCAATCTGCGTTTGGTCTCCCCAATGTAGAGGAGACCACATCGTGAGCAGCGAATACAGTATACTAAATTGCAAGAAGTACAAGTAAATTGCTGTTTCACCTGGAAGGGGTGTTTGGGGCCCTGGACAGTGGGAAGGGAGGAGGTAAAAGGGCATGTGTTGCATCTCCTGCGCTTGCACGGGAAGGTGCCAGGCGAAGGGGAAGGGCTGTTAGGGATGATTAAGGAGTTAACATATCAGATTTGTCAATATAGGGAGATTTATAAAAGACAGGATCTAAATAACAATTTCAGGATTAATTTCAATCTGTTAGGTGGACAGGAGACAAATTAAATTGAACATAAATGTGAACTATTCCACAAAGATCAAAAATTGTGTGTTAATGAGTATACAATGAACTGGCACAAGTAGAATTAGAAAGGGAACTGAGTGGAATTGTGTTTTTAATGTTCAGGTAATGTGGTGAAGTAATATAAAAAGCAAATAGAATGCTGGGATATATAGTCTGAACTGTAGAATACAGGTCTACAGAGGTTATATACAATGCACTGGTCACACGTCACAGTTGTATGGTGTTTAGCTCTGGTTACATGTCACAAAAATATATACATGCAACGGAAAAGTCAGAGAAAACAGCAACGAAACAGTTCCAAATGTAAAGGAGGTGAACTATGAGGGCAGGTTATAAGATCTCAAGTTTCACAGTCTAAAGATAAGATGGTTCAGGGGAGGGGCTAATCGTGGTGTATAAAATATTAAATGGGGTAGAAAAAGGAATCCCAGAATATTATTTCAAATTATGTCAGGGAAATAGGACCAGAGAGCATAAACTTAAAGTAGTGAAAAATTAGTTGAAATCAATATTATATGAAAAACTAATGTGATGTGGAACATTGGTTAATCACCTATCTTTACTTTGGCCATCGCCAAAAGGTTTGACATAACCATCGTGTTTTTAAACAAGTGGCCATTGTGCACTCTCTCTTCATGCCTATATACTTTCCTCTCAAATCTATGTGTTATAACTCAAGGCTCATCTCTGAATCTTGTATCATTAACTCAGGGGTTCCCCAGAGCTCTGTCCTGTCTCCCACTCGGTTCCTTCTTCAGATGTGTCAGATTAACCCAGTCAGCAGCATGCTTGCCTGTATGTCAGAATGTTGTAGGTTCAAGCCCCACTCCAAGACTTCAGTACGTAATCGAGACTGATACTTCAGTACAGTAGACAGGGGGTGCTGTATTGTTGGAGGCGTCATCTTTCAGATAAGACATTAGACTGAAATTCCACTTAAAAGTTTCCATAGTACTATTTTAAGAGCAGGTGGTTCTCCCAGTGTCCTGGCCAACATTCATCAACCAACACCACCAAGAAAACGCATTAATCTCATGTTCTGCTTAAATCTTGCTGTGCATTATCAGCTGCCATTTATGAATACACAGCACTAATGAGTGAACTCCAAAAATATTTCACTGGTTGTGAAGTGCTTTGGGACATCCTGAGAATGTGGCAAGGTTCTATAATGAATGCATTTATTTTCTTACTTTCATATCAATGACCCTCCCCATTCATTATCCACCCATTCACATTTTTCTGATAATTCAACTGTACATTCATTAACTTCCTTCAGATCGCACACACTTGGTACTCATAACTTTCTTCAGATCACACACCCTCAGTGCTCACAGCCTCCAGTCCTCTTGCTGTGCAATCGTGGAAACACTACTTCTAGGTCTCCACCATACCCTTCAATGGGGCAATGAAACATTGGGCTAGATTTTCGGGGAGCCGTCAGGCGGGGTTTCAGGCATGTGGGGGGGGGAAATCCCGAATTTGGGGGTCCCGCCACCATCCCGCCCAAAACCCCGCCCCACGTAAGTTTCAGGGGCGGCGGGTACCCGCCCCGCACTGGGACCCGCCGAAACCAGGCGGGAAGGGATTAGTGCCAATTAACTGCCTGTTAACAGGTAGTTAACAGGCAGTTTTTAGCCTAATCCCTATTTTGAGGGGTTTCGTGTGCGTTTCCCGACTGCTCCAAACTACGCCAGGTAGAGCAGGCGGGCCGTCGGGTTGAAGGAGTTGGAGGGGTCGCGATGTCGGCGCTCAGGTGAGTGATGGGTGCATGAGAGCAAAGGTAAGTGTGTTTGGTGCGTCTAAAGTGTGTAAAGAACTTTTACTTACCTGCACTTACCTTAGCAGCTTTTCTTCCTTTAGCCGTTGGGAGCATCACTCAGCCGGAACTGAAAGCTGAATGGCTGCGATCTGTCAAAAAGTGACAGCCTTCAGCTTTGAGTGCCGGTAAGAGTTCTAACTGAGTCTGTGCAGAATGACTCAGCTTAGAACTCAGAGTGTCAGTGTTTCACAGCTTCAAACAGCTGTGAGACACTGATATTTCATCTGCCAAGAACTCTTGACAGATGAAATTTCAGTCTGTGACGTCACTTGTTGCCGGGTGGCCCTTAATTAGCCTGCTGAGATCGCTGGGCGGGCTCAACAAGGTCAATCAAGGGAAAATCGGCGGATTGGCCGGACGTCGAAGTAGGCGGTTTAAAAACCCAAAAGGGGAAGTCCCGCCTTCTTCCCGACAGGTTCGGCAAAATCTACCCCATTTGTTGTTTCCATTTTTCAAAGATGCATTAGGATAGACTCCCCTCTTTGAACACCCATTGGGTGCCTGTTAGGTGCAACGTACCTGAGGTGAGCTGTGTCTGTAAGAGGATAGGAGTGTTCTTATTCCCTCTCCCAGGCCAGTGGCATAGTCTGGGTGAATTCCAGGCACAGGGGCATTCACTGGTAGGGCCTTACATTGACATTAGGGGGGGCAGAAACACAAATGCAGCTGCAGGATGTCTGGAGAGTCGCAGGAAAAGGTCCTGAAGAAAGAGATCATCCTGGGGGGTAAATTCCTAACATTAATACTGCCCTTATTTAGAAACATAGAACATAGAAAAATAGGAGGAGTAGGCCATTCGGCCCTTTGAGCCTGCTCCTCCATTCAATATGATCATGGCTGATCCTCTATCTCAATACCATATTCCCGTTC
Organism: Somniosus microcephalus; assembly: GCF_052327205.1. Classification (NCBI taxonomy): domain Eukaryota; kingdom Metazoa; phylum Chordata; class Chondrichthyes; order Squaliformes; family Somniosidae; genus Somniosus; species Somniosus microcephalus. Next base: position 93,856,386 of record NC_140999.1, on the reverse strand, counting down.
TCTCCCCATATCCCTTGATGCCTTTTGTGTCTAGAAATCTATCTATCTTCTTCTTAAATATATTCAGCGACTTGGAGTCCACAGCCTTCTGTGTAAGAGAATTACACAGGCTCTACACTGATTGAAGAAATTTCTCATCTCAGTCCTAAATGTCCTACCCCGTATACTGAGACTGTGACCCCTCGTTCTAGACCCCCCAGCCAGGGGAAACATCCTCCCTGTATCCAGTCTGTCTAGCCCTGTCAGAATTTTATATGTGTCAATGAGATCCCATCTCATTCTTCTAAACTCTAGTGAATACAATGCTTCCAATGCTCGAGCTGACCCCGGGTCTCTGCAGGTCACCTGGTCCACAAGAAGCTCCATACAAACCCTACTTTTTTCTTCTATTAATTAATTTCATCAAATGCCCTTCTGCTGTCACACCCAACAATCTGACAGAGTAACGTGAGGCAGGAGGCTGCCAACCTCATTGTTGTGGAGAAGACTTGAAGTAATCAATCTCCACTCCTGTTTCCTCTCAGGGACTGAGTAAAAAGGAAAATTCATGATAGTTTTGCACATTTCTCACAATTTAACCAACAGCAACCAGGCTATTGCTTTTAATGTCTCCATCTTAACCATTCTTCAGTGATCAGAAGTGTTGCCCTCACTAACTCCTCCAAATTCAAATGGAGCTCCCACATATCCTTCATTACTCATGGTCCCTCAAAATGCTTGGTTTCCTCTTTCCTGTTAAACATTTCTTTCCATCCTCAACAGCGCATTCAATGAGAAGCATCTATCCTCGGTGGGTTTTCTTAAGTGTATCATGTTGCTTTGTAACTGGAGCAGCTCAATTGAAATGTTAGCATGTGCAGATTGACACACTGTGATAGAGACAACCTTATTTCCTTTGAATGCCAAAACATTAGACAAATGTGAAACTCTTAAGGGAAATGTATGTGAGAAAATAGCAGATTCCCAGCATTAACATCTCCATGTATGTAAGATCTGTCTGATTACTTCAAAGAAATGTCTGTGACTTCAAGGATTTCCCATGGGATAAATAATGTCCTAGCAGCTCGGCTTTAGTTGAGGGAGGAAATATGAATTCTGTGACAAAATTAAGAAATTAATTGTTCATGTACATCTTCAGATCAAGAGAAACCTGTTTCCTCCAAAGTCTTCTCACTATCAAATTCTGCTGATATATATTCTGAAAAACAGTATCTTGCTCTAGCATTTGACTTCGGTGTATTGATTAACCTGTAAATAAATCTGACTAATTAGCCTGTATCCATTGATCTGTCAGTGCCCTTTAATCTACTTTCGGAGGAAACGGGAGAATGTCTGAGCTTCCCATGTGAATTCCAATATTACTCAATTAAGGGGTAATTGTTAACCTAGATGCACTATCTCAGCACATCACATCCAAGGGGCAGGTTATAGGTGCACTGAGCTTCTTATGGAAGTAGCCTTATTGCCGCAAGCATAAAAGTGTTGGAAAAAAGCCCAACCTGCAACACTGTTCCAATATCCAGGGAGACTCTATTAACCCCTCTTGGACCTGAACAAGCTTGTTGTCTAAGTATGCAATCCCTCTCTTACTTCTAGCGGGGTGAATTTCTACAGGGGTACTTCTGCTTGTCCGCTGTAACTTCAGCTGAAGAGCCATAGAAACCCTTGAAAAGTAACGTAAACAGGGTTTCCGCAGCCCCCACCCCCACTCGGAAGTTAGGGCGGGCGGGCAAGCGCAAGAATCCCCACAACATTCGCTCCCCAGCCTCTAACCACTTGTCCTCTGTTGAAACCTTCCTTATCTTTCTCTATGTTATCAATACTATATCATGGTCAGGGCTTATCTGAACTTTGCTCTCTTCCTTCTAAGCTCCAAATCTACCATCCAACTCTGCATCTCCACTATGCTGAAATCAAGAATCATCGCAGAACCTCCTACTCTAAATTTCCCAAGTCCTCAAAACTAGATCTCTTTATTTCCCTCAATCCTTCCTTCTTCCTGCAACCTTCCGGCTTTTAAAATCAAGTTTGGTGTCGCCTAATCACTAATTCCGGATTTACCTCATCTCTTGTCCTGTCCTGCACCATGGGCGTTACCTTCTAAATTTAAAAAAATAACTTAATGATAAATATTTGGAATAATCTACCCGACAAGGTAATAGAGAACAAAACATTTGGGTAATTCAACATGCAATTGAAAGAAAGGATTTGTATTTCTACAGCATCTTTCATGACCTCAAGAGACCTTCGGACAGAAGGAAAGAAAGAACTTACATTTCTATAGCACCTTTCACGGCCTCAGGACATCCCAAAGTGCTTTCCAGCCAATGAAATACTTATTAAGTGTAGTCACTGTTGTAATTTAGGGAAACATGGCAGCCAACTTTCACACAGCAAGCTCCCACAAACAGCAATGAGATAATGATCAGATAATCTGTTTTTGTGATGTTGGTTGAGGGATAAATATTGGCCAGGACATCAGAGAGAACACCCCTGCTCTTCTTTGAAATAGCGCCATGGGATCTTTTATGTCCCCCTGAGCGAGCAGACGGGACCTCGATTCAATGTCTCCTCAGAAGGCCTGCACCTCCAACAGTGCAGCACTCCCTCACTACTGCACTGAAGTGTCAGCATAGATTATGTGCTTAAGTGTCTGAGTGAGTTATTGAGGCACGGCTTACAATCTGGATGCTGAGATGCAAAAATTAGAATAAGTGGGGGGCGGGGGATGAGCTTCAATGGGACAAGTCACCCTTCTCCTTGATTTTTTGCTTTAGTATAAATCAGGTGGCCTTCAACTGCAAAATCGAAGTCTGAATTATGATACAGTTGAGTTTTTTAGTTTTGTGAGTAAAATTAGATACAGATGACCGTGATTAAGGGACCCAAATGATGGCAAGCCCTGCTATGGTGCACTGTGGGTCATGTCGTTTTTATTACTGCATCAATACACATGTTTCAATCTGACATCAAATACTGAAGCTTTGGCACCAAGCCTTCCTAGAGGCCACTAAAACCAACAGAGCTTTGTTTTTCTTGAAAGGTTAAAAAAGTATATTTTTAGTACTAAAGTGGGGACGATCCACTGTGCTGACAGGTTGTCAACATTTTCCATTCATTGCAGTTCTTAATTTGAAGTGAATGGATTCTATTAAACATCCACTCTGTGGTCACATCTGCATTACATTTTGAAAGATGATATTAGGCTGCTTTTGTTTTGATATCAATCCACAGGGACAAAGTATAATTTCCAAGTCTAAGCAACATGGGATTTTAAAATAATTCCGCTTCTGATTGTTATTCCTTCAAGTTGACTATCAGGTACTAGGTTTATATCAGGTGCTGGGTTTATATCACATACTGGGTGTATGTCACATACTGGGTGTTGTGGCGAAATAAAATTAGTTAAATCCGCACACTAGTCTGTAAATGGTAAAGAGCCAAGCAGTTTATTTAAAACACAAAACTATTCAACAGTACAATACAAACAGTCCGCGGAAGTATCTAAAGGCTGATCAGGGAGTACAGCTAGAGCTCCTTAGCTCGTTCCTGGCTGTCTCCTCGATTGACTTCAATTTCTAATATTTAAGTGTACAAAAGTCGTCGATACCTCGTGCACAGCTCATGACATTGTTCTAATTGGCTTAAAGCCCACATGCACAATTCGTTACATTGATTTGATTGGCTTGAAGCCCGCATGCACAATTGCTGAATGTCACATGAGCTTCATGATCTCATCTGTTGTTCCCTACGTGATTTTACTTTCCTAGTTCACGGCTGGTGCCTCTGCCTCCGCTGTCATCACAGAAACCAGAAACCACAGAAACCACACAGTGCAGATAGAGACCATTTCGGCCCATCGAGCCTGCACCGACACATATCCCACCTGATCCCCGTAACCCCACGTATTTAATCCCCCTAACACTAAGGGTCAATTTATCATAGCCAATCAACCTAACCCACACATCTTTGGACTGTGGGAGGAAACCGGAGCACCCGGAGTAAACCCACGCAAACACGGGGAGAATGTGCAAACTCCACACAGACAGTCGCCCGAGGCTGGATTCGAACCCGGGTCCCTGGCGCTGTGAGGCAACAGTGCTAACCACTATGCCACCGTGCTGCCCATCCTGTGTGCAAGTTGCACTGTTAACCCCTTAAGTCCTGAAGGGCACCTATGTTACCCTTCAATAAAAATCCACTTCACTGGGTATATATCAGACACCATGGGGGTGAAATTGGGCTCGGTAGAACCCGTTTTTTGTGTGCTACGAAGCACCTTAGGGATCCAAAATGCATTTGCTGCACACGCACACTTCTGACATGAAGCACGGCAGATGCCATATTGGTAAAGGGGTTAGCGCACTTAACGTCTGCCGGAAGTATGATGCCAGCGCTGCCATTTTGGAGCTCCAAGCTCCAGCCGAAGCCTTCTCTTAACCTCGCATAGCAGCATGAAGGACCCCTCCACCAGTGCTATTTAAAGGGATCATCAACTTCTTACAGGTTAGTTGCTGGTTATTGCTTCTGGCTGTTGCTGCAATTTTACAAGTTTTGGGTGCTTCCTATAGTTGTTTAAATATTCAATAATCTACAGGGAGTGGTGTGGCAGGTGCTAAAGCATTTTTTGCTGAGTCCAAGGCTTCTGCACAGAACAGATGCTCCCAGACATGGGTGCAGTAGTAGGTCTTCCTCTTGAAATCAAGTGTGACTGGGAGAATGAGCAGAGGCCATGCAGAACAAGACAAGCTGCTAGAAGAAGGAAGAGGAGGAGGGGGAGAAGGGCTCTCAGCAGGAAGCCATATCTGCCCAGGGTGTTCAGGGAGCAATTCTCCTACCTGAACTTCAGCGACGACCAATGTTTGAGACATCTGCACTTCACTAAAGAGGTTGTCACAGAAATCTGCCAACTACTGCAGCCACAATTCCAAACTCAGAGCAGGGCAAGGACTGCATTGCCACTGGCTGTGAAGGTGACTGTAGCTAAGAACTTTTATGTGCCTGGCTCCTTCCAGGCTGCTGTTGGAGATACTAGTGGCCCAGAAATTCGGGTCTCCACGGGTGAGTACGCGCTGGATACTCACCCGTGGGCCCGATGGAAGTGCCGGTTTCTTGCATGCACTGCACATGCGCAGGAAACCGGCACTTCCGTTCCTCTGAACGAAGAGGTTCAGAGGTCGAACGCGTGCGCAGGGGAGGCTGCGCGTGCGCATCAAACTTAGGTTTTTTTTACAGGTTTTCCCAGGAGGGTAAGCCTGCAGAATTTACACATTTAAAAAGCAGGCGTAAGGCCTGCTTTTTACAAGGTAAGTGGTGAATTAATTAAAATTAAAACATTTTTTCCACAGGTTTATTATTTTTAAATACTTTAAAGCAAGGTAAGTTTATTTTTAGCCCCGTTAGAATGCACACATATTGCTTTGCGTGTGCCTCATGTCAAATCTGTCATGTACCTGAATCAAAAGGGATTCCACTCCCTCAATGTGCAGCTGGTGTGTGACCACAGGCAGCACATCATGCAGGTCAATGCCCGATATTCTGGCAGCAGTCACGGTGCATTCATTCTGCAGCAGTCCTCTGTGCCAGCTGTATTTCAGCCACCACGGCAAACCAAAGGGTGGCTACTGTGCGACAAGGGCTCTCTGCTGACGACATGGCTCATGACTTCAGTTCGCAACCCAGGCACCCGCGTGCAGCATGCAAACAATGAGAGCCATGCTGCCACAACAAATCTTATAGAACAGATCATTGGCATCCTGAAGCAATGATTCCGCTGCCTGGACTGCTTTGGGGGAGCCCTTCAGTACTCGGCTGAGCGGGTCTCAATATTTGTGGTGGTATGCTGCATGCTGCATCCTTGCCATCATGAGGGAAGAGCTCTTGCCACCACCTATCAGGCAAGAAGCTGAGGAGCAGGAGCATGAGGAGGCGGAGGAGGAAGAGAAGGACGAGGAAGGCAGGCATCAACTGAGACAGCCCCATTCTGCCCGGGCTGTACGTGATGAACTAATTCAAGGGCGATACCACTAACCTCAACCCCAATTCCCTATTCACCAAAAATCCCACACTCCTTATCTACCTTCTGTCAGTGGTCAGCACATCACTGTCCTTTTGTTCACAATACAAAAATAAAAGCCAACACAAGATACACATTCCAATCCAAATTTATAAATTTAATCATGATGTTGTAGCAGTACCACCGAGTGTCCCTTACTTACCTACATAATTCCCTTTAACTACGTTTGTATAGAGTTTGTATGTTCGGGCCGTTGCCCCTTTAAGAACGCGACCTAACGCGATGACGCGGGCAAACGCGATGACGCGGCTAAACGCGAGCCGGCCCAGCTCGGCCTCCCACTCCCACGACAATCGCCGGCCCGGCTCGGCCTCCCGCTCCCTCGACGGCCGCCGGCCCAGCTCGGCCTCCCGCTCCCGCGACTTCGGCCGCAACGGCCAGCTGCAGTGCCGGGTAACGCGATGACGTCACGTCGCAAGTCACGTGACCGTCCCAAGCACGGGCAAATGCAATGACGTCATCACGCAAGTCACCTGACTACCCAAGCACGGGAAGAACGCGATGACATCATCACGCAATCCATGAGACTGCCTACTCAGTCCTCGTGGTGTCTCCGTCTGGTGAAGACCTATTTTATGGCTCTCCTGTACCTAACTCTGCAACCTGTTAGAATTCCTCTGTTCCTGCATTAAAAATCTTTTTGATTGTTCTCCTGGAGTCGAACTCGATTATTAAGTAGGAATTCGTCCAATACATACATAGGTGAACCCGAATACCTACAATTAGTGACCCCGTCTCCGTGAATGTTTTTCACGGAGGAAGCGTGCAGCCTGAACCCCGCCTCTGTGAACGTTTTCACAGAAGAACGGCACGACGAACAACAACCGATGAACAACAACCGGCGAACAACAACCGACGAACACCAACCGACGAACACCAATTCCTACAATTGGTGACCAACGACGTGAGGATGGGAGCTCATCAATACCTACATTGGTGACCCCGTTTTTCGTGAACATTTTTCACAAAAGCAGCGCAGCCGGACCCCGATTTTTCGTGAACGTCTTTCACGAAAGAAGCACGCCTGGAAGCTACAGCCGTTTCGCTCAGCTACCGCAACACTGGGAGCAACAACCGCCCTCGTGCTTTATCCTGGTAGAAGCCCCGTTCGCCTTGTGCAACATCGATACGGCGCAGACCATGTACCTGGATACGGTCTCCGTTTTCGACAGCTCTACCGAATTTCGGAGCGTCAGCCTCTTCAACAACCCCACGGCAGAACAGCAAGTATAACACCCTCACAGCGCGGGTACAGCATGTTTACGGGCTCACAGGATCGGAGCGCGCCCCGGCGGAGCAGCCACAAGGACTCGGCCCTCGTAAAACACTCCTCGCAACCTACGAGGACTCGCTCCTCGCAAACCACGAGGATTCCTCCCTCGCGAACCACGAGGACCCATCCCTCGCAAACCATGAAGATTCGCCCCTCGCAAACCATGAGGACCCATCCCCCGCCGACGCCGCACCAGCCCGTCAGCCTGCTGGTCTGTTTTTTTACCATGCTTTTCGGCGCGACGGCGAAGCGTTGCCGCCCTCCCGGCAGTTTTTCCTCCTACCGAAATCAACAACAACTAGAAGCGTTGCCGCCCTCCCGGCAGTTTTCCCCCCTACTGCAATCAACAACAACTAGAAGCGTTGCCGCCCTCTCTACAGTTTTCCCCTCAACAAAAGCAAACATCTACTGACACTGCGACCATCGAGGACGGGTCCAACGGGCATCCCGTGGCCGCGATTGGCCACGCAAAAATTGCTGTCATCACCGATCACTGATCAACGCAGCAACGGTTCACTCACTTCTGTGTTACCGTAGTAGCACTACGGCACGCACCGTTCCGTGCGTTCCCGACTGCCGGAGAGTTCGCTCGCCTGTCGGTGAGTTCACCGACCAGCTCAGCCCCACGTTTTTTTCCTCCTGGATCACCCGTTCAGCGTTCCTGCAGATTTCGTCAGACTGGGGACCTTTTCCCAACAATGACAGAGCCATGGTCCGTGTCTGCCCAATCTGCCAGTCGATATGACGCAGCCAGCTGTTTCGCCCCGGCGCCCGCTTCGAACCACGGGCTACAGAGGTCACACGCTTCCACGGTCCTTCGCATGGCTGAATACGTTTTATTCGCCATGACGCCACGGTCCTTCGCAAGGCTGGATACATTTTATCCGCCACGACGCACGCAAGGGTCCGCTCACGACCAGCACATATTTGGACCTCGCCCGCCAAGTCGAGACAGCACGACTGCCTAGACCACCGACCACCCATCGTCGTTACGCCAACCCAAGTACGACCACCCGCCAGACCGTCAGCCAGCCAGCAGTCTCCGTCTCGAGACTACAGGAGTCATTCGGACAGGCTCGTCAGACCATCTCATCGTTTGATGTCGACCATTAAAGCGAATTCTGGGGGGGCGCATGTAGCGGTACCACCGAGTGTCCCTTACTTACCTACATAATTCCCTTTAACTACGTTTGTATAGAGTTTGCATGTTCAGGCCGTTGCCCCTTTAAGAACGCGACCTAACGCGATGACGCGGGCAAACGCGATGACGCGGGTAAACGCGAGCCGGCCCAGCTCGGCTTCCCGCTCCCGCGACAACCGCCGGCCCGGCTCGGCCTCCCGCTCCCACAACGGCCGCCGGCCCAGCTCGGCCTCCCGCTCCCGCGACTTTGGCCGCAACGGCCAGCTGCAGTGCCGGGTGCCGGGTAAACACGATGACGTCACGTCGCAAGTCATGTGACCGTCCCAAGCGTGGGCAAACACGATGATGTCATCACGCAAGTCACGTGACTACCCAAGCGCGGGAAGAACGCGATGACATCATCACGCAATCCACGGGACTGCCTACTCAGTCCTCGTGGCGTCTCCGTCTGATGAAGACCTATTTTATGGCTCTCCTGTACCTAGCTCTGCAACCTGTTAGAATTCCTCTGTTCCTGCATTAAAAACCCTTTTGATTGTTCTCCTGGAGTCGAACTCGATTATTAAGTAAGGAATTTGTCCAATACCTACATAGGTGAACCCGAATACCTACAATGTAATGTATACAAAAATAAACTAATCAGCCTTGTGCATTCCCTTAGTACCTGTTTTCCGTGTGCCTTTGCCTGTCCTAGAGCTCCTATGAAGTGCTACCCCAGTGGCTGCAGCATGGCTGGTGAAAGGCTGCTGAATTTCAGTGGAGGAGAATGCAGATGGCCTTGGAGGGCAACCTCAAGCAGCTCTTGGCCTAGAAGACCTGGCTTCAGACTGCACCATGTCGGCATGTGCAGCAGCAGTCTGGGCGGGCTGGCTGACAGGTAACAGCAAGGGCACTGGCGGACTGGCAGGGGTGGGAGCACGAATGCTGTCATCCTGAGAGAGGAAAGCAGGTTTGTGCTCCATGGAGCCACTGCCATTCCCCCAGGGTGGTGCCTCAGCAATCTTAGTAATCTGTTGGAGGACAAATTGTTGGACTGCTGTGACACCCTGGAAGCTCCTTTGAACACTGGTATCCAGAGCCATGATGGCAGCAGTCTGAGCTTCCACTACAGCACACAGACGTTGGGTGGCTGCTGCATGTGCTGCAATGTAAGATTCTACATCAGCCATCAGACGCTGTATCATGGTTGGTTCCACAAGTGCTTTGATGGAATTAGTCACCAGTTCCATGCTGGAAAGGATGGGCTCCAAGCTCTGCGCAAAGCACTGTGCCACGTTGGTGCCGGACTCCTCCATGCTCCTTGACATTGAACGGAGGCTTTCTGGCAGGATTCCCAATGAACCAAGCCTTTCGGTGTGTACACGCATCAGCCTATTTCTGTTGCCTGGCCCATTGAAATCCTCATCGGAGTGCTCTGCAGCAGAACTCGTGTGCGAGCTCACCCTCTGTAAAGCTGGCACCTGCGCTATCTTTGCCCCCTGCCTTGGCTGCATTGCACTTGTGCCCGGTGTCCCACCACATGCAGATCCCGCCTCTATTCTATCCTCTAAATTAAACGCTGTGTCAATATCTCAGCTGGTGGCTGCACATGTGAAATCAAGTGATGGTGTGTCTTCATTATCACTGTCTTCTTGCTCTTCCTCCACTGCCTGGCCAGGTTGCAGTTCTTGGGTATCTGAAAGGAAAAAGGGACAAGGGTAAGGTTGTGGTGAGGAGAGAGGTGAAAGAAAGTGCATGCTTAAACCAACTGCAGCTTGTAAGTCAGAAGACATTGTGGGATGAGGGGGAAGTGAGATCTGAGCAGGACGATTAGGTAGGAGGATACCATCATCTTCAATGGTATTTCTTATGTTCTTATGTTCAATTGAGTCAGCCCCGCTGGTGGCCATGGCCTCAGCAATGGCCCTTCCCATAATGGCCAGCTCCGTCGTCTCCATGGGAGTTAGAACATGCAGACACACCTGTCCCCCTCCTGTTAGTTCCTGCTGCCTCTGGTTGTGCGCCACCTTCGCCTGCAAGAGTCATAGAGTCATAATGGCACAGAAGGAGGCCATTCAGCCCATCGAGTCCACGCTGGCTCTCTGCAGAGCAATCCAGGCAGTCCCACTCCCCTGCTCTATCCCCATAGCCCTGCAAGTTTATTTCCCTCAAGTGCCTATAAAAACATTGAGTGTCTCCTCTTCCATCGGCAGCGAGTTCCAGGTCCTCACCACTCGCTGTGTAAAAAGTATTTCCTCATGTCCTCCCTGTATCTCTTGCCCAAAACCTTAAATCTGTGTCCCCTAGTCCTTGTACGATCAACCAATGGGAACAGCCTTTCCCCGTCTAGCCTATCCAAACCCATCATAATCTTGTACGCCTCTGTCAAATCACCCTGCAACCTCCTTTGCTCTAATGAAAACAAATCCAGCTTCTCCAACCTGTCCTTGTAGCTAAGATCCCCCATCCCCGGAACCATTCTGGTAAATCTCCTCTGCACCCTCTCAAGTGCCTTCACATCCTTCCTAAAGTGTGGTGACCAGAACTGGACAATACTCCAGTTGTGGCCTAACCAGCGCTTTATAAAGGTTCAGCATAACTTCTCTACTTTTGTACTCAATACCTCTATTTATGAAGCCATACCCCATATGCTTTGCTAACCACTCTCTCAATATGTCCTGCCACCTTCAGGGACCTATGCACATTAACTCCCAGGTCCCTCTGTCCCTGCACACTCTTTAAAACTGTGCCATTAAGTGTATGTTGCCTCTCCCTGTTCCTTCTACCAAAATGCATCACCTCACACTTCTCTGTATTAAATTCCATCTGCCACTTGTCTGCCCATTCTGCTAGCCTTTCAATGACCTGTTGCAGTCGATTGGTATCATCCTCATTGTTTGCCACGCCCCCAAGTTTGGTGTCATCGGCAAATTTAGAAATTCTACTCTGTATTCCGATGTCCAGGTCATTTATATATATCAATAAAAGCAGTGGCCCCAGCACTGACCCTTGGGGAACACCACTGTCTACTTTCCTCCAGTCTTCCCATTTGCTTTGCTAACCACTCTCTCAATATATCTCGCCACCTTCAGGGACCTATGCACATTAACTCCCTGGTCCCTCTGTCCCTGCACACTCTTTAAAACTGTGCCATTAAGTGTATATTGCCTCTCCCTGTTCCTTTTGCCAAAATGCCAAAGAGAGAGGGAAGTGTGTCTGTGAGTGTCGTGCAATATGTTTGGGTGATGTGATTGTCATGGTTGAATAACTGGCAGTGTGTGAAAGCTGTGAGTGTGAGGCTTGAAACAGTGCTAAGTGTGTGAAGGTGAGATGAAGCATATGAATGTTAGGTAGGAGACCTGACTAATAGATATTGTTGGTAGGTGAGTGATGAGGGTGTGGTGAATTGAGCAATGGATAAGGCTAGTGGTGCAGTTGGTGATGCATTTGAAGATGCATTCACTGACCTCGCAGTGCTAGATCCAGGTTTTTGGGACTAAACTCCTGGCATTGACCTCCGCAGCTATCTGTTCCCACTGCCTTTGCGTGTGTCTGGAGGGCCTCCTGCCCCCCTGAGGGTACAGGACATCTCACCTCCTTTCCAACTCCTCCAACAAGACCTCCAGTGCAGCGACCAAAAAACTGGGTGCCCACTCACTCCCACGGTCAGCCATTCCTCATTCTTTTGGGTGCTGCCTGCCTCGTCCCTTCCTCTGCCTCCTCCTCAGTGTCAGCTGTGGCTCAGTTGGTAGCACACTCGCCTCAGAGTCAGAATGGTTGTGGGTTCAAGTTCCACTCCAGGGATTTGAGCACATAAAGCTAGGCTATTACTCCAGTGCAGTGCTGAGGGAGTGCTGTACTGTCGGAGGTGCCGTGTTTCAGATGAAATGTTAAACCGAAGCCCAGTCTGCTCTCTTAGGTGGGCGTAAAAGATCCCATGGCACTATTTCGAAGAAGAGCAGGGAAGTTATCCCTGGTGTCCTGGCCAATATTTATCCCTCAACCAACATAACAAAAACAGATTATCTGGTCATTATCACATTGCTGTTTGTGGGAGTTTGCTGTGCGCAAATTGGCTGCCACGTTTCTCACATTACAACAGTGACTCCACTTCAAAAAGTACTTCATTGGCTGTAAAGTGCTTTGAGACGTCCAGTGGTCATGAAAGTCACTATATAAATGCAAGTCTTTCTTTTTTTCTTTCTTCCTCAGGTGGTCGCGGAACACGTGGTGGCAAGGGCTGCGTCCTCATAAGACATAAGACATAAGACGTAGGAGCAGGAGTAGGTCATTTGGCCCCTCAAGCCTGAGCCGCCATTCAATAAGATCATGGCTGATCTGATCTTGGCTTCAACTCCACTTCCCTGCCCGCTCCCCATAACACTTGACTCCCTTACCATTCAAATATCTGTCTATCTCCACCTTAAATATAATTAATGACCCAGCCTCCACAGCTCTCTGGGGAAGAGAATTCCAAAGATTCACGACCCTCTGAGAGAAGAAATTCCTCCTCAATTCCATTTAAATGGGTGCCCCCTTATTCTGAAATTATGCCCCCTAGTTCTAAATTCCCCCACGAGGGGAAACATCCTCTCTGCATCTACCCTGTCAAGCCCCTTCAGAATCTTATATGTTTCAATAAGATCCCCTCTCATTCTTCTAAACTCCAATGAGTATAGGCCCAACCTGCTCAACCTTTCTTCATAAGACAACCCCTTCATCTCCGGAATCAACCTCGTGAACCTTCTCTGAACTGCCTCCAATGCAAGTATATCCTTCCTTAAATAAGGAGGCCAAAACTGTACGCAGTACTCCAGGTGTGGTCTCACCAACGACCTGTACAGTTCTAACAGGACTTCCCTACTTTTATATTCCATTCCCTTTGCAATAAAGGCCAACATTCCATTTGTCTTCCTAATTACTTGCTGTACCTGCATGCTAACTTTTTGTGTTTCATGTACAAGGGCCCCCAGATCCCTCTGTACCACAGCATTTTATAATCTCTCCCCATTTAAATAATAATTTGCTTTTTTATTTTTCCTACCAAAGTGGATAACCTCGCATTTTCCCACATTATACTCCATCTGCCAGATTTTTGCCCACTCACTTAGCCTATCTATATTCCTTTGGAGATTCTTTGCGTCCTCCACACAACTTGCTTTCCCACCTATCTTTGTATCATCAGCAAATTTGGCTACATTACACTCGGTCCCTTCATGCAAGTCATTAATATAGATTGTAAATAGTTGAGGCCCCAGCACTGATCCCTGAGGCACCTCACTAGTAACAGTTTGCCAACGTGAAAATTTCCCATTTATCCCAACTCTCTGTTTTCTGTTAGTTAGCCAATCCTCTATCCATGCCAAAATTTTACCCCCAACTCTGTGAGCTCTTATCTTGTGCAGTAACCTTTTATGTGGCACCTTATCGAATGCCTTCTGGAAATCCAAATACACGACATCTACTGGTTCCCCTTTATCCACCCTGCTCGTTACATCCTCAAAGAACTCCAGCAAATTTGTCAAACATGATTTCCCTTTCATAAAACCATGCTGACTCTGCTTGACTATATTATGATTTTCTAAATGTCCTGCTACCACTTCCTTAATGATGGACTCTAGCATTTTCCCAATGACAGATGTTAGGCTAACTGGTCTATAGTTGCCTGTTTTCTGTCTCCCTCCTTTCTTAAATAGGGGTGTTACATTTGCAGTTTTCCAGTCCACTGGGACCTCTCCAGAATCCAGGGAATTTTGGTAGATTACAAACAATGCATCCACTATCTCTGCAGCCACCTCTTTTAAGACCCTAGGATGCAGGCCATCGGGTCCAGGGGACTTGTCCACCTTTAGTCCCATTAGTTTGGCTAGTACTTTTTCTCGAATGATAGCGATTGTTTTAAGTTCCTCCCCCCCACCCCAATTGCCCCTTGATTATCCATTATTGGGATGCTTTTAGTGTCTTCTACTGTGAAGTCTGATACAAAATATTTGTTCAAAGTCTCTGCCATTTCCCTGTTTCCCATTATTAATTCCCCAGGCTCATCCTCTAGGGGACCAATGCTTACTTTAGCTACTCTCTTCCTTTTTATATACCTGTAGAAGCTCTTACTGTCTGTTGTTATATTTCTTGCTAGCTTACTCCCATAAGCTATCTTCTCTCACTTTATCATTTTTTTAGTTGTCTTTTGCTGGTTTAAAAAAAATTCCCAATCCTCTGGCCTTCCACTATTCTTCGCAACATTGTATGCATTTGTTTTCAATTTGATACCATCCTTTACTTCCTTAGTTAGCCACGGATAATGGTTCATCCTTCTCTTGGAGTCTTTCTTTCTCACTGGAATATATCTTTGCTGAGAGTTATGAAATATCTCCTTAAATGTTTGCCACTGCTTTTCTGCAGTGCTACCCTATAATATATTACCCCAGTCCATTTTAACCAAGTCTGCCTTCATACCTTTGTAATTACCTTTATTTAAGTTCAGGACACTAATTTGAGACCTAGCTTTCTCACCCTCAAACTGAATTTGAACTTCTACCATGTTATGATTACTCTTCCCAAGAGGATCCTTCACTTCGAGATAATTAATTAATCCAGCCTCGTTACACATTACCAGAACTAAAATAGTCTGCTCCCTGGTTGGTTCCACAATGTATTGTTCCTGCATACACTCTGAGGACTCTTCCTCAAGTCTACCTTTGCCAATTTGCTTTGTCTAATCAATATGAAGATTAAAATCTCCCATGATTATAGCCGTAACTTTCTTACCAGCCACTATTATTTCTTGATTTCTACTCTGTCCTACAGTGTGGCTACTGTTTGGGGCCCTGTAGACCACTTCCATCAGTGACCTCTTAGCCTTATTATTTTTTGTCTCCACCCAAACTGATTCTATGTCTTGATTTTCTAGGCCAATATCATTTCTCATTACTGTACTGATCTCATCCCTTATTAACAGAGCTACACCACCTCCTTTTCCTTTCTGCCTATACTTATGAAATGGCAAATACCCCTGAATATTCAGTTCCCAGCCTTGGTCACCTTGCAACCACGTCTCTGTAATGGCTATCAGATCATACCCATTTATTTCTATTTGTGCTGTCAACTCATCTATCTTATTACAAATGCTGCGTGTGTTTAGATATAGAGCTTTTAATCTTGTCTTTTTACCATTTTTCCCTACTCTGATCCCTCTTTCTGATGCACTCTTATGTGTATACGCTCTGTCCCTTCCTGTCATGCTCTGGTTATCGTTACCCCTATCGCTACCCTGCACTTTTGCCTTCTCATTTTTCTTTGACTTTTTAAATTTCCGCTCCCTCCCACTATTTCGTTTAAAGCCCTATCTACAGCCTTAGTTATTCTATTCGCCGGGACATTGATTCCAGCCTGGTTCAAATGAATCCCGTCCTGATGGAACAGCTCCCTCTTACCCCAGTACTGGTGCCAGTGCCCCAAGAATCGCAACCCATTTCTCCCACACCAATCATTGAGCCACTCGTTCATCTCTCTGATCTTATTTACCTTATGCCAATTTGCACGTGGCTCAGGTAGTAATCCAGAGATTATTACCTTTGTGGTTCTGCTTTGTAATTTAGCCCCGAGCTGCTCATACTCCCTCAGCAGAACCTCTTTCTTTGTCCTACCTACGTTGTTGGTACCTTCAAGGACCATGACAACGGGATCTTTTCCCTCCCACTCTAAGTTCCTCTCCAGCCCAGAGGAGATGTCCTTTACCCTGGCACCGGGCAGGCAACACAGCCTTCGGGACTCACGCTCTTGGCTGCAGAGAACAGTGTCTATCCCCCTAATTATACTGTCCCCTACCACTACCACATTTCTTTTGGCTCCCCCCACTTGAATGGCTCCCTGTACCACAGTGCTGTGGTCAGTTTGCTCATCCTCACTGCAGTCCCTGCTCTTGCCCACACAGAGAGTAAGAGCCTCGTAACTGTTGGACATGAGCAAAGGCTGAGGCTCCTCCACCACTACCTCCTGGGTCCCCCTACCTGCCTTGCTCATAGTCACACCCATCTATCCCTGACCATGGACCAAATTTGAATGAATTAATCCAAGGGGTGTGACTGCCTCCTGGAACACAGCATCCAAGTAACTCTCCCCCTCCCTGATGTATCGCAGTGTTTGAAGCTTGGACTCCAGCTCATCAACATGGAGCTGAAGTTCCTCAAGCAACCAACACTTGCTGTAAATGTGGTCGCCGTGGACCTCAATGGCGTACACCAGCTCCCACATGTTGCAGCAGTAACACATTGCCTGCCCTGCCATCTCTAATCTATTTAATTAATGAAGTGTTTAAGTTTTGAACGTTTAGTTTTGAATCCCGGCTCTTAATTTAAATTAATGCCCAATAAAAAGCAAGAAAAACTGACCAACCAATCACTTCCCTGCTTTCCTGTGACATCACACTTTGAATCTTTCTACCTCTTTCCCTCCCAGGTCGGTTGTCGCTGCTCCGGGCTCGCCGTTTTTAAACAGCCGCTCCGCTCCGCTCCCGCCCTTTTTAAACAGCCGCTCCGCTCCGCTCCCGCTCTTTTTAAACAGCCGCTCCGCTCCGCTCCCGCTCTTTTTAAACAGCCGCTCCGCTCCGTTCCCGCTCTTTTTAAACAGCCGCTCCGCTCCGCTCCCGCTCTTTTTAAACAGCCGCTCCGCTCCGCTCCCGCTCTTTTTAAACAGCCGCTCCGCTCCGCTCTTTTTAAACAGCCGCTCCGCTCTGCTCTTTTTAAACAGCCGCTCCGCTCCGCTCTGCTCCGGGCTCGCCGTTTTTAAACAGCCGCTCCGCTCCGCTCCCGCTCTTTTTAAACAGCCGCTCCGCTCCGCTCCCGCTCTTTTTAAACAGCCGCTCCGCTCCGCTCTGCTCCGGGCTCGCTCTTTTTAAACAGCCGCTCCGCTCCGCTCCCGCTCTTTTTAAACAGCCGCTCCGCTCCGCTCCCGCTCTTTTTAAACAGCCACTCCGCTCCGCTCCCGCTCTTTTTAAACAGCCGCTCCGCTCCGCTCCCGCTCTTTTTAAACAGCCGCTCCGCTCCGCTCCCGCTCTTTTTAAACAGCCACTCCGCTCCGCTCCCGCTCTTTTTAAACAGCCGCTCCGCTCCGCTCCCGCTCTTTTTAAACAGCCGCTCCGCTCCGCTCCCGCTCTTTTTAAACAGCCGCTCCGCTCCGCTCTGCTCCGGGCTCGCCGTTTTTAAACAGCCGCTCCGCTCCGCTCTTTTTAAACAGCCGCTCCGCTCCGCTCTTTTTAAACAGCCGCTCCGCTCCGCTCCGCTCCGCTCCCGCTCTTTTTAAACAGCCGCTCCGCTCCGCTCCCGCTCTTTTTAAACAGCCGCTCTGTAGAAAAGGGGGGGGAAGGTGGGGTGTGGTTTTTGGTTGCCCCTGGGGTTTGTCTCTGGCCAGTCAGAAGTATCTGAGCTGCTCCAGGCCCCATGCTGTTTCGAATCGCTCCCCTTTCTGGTTCTGACCGCCGGACTAATTTCAGTAGCGATGTAGACAAAACGAGACTCATGCTTGGGTGCAAAGAAGACCAGTATTTATTGAAATAAAGAATAAATTGAAAATAATGATGAATACAGCACACTTTTACTTAATACAGCATACCTTTGCTTAATACAGCACACCTTTGCTTAATACAGCACACCTTTACTTAATACAGCACACTTTTGCTTAACAGGGAGGAAAAATGGACACATCGAGGGAAAATTGACTAAAATTACAATTTAACAAAATTCCCCTTTAATTCCCACCCCTAATACCTACCTAGTTTGCCTTGTAATGGGCCAGAAAGCTTATGCTCACCAGTGAACGCCTGCTCCATGCCCCTGCGGTCTGTCTTAGATTTTTCACTGCCCCGAAGTAGAGATACCCCAGTAATTCAAAAGTAACTGCTGGTATTCCACTTCTTTGGGTAGTCTGCTGAGCAGTTCCTCTGGTAAGCAGGGCACGGAGGCGAGGCGGCAGAGAGAGAGAGAGTGGCTTCCTGAGGGGCTATCTTTATACCCCATTGGGAGCCGTTATCTTCGCGCCCAAATCTGGATATATCTGGGCTATACAAAAGGGACCAATCTGTCCCCATTGAATGTAATGGGTTTGAATGTGTTTCCCATTCATTTAATTGGTTTGTGCTCAGTTTAAAATGTCTCAAGTGCTGGACAAACAAGTCCTTAAGTGTTCAGTCAACAGCACTCAAGTGCTTTGTAAACAATCCATTGTCTTGTGGTCACCGCCCAACCGCAACTGATTGACAGCTTTAAGTACTTAAGCCCTTGAGTCAACATTGTAGAGAGCTCGTGTAAACAAACAATCCTTTTGTTCCTCTGTTGAACTTCCTAAACCGCAGTTGATTGACAGGTTTAAATACCTCAAGTACTTCAGTCAGTGATGGGGGATGTTCAGACAGGCTGCCTTTGTCTTCTGCCACGAGGCCTGACAGCCATTTTTGATGCCCTGGGTTTTTAAGGTACATTCCAACCAGGTTTTCTTTTAATCAAATAATCTTCGGGGGCTGCAGAAATTTCCAAAATTTTGCGAAACCTTACAGCTCCGCTCTGCTCCCGCTCTTTTTAAACAGCCGCTCCGCTCTGCTCCCGCTCTTTTTATACAGCCGCTCCGCTCTGCTCCCGCTCTTTTTAAACAGCCGCTCCGCTCCCGCTCTTTTTAAACAGCCGCTCCGCTCCGCTCCCGCTCTTTTTAAACAGCCGCTCCGCTCCGCTCCCGCTCTTTATAAACAGCCGCGCCGCTCCGCTCCCGCTCTTTTTAAACAGCCACTCCGCTCCGCTCCCGCTTTTTATAAACAGCCGCTCCGCTCCGCTCCCGCTCTTTTTAAACAGCCGCTCCGCTCCGCTCCCGCTCTTTTTAAACAGCCGCTCCGCTCCCGCTCTTTTTAAACAGCCGCTCCGCTCCGCTCCCGCTCTTTTTAAACAGCCGCTCCGCTCCCGCTCTTTTTAAACAGCCGCTCCGCTCCGCTCCCGCTCTTTTTAAACAGCCGCTCCGCTCCGCTCCCGCTCTTTTTATAAACAGCCGCGCCGCTCCGCTCCCGCTCTTTTTAAACAGCCGCTCCGCTCCGCTCCCGCTCTTTTTATACAGCCGCTCCGCCCTGATCCCGCCTTTTATAAACAGCCGCTCCGCCCTGATCCCGCTTTTTATAAACAGCCGCTCTGCCCTGATCCCGCTCTTTATAAACAGCCGCTCCGCTCCGCTCCCGCTCTTTTTATACAGCCACTCCGCCCTGATCCCGCTTTTTTATAAACAGCCACTCCGCTCCGCTCCGCTCCCGCTCTTTATAAACAGCCGCGCCGCTCCGCTCCCGCTCTTTTTAAACAGCCACTCCGCTCCGCTCCCGCTTTTTATAAACAGCCGCTCCGCTCCGCTCCCGCTCTTTTTAAACAGCCACTCCGCTCCGCTCCCGCTTTTTATAAACAGCCGCTCCGCTCCGCTCCCGCTCTTTTTAAACAGCCACTCCGCTCCGCTCCCGCTTTTTATAAACAGCCGTTCCGCTCCGCTCCCGCTCTTTTTAAACAGCCGCTCCGCTCCGCTCCCGCTCTTTTTAAACAGCCACTCCGCTCTGCTCCCGCTTTTTATAAACAGCCGCTCCGCCCTGATCCCGCTCTTTTTAAACAGCCGCTCCGCTCCCACTCTTTTTAAACAGCCGCTCCGCCCTGATCCCGCTCTTTTTAAACAGCCGCTCCGCTCCGCTCCCACTCTTTTTAAACAGCCACTCCGCTCCGCTCCCGCTCTTTTTAAACAGCCACTCCGCTCCGCTCCCACTCTTTTTATAAACAGCCGCTCCGCCCTGATCCCGCTTTTTATAAACAGCCGCTCCGCTCTGCTCCCGCTCTTTTTAAAACAGCCGCTCCGCTCCGCTCCCGCTCTTTTTATAAACAGCCGCTCCGGCCTGATCCCGCTCTTTTTAAACAGCCGCTCCGCTCCGCTCCCGCTCTTTTTATAAACAGCCGCGCCGCTCCGCTCCCGCTCTTTTTAAACAGCCGCTCCGCTCCGCTCCCGCTCTTTTTATACAGCCGCTCCGCCCTGATCCCGCTTTTTATAAACAGCCGCTCCGCCCTGATCCCGCTTTTTATAAACAGCCGCTCTGCCCTGATCCCGCTCTTTATAAACAGCCGCTCCGCTCCCGCTCTTTTTATACAGCCACTCCGCCCTGATCCCGCTTTTTATAAACAGCCACTCCGCTCCGCTCCGCTCCCGCTCTTTATAAACAGCCGCGCCGCTCCGCTCCCGCTCCCGCTCTTTTTAAACAGCCACTCCGCTCCGCTCCCGCTTTTTATAAACAGCCGCTCCGCTCCGCTCCCGCTCTTTTTAAACAGCCACTCCGCTCCGCTCCCGCTTTTTATAAACAGCCGCTCCGCTCCGCTCCCGCTCTTTTTAAACAGCCACTCTGCTCCGCTCCCGCTTTTTATAAACAGCCGCTCCGCTCCACTCCCGCTCTTTTTAAACAGCCGCTCCGCTCCGCTCCCGCTCTTTTTAAACAGCCACTCCGCTCTGCTCCCGCTTTTTATAAACAGCCGCTCCGCCCTGATCCCGCTCTTTTTAAACAGCCGCTCCGCTCCCACTCTTTTTAAACAGCCGCTCCGCCCTGATCCCGCTCTTTTTAAACAGCCGCTCCGCTCCGCTCCCGCTCTTTTTAAACAGCCACTCCGCTCCGCTCCCACTCTTTTTATAAACAGCCGCTCCGCCCTGATCCCGCTTTTTATAAACAGCCGCTCCGCTCTGCTACCGCTCTTTTTAAACAGCCGCTCCGCCCTGATCCCGCTCTTTTTAAACAGCCGCTCCGCTCCGCTCCCGCTCTTTTTAAACAGCCACTCCGCTCCGCTCCCACTCTTTTTATAAACAGCCGCTCCGCCCTGATCCCGCTTTTTATAAACAGCCGCTCCGCTCCGCTCCCGCTCTTTTTAAACAGCCGCTCCGCTCTGCTCCCGCTCTTTTTAAAACAGCCGCTCCGCTCCGCTCCCGCTCTTTTTATAAACAGCCGCTCCGCCCTGATCCCGCTCTTTTTAAAACAGCCGCTCCGCTCCGCTCCCGCTCTTTTTAAACAGCCGCTCCGCTCTGCTCCCGCTCTTTTTAAACAGCCGCTCCGCTCCGCTCCCACTCTTTTTAAACAGCCACTCCGCTCCGCTCCCGCTCTTTTTAAACAGCCACTCCGCTCCGCTCCCACTCTTTTTATAAACAGCCGCTCCGCCCTGATCCCGCTTTTTATAAACAGCCGCTCCGCTCTGCTCCCGCTCTTTTTAAACAGCCGCTCCGCCCTGATCCCGCTCTTTTTAAACAGCCGCTCCGCTCCGCTCCCGCTCTTTTTATAAACAGCCGCTCCGCCCTGATCCCGCTTTTTATAAACAGCCGCTCCGCTCTGCTCCCGCTCTTTTTAAAACAGCCGCTCCGCTCCGCTCCCGCTCTTTTTATAAACAGCCGCTCCGCCCTGATCCCGCTCTTTTTAAACAGCCGCTCCGCTCCACTCCCGCTCTTTTTATAAACAGCCGCGCCGCTCCGCTCCCGCTCTTTTTATAAACAGCCGCTCCGCCCTGATCCCGCTTTTTATAAACAGCCGCTCCGCTCTGCTCCCGCTCTTTTTAAACAGCCGCTCCGCCCTGATCCCGCTTTTTATAAACAGCCGCTCCGCTCTGCTCCCGCTCTTTTTAAACAGCCGCTCCGCTCCGCTCCCGCTCTTTTTATAAACAGCCGCTCCGCCCTGATCCCGCTTTTTATAAACAGCCGCTCCGCTCTGCTCCCGCTCTTTTTAAAACAGCCGCTCCGCTCCGCTCCCGCTCTTTTTATAAACAGCCGCTCCGCCCTGATCCCGCTCTTTTTAAACAGCCGCTCCGCTCCACTCCCGCTCTTTTTATAAACAGCCGCGCCGCTCCGCTCCCGCTCTTTTTATAAACAGCCGCGCCGCTCCGCTCCCGCTCTTTTTAAACAGCCGCTCCGCTCCGCTCCCGCTCTTTTTATACAGCCGCTCCGCCCTGATCCCGCTTTTTATAAACAGCCGCTCCGCCCTGATCCCGCTTTTTATAAACAGCCGCTCTGCCCTGATCCCGCTCTTTATAAACAGCCGCTCCGCTCCGCTCCCGCTCTTTTTATACAGCCACTCCGCCCTGATCCCGCTTTTTATAAACAGCCACTCCGCTCCGCTCCGCTCCCGCTCTTTATAAACAGCCGCGCTGCTCCGCTCCCGCTCTTTTTAAACAGCCACTCCGCTCCGCTCCCGCTTTTTATAAACAGCCGCTCCGCTCCGCTCCCGCTCTTTTTAAACAGCCACTCCGCTCCGCTCCCGCTTTTTATAAACAGCCGCTCCGCTCCCGCTCTTTTTAAACAGCCACTCCGCTCCGCTCCCGCTTTTTATAAACAGCCGCTCCGCTCCCGCTCTTTTTAAACAGCCGCTCCGCTCCGCTCACGCTCTTTTTAAACAGCCACTCCGCTCTGCTCCCGCTTTTTATAAACAGCCGCTCCGCCCTGATCCCGCTCTTTTTAAACAGCCGCTCCGCTCCCACTCTTTTTAAACAGCCGCTCCGCCCTGATCCCGCTCTTTTTAAACAGCCGCTCCGCTCCCGCTCTTTTTAAACAGCCACTCCGCTCCGCTCCCACTCTTTTTATAAACAGCCGCTCCGCCCTGATCCCGCTTTTTATAAACAGCCGCTCCGCTCTGCTCCCGCTCTTTTTAAACAGCCGCTCCGCCCTGATCCCGCTCTTTTTAAACAGCCGCTCCGCTCTGCTCCCGCTCTTTTTAAAACAGCCGCTCCGCTCCGCTCCCGCTCTTTTTATAAACAGCCGCTCCGCCCTGATCCCGCTCTTTTTAAACAGCCGCTCCGCTCCGCTCCCGCTCTTTTTATAAACAGCCGCTCCGCCCTGATCCCGCTCTTTTTAAAACAGCCGCTCCGCTCCGCTCCCGCTCTTTTTATAAACAGCCACTCCGCCCTGATCCCGCTCTTTTTAAACAGCCGCTCCGCTCTGCTCCCACTCTTTTTCAACCAAGATGGCCAAGTTGTGGAGGATGCAGCAGACCACCACGAAATGGGACACCTGCTCCGGCATGTACTGGAGGGCTCCTCCCGGGTGGTCAAGGCAACAGAACCGTTGCTTCAGCACCCCGATGGTCTGCTAAATGACGTTCCTCGTGGCAGCATGGCTGTCCTTATATAACTACTGACCATGAGTGGTGGGGTTGCGGAAGGGAGTCATCAGCCAGGTGTAGAGTGAATAGCCCTTGTTTCCAAGCAGCCATCCTCGGGTTCGACGAGATGGCACAGATGACTGGCGCAGGATGAAGGCATCATGACTGCTGCCAGGATACCGGGCATTCGCCATCATGTTGTGCTGGGCCTGGTCGCACACCAACTGCACATTAACAGAGTGGTAGACTTTGCGGTTGCAGTACATCTCAGGATTGAAATGCGGTGCCCACAAAGCCTCGTGTGCAGTCGATGGGGAAGCTCGATATCCTGGCAAAGCCACATGCGCACTCCTCTTGCTTCTCTCTGTTCAGAGAGAAGACAATATAGTGCCTTCTCCTGGAGTACAGAGCCTCTGTGACCTCTCGGATGTAGCGATGGACGGCAAAGTGGGAGATGTTAGCTATGTCGCTTGCTCCGGCCTGGAAGGATCCGGTAGCAAAATCCTTCAGGGCCACGGTCACCTTGAGGGGCACTGGCAGCACCATCGTTACCATGCTCTGAGGCTGTAGGTCTGCTTCCAAGAGGTGGCAGAGTTCTGTGGCCACCTCCTTGGTGAAACGGAGCCTCCGAATACACTGCTCCTGGCTTAAGTGCAGGTAGAAGTGCTCTCGGAAGACCCTAGGTGGGTAAGGCCAACTGCTGAGAGCCCGCCTGCCCCTCCTCCCCCTCTCTCTGCAAACAGCTTGTCCTCTTCTTTGCTGCCTCTGCTCCATCTCCCTGTCATGTTGCAGTGAGGGGGACTACAAATAGAGCGCCCATGACTAGGAGCAAGTGGTCTGGCCAGAACCCTTGAATTCAGAAGCAAGGCCTTCTCTACTTACAGCAACACTCTTTGTCACCAACTTTAAATAACTCTAGAAAGCTCCAAACAGTTCTGCAAACTTACACAAAGCCAGTAGAAATAAAAAAGCAAGTTACCTGAAAGTTGTTGATGATCCCTTTAAATATCACTGGTGGGGTGTCCCTCGTGCATTCAGCTGTTCATGTTTAGGAGAGGGCATTGATTGGAACGGTGACATCGAAAATGGCAGGTCGTGCGTCAAATTAGCGTTGCATCCTGATTGACTTCACAATCTGCCTCATTTGAATTCTATCGCTGCACAAAGGCAAAGGCCGTGCTACCGACCTGCCCAATATAGCGACCGCCGAGGCACTGGCTGCAAGCGAGGTGACCACCATTTTTTTTGCCAGCGCCAGCCTTAAATGACGATGCCGAAGTACCAAATTTCACAGCCTGAGTGTATATCAGATACTGGGTGTATAGCAGGTACTGGTTGTAATATCAGGTGCAATGAAGTAGAAATTTAAGCATGCCCATTTTTGTGTGTATGGGTGGACAGGTACTGGGTGTATATCAGTACTGGGACATATTGGTATCATTCGCTGCGCCTGAATGGTGAGACCCGAGGCGGCCTCTATTCTGTGTCTCGGACCTCATTACAATGGAGCCGGTGAGACGCAAACAGCCAGTTAGTGAAGAAGAAACCAAGGTCAGGCTAGCATTGCAGTGGCCCTCGGGTATTGCATATGCTTAGGGCCGAGCATCTGTTTCAGGCATGGTCCCTGATGCCTACTTTTTCCCTTCACCAATATGGCAGGGGGTGCACTTCCAAATGGAAATTTGCGCAAGCTTCCTGCCCGCCATATTGGGGCCTTAGTAGACCAGTTAGTGCCTGAAAAAGTAGGCGCAGCGTGGCTGAACTTATGGGCCAATGTGTATATCGGGTACAATGTATATATCGGCTACAATGTATATATTAGATAAAATATGTATATCATGTAGGGGGTGGTGTTTGGGGTCAGCTTCGCCTCTGACTTATGAGCGGTTCGAATCGCT
The DNA here is from genome assembly GCF_052327205.1 of Somniosus microcephalus. Lineage (NCBI taxonomy): Eukaryota > Metazoa > Chordata > Chondrichthyes > Squaliformes > Somniosidae > Somniosus > Somniosus microcephalus. The sequence continues at coordinate 93,830,892 of NC_140999.1, read as the reverse complement.
CCCATTCCCTTGATTCTAGACCTTGGACTTATTTGGGGGCTGTAATGAAATTGCAGCCGACAACTGAATTTTGGTGAAAGAATTTTGATCTTTATTTGAGAAAGAAAATACAACACAATAATCTTAACACTCTAAAAATGGGGAACACTTCGGTACATATGAGGGAAAATTACAGTAGACAAATACTTCACCCCTCCCAATCCCACTTCACTAACTAAGTTGGGCTCCAAAAGGACCAGGGATAATGCTCACCAAACGAATCCTTGACAGTTGAGCTGGTTCGCGGTTTCGGAATTCGCTGGATGTGTTGGTTGGTGCCTGCAGTACCCCGGACGCGGTAGAGGAATTCGACTGCGTGTCTGGTGATGTTCTGGATCGCTGACACTGTTGAGAACTTCTGTGGAGAACTGGTGCTTCCAGAAAGAGAGACTGTGAACTGTTGCTTCCAGAGAGGGAGAACTCCTGTGTCGAACTCGAGAGCGAACTGTGTAGAGAGAGAGAGCTACAGCTACAGGGATTACAGCAACAACTAGACCTACTCGACAAATACTGCCAAAATTGGGCTCTAACAGTAAATCTAAAGAAAACCAACATCATGATTTTTCAAAAAAGGCCCAGATGTCAGGAAAACAAATACCAGTTTACCCTCAGTGATACCACTATAGGACACACTATGAGCTACACCTACCTTGGTCTAACTATTACAGCATCAGGGAGCTTCAGCATAGCAGTGAATGCACTAAAAGAAAAAGCACGAAGAGCCCTATATGCAATAAAAAGAAAATTCTACAACATCCAAATCCCAATCAAAATCTGGCTCAAAATATTTGACAGCATAATCCTGCCCATTGCACTGTACGGTAGTGAAGTATGGGGCCCGCTAAATCACCAAAGCTACACTAAATGGGAAAAACACACAATAGAAGCCCTACATGCAGAATTCTGCCGAAGCATCCTTCGCACCCAAAGAAAAACGCCAACAAATGCATGCAGAGCCGAACTAGGCAGATACCCACTGATAATAAACATCCAAAAACGAGCACTAAACTTCCTAAATCACCTCAAATCTAGCTCCCCAGACACCCTTCATTTCAAAGCCTTTCAGACCCAAGAGCTAAACCCAGAAAAGAGTCCCCTGAGTCAGCTGCAACTGAAACTAAGTACTCAGCCGGACCCTGACCAGCCCCAGACCAACACAGCCGTCCAAACACCAATCCGAGTGAACCAAATCATTAAAAAATGCAAAGAAACCTACCTGGAACATTGGAACAAAATAACCGAAAGCCAAAGCAGATTAGAATGTTACCGGGCCCTAAAAAGAGAATATAAACTGGCAGACTACCTCACGACCATCAGAGACACAAAACAGAGACAGACCCTCACCAGGTACAGACTAAGCGACCACCAACTGGAAATTGAAAAAGGCAGATACAAGAAATCCTGGCAGCCTAGAGAGAATAGAATATGCGATCAATGTCTGGCCGGCGAGGTTGAAACAGAGATGCATTTCCTCCTAAAATGCGAAAAATTCAACACATCAAGAAACATATTATTCAACAAGCTAAGCCAAACAACCCCAGATTTCAAGGAATTGGATGACCTGTCAAAATTGAGATTAGTCCTAGGAGAAGGAGACAGACCATACCTTGGGGCCAAATATGTAACAACATGTCACAACCTGAGGACTGTTTAAAATTAAGACTGTTTAAAATTAATATTGAACGTACCAAATGAAGTACAAAGACTGTTTAAAATTAATATTGTTTAAAAGTAATATTGTATATACCCAACAAATGTCAAATCGATTGACACCTACAGAATGTTGGAAAACTGTACCTTTTTGCTATGTAAGCTTTGGCAATATGGTTCTCTGTAAACTTTCATGCCAATAAAGCATTTGAATTGGAATTGGAATTGGAGCTGCCTTTCTGAACTGACTGCTGAACTCTGTAGAGAGAGAGAACTGCTTGAACTGCTTCTTGATGATTTCCTTGATGAACTCCCCTCGATGAACTAACTGCTTTCTTGTAAAAACAGGCCTCCAATTGTACTAAACGAGGCCTGCTAATTGTTAGATTTTGGGCGGGCTCATTAATATTGATTTGTTCAATTGTTTAATTGGTTTCGGGATGGTGAGTGGTTTCGGGATGGTCCCGTCGATTGTTTAACCTCTTGATTAATTGTAGTAAAGTTGTCTTTTCCTGTGGGGGCCAAGGTTCTTTTGTTGGTTGGTGGCATGTTTTGCATTATGCAAGATTTTGGATTGTTCTGTAATTTGGGCGGGAACTGCTTTTCCATTGGTCTATTGTCAGTATGTAAAATGACTGAGACAGTCTAGATAAATCCCTAGGCAGCTTGGTTAATGCCAATACCCAAAACTGTCCATTTACAGAAGCCAATCCCAATTCCTTTGTTGCAGCCTTTTTCCTTCCACAGGCTCGAACATGCTTTTAAAAATAAAACCAAAATCCTGGGGTCTTTGATTTTAAATCTCCCTTAGGCCCAATATTCTTATACCATTCTGACATGGTTTATTAACAGTCCAAAAATCCCTTCTTTAGGGTAATCTTCTTGGTTTTGGGGGATCTGCTGAATTTTGAGAATCTTACAATCAGGAACAATCTACAAATGAATTAAGAGTCAGTTGAGGCAACCTTTTCTAGTACAGGTTACCAGGAATTTGCATAACATCCCTTTATTTTCTTTCAGTGAGTCCGACTTGTTTCCCCTGGACTCTATGACTATCTGGGCTGAAGAGGAAGGGTGGCTGGTATTCGATATTACAGCCACAAGTAATCATTGGGTGGTGAATCCAAACAATAACCTGGGCCTCCAGCTCTATGTGCAGACAACTACCGGTAAGATTCAGACACTGGCACTGTTGGCTATCCTACCATTGAACTGTGGGAAAAATTTTAACCAGCAAGATCAAACAGACAGACCTGCATCTGAACCCCCGTCTCCATCTGTATACCAGTATCTATGCCTCTCTGTACTTGTATCTGAACCTGTGTTTTCCTGTATCTACACTTGTACCCATATTGGTATCTGAACCTGTACTTTCCTGTATCTACACCTGTACCCATATTGGTATCTGAACCTGTATCTTTCTATACCTGCACTAGTATCCATATTTGTATCTGAACCTGTATTTTCCTGTATCTACACCTGCACCCATATTCGTATCTGAACTTGCATCTTCACGTGTACCCATATTGGTACCTGAACTTGTGGAGATAATTTTAATCTAACCTGCTCAGTGAGAAGTTAATATGATAGGGTCATCGAACCATTTTACTTTCCATTGGCTTCGGCAGAGTGTAAAATCGGGTGGAGTGTAAAATGGGCAACTGATTTGATCCTCTCAGCTTCCTGCTGGGCGGGTTAGGTTAAACTTACCCCTTGTATCTCTACTTGTACATGTATCTAAACCTGTACCAACATCTGCACATGTACTTCTGTATGTATTACTGTACCTATATCTCATACAGGTATAAAAAGTGGTGTGGTAAAGTAAAGCTATATCTATATCTGTATCTCTTCCTGTACTTGTATCAGTATTTCTATCTGTACGTGTATCACCAGCTGACCTATACCTCCATATGTACCTCACCTCTACCTGAACCACTTGTGTACTGGAGTTGTGTCTGGACCGGCATCACTGCCTAAAAGTCATGGGCGTGCAAGTCCTTTCTCCAATTTAAAAGATCTTGTTTGGCTCTCGACAAAACAACTCTGCATTCTAGCCCAATTCCATCTCAATCCTCATTTATTGCCCATCCCTCGTTGTCCTGAAAATATGGTGGGCTTTTTATGCGAGTTGCTAGGGCACTTTAGAGAACATATAGGCCACGATTTTGTCATTGGATGCAGGTTGGGAGCGGGTTATGTGGTTTCCGGTTTCCAGTCGTGCCCCCAACTACATCCGGCCCACGGATGTGATTTTCCCTTGATTGATCTTGTTAAGCCTGCCCTGCAGGCTTGCCAGCCAATTAAGGGGAAGCCGGTCAGATGACGTCATTTGATGACGCATCATCTGCCGGTTTTCTTAAAGGGACCAGGCACAATTTTATTTTGACGGCTCATTTCTCAGTGTTTGACAGCATTGAGGTGCTGCAAACACTGACAATGACTGTTCAAAGGTGAGCTCTTGCACCCAGGCTCTCCAATGACTCCCTCCATAGGCTAGAACAGATGGCAGCTGCAGGTGAGGTGACAGAAGCAATCTGTCACTGGTGAGAGAGGTTCTCCCAATGAGGTGGGACTAGACATCCAATTCAAAACTTCTTACCTACAGAAAAGTGTAAATGGATTAAAAATGATTTTCTCAACATTTTCTTACCTCTAAAACTCACCAATGCACCATTGGATCCTTCACACCACTTCTGCAGCTGTCATCAATCCAGAAACATTACAGCAGACTCACAACATGCCACACCTACCTGGCGTTGTGTCTGGATGTCGAGAAGCCCGAGGCAGAAGCGGCAAAATTGAAAAAGAGCCTGTTAACTACTATCAAGTACCTGTTAACAGGCAGGTAAGTGGCTTTAATCCTCTTCCTGCCGCTGGGTGTCGTGTCCATGCGCAAATCGGGGACCCGACTCTTGGGAAGATTGATTGGAGGCGGGTTGACAGCAGGTTTCCTACCCGCTGTCATTCTTTGCAATTTTGACAGCGGTCCCTCCTCCAAACCCACACTCTGAGCACCGGCAAAATTCCGGCCTAAGAGTCAACCATTACCAGATTTGCTGAATTTAATTTCATAATTTATCATGGTGGCATTTGAATTCATGACTTGGCTTTCAGGCTAGTATACGACTGTACACATCCGTAATGAGGCTCAGGAATGAACAAATAATCCTTGTCCACTATATTCTGGCTTACTGAAATATATCACGTGACTCCCTGCCCTTAGTATTTGGATCAATACACACTCTATAGGCCTGATTTTAATCCTGCCACCCAACTGAAATGGTGTGGGCGAATGGTTAAAATGGCTGTCATACACTTCCCTCTGAGTTCCTGATGCACTGCGGCCTGCTGCCATTTTAACTGCGCAGTTTACAGTTTCTGGTAAGGACCTGCCAAAGGAAAGCAGGGGCCTCATTGATATGTAAATATTGGGGTCCTATAATGCAATTAGGACCCCAACTCAATTTTAATTCTTGATCCTACAGTGAATCCTGGCAGCAAGCAGGAGCGGGGCCAGAAGATGCCCAGAAATGTAACTGATTTAATTGTCTTAAGGATTTATTGTTGGTGAGAAGAAGCAGGAACAAGAAAACCTTAGGCCTTCCCCTGGGCTTCCCTAGCTCTCCCCTGACTGCAGTTCCCTCCGGACCCTCACTCCACTTCCCCCATCCCCTTCCTTGCCCTCCTCTCTGCCTCCCCTATCCTTGTAACAATTTCCAACCTTCTATTTCCATTCCTCTCCTCCGCTCCGCTTCTCCCCCCTTTTCCCCATCCCTACTCTCCTCCTTTCCTATTATCATCTCTCCTTGATCCTGTGCCCCAAACCGACCCCATCTCCACTCTGTTCCTCCTCTCCATTATCAAATCCTCTCCCTGTTCTCCATTCTGCCCCTCTTCCCACTCCATCCCCATTCCCCCCTCAACCCCATGCCTCCTTCTCTCAACTTCACTTTTCCTGTTCCTCTCCCCTTATTTTTGCCTTCCCCCTCAGTCCACCTGCCTCTTTTCCCCCTCTCCTCCCACATCCTTTCCCCCTTTTGCTCCTCTCCCTTTTTTTTCCCTCCTCTCTCATTTTCTCCTGCTCTCCTCACCACTCTCCTCCTCCCTTCCTCACCCCTCACCCATCTCCTCTGCCCTCCACCCTTCAAATTTCTCCTCTCCTCTCTCCCACCTCGTCCCCACTCTTCCACCTTCTCCCCTTCCATCCACCTTCCATTTTCTCCTCATCCTCCCTTCTCATAGAAACATAGAAGATAGGACCAGGAGTCGGCCATTCGGCCCCTCAAGCCTGCTCCACCATTTAATGAGATCATGGCTGATCATCCAAATTCAGTACCCTGTCCCTGCTTTCTCCCCATATCCCTTGATCCCTTTAGCCTTAAGAAATATATCTAACTCCTTCTTGAATATATTTAATGAATTGGCCTCAACTGCCTTTTGTGGTAGAGAATTCCACAGGTTCACCACTCTCTGGGTGAAGAAATTCCTCCTCATCTCTGTCCTAAATGGCTTACCCCTTATCTTTAGACTGTAACCCCTGGTTCTGGACTCCCCTGCCATCGGGAACATCCTTCCTGCATCTAGTCTGTCTAGTCCTGTTAGAATTTTATAAGTTTCAATGAAATCCCCTCTCATTCTTCTAAACTCCAGCGAATACAAGCCCAATCGACCCAATCTCTCCTCATACGTCATTCCTGCCATCCTAGGTATCAGTCTGGTGAGTCTTCGCTGTACTCCCTCCATGGTAAGAGCATCCTTCCTCAGATAAAGGTGACCAAAACTGCACACAATACTCAAGGTGTGGCCTCACCAAGGCCCTGTACAACTGCAGCAAGATATCCTTGCTCCTGTACTCGAATCCTCTCGCTATGAAGGCCAAAATACCTTTTGCCTTCTTAACCGCCGACTGCACCTGCATGCTTACCTTCAGCGACTGGTGCACAAGGACACCCAGGTCGCGTTGCACTTCCCTTTCTCCCAATCTATTGCCATTCAGATAATAATCTGCCTTCCTGTTTTTGCCACAAAAGTGGATAACCTCGCATTTATCCACATTATACTGCATCTGCCATGCATCTGCCCAATCACCCAACCTGTCCAAATCATATTGGAGTTTCTCGGCATCCTCCTCACAGCACACACGTCCCCCCCAGCTTTGAGTCGTCTGCAAACTTGGAGATATTACATCTAGTTCCCTCGTCTAGATCATTAATACATATTGTGAATAGCTGGTGTCCTAGCGCCGATCCCTGCGGTACCCCACCAGTCACTGCCTGCCACTCGGAAAAAGACCCGTTTATTCCAACTCTTTGCTTCCTGTCTGCCAACCAGTTCTCAATCCAAGTCAGTACCTTACCCCAATCCCATGTGCTTTATCTTTACACGCTAATCTCCTATGCGGGACCTTATCGAAAGCCTTCTGAAAGTCCAAATACACCACAGCCACTGGTTCTCCCTTATCTATTCTACCAGTTACATCCTCAAAAAATTCCAGTAGATTAGTCAAGCACGATTTACCTTTTGTAAATCTATGTTGACTTTGTCCGATCCTGTCACTGTTTTCCAAGTGCTCTGCTAGTACATCTTTTATAATGGACTCTAGCATTTTCCCCACTACTGATGTCAGGCTTACCGGTCTATTATTCACCATTTTCTCTTTACCACCTTTTTTGAATAGTGGGGTTACATTAGCTACCCTCCAATCCATGGGAACTGTGCCTGAGTCTATAGAATTTTGGAAGATGACCCGCAATGCATCTACTATTTCTAGGGCCACTTCCTTAAGTATCCTAGGATGTAGATTATCAGGCCCTGGGGATTTATCGGCCTTCAATCCCGTCAATTTCCCTAACGCCATTTCCCTACAAATACTGATTTCATTCAGTTCCTCCCTCTCATTAGACCCTATGTTCCTGGCATCTCTGGGAGGTTATTTGTGTCCCCCTTTGTGAAGATAGAACCAAAGTATGTATTTAATTGGTCAGCCATTTCTTTGTTCCCCATTATAAATTCCCCTGATTCTGACTGCAAGGGACCTACGCTTGACTTCACCAATCTTTTTCTCTTCACATATCTATAGAAGCTTTTATAGTCAGTTTTTATGTTCCCAGCCAGCTTACTCTCATACTCTATTTTCCTCCTCTTAATTAATCCTTTTGTCCTCCTTTGCTGAATCCTAAACTGCTCCCAATCCTCAGGTTTGCTGCTTTTTCTGGCCAATTTATATATCCTCTCCTTGGATCTTATGCTATCCCTAATTTCCCTCATTAGCCACAGTTGCGCCACCTCTTTTGTTTTATTTTTATGCCAAACAGGGATGACCAAATTCTGTAGTTCATCCATGCGATCTTTAAATGTTTGCCATTGCCTATCCACCGTCAACCCTTTAAATAACGTTCCCCAATCCATCCTAGCCAACTCGTGCCTCATACCATTGGGGAAACACTGTGTGTATGTAGATAAACCTGTATAATCCCCTTTTAACTGCTGTATTCCCCTCCCCCCGCAAGACAGTTGCAAGCTGAGAGGAATAAGGCACGTTCAGACTTGCCTGCTGCTGATAGAAGGAAAACCAATCAGGTTCCAGCAGGTGACCAATCCGTGAGTCATCACAGGTTCGCGGGCTTCACAAATTCAGTACTGTATTGTGAGAGTTGGAGTAAAGACCTATTTCTTGTAGCTCACTGTGTTGCCTATTTCTTTACACGGGAGACCATAGTCCCCCACATTGGTGACCCCGAATGTCGGCGGCCGAAGCCCCCGACTCACGCAGCCCTACAGAGGCCAGCAACGACCCGATGGCAACCAGCAGCAGCCTGATGTCGGCCGGCGCCGCGTCCTTGAAGCTCCCCACCTTCTGGGAACACCAAGCACCAGCTTGGTTCGCGCACTCGGAGGCCCAATTCACCCTTCGCAGGGTTCAAGACGATGAAGAAAGGTACCTCCACATAGTCTCAGCACTAGCAAGCTCTACCGCCGCCGAAGTTCTCGACCTGCTGGGGAACCCACCAAGACCGGCAAGTACTCAACCATTAAGGGCCGCTTGCTGCAGGCTTACAGCCTGTCCAAGGAGGAGAGGGCCCGCAGGCTTCTTTCACTACCAGGCCTCGGCGATTCTACCCCGACCCAGTTGATGAGCCGGATGCTTGCGCTCCTGGGCTCTGAACCGCAGTGCTTTTTGTTTCGGGCCCTTTTCCTCAGCCTGCTTCCTCAGCAGGTACAGACTGCCCTCGCGGGGTCCCCGATCACGGACTGCGTACAACTGGCAGCCGCTGCGGACAAAGTTTTCGCTGTCGCCCAACTCGGCTGTGCAACCACGAGGCTCCCCGACACCACCGAGCGCGCGCCGCCACGCCAGGCCGCAGAACTATGCTACTACCATGCGCGTTTCGGCCACAAGGCCCAATGCTGCAGAGCACCCTGCTCTTTCGATCAAACCAAGATGGCCGCCCGGCCCAACGCACCAGCTCCGCGCCGCCGCCTAGGCCCGCTCGACCGCACCCCCGCCGCCACGATGGCCATCGGCACCGCAGGTAAACTGCTGTACATAACCGAATCTCTTTCAGGGCGCAGATTCCTTTGCGACACCGGAGCCCAATGCAGCATAATTCCTGCCTCCCAGCTCGACATCCAGGCAGGCCGCAGCGGCCCACCCCTCGTGGCGGCAAATGGCGCAGCCATCGCTACTTTCGGAAAGCGACGGGCCGAGGTTTGTTTCAACGGCCAGCGATTTACGTGGGATTTCGTGACGGCCTCGTTGGCACATCCTTTGCTGGGCACCGATTTTCTTTGCGCCCACGGACTCCTGGTCGACGTCCGCGACAGGCGCCTGATCAACGCAGCAACTTTCGCTTCACTGGCCTGCCAGCAAAGCAACAGCCCGGCCCTCGTCGGGTCCTGCTCCGCCCCGGCGCATGACGACTACGCCCGCCTACTCGCAGATTTCCCGAGGCTCACACAACTGACCTTCTCAGCCACGGCAGCCAAGCATGGGGTCGAGCACCACATCGCCACTACGGGACCACCAGTGTTCGCTCGAGCCAGACGCCTGGACCCAGACAAGATGACGGTGGACAAGGAAGAATTCGCCACGATGGAAAAACTGGGCTTCATCCGCCGCTCGAACAGCCCTTGGTCGTCCCCCCTCCACATTGTGCCCAAGCTGGGCGGTGGCTGGCGCCCCTGCGGCAACTACAGACGGCTCAACGACGCCACCACGCCCGATAGATACCCCATTCCGCACATCCAAGACTTCTCGGCACACCTAGCAGGAAAGTCCGTCTTTTCCAAGGTCGACCTGATTCGCGGCTACCATCAGGTCCCCGTCCACCATGCAGACGTCCAGAAGACGGCGGTCATCACCCCCTTTGGACTGTTCGAGTTCCTGCGCATGCCCTTCGGGCTTAAGAACGCCGCACAGGCCTTCCAACGGCTCATGGACTCCGTCCTACGGGACCTGAGCTTCCTGTTCATCTATCTGGACGATATCCTCGTGGCCAGTACCAGCAAGGCCGAGCACATCGCGCATTTGTGCTCCCTCTTCCAGCGCCTCAGCCAACACGGGCTAATCGTCAACCCGGCCAAATGCCAGTTCGGAGCAGCCCAAATTGACTTTCTCGGCCACAGAATCTCGCCAAGGGGAGCCATTCCCCTACCTTCCAAGGTGCAGGCGGTGGCGGACTTTCCCCAGCCCACCTCGGTTAAGGCGCTGCAGGAATTTTTGGAGATGGTCAATTTCTATCACCGGTTCGTGCCCAAGGCTGCCGCACTCATGCGCCCCCTCTACGAAGCCACCAGGGGCAAAACGGGCAAAGAGCAACTCACCTGGTCCAGCGAGATGGCGACAGCCTTCCACCAGACCAAAAGCGCCTTGGCCAACGCCGCACTACTGGCCCACCCCATCCCGGGTGCCAAGACCGCCCTCACCACGGACGCCTTGGATTATGCCGTCGGCGCCGTCCAGCAACAGTGGGTCGAAGGCGCGTGGCAGCCACTGGCATTTTTCAGCCGACAGCTGCGCAAGAACGAGCAGGCTTACAGCACGTTTGACAGAGTGCTCCTGGCCCTGTTCCTGGCAATCCGGCACTTCCGTTTCCTTCTGGAAGGCCGGCCGTTCACCGCATTCGTGGACCACAAGCCGCTCACTTTCGCCATGGCCAAAGTAACCGAACCCTGGTCCGCGCGCCAACAGCGCCAACTCAACTTCATCTCGGAGTTCACCACGGACATCCGCCACGTCGCCGGCAAGGACAATTTGGTGGCCGACTGCCTCTCAAGACCCTCGCTCCATGCAGTGCACCTGGGCGTCGACTACGCTAGCATGGCGAGAGACCAGGCTGCCAACGCGGAGATCCAGGCCCTCAGGACATCAACTACCAGCCTCACCCTGGCCGACATCCACTTCCACGCAGCCAGCACAACCCTCCTGTGCGACGTCTCAGTCCCCTCGCCTTGGCCGGTCATTCCATCCACCTGGCGCAAGCGAGTTTTCGACATCATCCACGGCCTCTCACATCCAGGGATGCGTGCGTCTCAGAAACTTATGTCCGCCAAGTTCACCTGGCCTAGACTCCACAAGGATGTGAGAGACTGGACCAACACATGCGTGCCGTGTCAGCGCGCTAAGGTCCAGCAGCACACCAAGGTGCCATTGGAGTGTTTCCCAGTGCCCGAGAGGCGTTTCGACCAAGTCCACATCAATCTGGTAGGCCCCTTGCCGCCGTCGCACGGTTTTACACACCTGCTCACAATCGTCGACCGCACCACCAGATGGCCCGAGGTGGTTCCCCTCGCCTCCACCACCATGACCGACGTCGCGCGAGCATTCGTCTCAACATGGGTGGCCCGGTTCGGCGTGCTGACCGACATATCCTCGGACAGAGGCCCCCAGTTCACCTCCCACTTGTGGAATGCCATCATCGCCGGCCTCGGCACCAAGTTGCACAGGACAACAGCCTACCACCCGCAGGCCAACGGGCTCTGCGAGCGCTTTCATCGTTCTTTGAAAGCCTCCCTCCGCGCCAGCCTGGTCGACACCAGCTGGATCGACAAACTACCCTGGGTTCTCCTGGGATTACGTACCGCGCCCAAAGAGGACCTCCGCGCCTCTGCGGCCGAGATGGTCTACGGCCAACTGCTCAGAGTACCAGGTGACTTCCTCCCCCTGACAACGGAGCCGTGGTCGGCCGCCAGACAGCTTTCCCTGCACCAGGACGTGGCCCAGCAATTCCGTCCAGTGCCCACTTCGCAACACGGCCCGCAGCCGTCCTACGTGCCTCGAGACTTACGACATGCGGAGTTTGTCTTCGTGCGCCGGGACGTGTACAGAGGCCCGCTGCAGGCACCATACACCGGCCCCTTCCCAGTATTGGAGACGGGGGACAAAGCTTTTCTTATCGATGTCGGCGGGAAGCCGGACCTTATTTCAGTAGACCGCCTCAAACCGGCGCACCTGGACCTCAGCTTCCCATTTCGGCTGGCTCTTCCCCCACGGTGGGGCAGACCTCCCGCGTTGGCGGCGGCTCCACAAGAGGACCAAGACACGCCAGAACCTTACTTTCCGACCGCCGCCCCACCTTCGCCGGCAGCCCGTCCAGCCAGCCCACCGGCAGACCAGCCGCCAGACCAGCTGACGAACCAACCGGCCGACCTCCCAGACAGCCCTCCTCACACGCCAGATGGCTACTACAGCCACTACGGCCGCTTGGTCAAACCTCCGCAGAGACTGACTTTTACAGTTAACGAGGATTCTGGGGGGGCGTATGTGGCGTTGCCACATTGGGGAAACACTGTGTGTATGTAGATAAACCTGTATGATCCCCTTTTAACTGCTGTATTCCCCTCCCCCCGCAAGACAGTTGCAAGCTGAGAGGAATAAGGCACGTTCAGACTTGCCTGCTGCTGATAGAAGGAAAACCAATCAGGTTCCAGCAGGTGACCAATCCGTGAGTCATCACAGGTTCGCGGGCTTCACAAATTCAGTACTGTATTGTGAGAGTTGGAGTAAAGACCTATTTCTTGTAGCTCGCTGTGTTGCCTATTTCTTTACGCGGGAGACCGTAGTCCCCCACACCATCGTAGTTTCCTTTATTTAAATTCAGGGCTCTAGTCTCTGAGTCAACTACTTCACTCTCCATCTTAATGAGGAATTCTATCATATTATGATCGCTCCTCCCCAAGGGGCCTCGCACAACAAGATTGCTAATCAATCCTTTCTCATTACATAATACCCAGTCTAAGATGGCTTGTTCTCTATTTGGTTCCTTGACATATTGGTCCAGGAAACCATCCCGTATACACTCTAGGAATTCCTCCTCCACAGTATTGTTACTAATTTGGTTAGCCCAATCTATATGTAGATTTAAGTCACCCATGATAACTGCTGTGCCCTTATTGCATGCGTCCCTAATTTCATGTTTAATGCCATCCCCAACCTCAGCATTACTGAATGAATCAGAAATAATTTATGCATATCTTTCAATCAGGAGGTTAAGTGGATGGGATAGAGTCCACAATAGAGTAGATGTACATTAGGTATGGTTGAAATTTGATGGGTTGAAAGACCTTTTCTCAATTTATGTTTTATTTTGTTATGTTAGTTCTTGATCCCACTCCCTCATTAGTCTACATTTCATGTTGTCTTTACATAATTTTTTTCTTACCTCCAAAAGCAACCCAGCAACATTCCATATTATTTGTCTACACATAATGCATTCACAATTCAACCCAAACAAGCGTTATTCCCACCATAGTGTCACGCTTAACAGGAGCATTAATGTGACAAATCATAGACTAGTACAGCACAGCACAGAAGAAGGCCATTGAGCCCATCATCAAGTCCGTACCGGCTCGTTTGAAGAGCGATCCAGTTAGTCCCACTCCCCTGCTTTCCCCATATCCTTGCAACTTTTTTTCCTTCAAGTATTTATCCAATTCCCTTTTGAAGGCAGCTATTGAATCTGCATCCATCATCCTATCGAGCAGTGCATTTCAAATCCTAACAACTCATTGCGTAAAAGTTTTTCTTCACCTCTGGTTCTTTTGCCAATCACCTTAAATCTGTGCCCTCCGTTGTTGACCCTTCAGCCATTGGAAACAGTGGCCGTGATTTTACCAGCATTCAGAGGGCGGGTTTGGAGGCGGGTCAGGTGGTAAAATTGCAAAAATTGACGGCAGGTTCCGATTCTGGCATCAACCCGCCTCCGTGCAACTTTCCCAAAGGCGGCCTCCCAGACTCCCGATCGGTCCCACCACCAAGCGGTGGGATAGGCCCTTAAGGCAATTAACTTCTTGTTAATGTTGTGTATGTAATATGTGTGCTACTTTGAACCTATGGACAGGACTGCACTACTTGTTGGGCGTAGTGATACGCAGTACCACTCCTGGCCATAGGGGTATAAATAGTACTGTGGGTACTGATCCCCCTCAGTTCCCGCCTGTGGGCATGAAGTAAAGACCTACGTATAGTCCCTACCTCCAACCAGTAAAGACCTGTTTTATTGTTACTGATTAAGTCTGAGTATTAATTACTTGAACAACTCACAGATTTAACACTGGCGACGAGTCTGATTCGGACCCTGCGGCAGTCACTCCACGGCAGCTTCGTCCACAGCCAGGACGTTGCAGAGAGGTTTCCACCCTCTCCACCCCACTGGAAGACATCCTGACCTCGGAGCCTCCATCAGCGACCGTCAGCTTCTTCTCCAGTTTGGTGGTGGGTAAGCCGTTGTCTGAGCTGGGCAGCGACGCGACAGGCAGTCGACCGCGTTGGCCGCACGAACGGGGCTGGGGGAGCTGGAGGAATAGGGCGCGAGAGCCGCTTCGAGCGGGAGGCGTTTCAACAGAGCGATCGCATCTCCTGATAAGAGCCGAGAGCCGCTTCGCGATCCAGCGATCGCATCCGCTGATAAGGGCCGCACTCGGGCGATCGCGGCGAAGATAAGGGCCGCACTCGGGGGCTGAAGGGAGACGGCGTTGGGGGACGGGTGAAGACCGCCAAGCGTGGGAAAACCGCCATTTTGTGGGCGGAGGACGACGGCAAGAGCGGGAAGCCGCCATCTTTGATAACAAGTAAAGAAAATAAAATCTGAGAAATTGCAAATCTACAATGCCTAAACACGGGAATATTAGCACCTTTGATAGTGACCTCGAAGATTGGGCCATATATGTTGAAAGAGTAAAAAATTATTGTAAGGCCAATAAAATTCGTGACCAAGATAAAGCTCTAACATTATTAAATTTAATGGGTGCGAAGACATACGGGCAATTGAAACACCTGTTATCACCAGATGAACCGGCGGATAAGACGTTCGATGAGATTGTTACTGTCCTGAAAGATCATCTAAACCCCACGCCGCTGATGCTAGCGGAACGATTTAAATTTTACGACAGAAGGCAGCTACAGCATGAAAGCAATGCTGATTATTTGCTGGAATTGCGTAAATTAGCGAAATATTGCCAGTTTGGAACGGGACTGACAGAGGCACTTCGAGACAAATTTGTGTGTGGTTTATTTAAACAGGATACACAAAAGCGACTGCTCGAGGAGAATGAGCTGACGCTTGAGAAGGCGGTCCATATGGCAGCAGCACACGAAGCCGCAGCGAGAGGCACGGCAGTAATGCAGCTACGGTCACCGGAGCTCAGTGCACACAAATTGGGTGTGAGTTCTGGCAAATGTTATCGTTGTGGAAAGACAACGCATGATCAGAACCAGTGTTGGTTTAAAAACCAAGAATGTAGAACTTGTGGTAGGCTTGGACATATAGCTAGAGTATGCAGGTCAGGGAAGAAGACCAGCAACAAGAAGTCACCGCAAGGAAAATACGCAAAGGTACACAAGGTGACCGAACAGGAGTCCGATTCAGACGCTAGCAGTAATGAACTGGCTAGCTTAAGCTGTAATGAACTGGCTAGCTTAAGAGTACTCAACGCTGGTAAGGGTGCAGACCTCCAGACAATTTGGGTCACTCTTCAGATAGAAGGAGTCCAAGTAAAACTGGAATTGGACACTGGATCGGCATTGACGGTCATAAATAAGAAAGATTACGGAAAGTTATTCCAACATATTCCCCTACAGGATACGGGGATTATATTGAAAACATACACGGGGCAAAGAGTGTACCCCATCGGGAAAATAGAGGTTGCAGTGGTCCACAAGGGCGAAGACAGTCAAATAATGGACTTATATGTGATATCTGAAGGAGGTTCTCCACTACTAGGACGGGAGTGGATTAGGAAAATGAATATGGACTGGCATTTCCTACAAACAATAATGAGTGAGAACTCGGTGAAGATAGTCGGCCCAGACTCTGGAACGGATGATGGTAAGCCCAACTCAGGTGCAAAAGACAAAGTTTCAGCACAGAATTCCACTGAGCAACAACAACATAGTTTAACTGTGGATTCTGAGTCTGGCAAGTCTACTGATGTGCCCATTTCTGAGGGACACCGGGCTCGAACTCAACTCCATTTCAAACTACAACAGCAATTAGAACAAATGCTTCGCCGTTTTGAGCAAGAGTTGAATGCAACGAAAGAGTTCTTTGATATAGAGTTGGAGAATCTGGAAAGACAACAGAAGCAGCTGATGGAGAAAATGGAGCAGGAGCACACAAAACGTCTGATGTCAGAGGAGTTAACGGTCAGCCAACTCCTGCATATGCTGAAGGACAGGACTCTGAAATGGGAAAAACTTGAACACGAACTTCAATATTCAAACGAAAGGGGTTCGGAGCTCTCAAAGGTTATTGGAAGAGCTGAGGTGGCAACACAGACTGAGATGACTGCAACAGAGCAGCCCTTGGATGCCAAAAGTATGCTGACTCACGTCAACGTAGAACAACAGACCGCTGAAACAGCTGCTCCGGTAGAGGGATTGAATAGTCCGATCAATCAATCTCCAAAAGAAGTTGAAGTAGTAAAATCTCAAATGAGGTCATTAGTAAACGACTTGCTGAAAGCCCAGAAAAAGCTGGATGAAGAGGTACGCATGAAGAAGTCTCTTCAGGAAAGATGTCTGGACTTGGAACAAAAGCTGGCTAACGCCCAGCTGGGTATGGAGGAAATAGAAGACCCTCTCGCTGGCCTAGATCAGGACGACACCGAATATTACTATGTCCTGTCCTGCCCAACTTGTAACTTCGACTCCCACCATACAGAAATCATGGAGGAGCACCGAAAGTCTACGGAACATCGGGAGAAGGTGGCTCTACTACGGAAAAAGGAGGAAGAGAAGGAGGAACTGCGCATGCAGCTGGCAGCTGACAGTGGAGCCCAGAGAGTCTCCAAGAAGCAGAAAAGGAAAAGTCGAAACAGAAGATGACCCATCTGAACCATTATTACCTCTACCAGATCACACACGTGGTCCCTCCGAACGGAGCCAATTCAGTTCGGAAGTTGAAACTGTTAAATCCATGGAAGGACCATTGAATGAGTCACTCCAGCAACGTGAACCGACTCCACCACAGAGATTGAATCTGTGAACTGTTTTCCGCAGAGACTGAATCTGTGATCTGTTTTGACATGAAGTTATCTATGTTATTCTGTTATGTAAACCTGAAGTTATATATGTATATATGTTATTACGTTATGTTAAATGGGGAGATGACTGTAAAGCTAGGAAGGGAGGAATGTTGTGTATGTAATATGTGTGCTACTTTGAACCTATGGACAGGACTGCACTACTTGTTGGGCGTAGTGATACGCAGTACCACTCCTGGCCATAGGGGTATAAATAGTACTGTGGGTACTGATCCCCCTCAGTTCCCGCCTGTGGGCATGAAGTAAAGACCTACGTATAGTCCCTACCTCCAACCAGTAAAGACCTGTTTTATTGTTACTGATTAAGTCTGAGTATTAATTACTTGAACAACTCACAGATTTAACAGTTAACTGCCTGGATAATGCTATTTTGACAGTGATTTTAGATTTTACCACTTTTTCTGCCTGTTCCACGCTGTTCCCAAACCACACCAGCTGATTGTGGCGGGTTCACAAGTGGCTGCCTTCTTCACAGCTTCAGCTCCAGCATAATAACGGAGTTCTCAACAAGGCTCAGTTGCAGGTGGCAGAACTTTGTTTTTTCAGGTCTTGGAAAACTTTTTGCAGGTCTACTGATCTTGGAAGTGGTTAAGCTGAGATCCATCTCCACTGTGACCTCCTAGGAAACCCCTCTCCCCACATTGACTGAGCATTTCCTCAACTGAGATATCTACCAGCAGCATGGGAAGCATTTATTTCCTTTCATCCTAGTCCTCAGATTCGGAGGAACGGCAGCAGCAGAACCAGGCGCAACAGCAACAGCAACAACAGGAGCGCCAACCTCCTCCTCACCCACCTGATGCTGCACAGGGCAGAAGGCGTCAGCGCAGGGCTGCACGTCACTGCAAGAGATACCCCCAACACAGGGTTTACAGGCCGAGGATGACCTTCCTCAACATGACTGAGCAGCAGTGCCAAAGGAGACTGAGGCTTTCGCGAGAGGTAGTCGCTGACATCTGCGCAATGCTGCACCAACACCTGGAGCCCAGAGGAGCGGCTGGACACCCTTACCAGTGGCTGTCAAAGCCACCACTGGGCTCAATTTTTTTGCTTCAGGGTCCTTCCAGGGCTCATCAGCAGACATCAGCGGCATCTCCCAATGGGCCGTACACACTTGAATCACGCAGGTAACTGATGCCCTCTTTGCAAAGGCGCACAATTACATCCACTTCTCCACAGATCAAGCAAGTGCAACCGCGCGTGTAGTTGGCCTTGCAAATATGGCAGGCTTGCCAATGGTGCAGGGCGTCATAGATTGCACACATGTAGCCCTTAAGGCACCCCATCACAAGCCAGCTGTATTTGTCAACCGCAAGGGATTCCATTCCCTTAACATGCAGCTGGTGTGTGACCACAGGAAGGACATTTTGCATGTTTGCACGAAGTACCCTGGCAGTTGTCATGACTCGATCATCCTGCAGCAGTCTAGTGTGTCTCCGCTCTTCAATCCGGCAACCCAACTTTCCGGATGGCTACTTGGAGATAAGGGCTATCCCCTGAAGACGTGGCTGGTGAGGCCGTTGAGGAGGCCATCGAACGAAGCTGAGGAGCGCTACAATGCCAGCCACATTTCTGCCAGAGCCATCATCTAGCAAACCATCGGCTTGCTCAAAATGCGATTCAAATGCCTTTACCGATCAGGTGGAGCCCTACAGTACTCAGCAGCCAGGGTCTCCAGAATCATCGTGGTCTGCTGTGCACTGCACAACATCATGGCTTGCAGCTGCCTGAGGAACAAGTGGCTCAGCACATAGCCTCCTCAGATGAGGAGCAGGAGAAAGAAGACCTTGCGGAGGCGGATGAGCAAGCTGCAGCAGCAGGCGAGCACATTGCTGCCCGAGACGCATTAATTTTTGCCAGATTTGCTTAGGTAGACGAATCAAACAGATGTGGCTGGCACCTTCTTATCACACCATAGACAATGGACAAGAACCTGTGGGTTCCTATCACTCTGACCACCATCATTACAAATGCAAGTCGCCCTGAGCCCTCAATGTGCAACTTCCATTTCCCAGATCACATAGGCCAGAACTTCAACTGTTTGCCATCACTTCTGTTTATTCGATGTACAAAGGATGACAATGGCAAAAATGAAACACAACACAACAGAACACCCAAGTGACTATCCTTGTGACTAATTGTGCTTTATCTTCCTCTTACGCGTGCTTCTATGTGGTGCTTCCCCTGTGGCTTCAGCAGATGTGGAGGCACCTTGCTTACTTTGATGCTGCTCCTGCTTTGACACCTTTGGTAGGCGTCCTCTGGGTTTGCGAGCCTGTGAGGGCTCGGCAACAGTCTGCTCCTCCTGCATCTGTGCAGGGGCTGAGATGCCCATCTCAATTGGATGAGGACTCTGGTGGGGCTCTGACTGAGGGCTACTCAGTGGCATGGGAGTGTGAGCACTTGGAGAGGAGCCCCCACTTCCTTGCTGCCTGCCACCAACATCCCTATCATGGGTCAGCCCCACTTCAGTGCTAGCAAGTGGCTTGACAGCACCTTGCTGCATATCAGGGGGGCCATGAGGACCCGTATCTGCACTGGCAGTCCTACTCAAAAGGACTTCTATGAAGCTTTGGTTTCTCTGCTCAATAGCTGCCCATCGCTCCTCCAGAGATGTCAGTCTATTCTGAACATTCACCATATTTTCCTGATTCTGGCGACTTATTTCCTCCATGACCCAAGCCAGCCTTTCCACGGAGGTTTCCATCCCTTCCGTGGTGGTATGTTCATGCACCATTGCCTCCAGAAAGTCACTGCTCATGTTAGAACATAAGAAATAGGAGCAGGAGTAGGCCAATAGGCCCCTCGAGCCTGCTCCACCATTCAATAAGATCATGGCTGATCTGATCCTAACCTCAAATCTACTATCACTCTACATCCCTCCTGAACCCATGTGATCTCCTGGGAGAGGTGAAAAACCAGATAAAAAACCCAATGGCCAATTTGGGAGAAAAAAATCTGGGAAATTCCTCTCCGACCCATCTAGGCGATCGAAACTCGTCCAGGAGATCACTGTCCCTATATTTTCTACAGTACTTACCTTCTGTAAAAGGTGATCTCTACCCCAGCCAGGAACAGGAATAGAACCATCTCCTGAAATCTAACACATAATTAGAACACAAGAAGTAGGAGCAGAACCAGGCTACACGGCCCCTGGGCCTGCTCCGTTACCCACAGGGCCATGACCGATCCGAACCTAGACTCATGTCCAATTTCCTGCCTGCTCCCCATAACCCCTAATTCCCTTTACTTCTAAGAAACTATTTCTGTTTTAAATTTATTTAATGATGATGTAGCTTCCACAGCTTTCTGGGCAGCAAATTCCACACACCTACTACCCTCTGAGTGAAGAAGTTTCTCCTCATCTCAGTTTTGAAAGAGCAGCCCCTTATTCTAAGATTATGCCCCCTAGTTCTAGTTTCACCCATCATTGGGAACATCCTCACCACATCTACCCGATCAAGCCCCTTCACAATCTTATATGTTTCAATAAGATTGCCTCTCATTCTTCTGAACTCCAATGAGTAGAGTCCCAATCTACTCAACTTCTCCTCATACGTCCACCCCCTCATCCCCGGGATTAACCGAGTGAACCTTCTTTCTACTGACTCGAGAGCAAGTATGTCTTTTCTTAAGTATGGACACCAAAACTGTATGCAGTATTCAAGGTGCGGTCTCATCAATACCTTGTACAACTGCAACATTACCTCCCTATTTTTATATTCTATCCCCCTAGCAATAAAAGCCAACATTCCATTGGCCTTCTTGATCACTTGCTGCACCTGCATACTAACTTTTTGAGTTTCGTGCACCAGGACCCCCAGATCCCTTTGTACTACAGTACTTTCCAGTTTCTTGCCATTAAGATAATAACTTGCTCTATGATTTTTCCTGCCAAAGTGCATAACCTCACACTTTCCAGTATTGTATTCCATCTGCCAAATCTCTGCCCACTTACTTAGCCTGTCTATGTCCCTTTGCAGGTTTTTTATGTCTTCCTCACTCACTACTTTCCTTCCCATCTTTGTATCATCTGCAAACTTTGATATGTTACACTCGCTCCCCTCCTCCAAATCATTAATATAGATTGTAAAGAGTTGGGGACCCAGCACTGACCCCTGCGGAACACCACTAGTTACTGATTGCCAATCTGAGAATGAACCATTTATCCCAACTCTCTGCTTTCTGTTAGACAGCCAATCCTCCACCCATGCCAGAATATTACCCCCAATCCCATGATTTTTTATCTTAAGCAATAATCTTTAGTGTGGCACCTTGTCAAATGCCTTTTGGAAGTCTAAATACACTACGTCCACTGGTTCCCCTTTATCCACCCTGTATGTTACTTCCTCAAAGAACTCAAGCAAATTTGTCAAACATGACTTCCCCTTCATAAAACCATGCTGACTTTGTCCTATTAAATTATGTTTATCCAAATGTCCTGTTACTGTCTCCTTAATAATGGACTCTAAAATTTTACCAACCACAGATGTTAGGCTAACAGGTCTATAGTTTCCAGCCTTCTGCCTACTACCCTTTTTAAATAAGGGTGTTACATTAGCAGTTTTCCAATCTGCCGGGACCTTTGCTGAGTCCAGGGAGTTTTGGAAAATTATTACCAATGCATCCACAATCCCTACCGCCACTTCCCTCAAGACCCTAGGATGTAAGTCATCAGGTCCAGGGGATTTATCGATTTTAATCGTATTTAGCTCCTCCCCCACTAGAGCCCCCTGTTTGTCCAGTGTTGGGATATTCTTAGTGTCCTCTACCATAAAGACTGTTAGACATGGACTCCTCCATCCTCTCCACACTCGCAGTAACCCTGGATGCAAAGCCTGCCAGAGACTCCTGCACTTGTTCCTGGAGTTCCAGCACCGCTCTCTTTCTGGATGGACCCAGAGGCACAGGGTCCACATGCAGCTGAGCAGAGCTGGGAGCGCCCTGCGGCCTCCGACGAGGACTCTCCACTGCTGGCCCTGTCTCCACAATCTGCTGATGCTCACTTGTGAGCTGTGATACACCAGGTGACAACACTACTCCATGTCGCGAAGGTCCCACCGAGGTGTGCATATCTGCGCTGGTGCTGGGTGCGCTTAATTCTGCTGACGCTGCGCCCTCAGAGGTTGCAGGTTTCTCTGAGGTGTCTTCCAGCGCAGGCTCTGCCTCCTGGACAGTGGGGAGGGGGGCTGTGGTCCTGTGGTGGAGTAAAGGCATGAGTTAGACATGTGATATTAACGTAGCATGCACATGGAATTGTGCAGATGATCATAAGTCAATATGTATGAGCATCAGATGCCATATCAGTCACTTATGCAATGTAAATGAGAGAGATGCAAATCTATTCTGTCACCAGCTTGCTCTGCTGCGCCCGTCTGACCGTGCCCCACTTCCACATCATCATCGCCTCCAATGATCTCCAGCGCCGCCTCCTCAGCGTTGGTGAGATGGGCTATGGAAGGTAGCCCTCCTCCTGCCTTAGCCCTCTCCCTCTTATTGTGGGCTCTTTTCCTGCAATGAGGGACACAAGTGGAGTGTGAGTGAGAATGATGGAGTGAGTGTAGAGAATCCATAGCATAGAAGCTTAGAAGGAGACAAAGATGAAGTGAGGGCCCTCCCTGTGCATTGTTAGTTGTTGTCATAGCATCATAGTGATAGCGAGTGTGAGGGCAACATAGTCGATAGTGAAGTGATTGTGTAGATAGAGAGGGATGGTTAAGGGTGCAAGGGATGTAAGGGTAAAGTGGGATGTGCAGAAGTAGGTTGACAATGCAGAGTGTTGGTGATGAGAGGAGATGATTTTAAACACCTCTATCAAATCTCTCCTTAACCTTCTCTGCTCCAAGGAGAACCAATTTCTTCAATCTCTCCACGTAACTGAAGCCCTTCATCCCTGGTACCATTCTATTAAATCTCCTCTGCACCCTCTCTAAGGCCTTGACATCCTGCCTGAAGCATCTCACTTGACAATTTTTACTGGTTCTCAGCCAGCCATTTAGGTGAGGGAAGAATACTAATCGGACGTATCAACTGATATGCACTTGTGACCTTGGCAAACTGTATGCTGCAGTGTTCTGGCCCATTGTAAGGAGAGCAGCGTGGAGCACCAGAAATGGGGATATGTGAGACATATGTAAATGGTGAATAAACTAATTTTTAAAATATTTGTTTTTAAAGGACAAAGTGTCAATCCCAAGACAGCAGGACTGATAGGAAGACATGGGCCTCAGAATAAACAACCATTTATGGTAGCCTTTTTCAAAGCCACTGAGGTTCACATCCGGAGTGCACGATCAGCGGGTGGTAAACAGAAGAACCAGAGTCGCTCTCGGTCTTCCAAGAGTCAGGAATCTTTAAGAGCAACCAGTCTAGCAGGTAGACACACTCTGCTCACAGCTTTAACAATTCAGTTTTTACTTGCCCAGCCTAAAAGATATCACTGTGGTGCCATTTCACCTGTTAAACATCTGAATACAAAAGGAATCTGTGAACTGCAGTCTCAGAAAACCAGACAGCTTAGTGTAGTTAAGACCTTGATATTAGCTGGCGTGATGTTTGTGTTTTTAAGAGGTTTATGTGTGACATTTTATGCAGGAGGCCAGCCAGGTTCAACATCTTCAGTCAATGGGCTAAAGCTGTGAGAACCCAGCCAAGATGGTGTCTGAATGTGTAACAACTAGGGTTCTGATCTGGAAGGTCAAAAATCGGAAAATCGGAATAGTCTGACTAAAGCATTCCAAGTCAGTCAATTCTTAAAAAAATCCAGCTGCATTTTAAAGTCTGCACACTACAAGGGAAACCCTTTCAAATTGGATATTTAGCTACTGACAGCAAGATCAAGCACTAAACATTGCCTGTGACAGAAATTCTTTTTAAAATAAGTTCCTTTGGTGCCTAGTTGTTTGAGAGGATTCAGGTTATACATTTATACAATTGGTAACACAGAGCCAAGAAATTGCAACACACAGCCCGCTTCCGCCGACAACCCAATTCTGCTGCTAATTCTTATGTTCTCCCCCCAAGCCCTGGCTGCCAATCAACCCCCCAAGCCCTGCCCCCCATCTCCCCCCAGCCCTGACCCCAGATCCCCTCAAGCCCTGACCCCTGATCTTCTGCCCAGCCCTGACCCCCGATCTCCCCCCCAGCCCTGACCCCCGATCTCCCCCCAGCCCTGACCACCGATCTCCCACCCCAGCCCAGACCTCAATCTTTCCAAACCCTGAACCCTGATCTCCACACTAGCCCAGACCCCCGATCTCCCCCCAGCCCTGACTCCCGATCTCCCTCCAAGCCCTGACCCCATGATCTCTCAAGCCCTGACCCATGATCCCCCCAGCCGACCCCCAAACCCCCAGCCCCTACCCCCGATTCCCCCAATCCCTGACCCTCAATCCACCCCCTCAGCCCTGACTCCCGATCTCCCCCAATCCCTGTCCCCTGATCTCCCCCAATCCCTGTCCCCCGATCCACTCCCGCAGCCCTGACCCCGATCCACTCCCCCCCAGCCCTGACCCCGATCCACTCCCGCAGCCCTGACCCCGATCCACTCCCCCCCAGCCCTGACCCCGATCCACTCCCCCCCAGCCCTGACCCCGATCCACTCCCCCCCAGCCCTGACCCTGATCTCACCCCAGCCCTGACCTAGACCCCCCCCAGCCCTGGCTCCCATCTCCCCCCAATCCCTGACCCGTCCTTTCGCCGGGAATTAGCTCTGGCATTCTCTTGATTGGCCATTGTTTATAATGTATCCGGAGCCTCGGCTGTTCTTCCGCTGAAGTTACGGCAGCCGATCAGGAGAAGCCCCAAGGCCAGGCATTCCCTGCAGACTATCCAGACAATTACACTGATGTCACCGTGAATCACAACTCCTACACCAGTAGTGCGGTACCTCTTCTGTCTGGTGCACCAGAAGTGGGTATAGCCAGTGCCATAGAACTATCTACAGCAACTACTTCCATTTATATAGTGTAACAAAAAGTCCTCGGGCACTTCACAGATGTGCAAGGATGGAAATGGATGCTGAGCTAGAGAAAGGGATGTTAAGAGTGGTGATCAAAAGCTTGCTTGAAGAGGAGAGAAAGGTGGAGAGGTGTAGGGAAGGAATTCCAGAACGTGGGGCCTAGGCTGTTAAAAGTACAGCTGCCAACAATTTGGTGAAGGGAGGGACAATGCATAAGAAGCCAGGGTTGGTCTCAGTGAAATATTATCAAGTCCTCGTGAGCCAGCTCTTGTGCTACTAACGCGGTGTCTATTCAGGCTTTTCTGTGTCCTAACAGAAAGAGTTCTGATCTTCTATGAAGCCAATGTCAAGTTATGTTTTTGTTGCCTATAGTGTAAAGGGTGGCTTAACAGGTGCAGTCTGTTGACCTGGCTGTTAAGAAAGAGACTGACGATGTTTACTGCCTCTTTTATAGCCTCCTCCCTATATGGGAAAGCAGTGTGGACCTAAAATAAGTCTGCTCAGTCATCCAGGATGCTGCTGAAAGATGTTACAACCTTTAATATCCAGTGACCACACTCCTGGAAACTATGTGTACATAGGAACATAAGAATTGCTAGATGAAAAAAGACCAAAATCCATCTAGTTCACCTTCTACCCTCCTGATAGTAACATGATACAACGGTAATGGAGTTGTTGACCAATCTTGGCAATCAATCTCTATCAATTAGTCTACAATAGATCTAGACATGAGGTGAGGAAACCCCCAGTGGTGGAGAGCTATGGAAACCATGGGCTCAATTTTGCCAGGCCCAAGGATAAGGGATTGGAGGCGTGTGAGGTGTCGCAAAAAATGGCAGACGGCTCCGATCCCATCTCCAGCCCGCCTGCGAGCAATTTTCCCAGAATCAGGATTTCAGACCCCGTTTCCATCCCGCTTCCAAGAGGCGGGATAGGCCCTTACAGCCCTTAACAACCAGTTAATTGCCTCTATAATCCCATTTTGAGAGGCCTTTCTGATTTTAACACTTTCTCCCCATCCTACACGTCTCCTCTGGAACACACCAGTTAATCCTGGCAGCCTCACAAGTGGATTGCTTACCAACAGCTGCAGCTCCACCATTAAAAAGGAGTTTTCACCAATGATCATTTGCAGGTGGCAGAACTTTGTTGTCTCAGGTCTGGGGGAACTTTTAGCAGGCATACCCATTGTTGTGGAAGTTTGGAGCCTGACACCCATCTCCAATGTGACCTCCTGGGAATCCCCTCTCTCTACCTTGACTGAGCGCTTCCTCAACTGAGGCATATACCAGAAGCCTGGGAACCATTTATTTTCTTTCCTCCTGGACATCAGATTCGGATGAAGACCAGCCGTGGCAGCAGCAGAACCATGAACAACAGCAGCACCAACACCAATAGCAACAACAGGAGCGCCAAGCTGCTGCTCACCCACCTGAAGCTACACAGGCCAGAAGGCACCAGCGCATGACCACATTACTGCCCAGGATGCAAGGGACGCACTCATGTTGGCCAGATTTGCTTAGCCTGCACAATCAAACACTTTTGCCTCGCACCTTCTTACCAGAGCATCGATAATGGACAAGAACCTGCGGATTCCTATCACTCTGACCACCATACTGACAATTGCAAGTCGCTCTAAGCCCTCAATGTGGAAGTCCCATTTGCGAAATGACACAGGCCACAACAGTTTGCCAGCAGAAGTTTTTATCACAACAAACAACTGATGGCATTTCAAAAATAAACATAACATAACACCCAAGTGACTACCCTTGTGACTACTTGTGCATTATCTTCCTCTTACGCATGCTCCTATGTGGTGCTTCCCCTGCGGCTTCAGCAGATGTGGAGGCCCCTTGCTCACTTTCTTGCTGCTCCTGTCTCGACGCCTTTAGCGGCTGTCCTCTGGGGTTGCTAACCTGTGAGGGCTCGGCAACAGTCTGCTGCTCCTGCGGCTGTGCAGGGGATGAGACGCCGATCTCAGTTGGGTGAGGACTCTGGTGGGGCTCTGACCGAGGGATTTGCAGTGGCATGGTCATGTGAGCACTTGGAGAGGAGTCCCCACTTCCTTGTTGTCTGCCACCAACATCCCTCTCATGGGTCAGCCCCACTTCACAGCTAGCAAGTGGCTTGACAGCATCTTGCTGCACTTCAGGGGGGCCATGAGGACCCATTTCTGCACCGGAAGTCCTACTCCAGAGGACTTCCATGAAGGTCTGGTTTCTATGCTCAATAGCTGATCATCGCCCCTCAAGAGATGCCAGTCTATTCTGAACAGTGACCATGTTTTCAACACTCTGGCGACTTAGCTCCTCCATGGGCGTAGCCATCCTTTCCTCTACCATAGCCATCCTTTCCATGGTGATGCGTTCATGCACCAATGCCTCCACAAAGGATCTGCTCATGTTCACGATGGACTCCTCCATTCGCTTCACACTCACAGCGACCCTGGAGACAAAACCTGCCAGAGACTCTTGCACCTGTTCCTGGAGTTCCAGCACCGCTCTTCTTCTGGATGGACCCGGAAGCACAGGGTCAACATGCAACATGCAGCTGAGCCGACCTGGCAGAGTCCTGCAACCTCCGACGAGGGCTCTCCTCTGCTGTCCCTGTGTCCACCATCTGCTGATGCTCACTTGTGAGCTGTGATACACCAGGTGACAATACTACTCTATCTCGCGAAGGTCCCACCAAGGTGTGAGTGTCTGCGCTGGTAATGGGTGCGCTGAATTCTGCTGACGCTACGCCCTCAGAGGCTGCAGCTTCCTCTGAGGAGTCTTGAAGCTCAGGCTATTCCTCCTGGACAGTGGGGGGTAAAAGGAAAGAGTTAGAGATGTGAGATAAAGGTTACATGCACATTGAATTGTGCAGATAATCATAAGTGAATCTGTTAGAGCATCAGAATCATTATCAGTCACTCATGCACTGTCAATGAGAGAGATGCCAAACTATTCTGTCACCAGCTTGCTGTGATGCGCCCGTCTGTCCGTCCCCCACTTGCGAATCTTCCTCCGGCGATTTCCAGGGCCGCCTCCTCCGAGGTGGTGAGCTGGGCTACTGAGGGTGGTTCTCCTCCTGTCCTTGCACTTTCCCCCTTATTGTGGGCTTGTAGGAACGATAGTTCCTATCTGAATAATTGCAGTTCGACTCAGTAAATCAAAACAACAAAGTTTAATAACAATGAAGTTAACTAGTAAACTACAGGAGAAGATGTATACAGGTCTGTTCAGGCGGCGAGGCACTCGAAGACTGCTGGAAGGTTCTGGAAACCGACGTCATGATGTCATCGCATTCTTCGCGCCACTGGCGGTCATGTGATCGGCGTCATGACGTCATCACGCAGAGTATAGGAAGGTACATATATATATAGTTAACAAACAGTTTAAAGGTGCAGTACGTGGCTGCACTACAATGCAGTTAAAGAGATTATTCGCAAATGTTCTGAGTCTCTTAGTGGCTCCGCCACAGGCGCCCCCCCAGAATGCTCTTTAACAGACAGTGTCAAATGAACAGGAGGCTTGATAAGCCTGGTCGAGCGACGGCGAAACTCAGGCAGCGGGAATGGAGCGTTGAAGGACGAGTCGGTTCTTGGCTGCGTCTGGAGCGGCACGACAGGCGTGGAGGAAACAAGAGGTGCTAGTGTAGGCGACATGGAAACCGATGCAGGCGGTTCACTGGCGGGCTGGTACCAAGCTGGTCCGGCGGTCAACGGAGGTCGACCACGGCGAGGCGGTTGAGCAGCAACGACTGGTTCACTCCGATCGAGATGGGCCGGTTTAAGTCAGTCAATAGAGATGGTATCTGGTTTGCCACCGACGTCCACCGTGAAAAAATTTTCACCCGATGAGATGACCCGAAACAGTCCAGCATAAGGTGGTTTTAACAGGCCTCTGTGAGCGTCCTGCCGAATAAAAACATATTCAGAGCTCATGAGCTCTGCCGGGACGTGAGGCCTCTGTAGGTTGTGATTCGAGGTTGGAATAAGCAGGCAATTCTTGGCCACCTCCTGATGCTGGAGGAGCTGCTGAGCCGCAGACCACGATTCCATGTGTGAAGGGATAAAGTTACCTGGTACCCGAAGCGGCTGGCCGTAGACTAACTCGGCCGATGAAGACTGGAGATCATCCTTGGGGGCTATTTGAAGGCCTAGTAACACCCAGGGGAGCCTGTCCACCCAGTTGGAACCACGCAAGCTGGCCCGGAGTGACGCCTTGAGCGACCGATGGAACCGCTCGCACAGGCCATTCGCTTGCGGATGGTATGCGGTGGTGCGGTGCAGCTTGGCACCCAAACCTTGCGCGACTGCTGTCCACAACTCTGACGTAAATTGTGGGCCTCTGTCAGAGGAGATGTCGGATGGTACCCCGAACTGAACTACCCACGATGAAACGAACGCCCTGGAGACGTCTGATGCAACAGTAGCACTCAATGGGATCGCCTCTGGCCACCTGGTGGTATGGTCCACTACCGTCAGGAGATGTGTGAAGCCTCGCGAAACGGGAAGAGGACCCACTAAGTCCACGTGTACGTGGTCGAAACGGCGTTCTGGCACCGGAAATTCAGCCAGTGGAGCTTTGACATGGCGATTAAATTTTGCTTTTTGACAATCCACGCAATGGTTTGTCCAGTCCTGGACGTTCAAATGCATTCCTTTCCAGACAAATTTACGGGACATTAGTCGTTGTGAAGCACGCATCCCTGGGTGCGATAAATCATGTATGGCCTGGAAAATTTTCTTACGCCATTCCAACGGCACGATGGTCCTGGGCACTCCCGTGGATGTGTCACACAAAAGCGTGGTTCCCGCCGCCTGGAACTTAACATCGGCCACCTGCCAACTGGAAAGCGTGGTCCGGTATGCCTGTACTTCGGGATCTGCCAGTTGCTCTTCTGCCAACCCAACGAAATCGATACCCAGGTGGACTGCCTGGACTGGAGAATGGGAGCGACAATCGGCCGCGAGATTATCTTTGCCGGACACGTGCCTTAGATCCGTCGTAAATTCGGATATAAAGGTGAGGTGGCGCTGCTGGCGGGCTGACCAAGGCTCTGTCGTTTTTGCCATTGCGAATGTACGTGGCTTGTGGTCCACGAATGCAGTAAACGGACGCCCTTCTAGGAGAAAACGGAAGCGTCGGACGGCTAAAAACAGGACCAACAACTCCCTGTCGAAAGTGCTATATTTTTGCTCGTTCTTGCGAAGCTGACGGTTGAAGAATGCTAACGGCTGCCACGCACCATCGACCCATTGCTCTTGAACCGCCCCGATAGCATAATCAGAGGCATCTGTAGTGAGGGCGATGGTGGTGCCCGGTAATGGGTGAGCAAGCATGGTTGTGTCTGCCAACGCCGCCTTGGTGTTAAGGAACACCTGGTCCATCGGCAGCGTCCAAGTGATAGCGTCCTTTCCCGACTTCCCTTTGAGCGCTTCGTACAGCGGCTGCATCAACTGGGCTGCCTTGGGGACGAACCGGTGATAGAAGTTCACCATCCCCAGAAACTCCTGCAGGGATTTGACTGTGTGAGGCCGTGGGAATGCTGTAACTGCCTCTACCTTGGTAGCTAGTGGGACGGTGCCGTCCAAAGTGATCTTGTGTCCCAGGAAATCGATGCTGGATAATCCAAACTGGCATTTGGCAGGGTTGATGATGAGGCTGTGCTGGCTGAGACAGGCAAAAAGTGTGCGCAAATGCTGTAGGTGTTCCTGCGAATCTCTACTGGCGATGAGAATGTCATCCAAGTAAACAAAAAGAAAGGGCAAATCTCGTAACACAGAGTCCATGAGCCGTTGGAAGGCCTGCGCTGTGTTTTTCAACCCGAAAGGCATTCGGAGGAATTCGAAAAGTCCGAACGGTGTGATGACCGCCATTTTGGGGACATCTTGCGGGTGTACCGGGACTTGGTGGTAACCGCGGACGAGATCCACCTTGGAGAAAACGGAGTTGCCAGCCAGATGGGCCGAAAAGTCCTGGATATGAGGTATTGGATACCTGTCCGGTGTAGTGGCTTCATTTAGCCGTCGGTAATCCCCGTAAGGTCGCCAGCCACCGCCTGGTTTGGGGACGATATGCAGTGGGGAGGACCAAGGGCTATTGGAGCGTTGGACAATCCCGAGGCATTCCATGGTGCGAAACTCAGCTTTTGCCGCTGCGAGCTTGCCTGGTTCCAACCGACGTGCCCGGGCATAAACCGGCAGTCCCTTCGTCGTGATGTGATGCACCACTCCGTGCCTCGTGACTGCTGCTGAAAAAGCAGGCCTGGTGAGCTCTGGAAACTCCCCGAGCAGGCGCGTAAACCCATCCTGTGCTGCAAGCGTACAGGCAATCGACCAGGGCATGGTGGTGCTGCGATGGCACGGCAGTGCGTGGAAAGTGGATGCATTTATGAGTCAGCAGTGTTGGACGTCGACCAGAAAGCCGTTGGCGCAGAAAAAATCGGCCCCCAGGATAGCCTGCGAAACTTTAGCCACAATAAAATCCCAAACAAATCTCTGACCACTGAAGGTTAAATTGTCTGTCCGTTTTCTGAACGTGCGGATATCCGCGCCATTAGCTGCCTCGCGGGGTGGACCGCGCCCGCCGGATTGCAGATCGAGCCTTGAAGCTGGCAGAATACTGCACTGGGGTCCAGTGTCGCACAAAAAACGTCGCCCTGTCATGGAATCCGTGATGTACAGCAGCTTTCCCGCCGAACCAACTGCCATGGTGAAGTGGACGTTTTTTTTAGACCCAGTCAGTTTTGCCGAAAGACGCGGGCTTCGTGGAGTTTTTTTTTTGGGGCGAAAAACTGCAGGGCGGGCGGCAGCATCGAGCTTTGGCACCAAAACGAGCGTGGTATGCACACCAGCCTGCGGGAGGAGGGCTGGGCTGCGCCCGCGAGGGGGAAGGGCGCCTCGTGGCTGCACAATACTGCTGCGCAACAGTAAAAAACTTGTCTGCCTCAGTCGCAAGTTCTACACAGTCCGTAATCGGAGAATTGGCCAGGGCCGTCTGAACCGGTTCTGGTAGCTGGTTAAGGAAAAGTTCGCGGAACAAAAAACATTGGGGCTCCGAACCCAAAAGAGTGAGCATCTAGCTCATCAGTTCAGAAGGTTTTGAGTCCCCGAGGCCGGGCATAGCAATAAGCCTGCGTGCGCGCTCCGACTTATTGAGACCAAACACCTGTAGCAAACGAGTTTTAAGAGCCTCATACTTGCCCTCTTCTGGTGGATTGCCCAGGAGGCTGACGACCCGCAAGGCCGTGGTGCTGTCGAGAGCGGAGACCACGTGAAAATAACTGGTCGGATCCGCTGTAATCTCTCGGAGTGAGAACTGGGCTTCTGCCTGGAAGAACCATGCTGATGGCTGTTGTTCCCAGAACAGTGGAAGTTTAAGGGCGACGGCGCTCGTGTTCATTCTTGAATCTCAACGAAAGTTGTTCGATGAGATCGGGGTCACCAATGTAGGAATGGTAGTTCCTATCTGAATAATTGCAGCTCGACTCAGTAAATCAAAACAACAAAGTTTAATAACAACGAAGTTAACTAGTAAACTACAGGAGAAGATGTATACAGGTCTGTTCAACTGCAAGGCACTCGAAGACTGCTGGAAGGTTCCGGAAACCGACGTCATGACGTCATCGCGTTCTTCACACCACTGGCGGTCACGTGATCGGCATCATGACGTCATCACGCAGAGTATAGGAAGGTACATACAGTATAGTTAACAAACAGTTTAAAGGTGCAGTACGTGGCTGCACTACAATGCAGTTAAAGAGATTATTCTCAAATGTTCTGAGTCTCTTAGTGGCTCCGCCACAGGCTCTCTTTTCCTGCAATGAGGGACACAAGTGGAGTTTGAGTGAGAATGAAGGAGTGAGTGTAGAGAATCCATAGCATAGATGCTTAGAAGGAGACAAAGGGCCCTCCCTGTGTGTTGTAAGTTGTTGTCATTGCATCACAGTGATAGGAAGTGTGAGGGCTGCATGGTAGAATAGTTAAGTGAATGTGACCATAGAGAGAGAGGGAATAGGGAAGGGTGCAGGGATGTCAGTGTCAAGTGGGATGTGGAGGAAGAGGTTGGTAAAGCAGAGTGCTGGAGAGGAGAGGCGATGGGGATCAGATTGAGGGTGACCTCCTGGGCCACTTGCATCCACAGAATCTGCTGGGGAGGCTTTTTCCTCCCTGAGGAAGGGAAGAGCACCGCCTTATTTGATCTTGCTCCCTCCACCAGAGCTTGGAGGGAGGCCTCATCGAACCTTGGAGCACACTTTGGCCTACTGCTGGACATAGTGGCTGAATGAAGTGATCACAACAATGGGCATAAAGTTTAAAGTCTCCAGAAGAAGCAAGGCTACTTGCAGGCCTTAAATCCAGCAGCATTGATGATGTCATCGGAGGTGACTTTCTGTATGAAAAGACTCATTGGGCCAGGGGATCCACACGCTGGAAATCAAGTCACCAATTAGGGCAAAATCACACTTTTTCCCACTTCACATCGGAGTCGGGGTCCTGACATGAAAACCACCTGACACAACCCAGCCCACCTCAACAGCAAAATCGAGCCCCATAGATCATAGAGTCATAGAGTCATAGAGTTATACAGCACAGAAAGAGGCCCTTCGGCCCATCGCGTCCGCGCCGGCCATCAAGCCCTGTCTAATCTAATCCCATTTTCCAGCATTTGGTCCGTAGCCTTGTATGCTATGGCATTTCAAGTGTTCATCCAAATGCTTCTTGAATGTTGTGAGGGTTCCTGCCTCTACCACCCTTTCAGGCAGTGAGTTCCAGATTCCAACCACCCTCTGGGTGAAAAAGTTCTTCCTCAAATCCCCTCTAAACCTCCTGCCCCTTACCTTGAATCTATGCCCCCTTGTTATTGACCCCTCTACTAAGGGAAAAAGTTCCTTTCTATCTAACCTATCTATGCCCCTCATAATTTTGTACACCTCAATCAGGTCCCCCCTCAGCCTTCTCTGCTCCAAGGAAAGCAACCCCAGCCTGTCCAGTCTTTCTTCATAGTTGAAGCGCTCCAGCCCAGGTAACATCCTGGTGAATCCCCTCTGCACCCTCTCCAAAGCAATCACATCCTTCCTATAGTGTGGCAACCAGAACTGCACACAGTATTCCAGCTGTGGCCTAACCAGCGTTTTGTACAGCTCCATCATAACCTCCCTGCTCTTATACTCTATGCCTCGGCTAATGAAGGCAAGTATCCCATATGCCTTTTTAACCACCTTATCCACCTGTTCTGCTGCCTTCGGGGATCTATGTACATGCACACCAAGGCCCCTCTGATCCTCTGTCTTTCCTAGGGTCTTACCATTCATTGTGTATTCCCTTGCCTTGTTAGTCCATCCAAAATGCATCACCTCACACTTTTCAGGGTTAAATTCCATTTGCCACTGTTCTGCCCATCTGACTAACCCATCTATATCGTCCTGCAGACTGAGGCTACCCTCCTCGCTATTTACCACCCCACCAATTCTCGTGTCATCTGCGAACTTACTGATCATACCTTTAACATTCACATCCAAATCATTAATGTAGACCACAAACAGCAAGGGACCCAGCACCGATCCCTGTGGTACTCCACTGGACACAGGCTTCCAGTCACAAAAACAACTTTCAACCATCACCCTCTGCCTTCTGCCACTAAGCCAGTTTTGGATCCAATGTGCCAAGGCACCCTGGAACCCATGGGCTCTTACCTTCTTGACGAGTCTCCTATGTGGGACTTTATCGAAAGCCTTACTGAAATCCATGTAAACCACATCCACTGCACTACCCTCATCCACACACCTAGTCAACCCCTCGAAAAATTCAATCAAATTGGTCAGATATGATCTTCCCTTGACAAAGCCATGCTGACTATCCCTGATTAATCCTTGCCTCTCCAAGTGGAGACTCATTCTGTCCCTCAGAATTTTTTCCAATAATTTCCCTACCACTGATGTTAGGCTCACTGGCCTGTAATTCCCTGGTTTATCCCTACTACCCTTCTTGAATAATGGTACTACGTTAGCTGTTCTCCAGTCCTCTGGCACAAAGTCCAAAGTCACCGGTTCCTCCCAAGCATTCTACACTGAAATGTAGGTGTTGTGTCCGTGTATAGTAAGACACAGACTGCGGAGAGCGGTACAACAGGTGTTTACTGAACGTGGCTCACACTGGAACTGATCTGTACAGATTACTACTCAGTGTTATATACAGGTGTGGTCACTGCCGGTACTGCAGTATACATGAGCTGTAAAAGATAGTTCCCCCCTTAAAGGTATATACACTACAATTCCTCCCCTTTTAGATTAACAGTACCATAACACTCATTTAACAATTAAATATCAAACTAATTACAATTAACACTTTCAACATGCAACATTAGCTGAAAATAGTCTATTTATATATTCAGTCTTTGGGGAGGCTTCCTGATCCTTTCTGGATAGCGCCTTTCCCGAGTGTCTTGCTCTTGGTGCGGAGGCGATTCTGGCCCCCTGTCGTCGGTTGGTTCATCAGCTTCCGATGCTACTGTTTCTGGGGTAGATGCGACCTGTACGTCGGGTTCATCACCAGGTACGTATGGGCAAGGCATGGGGTTGACTTGTTCCTGTGATTCTAGGATCTGGTCAGCAAGGCGTCTCACGATGCTCTCCCCAACGTCCACTGTGTACATTAGTGGGCCCTGCCGTGTGCATATCGTTCCTGGCTGCCATTTTTCTGTTTGGTAGTCGCGGGCCAAGACTGGTTGCCCTACATTGAAGCTCCTTGTTGGCTTCTGATGGATGTGCTGGAATTGCTTACTCTCTACATCTCTTCGTACGTTTGGTCTGAGCAAATCCAGGCGAGATCTTAACCTTCGGTTAAAGAACATCATGGCTGGTGCCTGGTTGGTGACTGCATGTGTCGCATGTAGGCGAAAAGGAAATTGTCCACCTTGTGCTGCAGCGGAATGTTGTCATTGTACATAGCCTTTATTGCCTTCTTAAAGGTTTGTACGAACCTCTCAGCCAATCCATTTGTGGCTGGATGATACGGGGCGGATGTGTAATGCCTTACTCCATTCTTTTTCAAGAACCTCCGGAACTCTTCGGACACAAACTGTGGTCCGCTGTCAGAGCAAATCTGTTCTGGCAAGCCATTCTTGGCAAAAATGGTCCGTAGGACTGCAATAGTTTTCTCCGTGGTGGTGGAGGACATTTTGATGACCTCAGGCCATTTCGAGTGCGCATCCACGGCTATTAAAAACATTGAGTCCATGAATGGACCAGCAAAATCAATATGCACCCGTTGCCATGGAGATGAGGGCCACTCCCATGGGTGTAGAGGGGCCTGTGGTGGTGCATTTTGGACTTTCTGGCATCCTGAGCAGCTCTTGGTCAGGTCCTCGATTTGTTTATCGATTCCCGGCCACCACACATAAGCCCTGGCTAGGCTTTTCATTCAATATTTTGACAGGATCCACTGCTGGTGCTTCCTCCGCAGTAGGCAGTGGCAGGCATGATAGCCCATCAGCATTTCCATGCTGTTTCGTGCCCTTATATTCAATCTCATAGTGGTGCGCCCCTAGAAAAAGTGACCATCTTTGTAGTCGTTGCGCAGTCATCACCGGAACGCCCTTCTTCGGATTAAAAATGGAGACAAGAGGCTGGTGATCAGTCAGCAAGGTGAATTTCTGCCCGTGCAGATAGTGATTGAACTTTTTCACTCCCCACACTAGGCTGAGGGCCTCCCTGTCAATCTGGGCGTAGTTACGCTCGGCTGAGGTTAGTGATCATGACGCAAAGGCTATTGGCCTCTCTGAGCCGTCCGAGAATTTGTGCGACAGCACCGCTCCAATGCCGTAGGGTGACGCATCACATGCCAACCGAATTGGTAATGCTGGGTTGTAATGGGCCAATACTTCTTTCGATGTGATTAGTGTTTTGCTCTTCTGGAAAGCTCGTCTACATTCATCACTCCACTTCCATGGCACCCCAGTTTGCAGTAGGGTGTTCAGTGGGTGTAGTATTGTAGACAAATTTGGCAAGAACTTATGGTAGTAGTTTACCAGTCCGAGGAACGACCTCAGTTGTGACACAGTTTCCGGTGCTGGAGCCTTGACTACTGCCTCAATCTTCTCTGGGGACTTATGTAACCCCTCTTTATCGATAACGTGGCCACAATACGAGATCTGTTTTCTAAAAAACTCGCATTTGGGGCGGTTAGCTCGGAGCCCATATTCCTGCAATCTAGTGAGCACCTGCTCCAGGTTGGCAAGGTGATCACTGTCATTTTCGCCCGTGACCAGGATGTCGTCCAAATAACACTGGGTCCCTGGGATCCCTTGCAGGACTTGTTCCATTGCCCTCTGCCAAATAGCCGGAGCTGATGCTACCCCGAATACCAGCCAGTTGTATTGGTAGAGACCTTTATGGGTGTTGATTGTGAGGTATTTTTTTGATGCTTCTTCTACCTCCATTTGCAGATACGCCTGGGCCAGATCAATCGTAGTGAAGCGTTTCCCTCCAGATAGCGAGGCAAAAATATTTTCAATCCGCGGGAGTGGATATTGTACGGTGTGAAGGACCGGGTTCACTGTTACCTTAAAGTCCCTACAGATGCGAACCTTCCTTGGTTCCCCAGGCGTGCTGCTCAACGACTTTTTCATCACAGGGACGATGGGTGTAGACCACTCGCTCCAGTCTACCTTGGACAGTACACCTGAACGTTCCAGACTCTGCAGCTCTGCTTCGATGGCTGGGCGGATCGCATAAGGTACCGGTCTGGCCTTAAAAAATTTTGGGCTTGCCTTTTCTTCAATTTTAATTGTCGCTGTCATGCCTTTTAGTGTTCCGAGTCCTTGCTGGAACACTTCTTTCGCGTCAGTTTAGATCTTTGACAGTCGCCCAGGTGTGACGTCGTCATCCTTTTTGTCAGCCACAGTCAGTGCCTGTATGGAATGCCAATCCAGTTGTATTTTCCGGATCCATTCACATCCCAGTAATGGTGGTCCTCCATCTTGCAATACATACAGGTCTAGTTTTGGTGTTTCCTTACCGTTATATATAACGGTCACCCTTATTTTTCCTTTGGGGTAGACTTTTTGCCCCGTGTACGTCTTCAAAATAATTTTTGTGTCTCTCAAGGGTATGTGTGAGAATAGCTGCTCATAGTCCCGTCGGTTTATGACTGTTAGGGCTGATCCTGTGTCCAATTCCATCTTTACCTGGACTCCTGCTATCTTGAAAGTGACCCAAATGGTTCGGTGATCCTCCGTTGTGATCACATTATGTAGTTTCAGACAACTCAGTTCCCTGCTTTCGGAGTCGTTATCACTCTTTTGTTCGTCTGAACTATTCTCCGTCATCTTATGTACCTTCTTGTACTTTTCTTTGGTAGGTTTCTTATTGCTGGTTTTCTTTCCCGACCTGCAGACTCATGCTATGTGTCCTACTTTTCCACACTCTCTGCACACTTTGTCTTTGAACCAGCAATCATTCTGGTCGTGTGTTGTTCTGCCGCAGCGATAGCACTTCTCTGTTCCATATGACATTTCATTTGTGCCGTATCCTTGCGGTCTCTGTTGTATCTCTGCAGCGCCCCATGCTGCTGCTTCATATGATACCGCAATGCTGAAAGCCTTTTCAGATAAAAGCCGTTTCTGGGTTCCTTCACTTTGAAGCCCACACACAAACTTGTCCCTTAAGGTATCTGCCAGTCCCGCTCCAAACTGGCAGTGTTTCGATAGTTTGCGCAGTTCTGTTAAATAATCAGCATTGCTTTCATCCCTATGCTGGTTCCGTTTGTGAAACTTGAATCTTTCTGCTATCAGCAGCGGTGTGGGGTTTAAATGTTCCTGTAGTATCGTTACTATGTCTTCCAAACTCTTTTCCATTGGCTTCGTTGGGGTTACTAGATTTCATAATAAACCATACGTCTTTGCACCCATTAAATTTAACAATACCGACGCTTTCTTGTCATCTGACACCTCATTTGCCTTGCAGTATACCTCTATTCGTTCGACATATGTAGTCCAATCTTCGACTTCATTGTCAAATGTGGTGATACTGCCACTCTTCGGCATTTTGGGTGTGGTTTAAAATGGCGTCTCCCAATGGCTTAAAATTGCGTCTCCCGCGCTTTCCTTCCTCCCCCGCTGCTACCAACGCCGCTCCCGGCGGTTCTCGTGGCAATGGCGGCACCCTGTAGGTTTCACGCACTTCTCCTGCGCTGCTGCCAATGCTGCTCTCGGCGGTCCTCGTGGCAATGGCGGCACCTCACGGGTTTCTGCGCGACCCTCTCCCTCTCTTCGACGCTGATCAGCCCCTGAACACCGGCTGCGCCCTGTGCACTCTGCCCTCTCTCTCTCCCCCCCGTCGATGCTGCTCGGCCCTTTGCTGTGCCGCTCGGTCGGGCTCTAGCCCGCCGCTGTCCGGGAAGGGTCTGCGCACTACCTGTTGCCAGCCCGTTTCGCTGGACCACCTCAACTGGAAAGCCAAGCCTGGCTCTCGACAGCCTCCCCCGCAATTCTCGAGTCTCTGCTGGATGACTGGGCGGTTGCCCGTGGTCGACGCCCGAGTCTCTGGCCTTGACCTCCAATCCACTGATCTCCAGGAACGAATCCCTGGGAGGTGATGCAGAGTTGCAGGTAGGTTCGAACTTGCCTTGTCGCCAATGTTGTGTCCGTGTATAATAAGACACAGACTGCAGGAGAACGGTACAACAGGTGTTTACTCAATGTGGCTCACACTGTACTGATCTGTACAGATTACTACTCAGTGCTATATACAGGTGTGGTCACTGCTGGTACTGCAGTATGCATGAGCTGTAAAAGATAGTTCCCCCCTTAAAGGTATATACATTACAGTAGGCTCAAAGATATGGCTCCTAGCATCCCTCAGCCTGCGGTTTTGTGAGTCTTCTTCTCATATCCTTCTCACATTCGCTGATTGAGCCAGTTTCAACCTCTTGCCCCTTAGTTGGTGCTCCAACAAGCCAAAGAACAACAGTTGGCCATTAACACTGACAGAAACTCCAAGAACACTTTACCTTGGACAATGGCCAGCTATTTCCAAACATGACTGCTATTTGTCTGGCCACTGCCCTTTGACCCTCCCAACATAAATGAGCCTACTGGTAGCAGAACTACCATCAGTGTACCTCTTCAGGTCATAGAGGCACACAAGCCTCTTCACCACATCTAGGTGGAAGTCAATGTACAGGTTATTGACTTAGTTTTAGGGAATGGAGCTGGGCAGGTAGAAGACGTATCAGTGTGGGAGCATTTTGATGCTAGTGACCATAATTCTATTAGATTTAAGGTAGTTATGGAAAAGGACAAGGATGGACCAGGAATAAAAATTCTAAATTGGGGAAAAGCAAATTTTGCTAACCTCAGAGGGGATTTAGCCATAGTGGACTGGAAACAGCTACTTGAAGGTAAATCAGTGTCAGAGCAGCGGGAGGCAGTCAAGGAGGAGATCCAGAGGGTTCAGACCAAATATGTGCCCTTAAAGGTGGGACGAACAAATCTAGAGCCCCCTGGCTGTCTCGGGACATACAGGGTAGGATAAAGAAAAAAAGGGAGGCGTATGACAGATACCGAGGGCTAAATACTCCAGAATCTTTAGAGGAGTACAGAAAGTGCAGGGGTACAATTAAAAAAGATATTAGGAAAGCAAAGAGAGAGCATGAAAAATTCTTGGCAAGTAAAATCAAGGAAAACCCAAAGATGTTTTATAAATATATTAAGAGTAAGAGGATAACTAAAGAAAGGGTAGGGCCTATTAGAGATCATGAGGGTAATCTGTGTGAGGAGGCGGGAGATGTCAGTAGGGTTCTTAATTAATACTTTGCGTCTGTTTTCACAAAGGAGAGAGGTGAAGCAGACATTGCTATCGGGGGGAGGAGTGTGAAATATTAGATGTAATAAACAGAGTGAGAGAGGAAGTATTAAGGGGTTTAGCAGCTTTAAAAGTGGATAAATGCCCAGGCCCGGATGAAATGTATCCCAGGCTGTTAAGCGAAGCAAAAGAGGAAATAGTAGAGGCCCTGACCATCATTTTTCAATCCTCTCTGGCTTCAGGTGTGGTGCCGGAGGACTGCTAATGTGGTACCCTTGTTTTAAAAAGGGAGAAAAGGATAGACCGAGTAATTACAGGCCAGTCAGCCTAACCTCGGTGGTGGGAAAATTATTGGAAAGAATTCTGAAGGACAGGATGAATCTTCATTTAGAAAGACACGGATTAATCACGGATAGTCAGCACAGATTTGTTAAGGGAAGGTCGTGTCTGACAAACTTGATTGAATTTTTTGAGGAGATAACAAGGAGGGTAGATGAGGGTAGTGCATTTGATGTAGTGTATATGGACTTTAGCAAGGCTTTTGATAAGGTTCCACATGGCAGACTGGTCATGAAGTTAAAAGCCCATGGGATCCAGAAAAAGTGTCAAGTTGGATTCAAAACTGGCTCGGAGACAGGAAGCAGAGGGTAATGGTTGATGGGTGTTTTTGTGACTGGAAGGCTGTTTCCAGTGGGGTTCCACAGGGTTCAGTACTAGGTCCCTTGCTTTTTGTGGTATATATCAATGATCTAGACTTGAAAATAGGGGAAATGATTAAGAAGTTTGCAGATGATACTAAAATCGGCTGTGTGGTTGATACTGAAGAAGGAAGCAGTAGACTGCAGGAAGGTATCAGTAAATTGGTCAGGTGGGCAGAACAGTGGCAAATGGAATTCAATCCGGAGAAGTGTGAGGTAATGCATTTGGGGAGGGCTAACAAGGAAAGGGAATACACATTAAATGGGAGGACACTGAGTAGTGTAGAGGAACAAAGGGACCTTGGAGTGGATGTCCACAGATCCCTGAAGGTAGCAGGCCAGGCAGATAAGGTGGTTAAGGCATACAAAATGCTTTCCTTTATTAGCCTTGGAATAGAATACAAGAGCAGGGGAGTTATGCTTCAACTGTATAAAACACTAGTTAGGCCTCAGCTAGAGTACTGCGTGCAGTTCTGATCACCACATTACAGGAAAGATGTGATTGCACCAGAGAGGATACAGAGGAGATTTACAAGGATGTTGCCGGGAGTAGAGAATCTTAGCTATGAGGAAAGACTGGATAGGCTTGGTCTGTTTTCCTTGGAACAGAGGAGGCTGAGGGGAGACCTTATTGAGGTGTATAAAATTTTGAGGGGCATAGATAAAGTGGATAGAAAGGACCTATTTCCCTTAGCAGAGGGGTCAAAAACCAGGGGGCACATATTTAAAGTAATTGATGGAAGGTTTAGAGGGGATTTGAGAGGAAATTTCTTCACCCAGAGGGTTGTGGGGGTCTGGAACTCACTGCCTGAAAGGATGGTAGAGGCAGGAACCCTAACCACATTTAAAAAGAACTTGGATGTGCACTTGGGATGCTCTAACCTGCAGGGCTACGGAACAAGAGCTGGGAAGTGGGATTAGGCTGGATAGCTCTTTGTTGGCCGGTGCGGATTCGATGGGTCGAAATGGCCTCCTTCCGTGCAATAACTTTTTATGATTCTATGAGATGCAGAAGAAACTGATTTCTGCAGGAGTATCTTGTCTACTATCTTGTATCTTGTCTACTAATAAGATCGCCTCTCATTCTTCTGAACTCCAATGAGTAGAGTCCCAATCTACTCAACCTCTCCTCATATGTCCATTCCCTCATCCCCGGGATTAACCGAGTGAACCTTCTTTGTACTGACTCGAGAGCAAGTATGTCTTTTCTTAAGTATGGACACCAAAACTGCATGCAGTATTCCAGGTGCGGTCTCACCAACACCTTGTACAACTGAAGCAATACCTCCCTATTTTTATATTCTATCCCCCTAGCAATGAAAGCCAACATTCCATTGGCCTTCTTAATCACTTGCTGCACCTGCATACTAACCTTTTGAGTTTCGTGCACCAGGAACCCCCGATCCCTTTGTACTTCAGTACTTTCAAGTTTCTTGCCATTAAGATAATAACTTGCTCTACGATTTTTCCTGCCAAAGTGCATAACCTCACACTTTACAGTATTGTATTCCATCTGCCAAATCTCTGCCCACTTACTTAGCCTGTCTATGTCACCTTGCAGGTTTTTTGTGTCCTCCTCACTCACTACTTTCCCTCCCATCTTAGTATCATCTGCAAACTTTGAGATGTTACACTCGGTCCCCTCCTCCAAATCGTTAATATAGATTGTAAAGAGTTGGGGACCCAGCACTGACCCCTGTGGAACACCACTAGTTACTGATTGCCAGTCTGAGAATGAACCATTTATCACAACCCTCTGCCTTCTGTTAGATAGCCAATCCTCTATCCATGCCAGAATATTACCCCCAATCCCGTGATTTTTTTATCTTAAGCAATAATCTTTTGTGTGGCACCTTGTCAAATGCCTTTTGGAAGTCTAAATACACTATGTCCACTGGTTCACCTTTATCCACCCTATATGTTACTTCCTCAAAGAACTCCAGCAAATTTGTCAAACATGACTTCCCCTTCATAAAACCATGCTGACTTTGTCCTATTAAATTATGATTATCCAAATGTCCTGTTACTGTCTCCTTAATAA
The DNA here is from genome assembly GCF_052327205.1 of Somniosus microcephalus. NCBI lineage: Eukaryota > Metazoa > Chordata > Chondrichthyes > Squaliformes > Somniosidae > Somniosus > Somniosus microcephalus. Next base: position 93,787,169 of record NC_140999.1, on the reverse strand, counting down.
TGGACTCCAATATTTTACCTACCACAGATGTTAGGCTAACCGGACTATAGTTTCCAACCTTCTGTCTACTGCCCTTTTTAAATAAGGGCATTACATTAGCAGTTTTCCAGTCTGCCGGGACCTTTGCTGAGTCCAGGGAGTTTTGGAAAATTATTACTAATGCATCTACAATCCCTACCACCACTTCCCTCAAGACCCTAGGATGCAAGCCATCAGGTCCAGGTGATTTATCCGCCTTGAGTCCCATTATTTTAGCGAGTACCACTTCCTTAGTGATTTTGATCGTGTTTAGCTCCTCCCCCCCTATAGCCCCCTGTTTGTCCAGTGTTGAGATATTCTTAGTGTCTTCTACTGTAAAGACTGATACAAAATATTCATTCAGTGTTTTTGCCATCTCCATATTTCCCACCATTAATTTCCCGGTCTCATCCTCTAAGGGACCAACATTTACTTCAGCCACCCTTTTTCTTTTTATATAACTATAAAAACTCTTACTATCTGTTTTTATATTTTTTGCTAATTTACTTTCATAATCTATCTTCCCTTCCTTAATCAATCTTTTTGTTATTTTTTGCTGTCTTTTAAAGTTTTCCCAATCCTCTATCCTCCCACTAGATTTGACTACCTTATATGCCCTTGTTTTTAGTCGAATACTATCCTTAATTTCTTTACTTAGCCACGGATGGCTGTCTTTTCTTTTACACCCTTTTCTTCTCAGTGGAATATATTTTTTGTGGAAGTTGTAAAATAACTCCTTAAATGTACACCACTGATCATGTATAGTCTTGCCCTTTAATCTATTTTCCCAATCCACACTACTCAATTCCGCTCTCATACATTCATAGTCTCATTTATTCAAGCTTAGCATGCTTGTTTGAGATCCAACCTTCTCACCCTCTAATTGAATATGGAATTCAACCATGTTATGGTCACTCATTCCAAGGGGATCCTTTACTAGGATATTTTTAATTAGTCCTGTCTCGTTACACAGGACCAGATCTAAGGTTGCTTGCCCCCTGGTCGATTCAGTTACATACTGCTCAAGAAACCCATCCCTAATACACTCAATGAACTCATCCTCAAGGCAGCCCTGCCCAATTTGATTTGTCCAATTAATATGATAGTTAAAATCCCCCATAATTATAGATGCTCCCTTATTACAAGCCTCAACTATTTCCTGATTGATACTCCATCCAACAGAGTTGCAACTGTTCGGAGACCTATAGACTATGCCCACTAGTGCTTTGTTCCCCTTATTATTTCCATGCTGTTTCGTGCCCTTATACTCGATTTCATATTGGTTCGCCCCTAGAAAAAGGGACCATCTTTGTAGCCGTTGCGCAGTCATCATCGGAACGCCCTTCTTTGGATTAAATTGGTTGGTGGTCAGTCAGCAAGGTAAACTTCTGCCCGTGCAGATAGTGGTTGAACTTTTCACTCCCCACACTAGGCTGAGGGCCTCCCTGTCAATCTGGGCGTAGTTATGCTCGGCTGAGGTTAGTGACAGAGACGCAAAGGCTACCGGCCTCTCCGAGCCGTCCGGGAATTTGTGCGACAGCACTGCTCCAATGCCATAGGGTGATGCATCACACGCCAACCGAATTGGTAGTGCTGGGTTGAAATGAGCCAACACCTCTTTCGATGTGATCAATTCTTTGCACTTCTGGAAAGCTCATTTACATTCGTCATTCCACTTCCATGGTACCCCCGTTTACAGTAGGGTGTTCAGTGGGTGTAGTACTGTAGACAAATCCGGCAAGAACTTATGGTAGTAGTTCACCAGCCCGAGGAACAACCTCAGTTGTGACACATTTTCCGGTGCTGGAGCCTTGACTACTGCCTCAATCTTTTATGGGGACTTATGTAACCCCTCTTCATCAATAACGTGGCCACAATACGAGATCTGCTTCTGGAAAAACTCGCATTTGTGGCGATTAGCTCGGAGCCCATATTCCTTCAATCTAGTGAGCACCTGCTCCAGGTTGGCGAGGTGATCACTGTCATTTTCGCCCGTGACCAAGATGTTGTCCAAATAACACTGGGTCCCTGGAATTCCTTGCAGGACTAGATCCATTGCCCTTTGCCAAATAGCCGGAGCTGATGCTACCCTGAACACCAGCCGGTTGTATTGTTAGAGACCTTTATGAGTGTTGATCGTGAGGTACTGTTTCGAGGCTTCTTCTACCTCCATTTGCAGGTATGCCTGGGCCAGATCAATCTTAGTGAAGCGTTTCCCTCCAGATAGCGAGGCGAAAATATCTTCAATCTGCGGAAGCGGATATTGTACCGTGTGAAGGACTGGGTTCACTGTCGCCTTAAAGTCCCCACAGATGCGAACCTTCTTTGGTTCCCCAGGCATATTACTCAACGACCTCTTCATTACAGGAACGATGGGTGTAGCCCACTCGCTCCAGTCCACTTTGGACAGTACTCCTGAACGTTCCAAACCTTCCAGCTCTGCTTCGACGGCTGGGCGGATTGCTTAAGGCACCAGTCTGGCCTTAAAAAACTTTGGGCTTGCATTTTCCTCTATTTTGATCATCGCTGTTATGCCTTTTAGTGTTCCGAGTCCCTCCTGGAACACTTCTTGTGCGCCAGTTAGCTTTTTAACAGTCGTCCAGGTGTGACGTCATCATCCTTTTTGGCATCTACAGTCAGTGCTTGCATGGAATGCCAATCTAGCTGTATCTTCCGGATCCATTCACGTCCTAGCAGTGGTGGTCCTCCATCTGGCAATACATATAGGTCCATTTTTGGTGTTTCCTTGCCGTTATCACAATCACAGAATCACAGAAACCCCACAGTGCAGATAGAGGCTATTTCGGCCCATCGAGCCTGCACCGACACATATCCCACCCGATCCCTGTAACCCCTACACCAACACATATCCCACCCTATCCCTGTAACCCCATGTATTTAACCCCCTAACACTAAGGGTCAATTTATCATAGCCAATCAACCTAACCCGCACATCTTTGGACTGTGGGAGGAAACCGGAGCACCCGGAGAAAACCCACGCAAACACGGGGAGAATGTGCAAACTCCACACAGACAGTCGCCCGAGGCCGGATTCGAACCCGGGTCTCTGGCGCTGTGAGACAACAGTGCTAACCACTATGCCACCGTGCTGCCCTTTATATAACATTCACCCTTATTTTTCCTTTGGGGTAGACTTTTTGCCCCGTGTATGTCTTCAAGACAATCTCTGTATCTCTCAAGGGTATATGTGAGAATAGCCGCTTGTAGTCCCTTCGGTTTATGACTGTTAGGGCTGATCCTGTGTCCAATTCCATTTTCACTTGGACTCTGGCTATCTTGAGCGTGACCCAGATAGTTTGGTGATCCTCCGTTTTGATCACCTTATGTAGTTTCAGACAACCCAGCTCCTTGCTTCCGGAGTCTGTATCACTTTTCTGTTCGTCTGCACTACTCTCCGTCACCTTATGTACCTTTTTGTACTTCTCCTGTGGAGATTTCTTGCTGCTGGTTTTCTTTCCCGACCTGCAGACTCTTGCTATGTGCCCTACTTTTCCACACTGTCTGCACACTTTGTCCTTGAACCAGCAATCATTATGGTCGTGTGTTGTTCTGCCGCAGCGATAGCACTTCACTGTTCCGTATGACATTTCATTTGTGCCATATTCTTGCAGTCTCCATTGTATCTCTGCAGCGCCCCGTGTGGCTGCTTCATGTGATACTGCCATGCTGAAAGCCTTGTCCAGCGTAAGATCCTTTTCTGATAGAAGCCGTTTCTGGGTTCCTTCACGTTGAAGCCCACACACAAACTTGTCCCTTAAAGTATCTGCTAGTCCCGTTCCAAACTGGCAGTGTTTCGATTGCTTGCGCAGTTCCATTAAATACTCAGCATTACTTTCATCTTTATGCTGGTTCCTTTTGTGAAACTTAAATCTTTCTGCTATCAGCAGCGGTGTGGGGTTTAAGTGGTCCTGTAGGATTGACACGCTGTTTTCAAAATCCTTTTCCACTGGCTTCTCTGGGGTTACTAGGTTTCGCAGTAAGCTATACGTTTTTGCACCCATTGAATTCAACAATACCAGCGCTTTCCTGTCATCTGGCACTTCATTCGCCTTGCAGTACACTTCTATGCGTTCGACATATGTCGATCAATCTTCGACTTCATTGTCGAACGCTGTGACACTGCCACTCTTCGGCATCCCTGGGTGTGGTTAAACTGGCTCAAAATGGCGTTTTCCCGCGCTCTCCCTTCTTCTCCACTGTGGCTCACAATGGCATTTTCCCGCGCTTTCCTTTCTTCCCCGCTGACGCTGCTCGGCCTTTGAACACCGGCTGTGCTCTGTGCGTTTTCCTTTCTTCCCCGCTGACGCTGCTCGGCCCTTGAACACCGGCTGCATGCTGTGCGTCTTCCTGCGCGCCTCTCTCACTCGTTGACACTGCTCGGCCCTTGAACACCGGCTATGCTCTGCTCTCTCTCATTGACGCTGCTCAGTCCTGAACACCGGCTGCACCCTGTGCGCTCTTGTTGACGCCGCTTGGTCCTGAACACCGGCTGCGCCCTGTGCACTCTAACCTCTCTCTTCTCCCGTCGATGCCACTCGGTCCTGAACACCGGCTGCGCCCTGTGCGCTCTACGCTCTCTCTTCTCCCGTCGACGCTGCTCGGCCTTTTTCTGTGCCATCGGTCGGCTCTAGCCGCCGCTGTCCGGGAAGGGTCTTCTCCGTACCTGTTGCCAGCCCATTTCGCTGGACCACCATGACTGGAGAACCAAGCCCAGCTCTCAACAGCCACCCCTGCGATGCTCAAGTCCCCGCTGGCTGGTCGACGCCCGTGCTTCTGGACTCGGCTTTCTTCTTTCACTGTTCTCCAGGAGCGAATCCCTGGGAGGTGATGCAGAGTTGCAGGTAGGTTTGAATCTTCTCGTCGCCAATGTTAGATCCGTGTATCTTGATGTTGTGTGTCCTTCAATAACTAGGCAAGAGACTGCAGGGAACAATCAACAGGTGTCTACTGGATGAGGGTTAATCTAAAACTAACCGTACAGATCCCTGCTCAGGGTTTATATACATGTGTGGTCACTGCCGGTACTACAGTATACAGGAGCTGTAAAAAGTAGTTCTCCCCTTAAAGGTACATACACTACAGTGGTTGGGTGCAAAGAAGACCAGTATTTATTGAAATAAAGAATAAATTGCTGTACAGTGAAAATAATAGCGAAAACAGCACACCTATACTTAATACAGCACACCTTTGCTTAATACAGCACACCTTTACTTAATACAGCGTACTTTTACTTAATACAGCACACTTTTACTTAATACAGCGTACTTTTACTTATTACAGCACACTTTTACTTAATACAGCGTACTTTTACTTAATACAGCACACTTTTGCTTAATGGGAGGAGAAACGGACACATCGAGAGAAAATTGACTAAAATTACTATTTAACAAAGTCCCTCTTTAATTCCCACCCCTAATACCTATCTAGGTTGCCTTGTAAAGGGCCAGAAAGTTTTATGCTCACCAGTGAATGCCTGCTCCGTGCCCCTGCGGTCTGTCTTAGATTCTTCACCGCCCCGAAGTAGAGATACCCCAGTAATTCAAAAGTAACTGCTTGTATTCCACTTCTTTGGGTGGGCTGTTGAGCTGTTCCCCTTGTAGGCAGGGCACTGAGGCAAGGCGGCAGAGAGAGAGAGAAGTGCTTCCTGAGGGGCTATCTTTATACCCCATTGGGAGCCGTTGTCTTTGCGCCCAAATCTGGATGTATCTGGGCTATACAAAAGGGACTGAACTGTCCCCATTGACTGCAATGGGTTTGAATATGTTAACCATTCATTTTAACTGGTTTGCGACTGGTTTGAAACGTCCCACTGAATCCTTAATGTTCAGTTAACAGCACTCAAGTGGTTTGTAAACAATCCATTGTCCTGCGGTCACCGCCCAACTGCAAATGATTGACAGCTTTAAGTACTTAAGCCCTTGAGTCAACATTGTAGAGGGCCTATAAACAAACAACCCTTTGTCCTGTGAGTGAAACTTCCTAAACTGCAGTTGATTGACAGTTTCAAGCACTTCAACATATTCACACAGGCTGGTGTTTTCAAATCCTTTTGTCAGCCAGCGATGGGAGATATTCTGGCAGGCTGTCTTTTTCTTCTGCCACGAGGCCTGACAGCCATTTTGATACCCTGGGTTTTTAAGGTATATTCCACCCAGGTTTTCTTTAATCAAAAAAATAATCTTCGGGGGCTGTAGAAATTTTCCGAAATTCTTGCGAACCTTACAGTCCCCCATCGGATACTAAAACTTGCTTGTAGTATTCTGTTTAAAGGTGAGCAATAATTTCTGACCCCCACAAACAACCTTCCCTCATACTTATCTATATCTATCTCTGATCCCCGACACCTCCATCTCCCCTACCCAGAGAGAATCGTAGTATACGGTAGGCATCTATCGAAAGAAAAACATGATTAGTTACAATAATTCAAACATGGAGGGGGCCCAATGCCCCTGCACCACTTGTGACATAGTTTTAACATGATACAACATCTTTAATGGGATTACCACCAAGCCAAAACATATCTGATAAAAATACAAATGGAAGAAAATGAGCTTCCTTTTTTTTTATAATGCAATTGCTGGACACTTTAATAAATGGCACCATTCTTCAGCCATAAATGTATTTCAAACTTTCACAATCTATGGACACAATAATTCATAGGCATATGCAATTTGTTCAATTAACTCTAAACACGTAGTACAATTTCGCAGCTAGGAACTAAATTCACACATTATTTCCTTCGGAGTTGGGACCAGTACATAATAGAAAATATAAAATAATTAACAGGCTTTTTGAAAACTCTTAATCTTAATCTGGATTTCCAATAACAGTTTAATAGCTGTGGGCATCTGCCTCCTGCAGACCCCTCCCTTCATGGGCTAGGGGTGCTCCCTTCCCCGAGCATCCAAAGACACGATGGTCCTCTGCACTGTAGTGTATGTACTTTTAAGAGAGAACTACTTTTACAGCTCCTGTATACTGTAGTACCGGCAGTGACCACACCTGTATATAAGCCTTGAGCATGCCTCTGTACCCCCAGTCTTGAGACTACCCTACTCCAGTAAATAGCTGTTGATTGTTAAATTACAGCATCCGTGTGGTTATTGAAAAACATCATACTCTCAGAATCATGGATCTAACAGTGGCGACAAGTGTTGATTCGAATTTACCTGCAACTCTGCATTTCCCTTCGAGGATTCGCTCCGGAAGGGCGGTGGAAGAAAGTCGAGGCCAGAAACACGGGCGTCGACCACGAGCAACCGCCCAGTCGTCCAGCGGAGAGTGAACATCGCAGGGGAGGCTGTGGAGAGCCGGGCTTGGTTCCCGAGCCACGATGATCAGCAACAGACTGACGACAGGTACCAGGTACAGCGCAGACCCTTCCCGCACAGCGGCAGCTGGAGCCGACCGATGGCAGAGAAAAAGCCGAGCAGCGTCGACGGGGTAAGATAGAGGGTGAAGCGCACAGGGCGCAGCCGGGGGTTGGAAACCGAGCGGCGTCGAGGAAAAACAAAACGGAGAGAGAGAGGGTAAAGCAGCAGCCGGGTTCAGGACCAAGCAGCGGAAACGGGAAAGGCGCGCAGAAAAAAAACGCGCAGAGCGCAGCCAGGGCTCAAGGGCTGGACAGTGTCCACGTGGAGAAGAAGGGAGAGCGCGGGAGACGTCATTGAGCTGCAGAGAAGAAGGAAGAGCGCGGGAGACGCTATTTTTAGAAGCCGCAGTAGAGAAGAAGGGCAAGCGCGGGAAGAAAGGAAAGCGCGGGAGATGCCATTTTGTGCCAGCGGAGAAGAAGGGAAAGTGTGGGAGACGCCATTTTTGACAGTTAAATCACACCCAGGGATGCCGAAGAGTGGCAGTATCTCTACGTTCGACAATGAAGTCGAAGATTGGGCGACATATGTGGAACGTATTGAGGTGTACTGCAGGGCGAATGAAGTGCCAGATGCTAGGAAAGCACTGGTTTTGTTAAATTCCATGGGTGCAAAAACTTATGGGTTACTGCAAAACCTAATAACCCCAGAGAAGCCTGTGAATAAGAATTTCGAAAGCATAGTAGAAATCCTACAGGACCACTTAAACCCCACACTGCTGCTGATAGCAGAACGATTTAAGTTCCATAAAAGGAACCAACACAAAGACGAAAGCAATGCTGAGTACTTAACGGAACTGCGCAAGCTATCGAAACACTGCCAGTTTGGAGTGGGACTAGCAGATACATTAAGGGACAAGTTTGTGTGTGGGCTTCAAAGTGAAGGAACACAGAAACGGCTTCTATCAGAAAAGGATCTTACGCTGGACAAGGCTTTCAGTATGGCAGTATCACACGAAGCAGCCACAAGGTGCACTGCAGAGATACAATGGAGACCGCAAGAATATGGCACCAATGAAATGTCCTATGGAACAGGGAAGTGTTATCGCTGCGGCAGAACAACACACGACCAGAAGGAGTGTTGGTTCAAGGACCAAGTGTGCAGACAGTGTGGAAAAGCAGGACACATGGCAAGAGTCTGCAGGTCTGGGAAGAAAACCAACAGCAAGAAATCTCCACAGGAGAAGTACAAAAAGGTACACAAGGTGATGGCCAGTAGTTCAGATGAACAGAAAAGTGACACAGACTCCGGAAGCAAGGAGCTGGGTTGTCTGAAACTACATAAGGTAACCAAAATGGAGGATCACCAGACTATCTGGGTTACACTCAAGATAGACGGAGTCCAAGTGAAAATGGAATTGGACACAGGATCAGCCCTAACAGTCATAAACCAAAGGGACTACAAGCGGCTATTTTCACATATACCCTTGAAAGCTACAGAGATTGTCTTGAAGACGTACACGGGGCAAAAAGTCTACCACAAAGGAAAAATAAGGGTGAAAGTGATATACAAAGGCCAGGAAATACCTAAAATGGACTTATATGTATTGCCAGATGGAGGACCACCACTGCTAGGACGTGAATGGATCCGGAAGATACAATAAGATTGGCATTCCATACAGGCACTGACGGTTGAGGCCAAAAAGGATGACGACGTCACACCTGGACGACTGTCAAAAATTCTAACTGACGCAAAAGAAGTGTTCCAGGAGGGACTCGGAACACTAAAACGCATAACAGCAATGATTATAATAGAGGAAAATGCAAGCCCAAAGTTTCTTAAGGCCAGACCAGTGCCTTATGCGATCAGACCAGCCGTCGAAGCAGAGCTGGAAGGGTTGGAACATTCACGAGTACTGTCCAAAGTAGACTGGAGTGAGTGGGCTACACCCATCGTTCCTGTAATGAAGAGGTCATTGAGTAATACGCCTGGGGAACCAAAGAAGGTCCGCATCTGTGGGGATTTTAAGGTGACAGTGAACCCAGTCCTTCACACGGTACAATATCCGCTTCCACGAATTGAGGATATTTTTGCCTCACTATCTGGAGGTAAACGCTTCAGCAAAATTGATCTAGCCCAGGCGTACTTGCAAATGGAGGAAGAAGAAGCCTCGAAACAATACCTCACGATCAACACTCATAAAGGTCTCTATCAATACAACCGGCTGGTGTTCGGGGTAGCATCGGCTCCGGCTATTTGGCAAAGGGCGATGAATCAAGTCCTGCAAGGGATTCCAGGGACCCAGTGTTATTTGGGCGACATCCTGGTCACGGGTGAAAATGACAGTGATCACCTCGCCAACTTGGAGAAGGTGCTCACCAGATTAAAGGAATATGGGCTCCGAGCTAATCGCCACAAGTGCGAGTTTTTCCAGAAGCAGATCTCATATTGTGGCCACGTCATCGATGAAGAGGGGTTACATAAGTCCCCTGAAAAGATTGAGGCATTAGTCAAGGCTCCAGCACCGGAAAATGTGTCACAACTGAGGTCGTTCCTCGGGCTGGTAAACTACTACCATTAGTTCTTACCAAATTTGTCCACGGTATTACACCCACTGAACACCCTACTGCAAACAGGGGTACCATGGAAGTGGAATGATGAACGTAGACGAGTTTTCCAGAAGTGTAAAGAATTGATCACATCAAAAGAGGTGTTGGCCCATTTCAACCCAGCACTACCAATTCGTTTGGCATGTGATGCATCACCCTATGGTATTGGAGCGGTGCTGTTGCACAAATTCCCAGACGGGTTGGAGAGGCCAGTAGCCTTTGCGTCTCGGTCACTAACCTCAGCCGAGCACAACTACGCCCAGATTGACAGGGAGGCCTTCAGCCTAGTATGGGGAGTAAAAAAATTCAACCACTATCTGCATGGGCAGAAGTTCACCTTGCTGACTGACCACCAACCACTTGTCTCCATCTTTAATCCTAAGAAGGGCGTTCCAGTGATGACTGCACAACGGTTACAAAGATGGTCCCTGTTTCTAGGGGCGAATCAATATGAAATAGAATATAAAGGCACGAAACAGCATGGAAACGCTGATGGGCTATCACGCCTGCCACTGCCTACTGTGGAGGAAGCACCAGCAGAGGACCCGATCGAGATATTTTATTCGTCAATAATTGAAAGATTGCCAGTAACGAACGCGGATATAGAGAAGGAGACCCGCAATGATCCGACACTGTCTCGGGTATATGATTTGACAGTGAGGGGATGGCCAACACATGGCGACTCACTGTTGCCAGCATTCTCATCCAGAAGAGAACAGCTGTTAGTCTTCCAGGGGACAGTGATGTGTGGATCCCGAGTGGTGATTCCACCCAAGTTAAGGGAGAGAGTGCTAAATGAGCTTCATGAAGGTCATCTGGGAGGGGTGAAAATGAAAAGCCTTGCTAGGGCTTATGTGTGGTGGCCGGGGATCGATCAACAAATCGAGGACCTAACCAAGAGCTGCTCAGGATGCCAGAAGTTCCAAAATGCACCACCACATGCCCCTCTACACCCATGGGAGTGGCCCTCCTCTCCATGGCAACGGGTGCACATTGATTTTGCTGGTCCATTCATGGACTCAATGTTCTTAATAGCAGTGGATGCTCACTCGAAATGGCCTGAGGTGATAAAAATTTCCTCAACCACTACAGAGAAAATGATTGCAGTCCTACAGACCATGTTTGCCAGGAACGGCTTGCCAGAGCAGATTTGCTCTGATAATGGACCACAGTTTATGTCCGAAGAGTTTTGGAAATTTATGAGAAGGAATGGGGTCAGGCATTACACATCCATCCCGTATCACCCAGCCACAAATGGATTGGCTGAGAGATTCGTACAAACCTTTAAAAAGGCGATGAAGGCCATGTGCAATGATGAAATTCCACTACAGCATAAGGTGGACAATTTCCTATTAGCCTACAGAAATGCGACACATGCAGTCACCAACCAGACCCCGGCCATGATGTTCTTTAACCGAAGGTTGAGATCTCGTCTGGATTTGCTCAGACCAAATGTGCGAAGAAATGTTGAGGATAAACAATTCCAGCACATCAATGAGAAGCCGACAAGGAGCTTCAATGTAGGACAACCAGTCTTGGCCCGTGACTACCGAACAGAGAAATGGCAACCCGGAACGATATGCACAAGGCAGGGACCATTAATGTACACAGTGGATGTTGGGGAGAACATTGTGAGACGCCACGTCGATCAGATCTTAGCGTCACAGGAACGAATCAACCCCATGTCTCGAGTACCTGGGGATGAACCCAACATACCGGTAGCATCTACCTCAGAACCAGTAGCAGTGGAAACCGATGAACTAACCGACGAAAAGGGGCCAGAATTGCCTCCGCACCAAGAACAAGAACCTCAGGAAAGGCGCTATCCCGAAAGGATCAGGAAGCCGCCCCAAAGACTGAATCTATATATGGACTATTGTTGTTTAATGTACATGTTAAAGTGTTAATTGTTATTTGAATATTATGGGTACTGCTAATCTAAAAGGGGAGGAATTTTAGTGTATGTACCTTTAAGAGAGAACTACTTTTACAGCTCCTGTATACTGTAGTACCGGCAGTGACCACACCTGTATATAAGCCTTGAGCATGCCTCTGTACTGCCAGTCTTGAGACTACCCTACTCCAGTAAATACCTGTTGATTGTTAAGTTACAGCATCCGTGTGGTTATTGAAAAAATCATACTCTCAGAATCACAGATCTAACATGCACCTCCCGAAACTCTGAAAAAGACTTTAAAAAAAACATCTAGCCAGGTTCCCTGGCTCGGGGGAATGTGATCGTGCCCCGCGACCTTGGCTCACATAGACAACATTTTGGAACGGTATCATACTTAAAACTTCTACTCTAATAATTAACACTACCGAATTGCAATATAAGATTAAAATTAACACATTCTAACTTAATCCTCTGTACACGTTACTTAAACAAAGCTATATACAAGCACCGCCCATCTCCGGGCAGCCAGCCTAATCCCTGTTTGGACTGTTGCAGGCTACTGCCTGCAGCGAAGCTGGACTGATCCCAACTTCTGGTCCCTCGCAGCTTATGGCTGCGGGTTGGGGACTTCTGTCTTTTGGCTTCTCCCTGACTCGGGAGACCGCCCTATTCCACTGGAAAGCTGGTGACCATACTTTCTTGGGCTGGGGTACCCGAAGAGACCTCCTAGGGAAGCGTCGCTGGTGGGGCTACCCTGGCGAGCGGACCCTTAGCTCGGGTCACACTCCTTGCTGGCTGGGGACCTTCTCCCTTGGGTCCCTCCCTTCCCAAACCTGGGCTGGGGACAGGCAATCCCTTGCCACCGGCTGCCGGTGGCTGGGAGTCTTCCCCTACAGGTCTAAAACCTGGTTCAGGCTCCTCCCTGGAGTCCCATAAGAGAGGGGGAATCGCTTGGGCCAAGTGCTGGGGATCTTCTCCTCTCACGCCGCGACTGTGCCTGTGTGTGCAGTCTGTGTGAGAGTACACGCTGCAGGCTGAGGATTTCTATTCTCAGGTTCAATCCCAGCTGCCCGTTTCCCTGCCTCCGGCTTTAACAACTGCATTGTTTAATATAACTGGCAGCCTGCCAGTAACCCTGTTCTAAATCTTTTTCCCTTACCAGGGCGGCCTTAAAGGCGGAATCTTGGGCTTGGACCTGCTTTTGGTCCAGGGCCAAAACTATCCCCTGTGTGCCTCCCTTGTCCCGGATTGCTGCTACCGGGCCTGCTCTACTGGGGTCCGAGAACTCTCCTTCCCTGTCCCCCTGCTTAAACAACTTACACTGGTCATGAATGGCTCCTCCCCTAACACAAGCCACAGCGCCTGCCTGTGCAGCCTGTGAGCTTGTACCCGCTGCGGGCTGAGGATTTCTGACCTCAGGTTCAATCCCAGCTGCCCGTTTCCCTGTGGGTCCCATTAAGTTAACTGGGACCTTGTTAGACCGGAGTGAATTGGTCAGGTCTTCTGAGTGGACCACCATGCTGGAAGCTCCAGTATCCACTGAATATCTCCCCTGCACCATCTTCACCCCATCTTATCGTAGGGCCTGCTCCCCTCAGCATTTTTGCGGGGACACAGGTCGACAGGCTGCGCTGGCTCTAGTGATTGCTGGGAGTGGGATGGGACAGACGGGGTCAAAGCACCGGTGGTGGCTGCTGCTCTCCCCTGGCCAGTCAGAAGAGACCGTAGGGACTGTAAAAATGACTCGATCGCAGCAGGAGGGATATCTGGCCCTGCCTTTTGGGCTGGGGCTGTGGGATCCTTTCCCTTGTTATCCTTCCAGGGATTCTTACAGTCTTTTCTCCAGTGACCGTCTTTCCTGCACCCATAGCAATTTAACCTAGCCTGGGAGGGACGGTTCTCCTCCTGGTGCCACTCTTCCTTACTCTGGCTCCCAGGTTTAACCTCATGGTCTTTTCCCTTGGGTTGGGGCACCTCGATACACCTCATGTTTCTAAAGGCTACTGTGAGCCGACAGATCACCGCTTCTTCGGTGGTCTGGGGGTTTTGGGGGTCAAACCAAGCCGTGACCTGGGCTTGGATCTGGGGTAGGCTTTTTATCATAAGACAACGGAGCCAGTGAGTCAATTGGACTGGGTTCAGTGCTGCCCGCCCAGGCATTCCCAGGCATGCGCTCTGGTAGACTGGCTACAGCCTGTCTGCGAACGCCTGCGGGGACTGCCCTCTGAGCTGCACCGTTCTTTCTACCCGGGTGAACGGACTACCGTCATTGAGTCCCATGGCCTCCAATATCTCATTCTTCAGATCCTCATAATCCTTCTGCCCCCTTTTGCACTCGCCAGATAGGGCCTGGAGGAGATCGCCTCCGAGGGAAAACAGCAGCATTTTTGCTTGCTCTGCGCCATCGCAGTCATTAACACAAGCTGCCTGTTCTATCTCCCTGAAGTGCAGTGAGGGGTCTCCCTTTTTAGCGAGCTTGGGGATGTGGCTAACCATGTCCCTGAGCTGGTGGGTGCCATACGGCACCACAAACTGATTCTGGATGGCCCCTGGGTCATCTTCATCAACGGGCGGACCGTACCTCCGTTGTCGGAGGTGGTACACTGATCCTGGTCCCGGCCTATCTAGCGGGGCCTGCTGTGCTTCCTCTACCACCTCATCCTCCACCCCCCTTTGCTGCCAGAGCTCCTGAAAGCTCGGAGCTGTGGGTGGCGGTTGTGGGACCTCTGATTCCCTAACCAACCTTGTTCTGGGTGTTGCCTGTGGGACGGTTCTATTTGGGTTGCCGGTAAAGTCCGACTGACCTGTCTTCAGGCTGATAAGACATATCATCCCCTTTGCCCTCTTTAAAGCCATATTCAAGCTTTCTATCTCTTCCCTACAGGGGCCATGTTCTGCTTCCTCAAACCCTTGGTCACAGGCCAGCTTATACGGTGCCTTTACCTCCCTAACCTTTTCCTCCTGCTCTTTTACTTCTTGTATGAGGCGGGCATTCTCCTTCCGCACCCTCATCTCATTGCTCTTAGCCTCTGCAACTAGGCACTTCAGGTACTCTAATTCGTACTTCGTGTGGCTTTTGCCCTCGCTAAGCTGGTCCAACAGGCACTCTATCTTGGCCTGGTATTCTTCAATCTCCATTTCCCTATCCCAACTCTCTGCTTTAACTTCCCAAAGCTTGCGGGAACCTAATCACAAACCAATCAGTGGGATAAAAAGAAAACCAATAACTGCTGCTCTCTCCAGACCCAGACCACCGTCTGCTACATCGCATACTGTTGCCGACAGTCCTGCCGTGGTCGCCATTTTGTAGCAATTATAGGGGGTGTTTTTGGTGTAATGGGGTTATTGTCTCTGGCCAGTCAGAAGTATCTGAGCTGCTTCAGAGCCCGGTGCAGTTTCGAATTGCTCCCCTTTCTGGTTCTGACCACCGGACTTATTTCAGTAGTGAGGTAGACAAAACGAGACTCATGGTTGGGTGTAAAGAAGACCAGTATTTATTGAAATAAAGAATAAATTGCTGTACAGTGAAAATAATAGTGAATACAGCACACCTATACTTAATACAGCACACCTTTGCTTAATACAGCTCACCTTTACTTAATACAGCGTACTTTTACTTAATACAGCACACTTTTACTTAATACAGCATACTTTTACTTAATACAGCACACTTTTACTTAATACAGTGTACTTTTACTTAATACAGCACACTTTTGCTTAATGGGAGGAGAAACGGACACATTGAGGGGAAATTGACTAAAATTACTATTTAACGAAATCCCCCTTTAATTCCCACCCCTAATACCTATCTAGGTTGCCTTGTAAAGGGCCAGAAGGTTTTATGCTCACCAGTGAATGCCTGCTCCGTGCCCCTGCGGTCTGTCTTAGATTCTTCACCGCCCCGAAGTAGAGATACCCCAGTAATTCAAAAGTAACTGCTGGTATTCCACTTCTTTGGGCGGGCTGTTGGGCTGTTCCCCTTGTAGGCAGGGCACGGAGGCGAGGTGTCAGAGAGAGAGAGAATGGCTTCCTGAGGGGCTATCTTTATACCCCATTGGGAGCCGTTGTCTTCGCGCCCAAATCTGGATGTATCTGGGCTATACAAAAGGGACTGAACTGTCCCCATTGAATGTAATGGGTTTGAATGTGTTAACCATTCATTTTAACTAATTTGCGACCAGTTTGAAATGTCCCACTGAATCCTTAAGTGTTCAGTCAACAGCACTCAAGTGGTTTGTAAACAATCCATTGTCCTGCGGTCACTGCCCAACTGCCACTGATTGATAGCTTTAAGTACTTAAGCCCTTGAGTCAACATTGTAGAGGGCCTATAAACAAACAACCGTTTATCCTGTGAGTGAAACTTCCTAAACTGCAGTTGATTGACAGTTTCAAGTACTTCAACATATTCACACAGGCTGGTGTTTTCAAATCCTTTTTTTCAGCCAGCGATGGGAGATATTCTGGCAGGCTGTCTTTGTCTTCTGCCATGAGGCCTGACAGCCATTTTGATACCCTGGGTTTTTAAGGTATATTCCACCCAGGTTTTCTTTAATCAAAAAAATAATCTTCGGGGGCTGTAGAAATTTTCCGAAACTCTTGCGAACCTTACACTGGTTTGCGATTTGAGGCTTTGTCCAAACCGATTTTCTGTTATACTCCACATGCGCTTTAAGTCAAGCTAACTGCGTTTCCAAGGAACGGATCTGATGGAGACCAGTAAGTGTACAGATATCATGGTAAAGAGAGCGAGAGAGAGACCCCAGTAGATCTCCCCCAGAAAGAGGAATTGAAAAGCTTAATAAGCATTCAGATACTGATGGAGACCATGGAAAGCACCAGAGGGCAGATATTTTCCCAATGAAGGGATTGAGAAACATCAGTCAATTCACAGATAGCTCCATTTGCGAGATTCAGGATTATGTGGAATATCAGATAAATAAAATTCCATTTTAATTATTCCAGATGTAGTAGGATATGTCCTGTCTGCAAAGCTCTCTGACCTTGCAATCTCTACAAGAATTGAATAGCTCTTTTCTACTTGAGCCTATAAACATCCAACTCTGCCTGCCAATTATTTGACACAGGAACATAGCCGAGATAATCGAAACAGACCTCATGCTGATATCCAGTTGTTAACGGCCTCTTATCTTTTATTATTACTAGAGAACAGTAGCAGTGACCAGCGCCAGGCCTGCATGAAGCATGAGCTGTATGTCAGTTTTCGTGATCTGGGATGGCAGGTAACTCCAGAGCTTAAAAAACTCTAAAAGCATTTTTGTTTCTTGTCCAAAATAATTTCAGAAGAGAAGATTCCAACTTACGTGGGATTTTTTATTGATTATTATTTCACAATTGCCTTTTAGCCAGAACAGCTCTAAGAATACTTCCATAACCTGTGTTTCAGGGAACTAATTCATCTTCCATTGGGGTTAGCCAAATGTCCCCTTGTGAGGCACGAATTTAAAGCTGTTCCACTCTCACATACCCATGGCAGCTGTGGATTCTCATTGAGATTAATCAGCATTCCAACCATTTCCAGTTGAGATGGGCTTTATTGTGTGAATATGCAGATTAATCTTAGCATGGGGCATTACCCGAGTTAGGATTCTGCAACTTTGGAACCCCATTCAGATTCCTGCACCCAGTATCCAACTGCAGTAGTCAGCTTAGCTCTATTGGTAGCACTTTTACTGAGTTAGAAGGTTGTATGTTCAGGTGCCACTTCAGCACATAAAGACTCCAGTGCAGTTCTGAGGGAGAGCTGCATCATCTGAGATGCTGTCTTTCAGATAAGATATTAAACTGAGAAACAGGTCTGATGGCCCTCAGGACTCTGCAATTGTGGGGAACCGATTTGGTATTTTCTAACCACTGTTCCCCAGGTAATGTGTTTGAAAGAAAACCTGTAAAATCTATTTAAAAATGTGGAAAGAAAATGTCCTGTAGAATCAATGTCTGAAAATTTGAAACTGAATGTTACAGTGATCTTAGAAGTGATTCCAGTAAATCAATAATAAACTGTGCTTCAACCTGGAGGGCATGGGATTGGTGGAACCCCCATTAATATAATACCTTAGGTACCAGCAACATAAGTGCAACGTCCTTAACCATTGTATAAGACCAGTGAGGCAGACTGGTGGGGTTGTCAATTGCTATATATTGAAGGAGGGGAGATCACTGCTTCATAGCTGACACCACATACTGCAATTCTTCCCACTACTTCGATTAAAGCATGCAGAAGCATACCAAGTTTATTCTTTATTAAAAAAGGCATAATTTTAATATTGATATACTTTATAGCTATCCAATTACACTGCTGAGTAAATCTAAACTTTTGTGGGACCAGGTTAGACACTAGAGCCTAAATTTTCTGATTTGTATATTATTTTGTGTCTGACTGTAATCTGTTTAAATAAATGAGTTACTGTTGGTGCTGATAGGAAAATCAATGTTTAACTTTCCATCTCTGGGACCTGATTTCAAATCCAACTCAGACTGATGGGATGAAGGTCTTTTCCATCTGCTGGCTGTGAGGGTCTCATGTGACTCAGCTTGGATTGAGTCTCAATCCAGTTCTTCGTGGTCATGGGTTCATGGCCCAAAGCTGACCCTAATTGGCTGTCTCACTTGGAGAGGCCACATGATGTCTGGCCGGTGTGCAAAATGGGCAATTGTCACAGTGGTGCAATAAGAGTGATCATCTGAGTTGGGGCTGAGACACGATTTTAGGGCTAAGTAGAGGGAGCCTTTCTTTACATCTGACCTAGGAGTGCTTGAAGCTGACTGCATGAAATGGAGTGTTCCATTCCCCAACAAAAACATCCGTCACCTTGATAAGCACAAAGTTCACAGAAAAATCAATCTTTTGTGACACCTGAAGGAGTTCTGTGCCTCTCAAAATTGCTGTGGAAGTTGTCATAATTACAAATGTCAGACCTGAACTCTGGTCTGACATCATTCATCCTTTCCTTTGAACTATTGCAGTTTTTTCCTTTTCTCTTGTGCACTATTAAATTGATATTTAAAGTGAAGTATATTTTTTTATAAATATGGTTGCGGTGCAGTTCTTGGAAAGACGTACCCTGAGTAGAACCATAGTTATTCATTGACAGTGATATCCAGAAGCTCTGTTCTGAATGTGTGTCCTTTTCCTCTCCTTCTTGAAGGACTGGATCATAGCTCCCGAGGGATATGCTGCATACTATTGTGAGGGAGAATGCTCGTTCCCACTGAACTCATACATGAATGCTACAAATCATGCCATTGTTCAAACTCTGGTAAGTACTGTATAACAAGTGTAAGTCACAGGAGGAAACAAAGTGACATCTTACAATATATGCAAAATCAAAGTCTGAAAATTTGAAACAGTGACTCCAATAAGTCAATAATAATATATTTGTGCCCTCACATTTTTAAAAAGATGGCGACATCAAACATGATCTCTTTATCTTCAGGCCATAAAGTGTGAGGCTGTGGAATACACTAGCAGAGTTAGTGATTGAAGCAGAGACCATGTCAACATTTAAGAATAGGTTTGATAGGCGGTTGAAAGAAAGGAGGATAAAGGGAGATGGGAACAGGGTGGGCACATGGGGTTAGGATACTGCTTGTGTGGAGGATAAATACCAACACGGACTGGTTGGGCCAAACGGTCTGCTTCCATGGCGTAAATTCAGTGCAATTCCATGCGAGTTCTTATCTGTTTCTTTGAACTGGAGATAGATACAGGGAATGAAATTGGTCTTTGGCGGTGGCACAAAACAGGTGATAGCAAATCAGCAGCCCGTTTTACTCCCCGCCTGAATTTAGTTTCCATTGACTTCAAAGGAAAATAAAATCGGGCGGAGTGTAATCCGGCTTCCGACTCAATTTCGAACATTTTGCACTACCGCTAAAAACTAATTTCACCCCCACATTGTCAAAATTTCTTCACTGCACCTAACTAATGCCACATTATTGATGAAGGCAAGCTAGAGGGAACACTGAGCTACATCTCAACTGTGACACATTATCAGTGGTGTAAGCCGCCGGAAGCTATGAGCTGTATCTCACTTGTGCCACACCATTACTGAGGCAGGCTACAGGGAGTTCTGTGCCATGTCTCACCATTGCTTGAGCGTACCACAGAGAGAGAACTGTGAGCTACACCTTATCTGTGCCCTGCTGGGGCAGGGATTGGTTATGACAATTAGGAGTTGGAAGTTTGATTAGCTTTGTATACACACAGATATCAGAAAGCTCCTTTGCTCACTTAGTGGGGGGACGGGTTGGGGGTGGGAATGAGTTGCAGTGTGGTACTGAGCCCTAAGACCAGGTTTAGTCTGTGCTGAGTTAGCTGGCCTCAGCCAGTAGTTGGGTGCAATAGTTGGCCTCAGTGCCCCATGGCTGGGGAGACTTTGCACTGCTAATCACTATCCAGTGAGCCCCGTTGGAAAATTTGTGTACATAGACGCTGGGTGAGAGTGGAATGAGGTTTGGCTGTGATACACTCACAAACAAATAGCCGCCCAACACTCACTGTCTAGGCCCTCACTTGGGTAACGTACTGGAGGTCAGCTGCTGACAGATGAACCGTATCTCAAGAGTCAGTGGCTTCAGGAGAGGAGGCAGAAACTTGTGTGGTAAGTGGAAGACCAGTATCTCATCTCATCTTGAAACATGTTCCCCTACACTGAGCTTTTTGTTTAAGGCTATGTGTGTGTAAGTGGACTCTGCCTATGGTTAGCTGTATTATAAGTTTCTTTGGTGTACCTGCTAAAGAAAATTATTCTCTCTTAATTTTACATTCAGGTTCATTTAATAAACCCAGAGAATGTCCCGAAGCCATGCTGTGCTCCCACACAGCTCAACGCCATATCCGTGCTTTACTTTGACGACAGCTCAAACGTCATCCTAAAAAAATACAGGAATATGGTGGTCAGAGCGTGTGGGTGTCATTAGCACCAGAGAGAGCAACCTGTATCTGATGGGTGTTGGAAACACTACCAGTTGTGGATCCCTCGCGATAAGTCAACGTGCCTAATGGTCTGAGGTGGTTTAAAGGAAAATCTAATTGTAAATTGAGAATTTTTAATGATCTTTATTTTTTAAGGTTGACTGTACATTGACTCCTTCTGTACTAAGAGCAAGAGTGGCATCAAAGGCTTTGAATTAGAATCGCCTCTTTAAAATTTGGGTTGTCCAACCTTTTAAAAGATAATGATGGCAGATTAACTCATTAAGTGTGAATACAAAGATTTTGCAATTTGTAGCAGGGAGAGGACATTTCCCGACAATTGATTTATTCCCCTCGAGTTAATTAATCAGAATGAGCAGGAGAAAATCCATACACAACGCCTGAGGTACGATATAACTGGATATTTCTGGGTTAAAACTCAACTGTGACCCATAATCTCACTGGAAGCTCAACAGTTGATTGACAGACTTCATGAAAAATTCTAGAAATACGGTGAAAAAATAACTTTGCCACAAAATGAAATACATTTACAGTGGCAGTGCAGGAATGTTTTTTCATGCCAGGGATACAGAAACCAGCAATTGTCGTGAATATTAGATTTGTAGAAAATAAAACTCTATGGTGAGGTACTAAATTTAGGGACTGAGAAGGAGGACAGTTTGATCCCCAGTCTGTGCCGAATTAACTGATGTTAATCAGAGTGGTGATGTGGCACTACACTTGGCCTCAGTACCTTCTGGAGAGGTGGGGGGATAGCAGCCAGGACGCTCATTGGTGAATTCTGCCCAATGATCCCTGCTGGATAGTGTGCAAGTATGGACATCAGCTGAGGATCTGAGTTATGATATCCCCCATGGTCAAATGGCCTGCAGACATTTACTATTTTGATTCATATATCAAGAATGGTCATTTGTCTTTGGTACTGGATCAGCCTGTGCAGCAAGAGTCAGCGGGCAGATGGGGGCCATTTCCAACCTCGCAGTTTGTGCGGTAACCTGGCAGAGCAGATCTACCTCTGGATTGCGATGACTCAGCCATCTTAACGCCCAGGGCTGAAAATGACACTCAGCACCTTCAGAAGCTTAGTAGCGAAAACTGAAAAAATAAACACATATAAAAGTTGATGTTTGGCAGCTTAGTGAAAGTTAAATGGCAGCACTGCAACTGAGAGGCTTTGACTGGAGACATTTATATGCAGGTTTCTTCCATTACTTGCAGTGTAATCCTGGAGTACTGTGCACAGTTCTGCTCTCCGTATTATAAAAAGGATATAGAGGCACTGGAGAAAATGTGAAAAAGATTCACTAGGATGGTACCAGAACTGAGAGGAAAGGCTGAACAGGCTGGGGCTCTTTTCTATAGAAAAGAGAAGGCTGAGGGGTGACCTAAAAAGAGGTCTTTAAAAATTACGAAGGGGTTTGATAGGGTAGACGTAGAGAAAATGTTTCCACTTGTGGGGAGACCAAAACTAGGGGCCATAAATATAAGATAGTCACTAATAAATCCAAAAGGGAATTCAGGCGAAACTTCTTTATGTGGAACTTGCTATGACAAGGAATAGTTGAGGCGAATAGCATAGATGCATTTAAGGGGAAGCTAGATAAACAAATGAGAAAGAAAGGAGTAGAAGGATATGATGATCGGGATAGATGAAGTAAGGTGGGAGGAGGCTCATGTGGAGCATAAACACCAGCACAGACCAGTTGGGCCAAATGGCCTGTTTTTGTGCCGTACATTCTATGTAATTGGAAACGCAAGTGTAAAAGTCATGTTTAGGATTAACTACAAATGAAGAGCAAAGCAAGTCTCCCCCTTCCCCCCACCCTTCCCAATGAGTTGCAGTCCAGAAGCCCTGAGTTGTATTATTGCTCTCCCCTTCCAGAAAGTTCACACATAACAATCTATCCAATGCAGATTTACATATCCAATCAATATTCAAAACAAAAAACTATTCTGTACCTGATTGCCTCGGATAATCTGAACCTTATTCTTTACTTCTGATTACCAACAACAAAACAACAATTTGCATTTATGCAGCACCTTTAACACAGTAAAATGTCCTGAGGCACTTCACAGGAACATTATCAAATAAAATTTGACACCGAACCACATCAGGAAATAGTAGGACAGATGACTAAAAGCTTGGTCAAAGAAGTAGGTTTTAAGGAGTGTCTTAAAGGAGGAGAAAGAAGTAGAGAGGCTGCCGATGGTGAAGTGATTAAAGTAGGGGATGCGCAAGAGACTAGAACTGGAGGAGCGGAGAGATCTTGGAGGGTTATAGGGCTGGAGGTTACAGAGATAGGGAGGGGCGAGGCATTGAGGGATTTGAAAACCAGGATGAGAATTTTAAGATTGAGGCCCTGCGGGATTGGGATAATCTGATCCTGTTCTTTACCCCTGATTACCTGGGATAATCGGAACCTGTTCTTTACTCCTAATTACCTGGGATAATCTGAACATGTTTATACCCTGATTACCTGGGTTAATCTAAACCTGCTCTTTACCCTGAATAGGGATTTACACCGAAGTTACGAGCAGGAAAAGCCCAGTGACAATATTCCTTCAATTAGATCACGATGGGACTGAGCTGTGGATTAGCTTTTCATGTTGTGTACAAACCCCAGCTCACACAGCTCTTCAGAAATCACCTACATTCTAAACCTTTCAGATCTTCAATTTTGCAGTGAATCAGGAAAAAGCGCTGCCAAGTTAAATCTCACTCGGCTTTGTATTACTCTGTTTCTTGCAGCATGCCACCTGCATGTTTCTCACCATTAACCTGGCCTGTTCTCAGTAATGCCTGATACTGTAATCACCTCTCTCCATTATCTGGACATGTTTTAAATAAAATGCAATGTTGTAATTAGCTCTCTCTCCATTCTAAGTAGCTCATTTCACAGTAATTGTATCTCTCTTGCTATTACACAGGCCTGTTCTGAATAATGCAATCATCCAATCTTCATGAATACTTTTTTTTAATATAAACATTTCTTTAATTCAAGGTCTGTATCTTGAGTAACATTTTTCAGGTACTGTTTTCCATTTCTGACTCACCTTGTTCAGTAATCTCTCACAGATCAGGAAGTCCCTGCTATTTCCTTGCAGCCTTGTAGGTGTTGCATACCTTGGGCCGTACACTTACTGACTGGGAACTGCTTGACCAATTTAATTTAAAAACAAATTTGTACATTTTCCCTAAACAGCGTTAGGGAATTTCACAGAAACCCATGAGTGATTATATATTACTGTAGCTTGTTTGTCAGTGTATACAGGCTGGGGTCCCCAGTGGAACTGGAAATTTAGGTAATTCACTTAGCGTAGCCACCCCATGCCTCTTTTCCAAAGGAGGATTGTGTTTTAAGGATGCACGTGCCTTTATGTAGATGGGTTGTCAACACGTGTGTTTGTCCATGTCTACGCAGGCCTGTGCAGGTGTGTGTCCCCATGCATGCACATTGGTGGATGTTAGTTGTTGTGTATGCATGCATGTGTATGTGAGCAGGCAAGCCATTTTAGGACTCAGATTTAATGAAACATCATGTCCCTATGCATAAAAGGCCTTATGGGGAGAAACAGCCTGAGGCTTTGTTAAATTACATTCTCAGTTTGTGACCTTACTTGAGGGAGAATGTTAGATTTGGTAAGTTCCAAATTATAGACAGTTTTTTGATTGGGATTCATGGCAACTGAATCTCACCTGGCTAAGAAAGGAGACAGCTGGTGGGCTTCTGACAGTGAAAGGCCCACCACACTGGATGTAACTCAGTACAGGATGTCATAATTGTGTATTCAACCCCTTCCTCCCATCACACTTTTCACTTTTCAGGAGATTGACAGATATGGTACGTACTCCATACACACATTCTGTCATTATATCTCACTCAGGATGGTCTCTCACTGCAGCCTAGAGTAGCAATTTAATAAAACTGTATAAGAATTTTACAGACGTACAGATGTCAAGAGCCAGTGATTATAAAACAAATTACAACTCCAAATAAGAAAACAATCAAACATTTAACAGTCAATGATTAAATTACGAATGGATTTTAATATCAATTATTAAGATACCCCTAGCGTCAACCTGGAATATTTGGTGATGTTATTCCAGATGATAAGCAAGCATAAAGATCAGACTCAGCCAGCACTCAAGTGAAGCACTATGACTTTGGAGTGCTGTTCTCCCCTTTGTCCTGTACTAGTGTGCTGCCTGATCCGTTGGATAGCCAAAATGAACAACCTTTTGTGTTGCCTTTAACGACCTCTCAATACAACATCTGGTCCCGCTTGGAGGATCAGACATCTACATCCTCCTTTATATTATTGCATGGTATTAGTGGCAGGAGTACCAGACATCTGCAACCATAGCAGATTTATCACTATGAAATATAAAAGCCTCTATGGTTGGCTAAGGGGTAGTGAGGCTGGACGGCATGCTGTTACTCAAGGTTCTTTGTTTAAGAATGTACACATGAAGCTGATTTTAACTTAATTCAGTGTGTGGTACAAACAATCTAGCCCACCATCTTCATCTGTTTCTAGTTAAAATGTAGCTTGTGTAGTTCAAATTAAAGGGATAATGTGGCCTATATTTTGGTTTTAGTCCAATATAAGTTCATTTTAAAATTCTTTCTTGACTAAAGCCACCAAATCATTAAATGCCCCTGAATTTCCTGACTTGCAGTAACTCTGTTCACATTAAGAGAATCTAAGAAAGCAGATGCTTTTACTTGAGACTAAATAGTTTTGGTTGCCGTGTAATGTCCAGGCTGTGTGTGTGTACAATATTTTATGTAAATAGTTTTTCACAGAACAAAAAAAAATTATTTATTTCTTTAGTGGTTTCAAATTCTTCCTTGTGACCCATACCAAGATGGGAACCTTTGTATTCTGGATAAAAATCTTTTCTTATTTAAAACCATATTTATTATAAAAGGGTTTGGCAGAATGTATATACACAATACTGTTTCATCCTGCAATAAAGTAAATTTTGAACATTTTTTTTGGTTTCTAAATAAAATGGTTTGTAAAAATTAGATGAATAAACAAGTACTACTCCAAAAATGTATGTGTCTGTTTTTGTTTTATTTACAATGTGTTGGGTATATGTAGGTCATGAATAAATTAAGGCTCAAAGACTGCACCTTTAGGCTTCTTAGACTTTACATAACCGTAACTCAATAGGGTGAATGCTGTACTCATTGAAGGAGAAGGTAACTGAGAAAATGAAATCTTTGGTAGGCACCAACCAATACAGTCTATTACAGGCAGATACTAACCCAAGAGTCTATCACAGTTAGACACTAAGATATTAATAGAATTACATATAATTACATAGAAGTTACTGCACAGAAACAGGTAATTCAGCCCAACTGGTCTGTGCCGGTGTTTATGCTCCACATGAGCCTCCTCCCACCCTATTCGTCAAACCCTATCAGCATATCCCTGTATTCTTTATTCCCTCATGTATATATCTAGCTTCCCCTTAAATGTATCTATGCTATTTGCCTCAACTACTCCATGTGGTAGTAAGTTCCACATTCTCACAACTCTCTGGGTAAAGAGGTTTCTCCTAAATTCCTTATTGGATTTATAGGGCGTGAACTTGCCAGCCCTGGGGAGGCGGGTATGGAGGCGGGGGACTGCCGGGAAAATGGCAGAATTTGGGGGCGGGTGCCGAACCCGCCTCCGTGCCATCTTGCCAGGAGATGGGTAGCCGACCCACGCCGGGACCCGTCTCCTTGGAGGCGGGAAAGGGATTACAGCCACTTAACTGCCTGTTAACAGGTAGTTAACAGGCAGATAAGAGGATTATCCCCACTTTACCCACACAAGTGCGAGCTTCTCGAAGGCTGCGAACCCCGCCAGGGTCACCGAGGCGAATAGTGGGTCTGCGGGGGTAAATGATGGTTACAAGTGTGGAGAGGTGAGTATCTGAGGTAAGTAGAAAGTGTTAGAAAAAGTTTACTTTCCTTTGTTTCTTCCTGCAGGCTTCAAGAGTTGGGCATGTGGAGAGTCTCACACCTCCGCGGCAGAGATGATAGATGGCTGCTGCATTCTCCAATGCAACAACCATCTAATTTCTGCTAAAGAAAGAGGTTTGATGAGTCTTGAATTCAAGAACTCATCAAACTACAGAGAATGTCAATGTTTGACAGCTTCACAGAGCTGTCAAATGATGACAATTCATCTGTCAAAAATTTTTGACAGATGAAAAGTCATACGCTGACGTTCTCTGTAACCGGCTTCCCCTTAATTGGCCTGCTAAGCCCGCTGGGTGGGCTTAACAAGGTCAATCAAGGGAAAATAGCGTGGGTTGGCCACAAGTCGATGGAGGTGGGACTAAAACCTGACAAGCAGCAGTCCCGCCTCCAACGCGCCCCCATTGGCAAAATCGCCCCCATAGAGTCCATCACAAGTAGACACTAACCTATAGAGTCCATCACAAATAGCCACTAACCTATACAGTCCATTACAAGTAGACATTAACCTATAGAGTCCATCACAAGTAGACACTAACCTATAGAGTCCATCACAAGTAGACACTAACCCATAGAGTCCATCACAAGTAGACACAAACCTATAGAGTCCATCACAAATAGACACTAACCTATACAGTCCATTACAAGTAGACATTAACCTATAGAGTCCATCACAAATAGCCACTAACCTAGAGAGTCCATCACAAATAGCCACTAACCTATAGAGTCCATCACAAGTAGACACTAACCTATAGCGTCCATCACAAGTAGACACTAACCTATAGAGTCCATCACAAGTAGACACTAACCTATAGAGTCCATCACAAGTAGACACTAACCTATAGAGTCCATCACAAGTAGACACAAACCTATAGAGTCCATCACAAGTAGACACTAACCTATAGAGTCCATCACAAGTAGACACTAACCTATAGAGTCCATCACAAGTAGACACTAACCTAGAGAGTCCATCACAAGTAGACACCAACCTATAGAGTCCATCACAAATAGCCACTAACCTAGAGAGTCCATCACAAGTAGACACAAACCTATAGAGTCCATCACAAATAGCCACTAACCTAGAGAGTCCATCACAAATAGCCACTAACCTATAGAGTCCATCACAAGTAGACACTAACCTATAGCGTCCATCACAAGTAGACACTAACCTATAGAGTCCATCACAAGTAGACACTAACCTATAGAGTCCATCACAAGTAGACACTAACCTATAGAGTCCATCACAAGTAGACACAAACCTATAGAGTCCATCACAAGTAGACACTAACCTATAGAGTCCATCACAAGTAGACACTAACCTATAGAGTCCATCACAAATAGCCACTAACCTAGAGAGTCCATCACAAGTAGACACTAACCTATAGAGTCCATCACAAGTAGACACTAACCTATAGCGTCCATCACAAGTAGACACAAACCTATAGAGTCCATCACAAGTAGACACTAACCTATAGAGTCCATCACAAGTAGACACTAACCTATAGAGTCCATCACAAGTAGACACTAACCTATAGAGTCCATCACAAGTAGACACAAACCTATAGAGTCCATCACAAATAGCCACTAACCTATACAGTCCATTACAAGTAGACATTAACCTATAGAGTCCATCACAAATAGCCACTAACCTAGAGAGTCCATCACAAATAGCCACTAACCTATAGAGTCCATCACAAGTAGATACTAACCTATAGCGTCCATCACAAGTAGACACTAACCTATAGAGTCCATCACAAGTAGACACTAACCTATAGAGTCCATCACAAGTAGACACTAACATATAGAGTCCATCACAAGTAGACACTAACCCATAGAGTCCATCACAAGTAGACACAAACCTATAGAGTCCATCACAAATAGACACTAACCTATACAGTCCATTACAAGTAGACATTAACCTATAGAGTCCATCACAAATAGCCACTAACCTAGAGAGTCCATCACAAATAGCCACTAACCTATAGAGTCCATCACAAGTAGACACTAACCTATAGCGTCCATCACAAGTAGACACTAACCTATAGAGTCCATCACAAGTAGACACTAACCTATAGAGTCCATCACAAGTAGACACTAACCTATAGAGTCCATCACAAGTAGACACTAACCTATAGAGTCCATCACAAGTAGACACTAACCTATAGAGTCCATCACAAGTAGACACAAACCTATAGAGTCCATCACAAATAGCCACTAACCTATACAGTCCATTACAAGTAGACATTAACCTATAGAGTCCATCACAAATAGCCACTAACCTAGAGAGTCCATCACAAATAGCCACTAACCTATAGAGTCCATCACAAGTAGACACTAACCTGTAGCGTCCATCACATGTAGACACTAACCTATAGAGTCCATCACAAGTAGACACTAACCTATAGAGTCCATCACAAGTAGACACTAACCTATAGAGTCCATCACAAGTAGACACTAACCCATAGAGTCCATCACAAGTAGACACAAACCTATAGAGTCCATCACAAATAGACACTAACCTATACAGTCCATTACAAGTAGACATTAACCTATAGAGTCCATCACAAATAGCCACTAACCTAGAGAGTCCATCACAAATAGCCACTAACCTATAGAGTCCATCACAAGTAGACACTAACCTATAGCGTCCATCACAAGTAGACACTAACCTATAGAGTCCATCACAAGTAGACACTAACCTATAGAGTCCATCACAAGTAGACACTAACCTATAGAGTCCATCACAAGTAGACACAAACCTATAGAGTCCATCACAAGTAGACACTAACCTATAGAGTCCATCACAAGTAGACACTAACCTATAGAGTCCATCACAAGTAGACACTAACCTATAGAGTCCATCACAAGTAGACACTAACCTATAGAGTCCATCACAAGTAGACACTAACCTATAGAGTCCATCACAAGTAGACACTAACCTATACAGTCCATTACAAGTAGACATTAACCTATAGAGTCCATCACAAATAGCCACTAACCTAGAGAGTCCATCACAAATAGCCACTAACCTATAGAGTCCATCACAAGTAGACACTAACCTATAGCGTCCATCACAAGTAGACACTAACCTATAGAGTCCATCACAAGTAGACACTAACCTATAGAGTCCATCACAAGTAGACACTAACCTATAGAGTCCATCACAAGTAGACACAAACCTATAGAGTCCATCACAAGTAGACACTAACCTATAGAGTCCATCACAAGTAGACACTAACCTATAGAGTCCATCACAAGTAGACACTAACCTATAGAGTCCATCACAAGTAGACACTAACCTATAGAGTCCATCACAAGTAGACACCAACCTATAGAGTCCATCACAAATAGCCACTAACCTAGAGAGTCCATCACAAGTAGACACAAACCTATAGAGTCCATCACAAATAGCCACTAACCTAGAGAGTCCATCACAAATAGCCACTAACCTATAGAGTCCATCACAAGTAGACACTAACCTATAGCGTCCATCACAAGTAGACACTAACCTATAGAGTCCATCACAAGTAGACACTAACCTATAGAGTCCATCACAAGTAGACACTAACCTATAGAGTCCATCACAAGTAGACACAAACCTATAGAGTCCATCACAAGTAGACACTAACCTATAGAGTCCATCACAAGTAGACACTAACCTATAGAGTCCATCACAAATAGCCACTAACCTAGAGAGTCCATCACAAGTAGACACTAACCTATAGAGTCCATCACAAGTAGACACTAACCTATAGCATCCATCACAAGTAGACACAAACCTATAGAGTCCATCACAAGTAGACACTAACCTATAGAGTCCATCACAAGTAGACACTAACCTATAGAGTCCATCACAAGTAGACACTAACCTATAGAGTCCATCACAAGTAGACACAAACCTATAGAGTCCATCACAAATAGCCACTAACCTATAGAGTCCATCACAAGTAGACACTAACCTATAGCGTCCATCACAAGTAGACACTAACCTATAGAGTCCATCACAAGTAGACACTAACCTATAGAGTCCATCACAAGTAGACACTAACCTATAGAGTCCATCACAAGTAGACACTAACCTATAGATTGCATCACAAGTAGACATTAACCTGTAGAGTCCATCAAAAGTAGATACTAACCTATAGAGTGCATCACAAGTAGACACTAACCTATAGAGTCCATCACAAGTAGACACTAACCTATAGATTGCATCACAAGTAGACATTAACCTGTCGAGTCCATCAAAAGTA
Source organism: Somniosus microcephalus (assembly GCF_052327205.1). NCBI lineage: Eukaryota > Metazoa > Chordata > Chondrichthyes > Squaliformes > Somniosidae > Somniosus > Somniosus microcephalus. The sequence continues at coordinate 93,756,128 of NC_140999.1, read as the reverse complement.
GATACTAACCTATAGAGTGCATCACAAGTAGACACTAACCTATAGGCCACGATTTCGCCTACCGAGGCGGGTGCGGGGCGGCCGGTGGTTGGATGCGACCCCGCCGCTGGCTCCATCACGCTCTGCAAAAAGAATTTTATGCTGATTGGGCTTGTAAAGCCCACCCAGCGCGTTTGCCAGCCAATTGAAGGAAGCGGGTCTGATAACGTCACTTGATGACACGTCATCAGCTGGTTTCCTTAAAGGGGCCATGCGCAAATTAATTTTGACAGTTCTGCTGTCAGTGTGCTACAGCATTGAGGTGCTGCAAACACTGGCAAACACTGCACAGAGGTGCACGACTGCACCCAGGCTCTCCCATGACTATATGGAGGGAGTCACAGCACGCAGGGAGGTTCTCTTCCCTTCCAATGGGAGGAAGAGACCTCCCCAGGAGATCAGTGCTGCCTGATTGCACATTGCACAGGAGGATACAAGTAGGGATGTCATCAGGAGGACTATGCTACAGTGGTGCAAACCTCTCAGTAGATCACGATAAGTTACTGCTGTGTCACCCATCACATCCCCATCACTCTGCCTTCCCTACCCTACTCCTGCACATCCTTACGCACACCAACTTACCTTGCACCTCCACCCATCCCTCTCTATCTACATTATCACTTCCCCATCTCACTAGATCTCACTAGAGATGTCATTCTATTCTAAACAATGACCATGTTTTCAAGACCCTGGCGACCGAGCTCATCCATGGCCATAGCCATCCTCTCCTCTACTGTAGCCATCCTCTCCTCTACGGTAGCCGGCCTTACCACAGAGGTAGCCATCCTTCCCAAGGAGGTGCCATCCTTTTCACGGTGATGCATTCATGCGCCAATGCCTCCACAAAGGCTCTGCTCATGTTCGCGATGGACTCCTCCATTCGCTCCACACTTGCAGCGACCCTGGAGACAAAACCTGCCAGAGACTCCTGCACCTGTTCCTGGAGTTCCAGCACCACTCTCCTTCTGGATGGACCCGGAGGCACAGGGTCAAATTGCAGCTGAGCCAAGCTGGCATAGCCCTGCATCCTCCAACGAGGACTCTCCACTGCTGTCCCTGTCTCCACCATCTGCTGATGCTCACTTGTGAGCTGTGATACACCAGGTGACAACACTACTGTATCTCGCGAAGGTCCCACCGATGTGCGAGTGTCTGTGCTGGTGCTGGGTTCGCTGAATTCTGCTGACGCTGCATCCTCAGAGGTTGCAGCTTCCTCTGAGGAGTCTGGAGGCTCAGACTGTTCCTCCTGGACAGTGGGGATGGGGGCTATTGATGGTCCTGTGGGGGAGTAAAGGAAAGAGTTAGAGATGTGAGGTCAAGGTTACATGCACATTGAATAGTGCAGATGATCATAACTCAATCTGTTAGAGCATCAGAATCATTATCAGTCACTCATGCAATGTCAATGAAAGAGATGCCAAACTATTCTGTCACCAGCTTGCTGTGATGCGCCTGTCTGTCCGTCCCCCACTTGGGAATCGTCCTCGATCCCGGTGATTTCCAGGGCCGCCTCCTCCCAGGCAGTGTGCTGGGATACTGAGGGTGGCCCTCCTCCTGTCATGGCATTTTCCCTCTTATTGTGGGCTCTCTTTTCCTGCAATGAGGGACATAAGTGGAGTTTGAGTGAGAATGATGGAGTGAGTGTAGAGAATCCATAGCATAGATGCTTAGAAGGAGACAAAGGACCCTCCCGGTGTGTTGTAAGCAGTTGTCATTGCATCACAGTGATAGGGAGAGTGAGGGCTGCATGGTAGAATAGTTAAGTGAATGTGACCATAGAGAGAGAGGGAATGGGTAAGGGTGCAGGGAAGTAAGTGTCAAGTGGGTTGTGGAGGAAGAGGTTGGCAAAGCAGAGTGCTGGTGAGGAGACACGATGGGGATGAGATTGAGGGTGATGAGAAAGTCATACTCACTTTTCCTGTGCGGAGAAAGTCATGAAACCTCTTCCTGCATTGCAGCCAGGTTCTGCAGCTCATCGAGATGAAGTTGACCTCCTGGGCCACTTGAACCACACAGCTTTAGTCTCCTGGGGTGGGTTTTTTCTCCCTGAGGAAGGGAAGAGCACCTCCTTATTGGATCTTGCTCCCTCCACCAGAGCTTGGAGGGAGGGCTCATCAAAACGTGGAGCACACTTTGGCCTACTGGTGGACATAGTCGATCAATGAAGTGCTTACTACAATGGCCATAAAGTTTGCAGTCTCCAGAAGAAGCAAGGCTGCTTGCAGGCCTTAAAGCCAGCAGCACTGATGATGTCATCAGAGGCGACTTTCTGGATGAAAAGATTCATTGGGCCAGGGGTTCCCACACGCTGGAAATCAATTGCCCAATTCGGGGAAAATCGCACTTTTTCCCCACTTCAATTCGGAGTCAGGATCCTGACATGAATGCCACCTGACACGCCCCAGCCGGCCCACAATGGCAAAATCCAGTGCCTTGTGTTCAGGACTCATCAAACCTTTCTACTTTGCAGAAATCAGCTGGCTGTTGTATTGTAGGATGCAACAGCTAGTCTGTGATCTCTGCAATGGAGATGTCGGGGACTCCGGCTCCACAGCGGCTGAAGGCTGTAGATAGAAACAAAGGTAAGTTAACATTTTCTAACAATTTACCCTCACCTCACATACTTACCACTCCACACTTGCACCCATCACTCACCTCTACATCGCACTTTCAGACCCCTCCGACCACCGCAGACCTCCTACCCACCTACTACACCCCAGCGGGGTTCCCCCAGGTCGGGAAGCCCACACTTCAGGATGAAAAATGGGGATAATCCTATTTTCTACCTGTCAACTACCTGTTAACAGGCAGTTAATAGGCTTTAATCCTTTCCCACCTCCAAGGAGACGAGACCCGGAGCGGAACGACTTCCCGCCTCCTGGCAAGAGGGCACCCGCCTCCAAATTCTGCCACTTTCCCGGCAGTCCCGCCTCATCGGAGCTGAGAAAATGCAGCCCACAGAGTCCATCACAAGTAGACACTAAGCTATAGAGTCCATCACAAGTAGACATAAACCTATAGAGTCCATCACAAGTAGACATTAGCCTGGAGTCCATCACAAATAGACACTAGCCTAGAGTCCATCACAAGTTGGCACTGACACAGAGGCCTGGAAATTACTTTAAGCCAGTTTTCAGGCGCCAAATGGATATATGGAACAGGCCCTGTGCCCGAAGATGGAGGCCCGAGGATCATGAGAATTTGGTCATTGGGCCTTATCTAATAATAGGGGGTACAGTAGCATAGTGGTTATGTTACTGGACTGGTAATCCAGAGGCCTGGGCTAATGATTCGGAGAGATGATAAGAAATCCCACCACGGCAGCTTTGAAATTTAATTTCAATGAAATAAACCTGGAATAAGAAAAAAATTTAGTATCAGTAATGGTGATTGTAGTAAAAACCCATCTGGTTCACTAATGCCCTTTAAGGAAGGAAATCTGCTGTCCTTACCCGGTCTGGCCTATAGGTGACTCCAAACCCACAGCATTCTGGTTGACTCTTGAACTTCCCTCTGCTGTATTCAAGAAGATGGCTCACCACCACCTTCTCGAGGGTAATTAAGGATGGGCAATAAATGCTGGCCTTGCCGGTGACATCTACATCCCGTGAATGAATTAAAAAAAGTTGTGGTGAGCTGCCAGCGCCCACCATGCCTCCGCAGGCAGCTTGCCCGACTGGAGAGGCAAATTTTGGGCTGCCTGCCTCACCAACAATGGACATCAGGTAAGTCCCCAGGGCGGGCGGGCGGGTGGGAGGGGGTGGCCGATTGTGGGCCGACATTGGCCCTCCAGAGGATGGTGGGGCCGGGACGTGTGCTCCTCCTCATCCTGGCTCCACAGGAACATTTCTAAATTAATTTTAAAGAATACTTACCTTCCATTGATGGCTGCTGCTTACGCTGCAGCAGCTGCTGAAGAATCCTGAGCGGGACAGATCCAATGCCTACCCCACTCAGCCATGACTAATTTCAGCAAGAGGGCCTAAAACAGGCTTTAGGTAGGCACTGATTCATAGAATCCATCAACAGTAGGCACTGACCCAGAGTTAATCACAGGTAAACACTGACCCACAGGAACCATCACAGGTAGGCACTGATTGATAGAATCCTTCAATCGTAGGCTCTGATATGGAATCCATCACAGAGAAGCACTGGCAAAGAATCCATCACAAGTAGGCACTCACCCACAGAGACCATCACAGATAGGCACTAACTAATAGAATGCAGCTTTGATGCTTGCAATAGCCTTCCAACATTCACTGTACCAGAGAGCTGCTGGTGACTATGAAACAGTAAGCCAGCATAAGTCAGTGCCTTCAGGGCTTGAGTGCATAGTCTAGGCTAACACTTCAGTGCTGTACTGAGGGAGTGCTGCATTGTCAGAGGTGCTGTCTTTTGGATGAGATGTTAAACTGCAGTCTCGTCTGCCTTAAAAAGTTGTAAAGATCCATTGTCACTATTTCAAAGAAGAGCAGCGAGTTTTCCCAGTATCCGGGCCAACAGTCATTCCTCGATCAACCCAACCAAAAACAAATTGACTGGTTATTCATTGCATTGCTGTTTGTGGGACCTTCCTGTGTGCAAACTGACTGTTGTGTTTGCCTATAAAAGAACAGTGACCCGGGTTCGAATCCGGCCTCGGGCGACTGTCTGTGTGGAGTTTGCACATTCTCCCCGTGTTTGCGTGGGTTTTCTCCGGGTGCTCCGGTTTCCTCCCACAGTCCAAAGATGTGCGGGTTAGGTTGATTGGCTATGATAAATTGACCCTTAGTGTTAGGAGGATTAAATACATGGGGTTACAGGGATAGGGTGGGATATGTGTCGGTGCAGGCTCGATGGGCCGAAATGGCCTCTATCTGCACTGTGGGGTTTCTGTGATTCTGTGATTAGCCCATTGGCTGTGGAGTGCTTTGAGACATGCTGAGGGTATGAAAAAAACTACGTAAATGCAAGCTTTCTTTCAGCAAAAGAGAAGAAACAATTGCTGTAAGAAAGTGGCCATGTGAGTGTGTCATGACTTTCATAATGGGGATAGATTTCAACAACAGAAATTGATAAAGGGGCTTTTTTTTTAAATTGAGTAAATTAAGTGAAGGGCCGAGGCTCACAGTGCAGGACACTGTCAGGGTTAAATAGGCAACAACATGCATTTATATAGCGCCTTTAACGTAGTAAAAAGTCCCAGAGCACTTCAGAAGAACATAATCAGATAAAGATTGACACCAAGCCAAAGAAGAAGATATTAGGACACGTGATTAAAATCTTGATCAAAGAGATAATTTTAAGTATGGTTTTAAAGGAGTAGAGATGGAGAGCCGGAGAGGTTTGGGAGAGAGAATGCCAGAGATTATGGCCTCGATGGCTGATGGCACAGTCACCAATGATGGGGCAATGGAAGTGGGAGAAGCATTAGGGGCTAACGTTGGAGGAACACAGAGTTCTGGAGTAGGTTACAGAGATAGGGAGGGGCGAGGCCATGGAGAGATTTGAACACGAGGATAAGAATTTTAAAACCGAGGCATTAGTGGACCGGGAGCCAATGTAGGTCAGCGACAAACGGGGTTCGGTGCGACTTAGGATACGAGCAGCAGAGCTCAAATTTATGTAGGCTGGCCAGGAGAGAAATGATGCAGTCGAGTTTGGAGGCAACAAAAGTCGGTGAAGGGGGGAAACCTGGGGCAGGAGATGCCTAAGGTTTCCTTGTGGGGCCTGGAGGAGCCCTCCTGCTCCACAAAGAAACCATTAAAACTGTCAAAAACCTTACCCTACTGGGCCTCTTCTGGCCCTGGCGCCATCTCGCAGCAGCTTTCCCGGGCGGGTACCGCACTGTGCGCTTCCGGGGTTAAAATCGCATTTGTGTCTGAATAACATCATCAGACCTCGGCTTTGGAATATTTATGAGGCCCTCGCTTGCCTACAGAGTGTCTCGCAGGCCTCCCGAGATACTTGAGTTCAAATAGCTGGAGGTGTGAACGGGGAAGTAAATACTCTGTATCAACAAAACCACCCCTCCCCCCACCCCGCTTTTCCTGTTTTCACCAGGCACGGGGTGGGTTAAAATTGGGGCTTTAGCTTGGATCGCAAAAATTGGCCCTAACGTTTTATGCTTAAAAGCTTCTGGTTAGAGAGGGATTGTCAAAGCATATATTTTCTACCAAACCTTTCCTGTAGCGACATCCAGTGTAATTATCAGTGGAAACATTGGGAGGCTGCAAAACGCCAACAGACTTCAGTAGGATTCTTTCTAATATGGATGTTCCAAATGGATATAGTCCACAGCACACTATTGTAGTGTATGTAACCTGTACCACCTTAAGAGGATACCTTAAGGTGATGGACTACTTTTTGATGGCTCCTGTACATTGTAGTACCGGTGGTGACCACACCGGTATATAAACCCTGTGGAGCAAAGTGTATTCCAGTTCAGCCCTGACCCTCAGTTACTAAAGACCTGTTTAAGTATTTCTGTAGTCTGTGTCCAGTTATTCAGCATAACTACATTTGAAAGCACAGACTCAACAGTGGCGACGAGTCTGATCTTACCTAGCGGCAGTTGCATCAAAGGAAGCTTCGCCTCTGAAACGGGCGTCGAACAAGGACATCCACCCTCAACATCCTGCTGGGCACTGCATAGCACGGGAGGCAATCGGGAACCCGGGTTGCGTTCTGGCCACGAAGTCTAACATCAGTGAACATCCCTTCGACGACAGCGGCGGGTAAGCCCGATCGAGCGGCACGGGGGGGAAGTCGGCCGAGTTGTCAGTAAGAGAAGGGGAGGGAAACGACGAAAAGGGCGGAGAACACGACCGCAGCCGGTGTCAGGGGCCGGACTGCAATCAGGGCAGAGACGCGCAGCAGCCAGAAAAGCGTTTATGTCCACAAGGACCGCGGGAGCGGCGGGGAACAAGAGCAGCAGCGTCGGGGAAAATAAAGGACCGCTGGGAGGCGAGAACGGCAACAGCACAGTAATCGCCATTTTTAGTCGGCGGGGGAAGAAGACAAGCGCGGGAAAAGCCGCCATTTTGAAAAATAAAATAAAATAATAATCATAATCCGAAGGAAAGGAAACTCAACAAGGATGCCAAAAACGGGTAACATCACTGCTTTTGATAGCGATGTGGAAGATTGGGCCACTTATGTGGAACGCGTTGAAGTTTACTGTACAGCGAATGAGGTACCGGTGGATAAGAAAGCACTAACCCTATTAAACTCGATGGGTGCGAAGACATACAGGTTATTAAGGAACCTTGTAACACCAGATAAACCGGTAGGAAAGAGTTTCGCGGATATTGTTACTATCCTGCAAGAGCATTTAAACCCCACGCCGCTGCTGATAGCGGAACGATTTAAATTCTACAAAAGAATTCAACTTAAAGAGGAAAGCAACGCTGAATTCTTAATCGAACTGCGCAAGTTATCAAAGTACTGTCAGTTCAGTACAGGACTAGCAGACACACTGAGAGATAAGTTTGTGTGTGGGCTCCTAAGGGAAGGAACCCAGAAGCGACTGCTAGAGGAAAAGGATCTTATGCTGGACAAAGCTTTCAGCATTGCAGCATCGCACGAGGCAGCAGCACGAGGCACTGCAGAAGTGCAGCAAAGGCCATTGGAATTCAGCACCAATGAAATGGCATTGGGCGCAGTAAAGTGCTATCGTTGCGGAAGGACAACGCATGACCAGAACCAGTGCTGGTTCAAAGATAAAGGCCTAGAAATTCGGTTGTGGGTCCGCCAGGGCTTTAGCGCCCGAAATTTTGCGCCGGCGTTAATGCCGCTGCGCCCGATGAAAATTCGGTTGCCCCGGGCCCAGACGGCGGCGGGCACTAATGGAGGGTTTTTGCGCCTCACTATGGGCGTTCAGTGCAGTTTTCAGGCGCTAATCCCCCGCTGCGGCACCCGAGGCGGTGCGGCAGGCTGGGGTACTGCAGGCCTCCTCCTTCTGTTAAGGAGGAGCTGCCTGCAGCCGACCGCTGGCCGGTCGATTCGCCCGACAAATGAGCCCGGCACCTCGGGGAAGAGCCGGGCTCGCGGGCCACACACATCAGTGCCGCGGGGGGATGGTGGAGGAGTCCGGGGAGGGAGGTGCGGGCAGGCGGCCGCTGGGAAAGTGGCCGGCCGCCGCTCCACCTTTATGCGCCGGCGCAAAGGTGTGTAACATCCCTTTCAACAATCGTTGGTTGCGGCTGCCACGGGCGAGGCGGCCGCAACTGAATTTGGGCTTGGGGCCGGGTTACCACGGCAACCGGGACGCTGCGCACACCGATGACGTCATCGGTGCCGGCGCAGCGCTACCGGCTAACGCTGATGGTAGGGCCCAACGCAATTTCGTTACCAGCTATAATTCCGGCGCAAGACTCTAACGCCTCTAATTGGGCGCTAACCCCACCGAATTTCTAGGCCAAAGAATGCAGGCAATGTGGCAAACTTGGTCACATAGTGAGAGTATGCTGGTCAGGAAAGAAGACCAGCAGCAAAAAGTCGCCGCAGGAGAAGTACAAAAAAAGTACACAAGGTGACAGAGAACAGTTCGGATGAACAGAAGACGGATTCAGACTCCAGCAGTAAGGAACTGGGTTGTCTAAAAATACATAATGTGGGTAACACAGCAGACCACCAAACTATCTGGGTCATGCTTCGGATAGCAGGAGTCCAAGTGAAGATGGAATTGGACACTGGATCGGCATTGACGGTCATGAATAAGCAAGATTACAAAAGGTTATTCTCACACATTCCCCTGAGGGATACGGAGATTGTATTGAAAACATACGCGGGACAAAGAGTATACCCCATCGGAAAGATAAAGGTAAATGTGGTCTACAATGGTAAAGAAAGTCAGGAAATGGACTTGTATGTGTTACCTGAGGGGGGTCCGCCACTACTGGGACGGGAATGGATCCGGAGAATAAATGTGGACTGGCATTCCATACAAGCACTAACTGTAGATTCCTGTAAAGAGGACGACGTCAAACCTAAACGACTGTCCAAAATATTGGATGATGCTAAGGAGGTGTTCCAACAGGGACTGGGAACACTGAAAGGAATTACGGCAAACATCAAGGTTGAAGAACATGCAAACCCAAAATTTTTCAAAGCCAGACCGGTACCTTATGCGATACGACCTGCTGTGGAAGCAGAGCTGGAAGGGCTAGAACATTCAGGAGTACTGTCAAAGGTGGACTGGAGCGAATGGGCCACACCCATTGTTCCCGTCATGAAGCGTTCGTTGAGCAACAAGCGGGGGAAACTGGGAAGGTTCACATCTGTGGCGATTTCAAGATCACTGTTAATCCGGTTCTTCACATGGTGCAATATCCGCTTCCGCGGATTGAAGATATCTTCGCTTCGCTGTCTGGCAGGAAACACTTCACCAAGATAGACCTGGCGCAGGCGTACCTACAGATGGAAGTTGATGAAGCGTCACACCAGTATCTCACGATCAACACACATAAGGGCTTATATCGGTATAATAGACTGGTTTTTGGAGTGGCATCGGCTCCAGCGATTTGGCAAAGGGCCATGGAGCAGGTATTGCAGGGAATTCCAGGCACACAATGCTACCTGGACGACATTCTGATTACAGGAGATGATGATAAGGAGCACCTCGCGAATTTGGAGCAGGTGCTCACCAGATTGAAAGAATATGGACTCAGAGTTAATCTCCAGAAATGTGAGTTCTTTCAAAAGCGAATCTCGTACTGCGGCCACGTCATTGACCAGGAGGGGCTCCATAAGTCACCTGACAAGATCGAAGCTGTTGTGAAAGCTCCCGCTCTGGAAAATGTATCCCAGTTGAGGTCGTTCCTTGGGTTGGTTAACTATTACAAGTTTCTTCCAAATTTATCCACGGTGTTACACCCGCTGAACACTCTTTTGCAAATGGGAGTACCATGGAAGTGGAGCGAGGATTGTAAGCGGGCTTTTCAAAAAAGCAAGGCACTGATCACCTCTAAGGAAGTGTTGGCTCACTTTAACCCAACGCTGCCTATTCGCTTAGCTTGTGATGCTTCTCCATATGGTATCGGGGCAGTGCTCTCACATAAGTTGCCAAATGGCTTGGAAAGGCCAGTCGCGTTCACATCCAGATCATTGACCTCCGCAGAGCGCAACTATGCTCAGATAGATAGGGAGGCTCTCAGCCTCGTGTGGGGAGTTAAGAAATTTAACCATTACCTGTAAGGCCAAAAGTTTACGCTGTTGACAGATCACCAGCCGTTGGTTTCCATTTTTAACCCTAAGAAGGGTGTTCCGGTTATGACGGCGCAGAGGCTTCAGAGATGGTCCCTTTTCCTAGGGGCACATCAATATGATATTGAATTCAAAGGTACAAAGCAACATGGTAATGCTGATGGGCTGTCGCGCCTGCCACGACCTACAGCGGAAGAGGCACCGGCAGTTGACCCTGTCGAGATATTTCACTCGACCATCATCGAATGCTTACCAGTCACCAATGCGAGTATTGAGAGAGAGACCCGAAATGACCCGACACTGTCTCGGGTCTACGATTTGACAGTGAAGGGATGGCCAGCACATGGCGACCCACTGTTACCAGCATTCTCAGCCAGACGAGAACAGCTGTCCGTCTGTCAAGGAACATTGATGTATGGAACAAGGGTGATTATTCCTCCTAAATTAAGGGAGAGAGCTCTGAAGGAACTGCATGAAGGTCATCTGGGGGGAGTCAAGATGAAAAGCCTTGCTAGGGCTTATGTGTGGTGGCCAGGTATCGACAAACAAATAGAGGATCTGACTAAAAGCTGCTCAGGGTGCCAAAAAGTTCAAAACGCACCTCCAATTGCACCGTTGCATCCGTGGGAATGGCCTTCAACCCCATGGCAACGTGTGCATATCGACTTTGCAGGTCCATTCATGGATTCCATGTTTTTGATAGCGGTAGACGCACATTCTAAATGGCCAGAAGTGATTAAGATGTCGACCACTACCTCTGAAAAGACGATCGCAGTTCTAAGAACCATATTTGCAAGGAATGGGTTGCCGGAACCAATATGTTCAGACAACGGACCACAGTTCGTGTCAGAAGAATTCCAGAAATTCATGAAAAAGAATGGGGTGAAACACTATACATCTGCCCCATATCATCCGGCTACCAATGGGTTGGCCGAGAGATTTGTACAAACGTTCAAAAAGGCGATAAAGGCCATGAGCGAAGACCATATTCCACTACAACACAAGGTGGACAATTTCCTGCTGGCATATCGAAACGCCACGCATGCAGTGACAAATCAAAGCCCTGCCATAATGTTCCATAACAGGAGGTTGCGGTCCCGGTTGGATTTGTTAAAACCCAATGTGCGTAGGGAAGTCGAAAACAAGCAATTCCAGCACGTAAATAACAAGGCCACTCGGAGTTTCGAAATAGGACAACCAGTGTTGGCCAGGGACTATAGGAATGATAAATGGCAATCCGGAACAATTCGTGCCCGACAAGGACCCTTGATGTACACGGTAGACGTTGGAGAGAACGTAATACGACGTCATGCTGACCAACTTGTGGAATCGAGAACAAGGGTCGACCCCATGTCTACGGCAGAGACACCAGTTGAAGAAGTTATTGAGCCTGTAGCATCTACCTCAGACTCGAACGTACATGATGATGTTCAATCCATAGGAGATCAAGTGGATGAGTCACCCCAGCAACGAGAACCAGAGACCCCTGAAAGGCGTTATCCGGCCTGGATCAGGAGGTCTCCTCAGAGACTGAATCTTTGAACAGTTTTGTGTGAAAGTTGTATATATGTTATCCATGTAATGTTTAAATTGGGGTGTACACTGTTAAGCTAAAAGGGGAGGAATTGTAGTGTATGTAACCTGTATCACCTTAAGAGGATACCTTAAGGTGATGGACTACTTTTTGATGGCTCCTGTACATTGTAGTACCGGTGGTGACCACACCGGTATATAAACCCTGTGGAGCAAAGTGTATTCCAGTTCAGCCCTGACCCTCAGTTACTAAAGACCTGTTTAAGTATTTCTGTAGTCTGTGTCCAGTTATTCAGCATAACTACATTTGAAAGCACAGACTCAACAACTATGTGAGCCTCCCAGGTAAGAAGCTGACATCTTACACTGTGCAGGATAAGGAAATTAGAATGTACAATAATTGGCTTTGATAATTCCTAATAATCGCTCACTACCGGAAATAGTTACTTTAAGATGTTTTAGATTTGGATCTCATTAAAAAGAGATACTTTAGCTCCCCAGTGGGTAAAGGTGTAGTCCTGAACTTTACAGGCTAGACATTCCCAGGTTCAATCACTGTGGTGTGTTTGCTGATCTCAGCCAGGACAGCAGTTAGGCTACTATTGGCTTCAGAGGCCCTGAGCTAGGAAGACGAAAGGTCAGTCAAGGTTCCCACTTCTAATGGCTGTCCACTGGCTCTTTTTGGAAAGTGCATATGTATGTGTGCATGCATATATTAGGGTAAACCTTGGATAAGGACAGGATCAGGTTAGGCTTTAAAACCGCCCACAATCAAATAACCTGCCAACAATCACTGCCTGGACTCATATCTGCTGGCCAACTTGGTGCTTCAGGGAGGTACCAGAGGACTCCTGGCACCAGTGGAACCATACCCCAACGAGAGGACTGAGGAAAGTGGAGAAAACTGGGGGAAAACATTCTTGGGACAGAAATTGGTAAACATTAATATGGGGAATTAATTGCTCCATCTTTGGCAGCCGTACCTTCAGCTGCCGAGGCCCTAAGCTCTGGAATTCCCTCCCGAATCTCCCCGCCTCTCTTTCCTCCTTTAAGACAGTCCTTAAAACTACCTCTTTGACCAAGCTCTGCCCATATATCTCATGTAGCTCGGTATCAAATTTTGTTTGAAAACGCTCCTGTGAAGCGCCTCGAGACATTTTACTACGTTAAAGGTGCTATATAAATGCAAGTTATTGTTGTCTCACCCACCTGTCCCTGGCCATATCCTCCCTGTCACCCATTCCCCTCTGATGTTTTGAAGACAGGAGAAGGGTCCTGTGCAGGTCCAAGGTAGATTCAGTAAATAAAGCAATTCACAGAAAGGTTTTCTGTTTCTAGGATAACTATTGTAACCCTACCTATCAGGGCCAGGGAAGGTGGTGTCGAGTCCAGACCAAATGGTGCTTGAGAGTAAACTAACACAGAGCTCCGGTTGACCAGCATCATCAATGGCGGCACAAAAACTGTTGGTTCGCGATTCAGGCTTGGGTTGGAGTTGGGGTTCGAAACCGCAATTGTCAATGTGTTGTCACTGGACCCAGCCGTTAAATGCAGAAGACCACATTATCTGGGATAAAGATGGCACTGTCCGCAAAACGTAATGCAATTTGTAGTGGATTTGAGATGGGGGTTTCAATTATTAATGTTTGACTCATTTAAGAAAGATTGGGAAACATAATAAACTACAGCCATTCTCCAAAATGCAAGGGGGTGTTCAGCCAGCAGTGTCGGTGGTGACCGAGCTGACCCATGGAGGCGGCGCGAGGGGAGTGGTTGGCATGCGGCGCGATTCAAATGGAGAGCGCGAGTGGGGCCAGCGGGGGATGGGGCGCGAGGCAGCATAAACCGTTTGAATTGAAGATAAAAGAAATGGCAGCAGTGGAGAAGCGGGATGGAAATGAGAGCAGCCAGTGGAGAAGAAGGGAACTGTAGTGTATGTACCTTTAAGGGGAGAACTACTTTTTACAGCTCCTGTATACTGTAGTACCGACAGTGACCACACCTGTATATAAACCCTGAGTAGGGATCTGTACTGTTAGTTTTTGGGTGACTGTCATCCAGTAAACACCTGTTGATTGTTCCTCTGCAGTCTCTGTTGATTTATTGAAGGACACCATACATCAAGATTCACAGATTTAACATTGGCGATGAGTGGATTCAAACCTACCTGCAACTCTGCATCACCTCCCAGGGATTCGCTCCTGGAGAGCAGTGAAAGGGGAAGGCCGAGTCCAGAAGTGCAGGCGCCGAACATCCAGAGAGGCTTGAGCATCGCAGAGGAGGCTGTGGAGAGCTGGACTTGGTTCTCCAGTCGCGACGATCCACCGCAGCGGGCTGACAGCAGGTACGGCGCAGACCCTTCCCGGACAGCGGCGGCTGGAGCCGACCGATGGCACAGAAAAAGGCCGAGCAGCGTCGACGGGGTAAGAGAGATGGTAAAGCGCACAGGGCACAGCCGGGGTTGAAGACCGAGCGGCGTCAACGAGAGAGGGTAAAGCGCATAGGGCGCAGCCGGGGCTGAAGACCGAGCGGCGTTGACGGAAAAAAAAAAGAGAGAGGGTAAAGAGCACAGGGCGCGGCTGGGGTTCAGGACCGAGCGGCATCAACGAGAGAGGCGCGCAGGAAAACGCGCAGAGTGCGGCCGGTGTTCAAGGGCTGAGCAGCGTCCGCGGGAGAAGAAAGGAAAGCGCGGGAGATGCCATTTTGAGCCAGCGGAGAAGAAGGGAGAGCGCGGGAGACACAATTTTTAGCCAGTCTAACCACACCCAGGGATGCCGAAGAGTGGCAGTGTCACAGCGTTCGACAATGAAGTCGAAGATTGGGCGACATATGTAGAACGCATAGAAGTGTACTGCAAGGCGAATGAAGTGCCAGATGCCAGGAAAGCACTGGAATTGTTGAATTCAATGGGTGCAAAAACATATGGCTTACTGCGAAACCTAGTAACCCCAGATAAGCCAGTGGAAAAGGATTTTGAAAGTATAGTGGCAATCCTACAGGACCACTTAAACCCCACACCGCTGCTGATAGCAGAAAGATTTAAGTTTCACAAAAGGAACCAGCATAAAGACGAAAGTAATGCTGAGTATTTAACGGAACTGCGCAAGCTATTGAAACACTGCCAGTTTGGAACGGGACAAGCAGATACTTTAAGGGACAAGTTTGTGTGTGGGCTTCAAAGTGAAGGAACCCAGAAACGGCTTCTATCAGAAAAGGATCTTACGCTGGACAAGGCTTTCAGCATGGCAGTATCACTTGAAGCAGCCGCACGGGGTGCTGCAGAGATACAATGGAGACCACAAGAATATGGCACAAATGAAATGTCATATGGAGCAGTGAAGTGTTATCACTGTGTCAGAACAACACACAACCATAAGGATTGTTGGTTCAAGGACCAAGTGTGCAGACAGTGTGGAAAAGTAGGACACATAGCAAAAGTCTGCAGGTCGGGAAAGAAAACCAGCAGCAAGAAATCTCCACAGGAGAAGTACAAAAAGGTACATAAGGTGACGGAGAGTAGTTCAGACGAACAGAAAAGTGATACAGACTCCGGAAGCAAGGAGCTGGGTTGTCTGAAACTACATAATGTAATCAAAATGGAGGATCACCAAACTATCTGGGTCATGCTCAAGATAGACGGAGTCTAAGTGAAAATGGAATTGGACACAGGATCAGCCCTAACAGTCATAAACCGAAGGGACTACAAGCGGCTATTCTCACATATACCCTTGAGAGATACAGAGGTTGTCTTGAAGACGTACACGGGGCAAAAAGTCTACCCCAAAGGAAAAATAAGGGTGAACGTGATATACAACGGCAAGGAAACACCAAAAATGGACCTATATAAATTGCCAGATGGAGGACCACCACTACTAGGATGTGAATGTATCCGGAAGATACAGTTAGATTGGCATGCCATACAAGCACTGACGGTAGATGCCAAAAAGGATGACGACGACACACCTGGACGACTGTCAAAAATGCTAACTGCCGCACAAGAAGTGTTCCAGGAGGGACTCGGAACACTAAAAGGCATAACAGCGACGATCAAAATAGAGGAAAATGCAAGCCCAAAGTTTTTTAAGGCCAGACCGGTGCCTTATGCGATCCGCCCAGCCGTCGAAGCAGAACTGGAAGGTTTGGAACGTTCTGGAGTACTGTCCAAAGTGGACTGGAGCGAGTGGGCTACACCCATCGTTCCTGTAATGAAGAGATCATTGAGTAATACGCCTGGCGAACCAAAGAAGGTTCGCATCTGTGGGGATTTTAAGGTGACAGTGAACCCAGTCCTTCACACGGTACAATATCTGCTTCCGCGGATTGAAGATATTTTCGCCTCGCTATCTGGAGGAAAGCGCTTCACTAAGATTGATCTGGCCCAGGCGTACCTGCAAATGGAGGTAGAAGAAGCCTCGAAACAGTGCCTCACGATCAACACTCACAAAGGTCTCTACCAATACAACTGGCTGGTGTTCGGGGTAGCATCAGCTCCGGCTATTTGGCAAAGGGCAATGGATCAAGTCCTGCAAGGGATTCCAGGGACCCAGTGTTATTTGGACGACATCCTGGTCACGGGCGAAAATGACAGTGATCACCTCGCCAACCTGGAGCAGGTGCTCACTAGATTGAAGGAATATGGGCTCCGAGCTAATCACCACAAATGCGAGTTTTTCCAGAAGCAGATCTCGTATTGTGGCCACGTTATTGATGAAGAGGGGTTACATAAGTCCCCTGAAAAGATTGAGGCAGTAGTCAAGGCTCCAGCACCAGAAAATGTGTCACAACTGAGGTCGTTCCTCGGGCTGGTGAACTACTACCATAAGTTCTTCCCGAATTTGTTTATAGTACTGCACCCACTGAACACCCTACTGCAAACGGGGGTACCATGGAAGTGGAATGATGAATGTAAACGAGCCTTCCAGAAGTGCAAAGAATTGATCACATCAAAAGAGGTGTTGGCTCATTTCAACCCAGCACTACCAATGCGGGTGGCGTGTGATGCATCACCCTATGGTATTGGAGCGGTGCTGTCGCACAAATTGCCGGACGGCTCGGAGAGGCCGGTAGCCTTTGCGTCTCGGTCACTAACCTCAGCCGAGCGTAACTACGCCCAGATTGACAGGGAGGCCCTCAGCCTAGTGTGGGGAGTGAAAAAGTTCAACCACTATCTGCACGGGCAGAAGTTCACCTTGCTGACTGACCACCAACCACTTGTCTCCATCTTTAATCCAAAGAAGGGCGTTCCGGTGATGACTGCGCAACGGCTACAAAGATGGTCCCTTTTTCTAGGGGCGAACCAGTATGAAATAGAGTATAATGGCACGAAACAGCATGGAAACGCTGATGGGCTATCACGCCTGCCACTGCCTACTGTGGAGGAAGCACCAGCAGTGGACCCTGTCGAAATATTTTATTCGACTATAATTGAACGCTTGCCAGTAACTAACGCGGATATAGAGAATGTGTGGATCCTGAGTGGTAATTCCACCCAAGTTAAGGGAGAGAGTGCTCAATGAGCTTCACGAAGGCCATCTGGGAGGGGTGAAAATGAAAAGCCTTGCTAGGGCTTATGTGTGGTGGCTGGGGATCGATCAGCAAATCGAGGACCTCACAAAGAGCTGCTCAGAATGCCAGAAGGTCCAAAATGCACCACCACATGCCCCTCTACACCCACGGGAGTGGCCCTCCTCTCCATGGCAAAGGGTGCATATTGATTTTGCTGGTCCATTCATGGACTCAATGTTCTTAATAGCTGTGGATGCGCACTCGAAATGGCCTGAGGTGATCAAAATATCCTCCACCACCACGGAGAAAACGATTGCAGTCCTACGGACCATATTTGCCAGGAACGGCTTGTCAGAGCAGATTTGCTCTGATAATGGACCACAATTTGTGTCCGAAGAGTTTTGGAAATTTATGAGAAGGAATGGGGTAAGGCATTACACATCCGCCCCGTATCATCCAGCCACAAATGGATTGGCTGAGAGGTTCGTACAAACCTTTAAAAAGGCAGTAAGGGCCATGTGCGATGACGGCATTCCACTGCAGCATAAGGTGGACAATTTCCTGTTAGCCTGCAGAAATGCGACACATGCAGTTACCAACCAGACCCCGGCCATGATGTTCTTTAACTGAAGGTTGAGATCTCGTCTGGATTTGCTCAGACCAAATGTACGAAGAAATGTTGAGAATAAGCAATTCCAGCACATCAATGAGAAGCCGACAAGGAGCTTCAATGTAGGGCAACCAGTCTTGGCCCGCGACTACCGAACAGAGAAATGGCAACCAGGAACGATATGCACACGGCAGGGGCCACTAATGTACACAGTGTATGTTGGGGAGAACATTGTGAGACGCCATGTCGACCAGGTCCTCGCGTCACAGGAACGAGTCAACCCCATGTCTCGCATACCTGGTGATGAACCCGACATACAGGTAGCATCTACCCCAGAAACAGTAGCATCGGAGCTGATGAACCAACCGACGACAGGGGGCCAGAATCGCCTCCGCACCAAGAGCAAGACACTCAGGAAAGGCGCTATCCAGAAAGGATCAGGAAGCCGCCTCAAAGACTGAATTTATAAATGGACTATTTTCAGTTAATGTTGCATGTTAAATGTGTTAATTGTTAAATGAATGTTATGGTACTGTTAATCTAAAAGGGGAGGAATTGTAGTGTATGTACCTTTAAGGGGAGAACTACTTTTTACAGCTCCTGTATACTGTAGTAACGGCAGTGACCACACCTGTATATAAACCCTGAGTAGGGATCTGTACTGTTAGTTTTTGGGTGACTCTCATCCAGTAAACACCTGTTGATTGTTCCTCTGCAGTCTCTGTCGATTTATTGAAGGACACCATACATCAAGATTCACGGATTTAACAGGAACTATAACTGAGGTAGGAATGTGAAGGGAGAAAGAGGGGAGGGGAGGTAGGAAATGCAAGCCTCTGAGATAAGGGCAACTCTTGGCAACTAATATTGATGTTCAAAGCTTCACCTACAGTGTCGTAATGTACAGGGATGTGGCAGCCACTTTTTGGGCACAACAAAATTTCAGAGACATTTTGGTGGATTTTGGTTGAAGGATGAGTATAGATTAAGGACATAAGAAGAACTCCATCCTCCTGTAGGAATTATGCCATGGAAAATATGCCATATAGTAAACGGAAAGAACTGCTTGAGGGCAGCAGAGTGTGAATCACAAAGGAAGAGAATAAAAGGACAAAAATAATCTACCATCCTCTGTGGCTGTGATCTTGGTGCATTATCCCTCCTTGATCACTCTCTGCAACCTTTGATGGGTTCATCGCTCCATCCTCCTTCAACGCCTCTCCTCCGTTGTCAAGCTAGGTGGGCTTGTCCTCACCTGGTTCCACTCTTACTTATTCAGTTATAGCCACAGAATCTCCTGCAATGGCTTCTCTTGCCGTCCTGCACAATTACCTCGAGATGGGGTCAAGGTAGAAGCGTTCACATCGCGGCCCTGTTTCAACCAATTCTACCACCACCATGCACAGCAAGTAGTGGATACATCGATTTCGTACCACTAATTTGATCAAGTACCAACATCATGCCTGAAGACGGAAGTAGTCGTCGATGTCAGAAACACGGGTCTTTTTCAAGACCGGCATTGACTGTTATATCTGCTAATGTTGAAGGGTTCTCTATAGTTAAACAAAACATCCTCGCTACATTATGCAATGAGTTGGAGTGTGATGTCCTCTGCCTGCAGGAGACACATAGAGGAAGTGAGAACAACCACCCAAAAATACCAGGAATGGTCCTGGCTATTGAAAGACCTCATCGACAATATGGCAGTGCTGTATTTGTTAGAGCTGGTTCAGTTGTAGAAGCCACTTCTAAAACAAAGGAGGACAACATCGAAATTCTAACCGTAGAGCTGAGCAAAGTAGTAGTGACCTCAGTGTACAAGCAACCTGGCACAGATTTCAGCTTCTCTAACCCTGTACCCAACCTGCACAATAAACCACAGATCATCATTGGAGACTTTAATAGCCACAGTACCTAATGGGGGTACAAGGAGACTAACAACAATGGGGAAGCAGTCGAAGAATGGATGGATGCTAACCAGCTTAGTCTCATCCACGATCCTAAATTGCCAGCCTCCTTCCACAGTGCCCGCTGGAAGTGTAGATATAATCCAGATCTTGCCATTGCCAGCAACGACATCGCTGGCCTCTGCAAGAAGCTTGTCACAGACCCAATACCACAGACACAACACCGTCCTATTGGTATCCAGGTAAATGCAGCAGTGTTACCAACCGTCGTACCATTCAAAAGGCGCTTCAACTTCAAGAAGGCCGATTGGAACGGTTTCACACGAGCACTTGACTGCAAGGTTAAACGCATTAAACCACTACCTGAGCACTACAACCTCTTTGCAAAAGCTGTCCAAAAAACAGCTAGAAGGAAGATCCCCCGAGGTTGCAGAGTACACTACATCCCTGGTCTCACCAGGGAGAATGCTGAACTCTACTGGGAGTATGTCTCAATGTTTGAATCTGACCCCTTCTCAGAGGAAACAATATCTACCGGTGAGAGGGCGATGTTAAGTATCTCTCAAGAACGTCAAAACACCTGGAACACCTTGATGGAGACAACAGATCTTACAAAAAACAGCAAGAAGGCATGATCTCTCATACGCAAACTTGGAGGTGATCCCAAGAAAGCTGCCCAACATCCAAATGTGTCTGCTAACCAAGTTGCACACCAGTTGCTCCTAAATGGAAAAATCAACAAGAAACAACCAAGAGCACAACTAGATAGGAAGAAGTACAGCGATGATCCTGGCTTCACTAGACCATTCACCATGGAAGAGCTGGAAACTGGTACATCTCATCTAAAACACGGGAAAGCAATTGGTCTTGACAACATAGCAACGGAGCAGATAAAGCATTTTGGACTGCAAGCAAAGAAGTGGCTCCTACAATTGTTCAACCACTGTCTGGCAACACACAAGCCACCTAATATCTGGCAGAAGGCACATGTAATAGCACTATTAAAGCCTGGAAAAGATCCCTCAGATCCTAAGAGTTTTCGGCCAATTTCACTGCTTTGCCACACCTATGAGCTGTTTGAACGCCTGATACTCAATAGGATAGCACCAACTGTAGATGAGAAGATCATTCCAGAGCAAGCAGGTTTCCGCCCCGGCAAATCAACAACAAGCCAACTGCTCAACCTCACACAACACATCGAAGATGGTTTTGAGCAAGGGATGGTAACAGGTGCTGTTTTTGTAGAC
This sequence comes from Somniosus microcephalus, assembly GCF_052327205.1. Taxonomy (NCBI): domain Eukaryota; kingdom Metazoa; phylum Chordata; class Chondrichthyes; order Squaliformes; family Somniosidae; genus Somniosus; species Somniosus microcephalus. The sequence continues at coordinate 93,735,102 of NC_140999.1, read as the reverse complement.
CTGTCAGCAGCATACGATACAGTGAACCATAGACATCTCCTCTGCAAGATTCTAGAGATGACAAAAGATATTCACTCAACAGAGCTGTTAGAAAACATGCTTCAGAATCGCCGGTTCTATGTTGAACTAGGTGGGAAGCGCAGCAGGTGGCGTATTCAGAAGAATGGTCTTCCTCAGGGAAGCGTGCTTGCACCGCTGCTGTACAACATCTACACGAATGACCAACCTATAGACGGTGTCACACGCCGTTTTATATATGCTGATGACTTATGTGTCACTGCCCAAAGCACTGATTTTAACACCGTGGAGAAAACGCTTTCTGAGGCCTTGGAGGGACTAAAATCCTACTATGAAGAAAACCACCTTTGCGCAAACCCATCAAAGACGCAAGTTTGTGCATGCCACCTCAGAAGCCGTGAAGCCAAACGCCAGTTGAAAGTAACCTGGTGTGGAGCAACACTGACGCATTGCGAGCACCCTATCTACTTAGGAGTCACCCTTGACCGATGCCTCACCTTCAAGAACCACATCGAGAAGACAAAGGCAAAAGTGAGCGCACGAAACAACATCCTGAATAAGCTCATGAACACAAGATGGGGAGCAAGCCCGAAAACATTGCGAACCAGTGCACTTGCTCTTTGCTATTCCACTGCCGAATACACCTGCCCTGCATGGGAAAGGTCTACTCATGCCAAGAAGATGGATGCCGTTCTGAATGCAAGCTGCCGATTTATCACAGGTTGCTTAAAACCAACAAACACCAACAGCCCATATATCCTGGCGGGTATCGCTCCCCCTGATATAAGAAGAACGGTAGCCAGCAAGAAAGAGCGACTCCGTCAAACATCAGATGAGAGGCACCCTCTGCATTGTCATACACCTACACCCAGCCGCCTAAAGTCAAGGAAGAGCTTCATGAACAGTGTTGTTCCATTACAATCAACCTCATCTGAAGCCCGCATCGCCTTGTGGAAAGACCGGCTCGCCAGTCTTGAACAACCCCCAGCGATGGAAATTTTACCTGATGAAATCCTTCCCCCAGGAGTTAATTGCAACTGGGCAATCTGGAAGTGCCTTAACAGACTTAGGACCGGTGTAGGTTGCTCAAAGGTGTCACTAAGCAAATGGGGATATTCAACCAGCCTGACAACTTGTGAATGTGGAACTGAGGCACAGACTATGCAACATCTCCTGCAATGCCCATCATTAGAGGAACCCTGCACTGTTGCAGATCTTGCCGAATCCAACAACAAGGCGCAAAAATGTGTCCAGTTCTGGCTGGGCTATGTATAGACTGCCCATGGACATGATAAGAAGAAGACCTCGAGATAGGGTTGGCAACCCTTTCGCTTTGGACAGGAGTCTCCCGAAATCAGCGATTCATCTCCCCCGAGCGCTACTGCTAACAACTCTGGAGAAAACAATTTCACATTCAAGCTTGCACACTCATTTCTCGGACTGCCTTCAGTTTTGCTCGCAATAACTCAGAAAGGAAGTGGTCATGCTGCACGCCAACCACGGGACATATTGCTGCGTTATCGCCAAGCAGATGAGGCTGGTGAGGGTCTACCTGCCCAATGGCCGGAGTATCTCTTGACCCCTCTGCCTCTGTGTTACCCAACAACAACCAGTTAAACATTGGGAAGATTATTATTATATTATCACTATCAAAGATCATCCAGGAATGCAAAAATAATCCCCGGCTTCTCTTCACCACAAACTGTCTTCTTAAACCATCCACCCCCACCTCCGACAATTAAGGCGAGGAGCTCATGGACTTTTTGTCACAAAGATTGGGATCATCCGTTCAGCTGCCTCTGCCGTTTCCCTCCCTTCCCCTAGCCCATCGGGACAAACTTCCCCCCAAATGTTCTCCGCTGCCCTAGCCCTGAACTCATGTCTTTCTCTAGATTCTCTCTCATCTGCAATGCCCTCTCCAACCTTATCTTGTCCATGTGATCCACCTCCTGCTCCCTCAATCCTATTCCATCCAAACTGTTGACTACTCAACTTCTCATCCTGGGCCCCATGTCAGCTGATACTGTTAATGGTTCTCTCTCCTCAGGTACTGTCGCCCTCCCCTTCTAATCTAATCAGCCTTCACCACAAAAACCCACCCTTGACACCTCTGTTCTTGCAAACTACTTCCCCATATCCAACCTCCCTATCCTCTCCAAAGTCCTTGAACATGTTGTCGCTTCCCAAATGATAAAATGCCCCTCCTCATCTTTCTCGACCTATCTGCAGCCACACCAACACAGTTGACCACACCATCCTCCTCTAACGCCTCTCCCCTGTTGTCCAACTGGGTGGAACTGCTCTAGCTTGGTTTCATTCTTATTTGTCTAATCATAGCCAGAGAATCACCTGCAATGGCTTCTCTTCCCACTTCCACATTGTTACGTCTGGAGTCCCCAAGGATCTATCCTTGGCCCCTTCTATTTCTCATCTACATGCTACCCCTCGGCAACATCATCCGAAAACACAACATCAGGTTCCACGTGTACACTGATGACACCCACCTCTACCTCACAACCACATCTCTCGACTTCTCCACTGTCTCTGATTTGTCAGACTGCTATTCCGACATCCAATATTGGATGAGCAGAAATTTTCTCCAACTAAATATTGGAAAGACTGAAGCCATTGTCTTTGGTCCCCACCACAAACTCCTTTCCCTGACTACCATTTTCATCCCTAGCAACTGTCATAAGCAGAGCAAGACCATTCGCAACCTTGGTGTAGTATTTGACCACAATATGAGTTTCCGACCATATATCTGCTCCATCACTAAGTCTGCCTACTTCCACCTCCATAACATCGCTCGATTCTGCCCTTGCCTCAGCTCATCTGCTGCTGAAACCCTTATCCATGCCTTTGTTACCTCTAGACTTGCCTATTCCAATGCTCTCCTGGCCGGCCTCCCATCTTCCACCCTCCCTAATCTTGTGCTCATCCAAAACTCTGCTGCCCGTATCTTAACTCACTCCAAATCTCATACACCCATCGCCCCTGTGCTTGCTAACTTTCACTGGCTCCCGCTCCGACAATGCCTCAATTTTAAAATTTTCATCCTTGTATTCAAACCTCTCCATGGCCTTGCCCCTCCCTATCTCTGTAGCCTCTTCCAACCCTACAAGCCTTCAAGATATCTGCGTTCTTCCAATTCTGGCCTCTTGCGCATCTCCGATTTTAATTGCTCCACCATTGGCAACTGTGCTTTCTGCTGCCTTGGCCCTAAGCTCTGAAATTCCCTCCTTAAACCTCTCTACCTCTCTCTTCCTTTAAGATGCTCCTTAAAACCTACCTCTTTGATCAAGATTTTGGTCACTTGGTCAGCTCGGTGTCAAAAAATGTTTCTTTCTTAGTGATATCACTCTTGTTAAGCACCTTGAGACGTTTTACTTTGTTAAATGCGCTATTTAAATCTAAGTTGTTGTTGTTGAAGACTGAAGCCATCATCTTCGGTCCCTGCCACAAACTCGGTTCCCTTGTCACTGATTGTATCCCCCTCCGTAGCCATTGTTTCAAGCTTCTGAAACCCATGACTTTTTCACTTCCAGCATCATCTATTCTGATGCTGTTCTGGCCGGCCTCCCATCCTCCACCCTCCGGCAACATCAGCACATCGAAAACTCTATTACCCATACCGTATTCCACATCATGTGCAGCTCAACCATCACCCCTGTCCTTGCTAACCTACATTGGCTCCCAATTTCCCAACGCCTCAAACTTAAAATTCTCATCCTTGTGTTTAAGTCCCATCATGTCCTCACCTCACCCTATCTCTGTAACACCAGCCCTACAACCTCCACCAGACTCTCTGTTCCTCTGACTCTAGCCTTTTGTGCATTCTTCGCTCCACCATTGGCCATGCCTTCAGCCATCTTAAACCCCTCCGATTTTCCACCGCCCTCTCCTCCTTCAAGACCTTCCTTAAAACCTACTTCTTTGACCAGGCTTTTGGTCAGCGCACCTAATATTTCATTTTTTAGCTCAGCGCCCATTTTAATCTGATTGCGCCTCATTAAAGCACCTAGGGATGTTTTTCATAATAAGAACATAACATAAGAAATAGGAGCAGGAGTAGGCCATTCGGCCCTTCAAGCCTGTTCCACCATTCAATAAGATCATCTTAACTCCACTTTCCTGCACTATCCCCATATCCCTTGATTCCCGTAATATCCAAAAATCTATCGACCTCTGCCTTGAATATACTCAACGACTAAGCATCCACAGCCCTCTGGGGTAGAGAATTCCAAAGATTCACCACCCTCTGAGTGAAGAAATTTCTCCTCATCTCAGTCCTAAATGGCCGACCCCTTACTCTGAGACTGTGGCCCCTGGTTCTCGACACCCCAGCCAGGGGAAACATCCTCCCTGCATCTACCCTGTCAAGCCCTATAAGAATTTTGTATGTTTCAATGAGATCACTTCTCATTCTTTTAAATTTTACAGAATGCAGACCCAGTCTACTCAATCTCTCCCCGTAGGACATTCCCTCATCCCAGGAATAAGTATGGTGAACCTTCGTTGCATTCCCTCTATGCCAAGTATATCCTTCCTTAAGGAGACCAAAACTGTACACAATATTCCAGGTGTGGCCCTATACAATTGCAGTAAGAGGTCTTTACTCTTATACTCAAACCCTTTTGTAATAAAGGCCAACGTACCATTTGTTTTCCTAATTGCTTGCTGTACCTGCATATTAATTTTCAGTGATTCGTATACAAGGGACACCCAGATCCCTCTGAACACCAAAATTTTCCAATCTCTCACCATTTAAAAAATACTCTGCTTTTCTACCAAAGTGGATAACTTCAGATTTCTACACATTATATTCCATATGCCATGTTCTTGCCTACTCGCTTAACCTGTCTATATCCCCTTGCAGCCTCTTGTATCCTCCTTACAACTTACATTCCCACCTAGCATTGTATCATCAGCAAACTTGGATATATTACATTTGGACCCCTCATCCAAATAATTGATCTAGATTGTAAATAGCTGAAGCCCAAGCACTGATCCTTGCTGTACCCCACTAGTTACAGCCTGCCAACCTGAAAATTACCCGTTTATTCCTACTCTCTGTTTTCTGTCTGTTAACCAATCCTCAATCTGTGCTAATATATTATACCCAATCCCATGAGCCCTAATTTTGTTTAATAACCTCTTGTGTGGCACCTTATTGAATGCCTTCTGAAAATCCAAATACACTATATCCACTGGTTCCCCCTTATCTATCCTGCTAGTTACAACCTCAAAAAACTGTAACAGATTTGTCAAACACGATTTCCCTTTCATAAATCCGTGTTGTTTCTGCCCAATCCTATTATTACTTTCAAAGCGCCCTGTTACCACGTAATTAATAATAGATTTGAGCATTTTCCCTACTACTGATGTTAGGCTAACTGGTCTATAGCTCCCTGTTTTCTCTCTCCCTCCTTTCTTAAATAGTGGGGTTACATTTGCTACCTTCCGATCCGTGGGAACCGTTCCAGAATCTGTGGAATTTTGGAAGCTGACAACCAATGCATCCACTACCTCTATAGCCACCCCTTTTAAAACCCTAGGATGTAGGCCATCAGGTCCAGGGGATTTATCGGATTTCAGTTCCATTAATTTCTCCAGTACTATTTCCTTACTAATGCTAATACTAATTTCATTTGCATTCAGTCCCTCATTCTCACTAGACCCTTGGTTCTCCACTATTTCCAGAATGTTTTTTGTGTCTTCTTCCGTTAAGACGGACACACAGGCCGCGATTTTATCATTGGTGGTGGGGTGGGTGTGGGTCAGGTTGTTGGCCGGTCCCGGTCCCGCCTCCGCTTTCATCCAGAAAAAAATTGGGATTGTGCCCTAATCGGGCAATTGATTACCTGCGTGTGCGCTCCCCTGGCCAATTACTGTTTTAGGCCTGGAACTCGCCTCTGCTGATGTCTGTGAGCCAGCTGCATTTAAGGGGCCCATGCAGCCTTGGTTCATTCTCTTATTTTTTGCTGCTGGATTACTCTGCTGACTACTGCTGGCATGGCAATCTCAAAGGTGAAGGCCTCACCACAATTTGCTGATGACTCCCTCCATGCTCTTGTGGAGGGACACAGAGGTCAAAAGGAAGCACTCTTCCCATCCTCTGGGAGGAAGAAGCCACCACAGCAGACCAAAGCTGTGTGGTTGCAAATTGCACAGGAGGTCAGCTGGAGATCGATTTGCATTCGAACCTGGGTGCAGTGGCGAAAAAGGTTCAATGACCTGGTCTGCTCAGGGAAAGTGAGTATAACATCACCATTACCCTGTAGGGGGGCATCCTTTACCTGGTTTACGGTAATTTACCTGGTCAGGCAGCCTTTTGCCACTGCACTGTGACTAATTCCAATCAACAGTTTCGAATCGCTAAACCCTCCTTCCAGTTCTGATTGGAGGAACTTATAATTAATGATATATTAAAAACGGACAAATGGTCTGGATGCAAGAAAGTCAAATTTTATTAAAACTAAAGAAGCTACACCACACGATCAAAGTAATCACGGTAAAATTGCTTAACAGGGGAAGGCAGATGGCAAAACGAGGGATAAATGGCTACAATGTTAATCTTACAATCTTAGCAACAGTTCCCTTAAATTACCACCCCTTTACTTCTCACTAGATTGTCTTGCTAGTGGGTCAGAAGCCTTGCTCACCTGCAGTCCAAAGAGTAAAAGAGAAAAAAGAGATGCTTCTGGGAAGCTATCTTTTATACCCCTTTTTTTGGGGCCCGCCCAGATCTGATGTTTCTGGGCTAAAACAAAAGAGATCCAAACTGTCCACTTGTCTGGGATGGGTTTGGATAAAGTTGCAGTTTAAATGTGTCCATTGTCTGTGATGGCTTTTGAATAAAGCTGCAGTGGTTTGAATGTGTTCTCCCATTCATTTAAACGGTTCCTCCTCAGTTTGGATGTGTCCACTTGATATACAAACAAATGCTAATAGCATTCAATTGCTTTGTAAACAAAACATTGTCCTGTGGTCATCTGGAACCGCAATTGATTGACAGTCTTGAGTGCTTGCAAACAAAGTCCCTTTGTTCATGCTGGCAGTTTCAAGCATTTGATCTTAAAGTCAATTTCAGTGAATGAATGTGTGTAAACAACCCAGTGTGCTTGCTGTCCGATGATTGGCTGATTCAAACAGGCTACTCCCCAGTGTAAACAAACAGCTTGTAGGTTACCGGACCCGCCCAATACCACAGGGTGACTGACAGCTCGGGCTCCATTCACACCCACTACAGGGCAGCGCTGAGTTTTTTCATATGCTAACAGCCTGTCTGTTTCATATGCTAACAGCCTGTCTGTCCTTTTAAATTCTGTTTCCATGAGGTCTGTTCAGCCATTTTTAACAGTACAAAACTCAAGAGTACATCTTTTAATAAAATGTACAATCTTAAAGTGTGCGATTTTCACAAAGTTCTTTGATTCCAGTGTTCAAGTGCTGCCCAGCTTACGAGCTTTTTAATGCAGCCTTTTGCAGTTCTGGGTATCTTTTAAAACATTGTCCAACCCAGAGACAATTTAAATCACAGAGGTCTTCGTCCATGATGTGGATTAATATTTCCCGATCTTCGGGGGCTGAGGGGATTTTGCGACCCCTGCATTCCCCCCTTGGATACTTCCAACTTGCTTGTAGTATCCTCTTGAAGAAGTGAGCAAAATTTTCTGACCCCTCACAAATGATCATCCCCTGTATTTACCTATAGCTACCTACCACTAATCCCCCGACCTGTCTATTCCCCTCAAATCCGAGAAAAACCGTGGTACGGTAGGCATCTACAGATACATCAATTACAAAATGTTACAATAGGGTCTCATACCCATGCACCACTTGTTACATTATAACATATTACAAAATGTTGCAATCTTGGTTATACAATGTAATCAAAAGATCCCAAGCACGGAGAGGGTCCTACGCCTCTGCACCGCTTGAAACTGTAAAACAAAAAATCTTCATTAAACATTTGAAACAAAATGCTGAAATAAACCCCGACTATCACGTGCCAATGATGGGTCATGAAATTCGAGTGGGTATTGCTCCTCCCACCCAGGCAGAAAATGTTCCTTTCACCCCCCCCCCTTTAATGGTCTTAATCTTTTAAAACATACAGAATGGATTTTTACAGAACAGTCTGCTCCACCAGCCCTGAGCCGTTCCCTTGTCCCTTTGTGGAGGCGGGGTACCCCTCATGTTTCACAGACCGAGACCGGAGAGTATGGGATCGCGACTCCGAGTCCCTCCCCCTCCCGTCTTCCCTCGACTGGCTGCAGAAAATGATGGGTGCCTGTGTGGCGGCTCTCACTGGCCCCACACTCAAACTTGGATTCCAGATCCGGCCACCCACTCATCCTTCGCAGCCACACTTACACTCTAACTTTGCCCGTGGGCCCCGGGTGAGTTCCTCCCATCCCCGAACGCACCCACGTGACTCTTGGGTCTCCCCCTCCCCTTTACAATCTTTCCCGGGCCATCACCACCCACTCCCGGGGAACGTGTCCCTATCTAGCAAGGCACCCGCGCTTCCCCACCATGACTCTTCAATAGCGAGGTCTCCCACAAGTGAAATTTGGTCAGGATAGTGCTGGGTTGGGGCCACCCAGCTGGGGCCATCTCTTCCACGTAGGGTGACTAGGCAGGTTCCTCCGGACCCTGTCCAGTTTCTCCCGAAGGTCACTGCGGGGTCTCCTCCTGGATTTGTCCAGTGGCGAGGTGTATAACCATATCTTCATTCGATGCCCAGCTCGGGTTGGGCGAACAGGGCTGCTCCTCTGTCCACTCTCCTGCAAATGAACTTAAAAGGACATGCATCCAGGTCTCTCACTGACCTGCTGCCTTAGGTGGAGATATGGTCGGGTCCCTCGACCTCGGACCAAAATACAAGCATTTGGCACACTTATAAACTTAGGGCTAGATTTTCAGTTGCTTGCGCCAGCAGTTAGCGCCTTAAGAGAAGTGATTTTCGGGCGCTATGCGCGTAGCGGCCGGGCGCAGCGCAATTTGCGCCCCGCCCCAAATTAAGTTGCCCGTTAGCGCCGGCGCAAAGTTTAGCGGCCGCCCGGATGCGCACGCAGAAAATGACGTCACTTCCTCGTGCAACGCCCTTCGGCCGCCCCGAATCCAAACTTCAGTTGGATCGCCCCATTGTGCGGCTGGCGTCCAGAGCGTTCGTAAAATGGAACGCAACACACCCTGAGGAGCGCAAATTAAAGGGCCCTCCGCCTCCTCTATAGAAGGCAGTCTGCATGTGTTGTGTGGAAGGCTCCAGTGTGTTGTTGTGAACGGTGTATCCTCCTCCTCCTCCTCCTCCTCCTCCTCCTCCTCCTCCTCCTCCTCCTCGTCTTCTCGCCCCCAGACTCTGCCTTTGAAAAAAACACATGCACCCTTCCCCTTTAAGAGCTCACTGGCACCAGAGTGTCTGCCGTGCGCTGCGCCCGAGCTCGGGTGTTGCGCTCTGCACCGCCGGCTTAGCGCCTAAAGATAGTAGTGGAACGCCTCTTTTAGCACTCCACCAACCTCTTAGGGCGAAGCCACTGAATTTCCGGCAACGGGGCGCTACTTTGGGGCGGGCGCTAACTTCGGGCGGGCGCTAAGGTTAGCGCCCCAAAACTGTCTATACTGAAAATCTAGGCCTTAAACTTTAAACTTAAACTCAAAACTACTAGTTACATTCTAAACTTAAAATTTAAACACCTTAAAAGCAAGCTATAAACATTGGTAACTTAACACAAAGCTATAATACAAATGCCGCCCATCTCCGGATGGCCAGGCTAATCTCTGGTGTCACTGTCACAGATTACTGCTGCCTGCAGTGAAGCTGGACTGCCTCCTGCTTCTTGTCCCTGGCAGCTTATGGCTGCTAGTTGGGGACCTCTGTGATCTGTTTCCTCCCGGGCTTGGGAGATTTCTCTTTGTGGCGGGTAATCTGGTGACCATCTTATCTTGGGCTTGTGGACCTGCTGAGACCTTCTGAGGGGCGTCTCCGTGGGGGAAACTTTGGCTGACGGACCCTGAGCCTGGGTCACAGCCCTAGCTGGCTGGGAACCTTCTCCCCCTGATGCAAACAGCCCACACTGTTTAATAGACCTGGCAGCCTGCCAGGAATCTGGGTTTGTCTCCTTTTCCTGACCCACTCCTGTACTGGGGGCAGGTATCCCCTCACCACCCACTGCTGGTGGCTGAAAATCTTCCTCTCCAGGTCCAAAACCTGGTACCGGCTCCTTCCATATGTCCCCTGCAAGAGGAATTGCTATCCCTTCCTCCCCAGAGTCCCACACCATAGGGGGAACCACTCTAGAAGCGGGCTGGGAAGCTTGTCCCTTTAAACAGGCAACTGCGCCTGCGTGAACCTCCTCCCCGGAGTCCCACGGCAGAGGCTGTAAAACCTCTGTATTCAAACAGGCGACTGTGCCTGCACGAACCTCCTCCCTGAAGTCCCACGGCAGAGGCTGTGAAACCTCTGTATTCAAACAGGTGACTGCACCTGCGCGAACCTTCTCCCCGGAATCCCACGGCAGAGGCTGTGAAACCTCTGTCTTCAAACAGGCGACTGCGCCTGCGCGGGAAAACTGAAGAGGAGCTGCTGTGGTCACGGGCTGGAGAACTGCGCCTGCGTGAACCTCCTCCCTGGGGTCCCACGGCAGAGGCTGTAATACCTCCGTATTCAAACAGGCGACTGTGCCTGCGTGGGAAAATTGAAGAGGAGCCGCTGTGGTCACGGGCTGGGGAACTGCACCTGCGCGAACAGACCATTCAAAAGACTGGGGAATTCCTGTCTCCAGACCAGTGACTACGCATGCGCTGGCAGTCTCTTCACAGGGCGGCTCCTCACTGGGGCCCCCCAAGCGATTTTCTGTGAATGAACTCGCAGCAGCCTGCAGATTTCTACTCTCAAGCTGCGGTTTCTCTGTTTCTGAACTAAATAACTGGTTCAAATTTAAACTTTGGCCAAAACTTAGGTCCCACTGGGGCGGGGAAGTGTCCCAATTGGCGGGCCGGACAACTTTTCCCTTGAAACAAGCCACAGCGCCTGTCTTTACAGCCTGTGAACTTGAACTTGTATGGTCAGATTTATACAATTTACATTGGTTGGCGTAGAACCACTTTGTGCACCGGGGTAGTTTTACTGCATAGACCATGGGGCTGGCCCTATCAACTATACTATAGGGTCCCATGTAGAGTGGCTCTAAACTGCCCCCCGGGCATAGTTTCTTACCATCACTAGGTCTCCTATCTCCCACTGGTGGCTCTTGCTAGGCTCGAGCAGCAGCCGGTTATTCCGATGCTGCTTCCCCATGCTGTCTGCTGCCTGCCCATAAATTCGTTCCCCCGCCTGCTCCTGACCGGTGAATCCCGATAGTATGTATGGAACCCCGTTAGACAGAGGTGAGGTGGTGGGATTATCCGTATGGATCACGGTGCATGATGCCCCCGTATCAAATAGATAAGTCCCTGTAACCTTCTCTACCTCCATCTGTATGAGCGGTCTGTTTCATTCATCGTACCGGAGATTACACAGACAGACAGGCTGCGCGGGCTCCAGTCATTGTGGGGAGGCAGAGGTGGGCGAGGGGGCTGCAACATCGCTGATGGCTGCTACCTTTCCCTGATTGGCCCCGAGGAAAGATTTTATCGACTCCATGACGGACTCGACTGTATCGGGAGGAGTTTCTGTCTCTGCCTTCTGAGTTGGGGCTGCGGGGGTCCTGGCTTTATCATCTCTCCCAGGCTTTTTACAATCCCTGCGCCAGTGGCCATCCTCCCTGCACCTGTAACAAGTGACCTTGTTCTGGGAGGGACGGCTCCCCTCCTGGCGCCACTCTTTCTTGTATTGAGCCCCAGGTTTAACCTCGTGGACCTTACCCTTTTGCTGGGGGGTCCCACTATTCCTACCATTCCTATATGCTACCGTGAGCTGCCGGATTACAGTCTCTTTGGTTGCTAGGGGGTCTCGGTGGTCAAACCAAGTATCAGCCTTTGCTTTTATCTGGGGCAGGCAATTGGACACCAGGCAACGAAGCCATTGGGTCCACTGCTGCTGGTTCAGGTGTGCCCTATCTTGTCCCCCTGTACACGCGCAGTTGTAGACTGGCCACAGCCTGTCTGCAAATGCCTGTGGGGTCTCCCCTTCCTTCTGCAGTGTTTTCCCTATGCGATCGAACGGACTGCCGTTGTTCGCACACATGGCTTCCAGTATTTCCTCCTTTAGGTCCTCAAAACCCTTCTGCCCTCTCCTAGCCTCATCTGAAAGGGTCTGATAGAGCTTACTATCTACAGAGAAAAGCAACATTTTGGCTTTCTCTTCGTCATCACAGCCGTTAACACAGGCTGCCTGTTCTATCCCTTGGAAGTGCATTGAGGGGTCTCCCTTTTCGGAAAGCAGGGGAATATGTTTCACCAGGCCTCTGAGCTGTTGGGTATCATAGGGTACCAGATAGGTATGCTGAACAGCCCCTGGGTCATTATCATTCACGGGCGGACCATACCTCCATTGTCGGAGGGGTACATTGGTCCTGGTCCCCGCCTGCCTAGCGGGACCTGCTGGTGTTCTCCTACCACTCCATTGTCCACCCCTTCTTGCTGCCAGAGCTCCTCAAAACTCGGAGCTGTGGGCTGTGGTCTTGGGATCTCTAATTCCCTAGCCAGCTCTGTTCTGGGTGCTGCCTGTGGGGCGGTTTGATTTGAGCTGCTGGTACTGTCCAACGGACTTCCCTTCGGACTTATGAGACATATCATCCCTTTAGTCCTTAATAACTCCACACCGAAACTCTCTGGCCTAGAAATTCAGTATAGCCACTTTTGGGGCGGTAAAGTCGGGCGGTCGCTAAAGTTAGCGCCCGCCGGAAACTGCAGGTCACTTCGCCGAAATTCAGTAGATCTGGCCAAGAGTTTGGGCGAGCGCTGAAACTGGCGTTGCACTCCTATCTTCAGGCGCTAAGCCGGCGGTGCGGACTGATAACGCCGAGGCCAGGCGCAGCGCAGGTGCGGTCATGTTTTGATTGACAGCAGACACCCTGACGCCGGCCAGCTCTTAAAGGGGGAAGGGTCGACTTTGTCTGCAGCCACGCCCTGGTTAGTGGAGCCCTGCAGCTAGGCCTGAACACTGCTGGTGGACCCAAATAGCGCCTGAAGCCATGGAGAAGGCCCGTGAACGAGCGCAGCACTTCTCCCAGCATGCTTTGAGGGTGCTGGTTAGGGGGTTGGAAAGGTACAAAGAGATCTTGTGCCCGGACAGTGGCAAGAAGGCTCCCAGGAGGCAGTACAGGAGAGCCTGGAGGAAAATCGCCCACAGGGTGTCAGTCAACAGCGATGTCCCCAGGACTGGTGACCAATGCCGCAAGAAGTACAACGGCCTCACTCGGATGGTCAAGGTGAGTACCCTTTCCAGTGTCCTGCTCATCCCTGCATGTGCACCTCACATTATGGGCAAAGGGACCTCAAAGGCCTAATGGCCAGCCCTCCTCCCGCAGCTATGGCACTGGCATGATCCTCAATAGCACTTTCTGCACTTAACACACTGGCCAAGCTATTCGACCATGGGAGGCAGTGCACACAACAACAGGGCACCACACTGGCCAAGCTATTCCACCATGGGAGGCAGTGCACACAACAACAGGCCACCACACTGGCCAAGCTATTCCACCATGGGAGGCAGTGCACACAACAGGCCACCACACTGGCCAAGCTATTCCACCATGGGAGGCAGTGCACACAACAACAGGCCACCACAATGTACTTAGAGGCCGTCCTTTCTCTTGCAGGCCAAGATGGCCCGGAATTGAAGAGCCAGAATGTCACCGGGGGAGGCCGTGCCCAGTTCCAGGAGCTCAGTGAGCTGGAGGAGAGCGTGGCTCGACTCATGCGTGGCCGGGTGGTTGGCCCTGTTGCCATTGGAGATGCCGACCCTGTGCTGCGACCCAATGGTAAGGACATGACCGTTTGGACCTCTCTCGTTCCCCTAGCGCATCAGATCTACATCCTTTGCCACTGTCCGACCAATGCGCTGAATGCCACCACTCATGCCTCCCTCGCTGATGCCCTGTCCTCACTCTAAAGCTACTCTTGTGCCTTCCTGCTTTCAGCTGGTGAGGAGGAGGTCCCTGAAGCAGAGAGTGCCAGACCCTCGGAAGAGGAGCACGACGAGGACCAACAGGAAGGCGGCACATCGGGGGAAGCATCATCTGCGCCAGGGGATGGCAATGGAGGGGACACGTCTTGCCTGGAGGAGAGCCAGGGGGAAGTGTTGCAGGGGGGTGTAGCTCCTGGGCCCAGTGACGTCCAGGCACGCAGGAAGGGTCGGGCAGAACGGCGGCCTTCTCCCCAGAGGGGGGAAGTGTTGCAGGGGAGGGCAGTTGCTGGGCCCAGTGGCGTCCAGGCACGCGGGAAGGGTCGGCCAGCTCGGCGGCCTTCTCCCCAGAGGGAGAGTCCGGCCTCCAGTCTGGAGACGGACCTCGCCCAGGAGGTGCGCCTCTTTGATCAAATGTCGGCGGATTCGGAGCGGCGCCACAAGGAGTTCATGGGGGTTGTGGGACAGTTGCCTCAGGCCATTGAATCCCTGGCTCATAGTGTGGCCGCTTTCAGGGAATCACAGGCCAGGGGTGTTGAGCAACTCGCGGCAGCACACGCCAGGGGTGTTGACCAACTCGCGGCAGCACAGGACAGGGTTGTCGAGCAACTCGCGGCAGCACAGGACAGGGGTGTCCACCAACTCGCGGCAGCGCAGGACAGGGGTGTCCACCAACTCGCGGCAGCGCAGGACGCGAGTCACGAGTTCATGAGTGGTGCCGTGCAGACACTCACTGATCTGATGCGGGCACAGACCAGGGCAGCTCGGGCACTCACTTCTGCCACACTCGCTGTGTCGCGGAAGCATCGCCAGGGCACCCGCCGCCCTGCTGCAGCACAGCGGTCTGGCCTCCACCAGATTGCTGCGCTTGCTGCACTGCCAGCCCGGCTGAGTGCCAGTGTCTCTGGCGAACAGCGAGCGCGTGCCATCAGCCAGCTTGCCCCCATTGCTGCAGCCGCCACTGCAACTCCCCCAGCCAAGGTGCGATGAGCTGCTGCAGAGACTGATGCTGCGCAGCCACAGCTGCAGCAGTCAGCAGCCGGCCCCTCCAGGGCCGGACCTCGTCTAGGCCGACCCCCAAGGGCATCTGCCGTCACGCATTCTGCCCCCAGGAGCCTTCCCCCAGCCTTGCAACACCCACAGGGCCCAGGTTGAGGTGGAGCAACAGGTCGGGCAGGGGCCGCACAAGGCTGCACAAGGACTCGCCCTCTCGGCACACCCAGTAGAATATAGTGGCAACGGTGTTTTTTATATGGGGGTGTTTGTGTTGTGGGGGGGCCTTCTTTTGGTAAGGCCGAGGATGAAGGCCAATGGTTTTTTATATGGGGGTGTTTGTGTTCTGTTGTGGGGAGGGGTTCTTTTGGTAAGGCCGAGGAGGAAGGCCAATTGGATGGGCAAGTTTTGTTATTCCTCCCCAGGTTGTGGGAGTGAGATAATCTTTTCACAGTTTTTTGGGGGGTGTTGTCTGTTTTTCTGTTTCATGTGGGAAGGGCCCTGAGTTTGTTAAATAAAGCTTTTTATTTATTCAGCTTGTCCAGGTGTCATGTTTCCAGTGGTTGTTGCGTTAAGCGGCTGAGGGCTTGCGGAGCGGCTGCATTCAGGTGCGTTCATTGCCACAAGCCATTCCCTGACAGGGGGCCTAGAAGTGTCGTTCAATAAGCCGCCGGCGGACGGCCCTTGGACCTTGTGGCTCCCTCCTGGCCTGGTACTCCTCCTCCTCCTCCTCCTCCTCATGGTCCTCCTGCGCGTCCTCCTGAGGTGGTGGTGCTACGTCAGGTGGCAGTGCCTGAGTCCTGCGGATAGCCAGGTTGTGCAGCATGCAGCAAACGACGACGAACTGGGAGACTCTCTCCGGCGAATACTGTAGAGATCCGCCGGAGCGATCCAGGCAGCGGAACCGTTGCTTGAGGACGCCAATCGTTTGCTCTATGATGTTCCTTGTGGCTTGATGGCTTTCGTTGTATGCCTCCTCCGCAGGGGTCCTGGGCGCGCGGAGCGGGGTCATGAGCCATGTACACAAAGGGTAGCCCTTGTCCCCAATAAGCCATCCCCTTGGTGGAGGCTGTGCCTGGAACATGTCAGCCACAGTAGTCTGGCGCAGGATAAATGCATCGTGGCTGCTTCCTGGAAAGCGGGCATTGACAGCTAGGATGCGCTGCCTGTGGTCACACACCAGCTGTACATTGAGGGAATGGTAGCCCTTCCGGTTGCGGTAATCCTCAGCATTGTCGATAGGTGCCCGCATAGCCACATGCGTGCAGTCAATGGCGCCCTGCACCATGGGGAAGTCCGCGATCCTGCCAAATCCGACTGCACGCTGCTCCTGCCTCTCTAGGGTCATGGGGAAGGAGATGAATTGGTGTCTCCTCGCGAAAAGGGCATCGGTGACCTGCCGGATGCAGCGATGCGCGGCGAACTGGGAGATGTTCGCTATGTCCCCAGCAGCGGCTTGGAAGGAGCCGCTTGCATAAAAGTTCAGAGCCACCGTGACCTTCACTTCCACCGAGAGAGACATCCTGCACATCAGCTGCGGACGCAGATCTCGGTGAAGCAGCTGGCAGATCTCTGCAACCACTTCCCTTCTGAAGCGCAGCCTCTTAACACACTGCGCGGCAGTCATGGTGAGATAGGACACCTGCTGCCGGTATTCCCTGAGTGGGTAAGGCCTACGTTGCCGACGCCTGATGGCCCCTCTGCGTCTAGGCATGGCTGGCCCTCTCACACAGCGTCTGCGAGCCCTTCGCACATAATGCTGCAACTGAGGGTTGCCACCCCATACAGCCCCCATAATAAACTTGCAAACAGTGAAATCACAATGAATCAAATTTCCAAGCTCTGGCCAGAAGCCAAAAATACCTCTACTATGTTGTCCCAAATCAGTAAGCTCTGTTCCTTGGTCTCTGTCCAGAAATCCAAAGCACTAAAGTCATTGCAGCAAAATGGCTGGGCTTTATAGGTCAGTGTAAGTGCCCTTTAATTAGTGCTCCCCGAGGCCCGCAGGGCCTCTGTTGTGTTCCACTTCACAGTTCTTAACAGCGCCACGCCCACATTGGACGGGCGCCACTGAATTTCCGGTTTGGGGCACACAAACAGCGTTGCACGACGAAATGACGTCATAAGCTGCGCGCGCAGCTGAGCGGGCGCAAACACTTTGCGCCGGCGCTAAATGACAACTGAAGTTGGGCGTAGGCGCAGTTCGTTCTGCGCCCGGGCGCTAAGTGCCTAGCGCTGGAAATCTACCCCTCTTATGGCGTTAACGGCTGGCGAACGCAACTGAATTTCTAGGCCTCTAACTTTCTGTTACATGGGGCATGATCTGCTCCACTAAACCTTTGGTCGCAGGCCAGCTTATAAGTTGCCTTTACCTCCTCAACCATTTCCTCCTGCTCTGTTACTTCTGAGGTGAGGCGGGCATTCTCTTCCCGCAGTCTCATCTCGTTACTCTTTGCTTCTGTAATTTGGCACTTTAAGAACTCTGGCCTAGAAATTCAGTCGCGTTTGCGCCCACTTATGGGCTATAGAGTGGTTTGCGCCGGAAGTTTTTTAGCGCCCGAAATTCAGTTGGTCCCTAACATCGGCGTTAGCTGGTAGCGCTGCGCCGGCACCGATGACGTCATCAGTGTGCGCAGCGCCCCGGTTCCAATGCTATTCCGTGCCGATGGCCAAATTCAGTTGCGGCCGCCTCGCCCGTAGCGGCCGCAAACAGCGTTTGAAAAATGGTGCCTTGCAGCTCCGAGAGGCCGGCGCATAAAGGTGGAGGGGCGGCCGGCCGCTTTCCCGGCGGCCGCCTGGCCGCACCTCCCTCCCCGGACTCCTGCACCACCCCCCCGCGGCATTGGTGTCTGACTCCCGCGAGCCCGGCACTTCTCCGTGGTGCCGGGCTCATTTGCCGGGGGAATCCAGCGGCGATCTCACGGCTGCAGGCAGCTCCTCCTTAAGAGAAGGAGGAGGCCTGCAGCACCCCAGCCTGCCGCACCGCATTGGGTGCCGCAGCGGCAGCTGGACGCCTGAAACTGACTTTCGTCGCCCCAAACGAGGCGGCCAAACCCTGCAATAGCGCCCGCCTCCGTCTTGGGGCGGCGCAACTGAATTTCAGGCGGGCGCTACGGGAATCCGGGCGAGCGCAAAATTTCGGGTACTAAAGACCTGGCGCGGCGATACCGAATTTAAGCCCTCTATCTTGTGCCTCACGTGGCTTTTGCCCTTGCTAGTTTCTTGGGTGAGGTGTGTGTTTTCCTCCTGTAGCCTCATCTCACTGTCCCTAGCCTCTGTGGCTTCCTGCACAAGGCGCTCGATCTCTGCCTGGCATTTTGTGATCTCTAGTGTGAGGCGTGCATTTTCTTCCCACACCCTCATCCCACTATCTCTGGCCTCATTCACCTCTCTTATGAGGCGTTCTACCTCTGCCTGGCATTTTTCAAACTCTGACTCCCGATTCTTGGCATCTGTAACCTCCTCCTGCACCCTCAGCTCACCCTTCTTAACCCAGCCACCTATACCATAATAGGTCAGCTTACACGCTGCCGCTAACTTCTGCAGGGCTACCCACAGACTGAAAGCAAGAAAAGCAAGAGCTGATGCTTTCTCCAGATCCAGACCACTTATCATATCAAAAACTGCCTCCAGCCCCTTCGTGGTCACCAATTTGTAGGGGGGCATACTTTGCCTGGTTTACGGTAATTTACCTGATCAGGCAGCCTTTTGACACTGCACTGTGACCAATTCCAATCAGCGGTTTCGAATCGCGAAACCCTTCTTCCAGTTCTGTCTGGAGGAACTTATAATTAATGATATATTAAAAACGGACAAATGGTCTGGATGCAAGAAAGTCAAATTTTATTAAAAGTAAAGAAACTACACCACACGATCAAAGTAATCACGGTAAAATTGCTTAACAGGGGAAGGCAGATGGCAAAACGAGGGATAAATGGCTACAATGTTAATCTTACAATCTTAGCAACAGTTCCCTTAAATTACCACCCCTTTACTTCTCACTAGATTGTCTTGCTAGTGGGTCAGAAGCCTTGCTCACCTGCAGTCCAAAGAGTAAAAGAGAAAAAAGAGATGCTTCTGGGAAGCTATCTTTTATACCCCTTTTTTTGGGGCCCGCCCAGATCTGATGTTTCCTGGCTAAAACAAAAGAGATCCAAACTGTCCACTTGTCTGGGATGGGTTTGGATAAAGTTGCAGTTTAAATGTGTCCATTGTCTGTGATGGCTTTTGAATAAAGCTGCAGTGGTTTGAATGTGTTCTCCCATCCATTTAAATGGTTCCTCCTCAGTTTGGATGTGTCCACTTGATATACAAACAAATGCTAATAGCATTCAATTGCTTTGTAAACAAAGCATTGTCCTGTGGTCATCTGGAACCGCAATTGATTGACAGTCTTGAGTGCTTAGCAAACAAAGTCCCTTTGTTCATGCTGGCAGTTTCAAGCACTTGATCTTAAAGTCAATTTCAGTGAATGGAGGTGTGTAAACAACCCAGTGTGCTTGCTGTCCGATGATTGGCTGATTCAAACGGGCTACTCCCAGTGTAAACAAACAGCTTGTAGGTTACCAGACCTGCCCAATACCACAGGGTGACTGACAGCTCGGGCTCCATTCAAACCCACTACAGGGCAGCGCTGAGCTTTTTCATATGCTAACAGCCTGTCTGTTTCATATGCTAACAGCCTGTCTGTCCTTTTATATTCTGTTTCCATGAGGCCTGTTCAGCCATTTTTAACAGTCCAAAACTCAAGGGTACATCTTTTAATAAAATGTACAATCTTAAAGTGTGCGATTTTCACAAAGTTCTTTGATTCCAGTGTCCAAGTGCTGCCCAGCTTACGAGCTTTTTAACACAGCCTTTTGCGGTTCTGGGTATCTTTTAAAACATTGTCCAACCCAGAGACAATTTAAATCACACAGGTCTTCGTCCACAATGTGGATTAATATTTCCCGATCTTCGGGGGCTGAGGGGATTTTGCAACCCCTACAACCCTCAATGTGCTCCCCATCTCCTCTCATCACCAGCACTCTGCATTGTCAACCTACTTCTGCACATCCCACTTTACCCTTACATCCCTTGCACCCTTAACCATCCCTCTCTCTCTATGTACACAATCACTTCACTATTCGACAATGCTGCCCTCATACTCACTATCACTGTTATGTAATGCCAACAACTAACAATGCACAGGGAGGGGCCTTGGTATTGGCACTTCACTCCATCGTTGTCTGAGTACAGCAGCATAGAGTGAACAACTGTGAGTTTGGTAAGCGTGGGAGTTCGGTGAAGTGGGGGAAGGAGGTGCTTACTTTTCTTAACTTCTCCCGCAGAGTGGCGGCGGACCTGACCGGGAGCAGACTGAGGCCCAAGAGCGGGGTTAAATGCAGCAACAGACCTGCATCATCAAGAGAAAACGGCAGTGTGACGTTACAGGTAAGGCAGGTTAGTGACTGTGGACTAAGTTTTAAGATAGTGACTGTGGGCTAAGTTTTAAGTTAACATATAAAATAATTTTAAAAACTAAACTTAATTTAATTAATTTAATAAACTAAATTAGGTAAATGATTTGATTAATACTAAACTAATTAATTAAACAAATAAAATAATGGGAGAGCAGGAGATGTGTTGCTGCTGCAATATGTGGGAGCTTGTGGACATTTTTGTCCAGGGTGACTACATCTGTGGTAAGTGTTTGCGGCTCGAGGATCTTCAGCACCGAGTTGAGGAGCTGGAGTCCAAGCTGCAGACATTGGGAGACATCAGGGAGGGAGAAAGTTACCTCGACCTTTTGCTCCAGAAGGCAGCCACACCCCTTAAATTAAATACTTTAGAATTGACACGTGGTCAAGGACAGGAGGGTGTGACTGCGAGTGAAGCAGGTATGGGGATCCAGGAGGTAGTATTGCAGGAGCCTCAGTCCCTGCACTTGTCCAATAGATTCAAGGTTCTTGCAACCCTTGTGGACCAGTGCGGGGACTGCAGGGAGGACGAGCAAACTGACCACGGCACCAGTAAAGGACATCTCCTCTGGGCTGGAGAAGAGCTTAGAGTGGAAGGGGAATATCCAGTTGTTGTAGTCCACGTAGGTACCAACGACATAGATAGGACAAAGAAAGAGGTTCTGCTGAGAGAGTTTGAGCAGCTAGGGACTAAATTAAAAAGCAGAACCACAAAGGTCATAATCTCTGGATTATTACCGGAGCCACGAGCAAATTGGCATAGGGTCAATAGGATCAGGGAGATGAATGCGTGGCTCAAAGATTGGTGTGGAAGAAAGTGGGTTTCAATTCGTGGGGCACTGGCACCAGTACTGGGGAAAGAGAGAGCTGTTCTGTTGGGACAGACTACACCTGAACCACGCAGGGACCAGAGTTCTAGCAAATCGAATAACTAGGGAGGTAGATAGGGCTTTAAACTAAATAAGCGGGGGGGGGGGCGGGGAGGGTCCTGGTGGAGAGAAATTTAGAATGCTAAAGAGAAAAGATAAGGAAGCAGTGCAGGAAAGTGATTGGGGTAAGGATAACCAGATTGTGTCAGGAAGGGACAGAGCGTACAAACAAAGGAGTGCACTAACAAATAGGGTCCGGGTAAGAGAAAATGGTAATAAGACAAATAGGGCCATAGTACAAAAAAATGTTAAGCTGTCTAAAAATGTTAAAAAGACAAATCTAAAGGCACTGTATCTGAATGCACGAAGAATTCATAATAAGGTAGACGAGTTAACAGCACAAATAGATGTAAACGGATATGATATAATTGCGATTACAGAGACATGGCTGCAGGGTGACCAAGGCTGGGAGCTGAATATCCAAGGGTATTCGATATTTAGGAAGGACAGGTGAAAAGGAAAAGGAAGTGTGGTGGCCTTGTTAGTAAAGTATGAAATCAGAGCAATAGTGAGAAAGGATATTGGCTCAGAAAATCAAGATGTAGAATCAGTCTGGGTGGAGCTAAGAAGCACCAAGGGGCAGAAAACATTGATGGGAGTTGTCTATAGGCCTCCAAACAGTCGTGGTAATGTAGGGGATGGCATCAAACAGGGAATTAGAGATGCATGTAACAAGGGTACTACAATAATCATGGGTGACTTTAATCTACATATAGACTGGCCAAACCAAATTACCAATAATACTGTGGAGGATGAATTCCTGGAGTGTGCACGAGATGTTTTTTTAGACCAGTACGTTGAGGAGCCAACTAGGGAACAGGCTATCCTAGGTTGGGTATTGTGTAATGAGAAGGGGTTAATTAATAATCTTGTTGTGCCGGGTCCTTTAGGGAAGAGTGACCATAACATGATGGGTTTCTTCATTTAAATGGAAAGTGAAGAAGTCCAATCCGAAACTAGGGTCCTAAATCTAAACAAAGGAAACTACGATGGTATGAGGTGTGAGTTGGCTATGATAGATTGGGGAGCTTCATTAAAAGGCATGATGCTGGATAGGCAATGGCTAACATTTAAGGAACGAATGCATGAATTGCAACAGTTATACATTCCTTTCTGGCGCAAAAACACGAAAGGAAAATCGGCCCAACCATGGCTAACAAAAGAAATTCAGAATAGTATTAGATCCAAAGAGGAGTCATATAAAGTTGCCAGAAAAAATAGCAAGCCTGTGGATTGAGAGCAGTTTAGATTTCAGCAAACAAAGGACCAAGAGATTGATTAAGAGGGGAAAAATAGAGTATGAGAGTAAACTTGCACGGAACATAAAAGCGGATTGTAAAAGCTTCTACAAGTATGTAAAAAGAAAGAGATTAGTGAAGACAAATGTAGGTCCCTTACAGTCAGAAATGGGAGGATATATAATGGGTAACAAGGAAATGGCAGAACAATTCAACAAATACTTTGGTTCTGTCTTCACGGAAGAGGACACAAATAACTTCCCAGAAATGCTAGGGAACCAAGGGTCGAGTGAGAAGGAGGGATTAAAGGAAATTAGTATTAGTAAAAAAAATAGTGCTGAAGAAATTAATGTGACTGAAAGCTGATAAATCCCCAGGGCCTGATAATCTGCATCCCAGAGTACTAAGAGGTAGCCATGGAAATAGTGGATGCATTGGTTGACATCTTCCAAAATTCTATAGATTATGGAACAGTTCCTGCAGATTGGAGGGTGGCAAATATAACCCCACTATTTAAAAAAGGAGGTAGAGCAGAAACGGGGAATTACAGATCGGTTAGCCTAACATCAGTAGTAGAGAAAATGCTAGAGTCCATTATAAAGGATGTGATAACAGGACACTTAGAAAATATCAACAGGATTAGACAAAATCAGCATGGATTTATGAAAGGGAAATCGTGTTTGACAAACCTACTGGAGTTTTTTGAGGAAGTAACTGGTAGAATAGATAAGGGAGAACCAGTGGATGTGGTGTATTTGGATTTTCAGAAGGCCTTTGATAAAGTCCCACATAAGAGGTTAGTGTGCGAAATTAAAGCACATGGGATTGGGGGTAATATCATGGATTTAAAATTGGTTAACAGACAGGAAACAGAGAGTAGGAATAAATAGGTCTTTTTCAGGGTGGCAGGCGGTGATCAATGCTTGGGCCCCAGCTATTCACGATATATATCAATGATTTGGATGAGGGAATCAAATGTAATATTTCCAAGTTTGCTGACAACACAAAACTAAGTGGGATTGTAAGTTGTGAAGAGGATGCAAAGAGGTTTCAAGGCGATTTAGACAAGTTGAGTGAGTGGGCAAATACATGGCAGATGCAGTATAACGTGGATAAATGAGAAGATATCCACTTCGATAGGAAAAACAGAAAGGTAGAGTATTATTTAAATGGTGATACTTTGGGAAATGCTGATGTACAAAGTAAGGTTGCAAAATTCTGGGAATTTTTAAAAGCGGAAACTTTCCATGGGAATTTTCAGGAATTTGGGGAATTTATGGGAATTTTGAGTTTTTTTGCACACTGAGGGTATTTGCCTCTGACCCTTATATTATCTTTGTCATCAAAATAGACATACTGTTGCATACAAATAAAAACAGGCTTTCAAAACTTTATTTAGGTTATAATTTTGAACTTGTAGGGGGTGGCGTGTGTCCAGTCAGCTTCACCTCTGACTGTCTTTTGAGCAGTTCAAATCACTCCCAGACCCCTGGGTTCTAGACACCGGACTTAGGTACAGGTGGCGATACAGAAAATCGAGTAGACAAGTGGTTTGGTGTAAGAAAACCAAAATTTTATTAAAAGCAGAATAAAACAATCTTATGAGAATTACTGGTATGAATACAGGCATAAACAATTACACTTATACGGGAATGGGGAACACACAGCACATCGAAGGAAAACAACTACATTAGAAATCCCCTTATCCTTATCCCACCCCCTATACCTAACTAGATTAAGCTATGAGAGGCCAGGAATTCATGTTCACCAATCCAAAACCTGTTGCTTTAATCGCGTTGGCTTTGGGGTCGGCTCTTGCTGTCCTTTGGGGTATTCCGTCGCCACGTGGTCTAAGGGCGCAGCGCTGAAGTTGTTGATGCGAAGCACCCTCCTTTTCTTCAGCTACTGTCGTCGTCGAGTCGTGATGGGTTTTCTTCTTCTTCTCCCTCGGGCGGTCGTCGGTGGTAACGTTACGGTCGGGGGCCGGTTGGCGGCCTTTACCGTTTAGATGATTTCACTGTCCATGCTTCGAACGCCAGTTTATTCTTTAACCAGGCTATTACTGTCCATGTGACAAATGCCAGCTTATAACTAGGCCGTTTGTCTCGATTTTGCTCCCCATCCTTCGAATGTCAGCATATTCTTAAATTGGGGTTTTGCTATAACGCCAACCTATTCACCAAACACCAGCTTATAACTGGGTGTTTGTCCCCAAATGCGTCTTTCCGCTGCCCTTCTCTGCCTTTACCGGTTTACCTTCTTCTTCGTCTCGTCTCGTCTCGTCTGCCCGTTTGTGGCCTGTGTGTCCTGTGTAGTTTTGAACTCGGGTCTCGTTCTCCTCCCGCGTTTGGCCCCGGTGTAATGGGTGTCCTTGGTTGTTGAGCGGCGCGGGGAGCGAGAAGAGAGCCCGCCATGAGGCCAGGGCACAAGAACGAGCGGCAGCAGGTCAAAAGCCAAACGATGAAAGGCCAGAGCAAGGGGCAAGAGATAAGAGAGCGATTGCCACTGATGGGCCTACAATTATACCTGTTCTTCAATCCTTATCTGCGCGCCAAATCAGGTGAGTCCTTTGTCTAACTTTTTGGCGGGCTCGTTTAAATGATTACAGCCATTTATTTTAACGACTTCTGGAGTGGTTGTCTCCGGGTCTAATGGCCCCGATGTCCTTGTTGTTTGTCATGGATAAAACTTAATTGTCCACATCCTGACTTGATGGCTACTGTGAACTGTTACCGATTAAATATGCAGAAACCTAATGGCCTCGATTCTAGCTTGATCTGTTTCCAGTCGAATGAATGCACATTCTGTGTTTACTTTGGCTGTCTGGCTCCAGAGTCTTTTTCACAGATTCCTGCATTTTAAGTTTTGTCTCCGGGCCTGCCTGTCTGCAGAGCCCTGCTTTAAAAAATCCTGTCAGTTTTGGTCACGAGGTTACAGAAGCCATTTTTGGGTACCCTGTTTTTTAATAATTCGTCCAAACAGGGTCCCTTGATCCACAATTTGGAGAGTGCGGGAATTTTGAGAACCCTGCACTTACAAACTTTATTGAACCCCCACAAAAAAGACCCATCTAAAATAAAATAAAAAGAGCGTCAGCTTATTTAGCCTGTAATTTGTCCTTATTCTGTCCCTTTGAGTCTTCTACTCATGAGTCTTCTGAGTCTTCTACTCATCATTGCTCCTCCTGATTCTCTGACTCTGGCTCTGACATGTCCATTTCCTCCTCTGTGTCACTATCTAGCTGTGTGGTGGACACTTCTGTATCTGGCTCAATAAGTTGTAGGTTTGCCCGGATAGCCATCAGTTTCTCCACTGTCTTGTTAGTCAACCTGTTGCGCACCTTTGTATGCGTATTCCCAAAAAGTGACCAGTTTCGTTCAGAGGCCGCTGATGAAGGTGGGATTTGGAGTATCACCGATGCAATGGGTGACAGGGCCTCAGATGCTCAAAGTCCCTTCCACCAGGTATGTGCACTGATATGCTTGCATGATTCCCATATCCCGTCCCCATTCCAAAGGCCTTGCTTGGTAGAGAACTTTGCCAGACTTCCCAGAACTTTGCCCACGTCCAGATTGAGGTGGCGTGAGATGGTAGAAATCACACTGTAAGCACTGTTGATCAGTTCTCCAGAAAGTATTGGTCTCCCAACATGATTTGGGTCCAGCGTGTATGCTGCAGCATGAATCGGCTTGACACAAAATTCTTGACGCATCTGTATGAATTGAACAATTGCCTTCTCCTCTGCTTTGAGCAGCAGGGATGTGGGTAGGGCAATGCTGATTTGTTCTTTTAAATCAGCAAAAAGCCTGAGAACATCTGACAAGACAGCATCATCTCCTTCAATCTGAGCAATTGCAGATGCTACCGGTGGGAGTAGTTTAAGGCTGCTAACCACTCTCTCCCAAAACACATCGGGCCAGTAATTCGGGTCCCAACGCGTGAGTACGGACGGTGTACTCACGCGTGGGCCGGATGGAAGTGCCGGTTTTCAGGATGCACAGCGCATGCGCTGAAAACTGGCATTTCCTGTCCTCTGAACCAAGGGGTTAAGAGGCGGAACGCATACGACGTATCAGGCAGCGCGTGCGCACTGAATTTTCTTTTTTTGTAAAGAGTTGCCCGTGCGTAAAGGCCTCCGATTTTTACGCTTGAAAATACCAGACGTAAGTACTTAGTTTTACAGGTAAGTGGTCTATTAATACAATTTAGAATTTTTTTTCCACAGGTTTATTATTTTTAAGGAATTTACAGTAAGGTAAGTGTATTTTTAGACCCTATTTGCTAAAAAATTTTTTTTTTTTTAAATTTGATTAATTGTTTAAAATAGTTTTTTACAGTTATTCATAGTTCATTTATTTAGTGGGATTTTTTTTAACTTTTATTTTAGTTTAAGTGCTGTTTTGGGCACCCTGAGTTTTCATGAGTTTGACAGATCTTACTATCAAACTCATGAATGAACTTTTGCAACCTCCCATTGGTTGCTCAGTGCCCACGTGATCCCAGCCGGCTCATCAAAATAACTACGCTTTAATTCTGTTTAAAACTACTTTACATTCTTCAAAATAATTTAAAAGTATTTAAAACTTTATAAAAGTTACCTTGTTGAGATACCGCGGCAAACGTGGGAGTCGAGACCAGAGCTAGTAAAACACAACTGCTTTATTCAACCTCATGGCAAAGAGGAACTGGAAAAGCCCGCGCATCCACTTAAATACTCCCCAGACAGGAAGTGCTCCTGGCAGCCTGTCCCTGCGGGAAACAAGTTGCTGGAGGAAAGGGCCCCCGGCTGGGGGCGTCTGCTTAAACTGTCCGTGCTGCCATGAGCGGATTATGTCCAGTGGTGGCGTGTCACCACAGAGCTCCCCCCAGAATCCGCTTAGGAGGAGTGGATGAGTCGTGACGGTGGTCTGATGGTTCTGCCGCAGCGGCTCTGAGTGGTCGCCGGTCTAGTTGGTGGGGCTGGGTGGTTCGCCGCCGGCTGTGCTGGCTTGCTGGTGGGACGGCCTCTAGTTGGAGGCCGGGCCACGGGGACCTGTTCCACTGGTTCTGTGTGTGCTGGTTTGAGCCGGTTGATGGAGACTGTGTCGACCCTGTCGCCGAGTCGCAGCTTGAAGACCTTGTCCCCGGTTTGTAGTACCTCGTACGGTCCGTCGTACGGGGGTCGCAGGGGCCCGCGGTGCGCGTCGTGTCGCACGAAGACGAAGCGCGCCTGCTGTAAATTTGGCAGGACGTGAGGTGCGAGTTCGCCGTGTCGGTTGACCGGAAGTGGGGTGAACTGCTGAGCGGAAGAGAAAGAGTTGAGCCGCTGCTGTTCGGCCGACCGAGGCGTGGTAGCCTCCGGAAGGAATTCGCCTGGGATGCGCAGCGGTTGTCCGTAGACTAACTCCGCTGCCGAGGACTGGAGGTCTTCCTTGACCGCGGTGCGTAGGCCTAGTAGCACCCACGGTAGGCGGTCAGTCCAGGTACTGTCCTGCAGGCCGGCGCGGAGTGAGGCCTTGAGTGACCTGTGGAAGCATTCACACAGCCCATTGGCCTGCGGGTGGTACGCCGTGGTTCGGTGGAGCGTCACCCCGAGGTTGCGTGCTGTGGCCGTCCAGAGTTCGGAGGTGAACTGGGTGCCTCTGTCGGAGGTTATGTCGGCTGGTACGCCGAACCTTGCGACCCAGGTGTTAACGAACGCCCTGGCGATGTCGGCTGTAGTGGTGGAGGGCAGCGGCACTGCCTCAGGCCAGCGTGTGCAGCGGTCGACCATTGTGAGGAGATAAGTTTGGCCTTGCAATGGCGGCAGAGGACCGACGATGTCGACGTGTACGTGGTCGAAGCGGTGGCTGGGTACCTCGAAGTCTCCCAGAGGTGCTTTTGTGTGTAGCTGTACCTTAGCCCATTGGCAGGTGAGGCAGGAGGTGGCCCAAGTCCGAACATCTTTGCTGAGGCCGCGCCAGACGAAACGCTGGGAGAGGAGTTTGACGGATGCGCGGGCACCCGGATGGGAGAGCGCGTGTAGCGCGTCGAAGATGCGGCGGCGCCAGGTTGCAGGGACGACCGGCCTGGGTTGGCCGAGTGAGACGTCGCAAGTGACTGCCGTGGCTTCGGGCCTGTGCGCGACCTTGGCTAGGCATAGCCCTGGCAGGCTGGTAGCCGCCGAGAGGAGGTCTGGGTCCGTGAGCTGGGCCGCTGCTAGTTGCGCGTAGTCGACCGCGAGGTGATTCGCGCAGATGGCGGGACGGGAAAGGCAGTCGGCGACAATGTTGTCTCTACCGGAGACGTGCTGGATGTCCGTAGTAAACTCGGACACGGCCGCGAGCTGGCGTTGCTGCCTAGCGGACCAGGGTTCGGTGTGCTTGGCCATCGCGTATGTGAGCGGCTTGTGGTCCACGTACGCAGTGAAGGGGCGGCCTTCCAGGAGGAACCTGAAATGGCGGACCAACAGGTGGAGCACGAGAAGCTCGCGGTCGAAAGTGGAGTATTTGACCTCCGGGGGGGGCAGTTGGCGGCTGTAGAAGGCAAGTGGCTGCCACGCGCCATTGACCCATTGCGCGAACACGGCTCCGACCGTGTGGTCGGAGGCGTCGGTGGTGAGCGCGACCCGGGCATCGGCCCTCGGGTGCGCGAGCAGGGTGGCGTCGGCGAGCGCGTTTTTGGTGGCGTCGAAGGCGGCTGACGTGTCAGTGGTCCAGGCTACGTCCATCTTGCAGGATTTACCTCGGAGGGAGTCGTATAGGGGCTTCATGAGGGCTGCAGCTCTGGGGATGAACTTGTTGTAGAAGTTCACCATCCCGAGGAACTCCTGGAGGCCCTTGATGGTTTTGGGGCGGGAGAATTGCTGGACGGCCTGCACCTTGTTGGGCAGGGGGACAGCCCCAGCAGGGGTGATGTGGTGACCGAGAAAATCGATCTCGGTTAGGCCGAATTGGCACTTCGCCGGGCTGAGGATGAGCCCGTGTTGGGCTCGGCGCCTGAACAGGATGCGAAGGTGTTCGAGGTGTTCCTGTTTGGAGGAGCTGGTCACGAGAATGTCGTCTAGATAGACGAATAGGAAGTTCAGGTCCCGAAGGACTGAGTCCATAAGGCGCTGGAAAGCCTGGGCTGCATTCTTGAGGCCGAAGGGCATCCTCAGGAACTCGAACAGGCCGAATGAGGTGATGACGGCCATTTTGGGGATGTCCGCGGGGTGTACGGGGACTTGGTGGTAACCGTGCACCAGGTCGACCTTGGAAAAGACGGTTCGTCCGGCCAGTCTGGCCGAGAAGTCCTGGATGTGTGGCACCGGGTATCGGTCGGGGGTGGTGGCGTCGTTGAGGTGGCGGTAGTCCCCGCAAGGGCGCCAGCCTCCGCCGGGCTTGGGGGCGATGTGGAGGGGCGAGGCCCAAGGGCTGCTGGAGCGGCGGATGATGCCGAGTTGTTCCATGGTGGTGAACTCGGCCCGCACGATTTCCAGCTTGGCCGGGTTGAGTCTGCGGGCGTGGGCAGAAACTGGAGGGCTGGTGGTGGGGATATAGTGCTCCACACCGTGTTCGGCGGCTTTGGCCGAAAAGGTCGGGTTAGTGAGGGCGGGAAACTCGGCTAGGAGTGCCGAGTAGTCGTCTGTGGCTCTGGCGAGGCAGTAGGTCGTCAGGCCGGCCGAACGGGCCAGGGTGAATGCGCCGGGGATGGGGGCCATAGTGTTGATGTCGACGAGGCGGTGCCTCGGAATGTCGACAAGGAGGCCGTGGGCGCGTAGGAAGTCGGCGCCGATGAGTGGGCAGAGGACCTTGGCTGTGAGGAACTCCCAGCGGTAGCGGCGGCCTGCGAGGTCGAGCGTGACCATGCGGGTGCCATATGTGCAGATGTCAGAGCCATTGGCTGCGGCCAGTGTGATACCCCGTGTGCCGCGTTGGATTTCGAGGGCGGAGGCGGGGGTGATGCTGTGCTGGGCCCCTGTGTCGCACAGAAATCGGCGGTTGGTTCTGTCGTCGGTGACGTACAGTAGAGGCCCCTTTTGCCCCGCGGCCATCGCGGGGGCTGGTGCGGGGGGGGGGTTTGAAAGTGCACGGTGGCATGCAGCGTTGGGCCCTAGTGCCAAAACGGGTGTGGTAGTAGCAGTGGCCCGGAGTGGTAGGGCGGTCGGGCCTAGTGGGCCGGGAAGACCGCGTGGTCGTTGCCGTGAGGTCGGGCGCGACGTCGCGAGCGGACTGCGCAGAGAGCAGCCGGTCGGCCTTTTCGGCTATGTCATTCAGGTCCATGGAGCCAGACTCCACAATGAGCGGGCGGATGCTGGCGGGGAGCTGCCAAATGAAAAGCGTGCGAAAGAGGGCGCTGGTGTTTTTGTCGTCCGAGAGGGACAGCATGTGGGAAAGCAGATCCGAGGGTGAAGCGTCACCAAGGCCAGGGAGGTCAAGGAGTTGGCAGTTGCGCTGGTAAGAGGACGTTTGAAATTTTTTAAGGAGCGCAGCCTTCAGATGTTCGTACTTGCCTTCCACTGGTGGATCCTGCAGCACTGCCCAAACCTTGGGGACTGTGGCATAGGTGAGAAAGGAGACGAGGTAGTCGTACTTTGTGGCGTCGACTGTAATGTGTTTCAGCCGGAATCTGGACTCAGCTTGAACAAACCAGGCTTCGGCCAGGTTCTCCCAAAAAGTCCGGTAGTTTAACCGTGACTGCGTTTGTATGCGCCATGCTAGCTTAGGATTCGTCCTGAGCGTCGGGGTCACCAGTGTTGAGATACCACGGCAAACGTGGGAGTTGAGACCAGAGCTAGTAAAACACAACTGCTTTATTCAACCTCATGGCAAAGAGGAACTGGAAAAGCCCGCGCATCCACTTAAATACTCCCCAGACAGGAAGTGCTCCCGGCAGCCTGTCCCTGCGGGAAACAAGTTGCTGGAGGAAAGGGCCCCCGGCTGGGGGCGTCTGCTTAAACTGTCCATGCCGCCATGAGCGGATTATGTCCAGTGGTGGCGTGTCGCCACAACCTAAAGATTAATAAAAATACAAAAAAATTCTTTAAAATGCTGCTCTGCATGTAGAATTGCTTTGCAGCTTGTGTTAAAAATTGGGGGCGTGGCCTATGTTAAGGAGACCTCAAGGGGCGTGTCTAACTTAGACTCCATGCTCGAGGCTTCGCGCTGGCTGCACTCCTGGGCGGCGTGATGTCAGACGCTGCCCGGGAGTAATCAACTAAAAACAGGAATTGCAAGCGTCCCGGGAGCCGAACGGCAGGTGCGCCGGGTAAGTGCTCATCGGGGGCTTGCATGTGCGGCAAGCCCCCGAGCCTAATTTCTGGGCCAGCATCTAGCAGTATTTTCTTGATGGTGGTTTCAATGGCCCAGAAATTCGGGTCTCCACGGGTACTCACCCGTAGGCCCAATGGAAGTGCCGGTTTCCTGCATGCACTGTGCATGTGCGGGAAACCAGCACTTCCGTTCCCCTGAAAGCAGGGGTTCAGAGGTTGAACGCGTGCACGGGGGAGGCTGCGCATGCGCATCGAACTTCGTTTTTTTTTTACAGGTTTTCCCGGGAGGGTAAGTCTGCAGAAGTTAGACATGTAAAAAGCAGGCATAAGTGGTGAATAAATTCAAATTAAAACATTTTTTCCACAGGTTTATTATTTTTAAATACTTTAAAGCAAGGTAAGTTTATTTTTAGCCCCGTTAGAAAATAAAATGATTTTTTTCAAAAATTTAAATTATTGTTTAAGATAGTTATTTCATGTAATTTATAGTTTATTTTTAAAATGTGATTTTTAAAAAATTTATTTGAAGATTTAGTGATGTTTTGTAAAAAGAAGGAGCCCGTAGTATTTCTAAGTTTGACAGCACTTCCTGTCAGACTTATGAATGGAGCATTCCCTGCTCCGATTGGCTCTCCATGGCCCACGTGATCCCAGGGGACGCATCGAACTAACTGCGCCCCTGGGATACGCAAGCACTGCGTGCCGGCAGCTGGAGCAGGCCCCAGATCAGAATTCCACGGGGGCCCACAGCACAACAACTGGCGCGCAAGGTAAGTGCAGGTCGGGGGCTTGCACCCGCGGGAAGCCCCCGACCCGAATTTCTGGGCCAATATCCCCAGACTGGGATATTGCCATTTCTTGCAGCGACTTCTTACCCTCCAGAAGGCTGTTGTACATTATGACAATGCCACCCCATCTAGTGTTGCTGGGCAGCTTCAGTGTGGTGTTCTTGTTCTTTGTCGTTTGCTTGGAGTTGTAGGTTGCTGCAACTACCTGTTTTCCCCTGACATATTTAACAACTTGCTTGGCTCCCTTGTACAGTGTTTCCATGGTTCTCAAACCCATGATGTCCTTGAGGAGCAAGTTGAGTCCATGAGCTGCGCACCCAATAGACGTAATATGAGAGTAGGCCTTCTCCACTTGAGCCCAAGCAGCCTTCATGTTCGCAGCATTGTCAGTAGCTACTGCAAAGACCTTCTGTGATCCAAGATCGTTGATGACCGCTTTCAGCTCATCAGCAATGTATGTGCCTGTGTGTCTGTTGTCCTTCATGTCTGTGCTCTTGAAGAACACTGGGAGAGGAGTGGAGACGATGTAGTTTATGATGCCCTCCCCTCGTACATTTGACCACCCACCTGAGATAACTGCAACACAGTCTGCCATCTCTATTGTTTCTTTGAGCTTTCCTTGGACTCTGTTATACTTAGTCTCCAGCAAATAAGTAGACAAAACATGTCTGGTGGGAGGATAGTATGCAGGGCGAATAACATTGAAAAATCTCTTCCAGTACATATTGGCTGCGAGCATGAGAGGTGAGCCTATCGCATATACAGCTCAAGCAAGGCACTCATCTGCATTCTTCTGGCTATGGTTATCCATTGTATCAAAGAACCTTCCAAGTGGGCCAGGAGATGCTGATGATAAGGAGCCTGATGCTGAATGTGAACCATCATCTTCTTGAATGGAAACAGAGGAACTCTGGGCTGACTGCTGTGAGCTTTGAGTGAAGTTGTTGTATTTGGATAAATGCTGCTGCATCTTTGTGGCATTCTTTACATATGGCTTTGTACAGTGTTTGCACATGTACACAGTCTTTCCATCTTTAATGCCTGAGGTAAAATGCTTCCACACATCCGACGGTAAATGTGGCATTGTTCTATGCAGAGAAATAAAGGGCATTCGTCTCTGTGTCGAACTGCGGTCGATCAGCACGATTGCAATAGGGTGAGTAAATTTTTCCTGATGCGCCATGTGATGGAAGCATGACCTGAGCACGCACGACGCTACATCACCTCATCCACTCAACCAACCAATCAGAATACACTTGTTCACAGTCACACACAAAACTTGGAATTATTAAAACAAGCCAAGTAAGAAGATAAACATATATTGATTAAGAAATTCCTTAATAATTAAGATTCCATCTCTGTTAGTAATTTTAAGAGAGGACCTGTGGAAAAAAAATGAAAGAACTTAAAAAAAAACAATACTATGCTAGCATGTGCTTTTTGGGCAAAATTCCCAAGCTAAACTTCCCGTGGAAAATTTCCGGAAATTTACCAGAAACTTTCCACCCCTTCGCAACCCTAGTACAAAGGGATCTGAGTGTCCTTGTACACCAGTCACTGAAAGCAAACATGCAGGTGCAGCAAGCAGTTAGGAAGGCAAATGGTATGTTGGCCTTCATTGCAAGAGGATTTGAGTACAGGAGCAAGGATGTCTTACTACAGTTGTACAGGGCTTTGGTGAGACCACACCTGGAGTACTGTGTGCCGTTTTAGTCTCCTTACCTAAGAAAGGATATACTTGCCATAGAGGGAGTGCAGCAAAGGTTCACCAGACTGATTCCTGGGATGGCAGGACTGTCATATGAGGAGAGATTGGGTCGATTGGGCTTGTACTCGCTGGAGTTTAGAAGAATGAGAGGGGATCTCATTGAAACTTATAAAATTCTGACAGGACTGGACAGCCTAGATGCAGGAAGGATGTTCCCGATGGTCAGGGAGTCCAGAACCAGGGGTCACAGTCTAAGGATAAGGGGTAAGCCATTTAGGACAGAAATGAGGAGGAATTTCTTCACCCAGAGAGTGGTGAACCTATGGAATTCTCTACCACAGAAGGCTGTGGAGGCCAAGTCACTGAATATATTTAAGAAGGAGAGAGATAGATTTCTAGACACACAAAGCATCAAGGGGTATGGGGAGAGAGCGGGAATATGGTATTGAGATAGAGGATCAGCCATGATTGAAGGGGTAATAGGATTAGTGCGAAATTGTTGTGCTTAAGAAAAACAGTTCTTGAAACCACATCAATCTAAAACAGCTCTTGAAACCACATCAACCTAAAACAGTTCTTGAAACTACATCAATCTAAAACAACATTGTGTGCAAATTATGTTATGAACAGCCACCCCCGGATAATTGAATAATGTGTAACCTTTAAATTGATTGGATCTCCGAGGAGGTGTGGCAGCTAAAGGGTGTGTATAAACATGTGATCTCTGCGGTCCCGCAGATGATTGAATTATGTGGAAGTGGTGACATGTGACATCTGCGGCCCCGCAGATGATTGAATTATGTGGAAGTGGTGACATGTGACCTCTGTGGTCGGAAGGAATAAATACTGAACGTTTGAAGCATTCGGGTGAGACAGCCAGGAAAAGAGCTGCGGAGCTCTAAGTTGTCTCCCTGATCAGCCCACATAGGTACCTTTTGTTTGTCTGTAACTATTTGTCTGTCAAAACTGTTCGTTGTTGTGTGGGAGACTGTTGGACTATTTGAATCTTAATAAACTGCTTGACTCTTTATCCTTGGCAGGCTAGTGTGTGAAATTTATTGAAGTAATATTTTTCGCCACAACAATGATCATATTGAATGGCGGAGCAGGCTCGAAGGGCCGAATGGCCTACTGCTCCTATTTTTCTATGGTACTATGTCTCCTTCTAAGCATCTATGCTATGGCTTCTCTACACTCCATCATTCTCACTCAAACTCCAATTGTCTCCCTCATTGCAGGAAAAGAGAGCCCATAATAAGAGGGAGAGGGCTAGGACAAGAGGAGGGCCACCTTCAATTACCCATTTGACCAACGCTGAGGAGGCTGCCCTCGAAATAATTGGAAGTGATGAGGATCTGGAAGTGGGGGACGGTCAGCTGGGCGCAGCAGAGCAAGCTGGTGATAGAATAGATTTGCATCTCTCATTTACATTGCATGAGTGACTGATATGGCGTCTGATGCTCATACAGATTGACTTATGATCTGCACTATTCCATGTGCATGCTATGTTAATATCACATGTGTAACTCGTGCCTTTACTCCCCCACAGGACCACCGACAGTCCCCCTCCCCACTGTCCAGGAAGAAGAGCCGGAGCCAGAAGACTTCTCAGAGGAACCTGCAACCTCTGACAGCGCAGCATCAGCAGAATTAAGCACACCCAGCACCAGCGCAGATACGCACACCTCGGTGGGACCTTCGGGAGATAGAGTAGTGTTGTCACCTGGTGTATCACAGCTCACAAGAGAGCATCAGCAGATGGTGGAGACAGGGACAGCAGTGGAAAGTCCTCATCGGAGGCCGCAGGGTGCTCCCAGTTCTGCTCAACTGCATGTGGACCCTGTGCCTCCAGGTCCATCCAGAAAGAGAGTGGTGCTGGAACTCCAGGGACAGGTGCAGGATCCTCTGGCAGGTTTTGTCTCCAGGGTTACTGCGAGTGTAGATAGAATGGAGGAGTCCATGTCTACCATAAGCAGTGCCTTTGTGGAGGCAATGGCGCATGAATGCACCAAGAAGGATAGGATGGCAACCTCCGTGGAAAGGATGGCTACCTCCATGGAAAGGCTGGCTATGGTCATGGAGGAAATAATTCACCAGAGTCAGGAAAACATGGTGAATGTTCAGAATAGACTGACATCTCTGGAGGAGTGATAGGCTGCTATTGAGCTGAGAAACCAGAGCTTCATGGGAGTCCTTTTGAGTAGGACTGGCAGTGCAGAGATGGGTCCTCATGGCCCCCCTGATGTGCAGCAAGGTGCTGTCAAGCCACTTGCTAGCACTGAAGTGGGACTGACCCATGAGAGGGATGTTGGTTGCAGGCAACAAGGAAGTGGGGCTTCTCTCCAAGCGCTCACACTCCCATGCCACTGAGTAGCCCTCGGTCAGAGTCCTCACTCAACTGAGATGGGCGTCTCAGTCCCTACACAGACGCAGGAGGAGCAGACGGTTGCTGAGCCCTCACAAGCTCACAAACCCTGAGGCCACCCGCCAAAGGTGTCGAAGCAGGAGCAGTATCAAAGTGAGCAAGGTGCCTCCACATCTGCTGAAGCCACAGGGGAGGCACCACGTAGAAGCACGCGTAAGAGTAAGATAAAGCACAATTAGTCACAAGGGTAGTCATTTGGGTGTTCTATTCCGTTGTCTTTTGTTTTCTTTAATATTTGACATTTTCATAGTTTTGTGAATGGATTAAACAGAAGTGATGGCAAACAGTTGAAGTTCTGTCCTATGTGATCTCGGAAATGGAAGTTCCATGTTGAGGGCTCAGGGCAACTTGCATTGGTGGTAGTGAGAGTGATAGGAACCCACAGGCTCTTGTACATTGTGTATGGTGTGTTAAGAAGGTGCCAGCCACATTTGCAGAGTGGCGGCGTACCTGAGCAGGTGCAGACCGAGGTCCAAGAGCGGGGATAAAAGCAGCAGCAGACCTGCATCAACAAGAGTAAACGGCAGTGTGATCTGCAGCGGCGGCGGCAGTGCAGACCTGGGAGGAGCGGCGGCGGCGGTTTAAAGTGAGCCCGAGGTGCAGGTAGGCCCCACAGCAGCAGCAGCAGCGGCGGTAGTGCGGACCTGGGAGGAGCGGCGAGGTGGCGGCAGCGGTATAAAGTGAGTCCGAGGCGCAGGTAGGCCCCACAGCAGCAGCAGCAGTGGCAGCAGTGCGGACCTGGGAGGAGCAGTGAGGCGACGGCGGCAGCCTAAAGTGAGCCCGAGGCGCAGGTAGGCCCCAGAGCAGCAGCGGCGGCAGTGTGGACCTAGGAGGAGTGGCAAGGTGGCGGCGGCGGTATAAAGTGAGCCCGAGGTGCAGGTAGGTCCCACAGCAGCAGCAGCAGCAGTGGCAGCAGTGCGGACCTGGGAGGAGCAGTGAGGCGACGGCGGCAGCCTAAAGTGAGCCCGAGGCGCAGGTAGGCCCCAGAGCAGCAGCGGCGGCAGTGTGGACCTAGGAGGAGTGGCAAGGTGGCGGCGGCGGTATAAAGTGAGCCCGAGGTGCAGGTAGGTCCCACAGCAGCAGCAGCAGCAGCGGCGGCAGTGCGGACCTGGGAGGAGCGGCGTAGCGGCAGCTGCAGTATAAAGTGAGCCCGAGGCTCAGGTAGGCCCCACAGCAGCAACAACGGCGGCAGTGCGGACCTGGCAGGAGCGGCGTGGTGGCGGCGGCGATATCAACTCAGCACCGGCAGAATTTTCAAAGAGTGACGTCAGAAGTCAAACATGACGTTGGCACAAGGGGAGAGAGCTGATTGAGGCTGCTGTTGGGAGGAGCAGAGAGCGGCGGTACAGTGAGTACTTAAACTCACTTTCGCGGGCTTTTTTACAGAGGCCGGTGTCGGGAGGTGCAGAGAGCGGCGGTACAGTGAATACTTAAACTCACTTTCGCTTGCTTTTTTACAGAGGCCGGTGTCGGGAGGTGCAGAGAGCGGCAGTACACTGAGTACTTAAACTCACTTTCGTGGGCTTTTTTACAGAGGCCAGTGTCGGGAGGTGCAGAGAGCGGCGGTACAATGAGTACTTAAACTCACTTTCGCGGGCTTTTTCACAGAGGCCGGTGTCGGGAGGAGCAGAGAGCGGCGGTACAGTGAGTACTTAAACTCACTTTCACAGGCTTTTTTACAAAGGCCAGTGTTGGGAGGAGCAGAGAGCGGCGGTACAGTGAGTACTTAAACTCACTTTCGTGGGCTTTTTTTTACAGAGGCCAGTGTCGGGAGGAGCAGAGAGCGGCGGTACAGTGAGCACTTAAACTCACTTTCGCGGGCTTTTTTACAGAGGCTTACCAATCTCACAGACCCGCGGCGGCATTCCGGAGCCACGTCACGATTCAAAAAGTGATGCGGGCAAGAGGAAGCAGCTGATTGGGTGAGTATGGCTAGGTGAGTATTTATACTACTCTATAGTTTGAGAGTTAAGATTAATACTTTATAAAATTTAGATGGTCTTAATTTTTGTGGTAATAGTTTCTCAGGTCTCTGTTGTGTATCGGGGAGTGCTAGTAACCAAGGGCCCTTGAGTATATCAATTAATTGTAGTGTAATTAGTGGTATTGATTTGAATTAAATTAATTTAAGTTAATTAAAGAGTAAGTCATGGCAGGACAGCTCGGCCCCATGGCATGCTCCTCCTGCGCTATGTGGGAAATCAGGGACACTTCCTGTGTCCCTGATGACCATGTGTGCGGGAAGTGTATCCAGCTGCAGCTACTGATAGACCGCATTGTGGCACTGCAGCTGCGAATGGATACATACTGGAGCATTCGCGATGCTGAGGACATTGTGGATAGCACATTTAGGGAGTTGGTCACACCGCAGGTAAAGGAAGGGAATGGGTGACCACCAGGCAGAGTAGCAGGTGCAGGCAGGTAGTGCTGGGGTCCCCTGTGGCCACCCCCCTCTCAAACAGATATACCACTTTGGATATTGTTGAGGGAGATGGCTTATCAGGGGAAGGCAGCAGCAGCCAACTTCCTGGCATCATG
Organism: Somniosus microcephalus; assembly: GCF_052327205.1. Taxonomy (NCBI): domain Eukaryota; kingdom Metazoa; phylum Chordata; class Chondrichthyes; order Squaliformes; family Somniosidae; genus Somniosus; species Somniosus microcephalus. The sequence goes on along the minus strand of NC_140999.1, from coordinate 93,695,724 downwards.
GGTGGTTCTGCTGCACAGGACGGAAGGAAAAAGAGTGGGAGAGCTATAGTGATAGGGGATTCTATTGTAAGGGGAATAGATAGGCATTTCTGCGGCCGCAAACGAGACTCCAGGATGGTATGTAACCTCCCTGGTGCAAGGGTCAAGGATGTCTCGGGGCGGCTGCAGGGCATTCTGGAGGGGGAGGGTGAACAACCAGTTGTCGTGGTGCATATAGGTACCAATGATATAGGTAAAAAACGGGATGAGGTCCTAAAAGCTGAATATAGGGAGTTAGGAGGTAAATTAAAAAATAGGACCTCAAAGGTAGTAATCTCAGGATTGCTACCAGTGCCATGTGCTAGTCAGAGTAGAAATAGAAGGATATTTCAGATGAATACATGGCTAGAGGAATGGTGCAAGAGGGAGGGATTCAAATTCCTGGGACATTGGAATCGGTTCTGGGGGAGGTGGGACCAGTACAAACTGGATGGTTTGCACCTGGGCGGGACCAGGATCGATGTCCTAGGGTGTCGTGTTTGCTAGTGCTGTTGGGGAGGGTTTAAACTAAAATGGCAGGGGGTTGGGAACCTGTGCAGGGAGACAGGAAAGGGAAGCAAGGAGAGAAACAAAAGACAGGAAGGAGAAAAGCAAAAGTGGAAGGCAGAGAAATCAAGGGTGTAAATCAAACAGGGCTACAGTAAATAATAATTCTAAAAGGACTAAGAGTGTTAAAAAATCAAGCCTGAAGGCTTTGTGTCTTAATGCGAGGAGCATTCGTAATAAGGTGGATGATTTAGCTGCGCAAATAGAAGTAAACAGATATAATGTAATTGGAATTATGGAGACATGGCTCCAGGGTGACCAAGGCTGGGAATTCAACATCCAGGGGTATTCAATATTCAGGAAGGACAGGCAAGAAGGAAAAGGAGGTGGGGTAGCATTGCTGGTTAAAGAGGAGGTTAACACAATTGTAAGGAAGGATATTAGCTCTGATGATGTGGAATCTGTATGGGTAGAGCTGAGAAATACCAAGGCGCAGAAAACATTAGTGGGAGTTGTATACAGACCCCCAAACAGTAATGCTGAGGTTGGGGATGGCATTAAACGGGAAATTAGGGACACGTGTAATAAGGGCACAGCAGTTATCATGGGTGACTTTAATCTACATAGAGATTGGGCTAATCAAATTAGTAACAATACTGTGGAGGAGGAATTCCTAGAGTATATACGGGATGGTTTCCTGGACCAGTATGTCAAGGAACCAACTAGAGATCAGGCCATCTTAGACTGGGTATTATGTAATGAAAAAGGATTAATTAGCAATGTTGTTGTGCGAGGCCCCTTGGGGAGGAGCAATCATAATATGATAGAATTCTTCATTAAGATGGAGAGTGAAGTAGTTGACTCAGAGACTAGGGTCCTGAATTTAAATAAAGGAAACTACGATGGTATGAGGCACGAGTTGGCTAGGATGGATTGGGGAACATTACTTAAAGGGTTGATGCTGGATAGGCAATGGCAAACATTTAAAGATCGCATGGATGAACTACAGAATTTGTTCATCCCTGTTTGGCATAAAAATAAAGGAAAAAAGGTGACTCAACCGTGGCTAACAAGGAAAATTAGGGATAGCATAAGATCCAAGGAGAGGACATATAAATTGGCCAGAAAAAGCAGCAAAACTGAGGACTGGGAGCAGTTTAGGATTCAGCAAAGGAGGACAAAGGGATTAATTATGAGGGGGGAAATAGAATATGAGAGTAAGCTTGCAGGGAACATAAAAACTGACTGTAAAAGCTTCTATAGATATGCGAAGAGAAAAAGATTGGTGAAGTCAAGCGTAGGTCCCTGGCAGTCAAAATCAGGGGATTTTATAATGGGGAACAAAGTAATGGCTGACCAATTAAATACATACTTTGGTTCTGTCTTCACAAAGGAGGACACAAATAACCTTCCAGAGATTTCGGGGAACATAGGGTCTAATGAGAGGGAGGAATTGAATGAAATCAGTATTTGTAGGGAAATGGTGTTAGGGTAATTGATGGGACTGAAGGCCGATAAATCCCCAGGGCCTGATAATCTACATCCTAGGGTACTTAAGGAAGTGGCCCTAGAAATAGTAGATGCATTGTTGGTCATCTTCCAAAATTCTATAGACTCTGGAATAGTTCCCATGGATTGGAGGGTAGCTAATGTAACTCCACTATTTAAAAAGGTGGTAGAGAGAAAATGGTGAATTATAGACTGGTAAGCCTGACATCGGTAGTGGGGAAAATGCTAGAGTCCATTATAAAAGATGTAATAGCAGAGCACTTGGAAAACATTGACAGGATCGGACAAAGTCAACATAGATTTAAAAAAGTTAAATCATACTTGACTAATCTACTGAAATTTTTTAAGGATGTAACTGGTAGAATAGATAAGGGAGAACCAGTGGATGTGGTGTATTTGGGCTTTCAGAAGGCTTTTGCTAAGGTGCCGCATAAGAGATTGGCGTGCAAAGTCAAGGCACATGGGATTGGGGGTAAGGTACTGACTTGGATAGAGAACTGGTTGGCAGACAGGAAGCAAAGAGTTGGAATAAACGGGTTTTTTTCCGAGTGGCAGGCAGTGACTGGTGGGGTACCGCATGGATCGATGCTAGGACCCCTATTCAAAATATATAATAATGATCTAGACAAGGGAACTAGATGTAATATCTCCCAATTTTGCAGACAACACAAAGCTGGGTGAGCGTGAGTGCTGTGAGGAGGGTGCAGAGAAACTCCAGTATGATTTGGACAGGTTGGGTGATTGGGCACATGCTTGGCAGAAGCAGTATAATGTGGATAAATGCGAGGCAGAAACAGGAAGACAGATTATTATCTGAACGGCAATAGATTGGGAAAAGGGGAAGTGCAATGAGACCTGGGTGTCCTTGTGCACCCATCGCTGAAGGTAAGCATGCAGGTGCAGCAGGTGGTTAAGAAGGCAAATGGTATGTTGGCCTTCATAGCGAGAGGATTCGAGTATAGGAGCAAGGATATCTTGCTGCAGTTGTACAGGGCCTTGGTGAGACCACACCTTGAGTATTGTGTGCAGTTTTGGTCACCTTATCTGAGGAAGGATGTTCTTGCCATGGAGGGAGTGCAGCGAAGATTCACCAGACTGATACCTGGGATGGCAGGAATGACGTATGAAGAGAGATTGAGTCGACTAGGCTTATATTCGCTAGAGTTTAGAAGAATGAGAGGGGATCTCATTGAAACTTATAAAATTCTAACAGGACTAGACAGACTAGATGCAGGAAGGATGTTCCCGATGGCGAGGGTGTCCAGAACCAGGGGTCACAGTCTAAGGATAAGGGGTAAGCCATTTAGGACTGAGATGAGGAGGAATTTCTTCACCCAGAGAGAGGTGAACCTGTGGAATTCTCAGTTGAGGCCAACTTATTAAATATATTCAAGAAGGAGTTAGATATATTTCTGAAGGCTAAAGGGATCAAGAGATGTGGAGAGAAAGCAGGGACAGGGTACTGAATTTGGATGATCAGCCATGATCTCATTAAATGGCGGAACAGGCTCGCGGGGCCGAATGGCCTACTGCTGCTCCTATCTTCTATGTTTCTATGTCACAGGTAAGGCAGGTAAGTGATTGGTAGTGACTGTGGGCTAAGTTTTAAGTTAACATATAACTAAATTTTAAAAACTAAACTTAACTAAATTAATTTAACAAACTAAACGAGGTAAATAATTTGATTAGCACTAAACTAATTAATAAAATAAAATAATGGGAGAACAGGAGATGTGTTGCTGCTGTAATATGTGGGAGCTTGTGGACATTTTTGTCCAGGGCGACTACATCTGTGGTAAGTGTCTGCGGCTCAAGGGACTTCAGCTCCGAGTTGAGGAGCTGGAGTCCGAGCTGCAGATATTGCGAGACATCAGGGAGGGTGAATATTATGATCACTGCTCCCCAGAGGTTATTAATTAACTATCTCATTGCACAATACTAGATCTAAAATCGCCAATTCCCTCGTAGGTTCCTTGACATACTAATCTAGAAAACTATCTTGAATGCATTCCATGAACTCTTCCTCTGCACTATTACTGCAAATTTGGTTTGCCCAGTCTATATGAAAGTTAAAGTCCCCCATGATTACTGTATTACCCCTGTTACATGCATCTCTAATTTCCTGATTTATACTGTGCCCGACACTACAACTACTGTTAGGGGGCCTATAAACCACTCCCACTAGTGTTTTCTGCCCCTTGTTTCTTAGCTCCACCCAAACTGATTCTACATTTTGTTTTCCCGAGCCAAGATCCTTTCTCTCTACTATTTAATTTGTCTCTACTATCTTTATCCCCTCCTTTATCGGTGGAAGTGCCACAGAAAGCCTGGAAATTCTGGCGTTTCCGTGCTGTTCCGCCGAAGTTATGATGGATGATCGGGAAATACACCCTCTATGTCTTTATTGTTGAAGGACCACAGAAGGCAGTGGAGGCCAATTCATTGAATGTATTCAAGAAGGAGTTGGATATATTTCTTAAGGCTAAAGGATCAAGGGGTATGGGGAGAAAGCAGGGACCGGGTACTGAATTTGGATGATCAGCCATGATCGCATTGAATGGCGGAGCAGGCTCGAGGGGCTGAATGGCCTACTCCTGCTCCTATCTTCTATGTTTCTATGTTTCTATGAAGTGGGCCTGTAGATCTTTATGGGTCGATTTCATATTGCCCTTACCAGTGGAGTGATTGGGGATGCTAGCACAGAGTAATTTTTGTTACAGGCACTCTTCTGAGCTTTAATCCTTATTGCTTTCACATCTGCTAAATGTCAGATGATTCTTTTATGAGTAAATACTTCAAGACCCTTTTTGGAGTAACAACTTCACAAATTAAATGGTCCAGAACAGGGAAGACAAGTGGCAGGCCTAAAAATCTGGCCAGTATAAACATTTTTAAACTGTTATTGGAAATGTAAAGGGGCCTATCAAAACTCATTGTTTTGCTCATTTTGGTTTAAAAAAACTAACCTTTTTATGTCTTTCTTCCTTTGTTTTAGTTCAATATATTTCAGCATGTTTGCAGTTTTGCTCTCATGAAGTTCCATTGTATTTAATGTGCAGGAAACAGCAGTCATATAATTTAGGAAAAAAATCTTTACTTGAATTTTCAAACAATCATCACAAAACAGTTTTGTGTTTTATGGCTTTCCTTGTAGAATAGTTGGTAAATTCACTGTCTAGTGTGAAACTGAGCTTTACAGACCAGAGGTCTCAGGTTCAATTCTGGACCCTGCTGAGTTCGCCAATCTTGCTCAATGAGGCAGTAGGGATACTATGATTGGTCTCAACATCCCACTGCCTTGCTATCTTTCCATAGCCCTGTATCTTCCTTTACTTCAAATATTTATCCAATTTTGTTTTTAAAAGATGCAATTGTCTCTGCTTCAATCAGTTCTTGTGGCACTCTAATTTAAGAACATTTCTCCTAAGACCATTCTTTTACTGACTCCCCAACCAGAGGAAATAGTCTTTCTCTATTCTCAAAGCCATTCATAATTTTAAAAACCTCTATTAAATCTCATACTTGGCATCATCCTGGTGAATCTACCTATGGATAGGGCTGCCATTTGGCCAGTTTTTCACTGGCCCAGTTAGATTTTTGGAATTGCTGCCAAGTTAGTTTTGACGACAATACATGGCCATTTTGTTTAAATATTGCCTGTCAATGACTTCTGATCTAACCATTCAGGTGGCAACCCTAGTACCAGAGGTCATCTGATGTCTAAGGAAACACATCCCAGAGAGATCCAACCATATTCAGGAGAGAAAGCACGAAAAAAAAGCATGTTTCATGATTGGTGCAGACTCAAAGTCAGGTTGACCAAGCAAGTCCCAGATTAGGAGATTAGGGCCTAGAAATTGGGTATAGCCCCGCTTGGGGCGTTAGATTCGGCGCTGCGCAAATTTTATAGCCAGACGCAACTTATCACCAACTCGCGCGATATTGGGTTACAGCACCCCTAAAGGTGATTGAGGTGCTAAATCATGCGTTGCACTGGACTCCTAAGGCGCTAACCTGGCGGCGCAACCCAATATCGGGGCGGGCGGGAGCAGCACAGGTGCTCTCAATTACCGATGACCACGAGTGTGGTGTATGTGCCTTTAAGAGCAATTGTGGTGTATGTGCCTTTAAGAGCCCCAGGTGTGCGTAATGCCGGTAATTGCCACTTGGGCTATATAAGCCTGTATATTGTGTATATCCTTTAGAACTCCCCCCCGCCAGACTTGCTTAGTAAATACCTATGAACCAACTCCTGTCTTCAGTGTCTTTATCTACACACGGACACTACAGTGGCGATGAAGTGGAAACGGACTTACCTGCAATTCGGCAGCACCTCAAGGACATCGATTCCTCCAGCGTCCAGAAGACTCAAGGAAGTAAGAAAAACTGTGGTTTCACCAGCTGGCCAAGCTGGTGTCAGGTACTGCGCTAATCCTTCCTGGGTGTCAGGCTGGGGCTCCAGCGGCGGGCTCTACAGCTGAGACAGGCAGCGAAATCGGAGGCAAGCAATAACGGACTGGGAGGGTGCACTCGGGAGACGGCCGGCGCGGCAAGCAGGTCAGAGTTTAGACCTCCGTCGGGAACGAGTCTCCAACAGTGAATAAACGGAAACCACAGTAAAGCAGCGTTGTTATCGGTAGCAGCGGCGGGAAAGCGCGGGAAGCGCCATATCGTTGCTACAGAGAGAAAAAAAAAAAGCGCGGGAAGCGCCATATCCTTTCTGAAATGCCTAAATCTGGTAATATTGATGCTTTTGATGGCGAAATAGAAGATTGGACCACATACGTGGAAAGAGTAGAGGTTTATTGCACTGCAAATGGAATAGCAGATGAAAAAAAAGCTTCAGTACTTCTGAACTTAATGGGCGCGAAGACATACGGGCTGTTACGAAACTTAATCACTCCAGCCAAACCAAAGGACAAGAATTTTAAAGAAATTGTGGATACCCTGCAGGAGCATTTAAACCCAACACCGCTGCTGATAGCGGAACGATTCAAGTTCTTCAAGAGAAATCAACACAAGAATGAAAGTAACGCTGATTACCTAACCGAATTAAGAAAGCTATCAAAGTACTGCCAATTCGGAGCAGGACTATCGGATTATCTTCGAGACAAATTCGTTTGCGGTCTCTTAAGTGAAGGAACACAAAAAAGACTGCTTTCTGAAAAAGATTTAACATTGGACAAAGCTTTCAGTATGGCTGTATCATACGAAGCAGCAGCAAAAGGAGCTGCAGAGATACAACAAAAGACACAGGACTTCGGCACCCATGAAATGACACAGGAGTTCGGAAGATGTTATCGCTGCGGCAGATCCACCCATAACCAGAGGGACTGCTGGTTCAAGAGCAAAGCATGCAGGCAATGCGGTAAGATTGGACACATTGCACGGGTATGCCAATCTGGACAGAATAAATCCACGGACAGAAAACAAAAAATCAATAAAGAAAAATACAGGAAGGTACAAATGATGACGGACAATAGCTCCGAAGACCCGAATAGCGATAGCGACTCCGGAAACAAGAGACTAAGCTGTCTCAAATTACATAATGTACTTGCCAAAGAGGATTACCAAACCATTTGGGTTACCCTCACAATAGCAGGGTCCCCAGTTAAAATGGAGCTAGATACAGGATCAGCTCTAACCGTAATAAATCGACGAGATTACGAGAGGCTATTTTCGCATATACCTCTAAAAGACACATCCATTATCTTAAAAACATATACGGGGCAGAAAGTATACCCCAAAGGAAAAATAAGGGTGCCTGTGGTATACAACGGCAAAGAAATACCAAAGTTGTATTTATACATTCTACAAGATGGTGGTCCACCGTTGTTGGGACGTGAATGGATAAGGAAGATACGTTTAGACTGGCACTCCATTCAGGCACTGATGGTGACCAGTAAGGAAAAAAACAATGATGACATCATACCTGAACGATTAAAAGACATCTTGGCCAACGCCAAAGAAGTGTTTCAAGAGAAACTAGGAACCTTGAAAGGCATCACCGCCTCAATAAAAGTGGACGATGCAGCAATTCCCAAATTTTTTAAGGCAAGACCGGTACCATACGCAATACGTCCGGCGGTCGAGGCAGAGCTGGAGAATTTGGAAAAGGCAGGCGTATTATCCAAAATAGATTGGAGCGAATGGGCAACACCCATCGTTCCAGTCATGAAAAAGGCATTGAAAAATAACTCTGAGGAACAGAGAAAAATTCGCATCTGTGGGGACTTTAAGGTGACTGTAAACCCGGTCCTTCACATGGTACAGTATCCTCTTCCGAGGATAGAAGATATTTTCGCCTCACTATCCGGAGGGAAACGTTTCACAAAAATTGACTTGGCACAGGCCTATCTACAGATGGAGGTTGAGGAGACCTCTAAAAAGTATCTCACAATAAACACACACAAAGGCCTGTACCAGTACAATCGACTGGTTTTTGGAGTAGCATCAGCTCCAGCTATCTGGCAAAGAGCTATGGAGCAAGTCCTGCAAGGGATTCCGGGGACTCAATGCTACCTAGACGACATCCTTATAACAGGAGAAAATGACAACGAGCACCTTGCCAATTTGGAGCAGGTGCTCACTAGGCTGAAAGAACGGGGCCTACGAGCAAATCGCCCCAAGTGCGAATTTTTCCAAAATCAGATATCATATTGTGGCCACATAATTAATAAGGAAGGGTTGCATAAGTCACCTGAAAAAATTGAAGCAGTTATAAAAGCCCCAGCACCTGAAAATGTTTCACAATTAAGGTCATTCCTGGGGTTAATAAATTACTATCATAAATTTTTACCGAACTTATCAACTATTCTACACCCTCTTAATGATCTTCTACAGACAGGAGTGATTTGAAAATGGAACGAAGACTGTAAACGTGCCTTCCATAAATGTAAAGACTTAATCACATCCGAGAAAGTTTTGGCTCATTACAACCCATCACTACCAATCAGACTGGCGTGCGATGCATCCCCTTATGGCATAGGAGCAGTATTATCCCATAAATTCCCTGATGGCTCAGAACGGCCAATAGCTTTTGCGTCACGCTCATTAAACTCAGCTGAGCGTAACTATGCCCAAATAGACAGGGAAGCACTCAGCCTGGTATGGGGAGTGAAGAAATTCAACCATTACCTACACGGACAAAAATTTACCTTGCTGACTGACCATCAACCCCTCATCTCCATATTCAACCCTAAAAAAGGTGTTCCCATTATGACGGCACAAAGATTACAGAGGTGGTCCCTTTTTCTAGGGGCACACCAATACAACATTGAATACAAAGGGTCAAAACAGCATGGGAATGCTGACGGTTTATCGCGCCTACCATTGCCAACGATAGAAGAGGCACCTACAGTAGACCCAGTAGAGATATTCCACTCTACCATAGTGGAATGTCTACCGGTGACAAATTCTGCCATTGAAAGGGAGACAAGAAATGACCCTACTCTCTCACGGGTCTACGATTTAACAGTGAAGGGATGGCCAGCACATGGCGAACCATTGTTGCCAGCATTCTCGCAAAGAAGAGAACAACTGTCAGTGTGCCGAGGAACCTTGATGTGTGGATCCAGAGTGGTGATTCCACCCAAACTCCAGGATAAAGTACTAAAGGAGCTTCACGAGGGGCATCTGGGTGGAGTGAAAATGAAGAACCTAGCTAGAGCGTTTGTATGGTGGCCAGGTATCGATGGAGACATCGAAGACATGACCAAGAGTTGCCTAGGATGCCAGAAGGTCCAAAATGCTCCGCCACAGGCCCCTCTACATCCATGGGAGTGGCCCTCATCTCCCTGGCAAAGGGTGCACATCGACTTTGCTGGTCCATTTATGGACTCAATGTTCTTAATCGCAGTTGATGCACATTCCAAGTGGCCGGAGATAATAAAGATGTCCTCCACCACCACGGAAAAAACCATCACAGTATTAAGGACCATATTTGCCAGGAATGGGCTGCCGGAACAGATATGTTCTGATAATGGACCGCAATTTGTGTCCGAAGAATTCAGAAAGTTCTTAAAGAACAATGGGGTAAAGCACTACACGTCCGCCCCATACCATCCCGCCACCAATGGATTGGCTGAAAGGTTTGTCCAGACCTTCAAGAAGGCCATAAAGGCCATGGGTAATGAAGACATAAAACTTCAGCACAAGGTGGATAACTTCTTATTTGCATATAGGAATGCAACACACATGGTTACCAACCAAACTCCCGCCATGATGTTCTACAATAGAAACCTAAGATGCCAGCTGGATTTGGTCAAGCCCAACATCCGAAGGGACGTGGAGAACCGGCAGTTTCAGGGCATGAATGAAAGGCCAACTAGGGCCTTTCAGATAGGCCAACCGGTTTTGGCCCGGGACTACCGTACCGAGAAATGGCAGCCTGGAACTATCTGCACACGACTAGGACCACTGATGTATACCGTGGACATCGGAGAAAGCATAATAAGGCGCCATGCTGACCAAATCATCAAGTCATCCGAAAAGGGACAACCTACACCACCACTCTATACATCTAACGATGAAGTAGAGATACCCATATCTACCTCCGATCCGGTGATACTGGAACCCGATGAACCCAACACTGGCATTCAAGCCGAATCAGCCTTGCCAGAAGAACCTACTACACCACCAGAAACTACTACACCCCCGAGACGTTATCCGGACCGAGTCAGGAAGCCTCCTGAGAGACTAACTTATAATTAATTAATACAGCAATGTATATTATTTTGCATATAACATGTAATTAATAATTACTTAAAAATATGATGTACCGGTTAACTAAAAGGGGAGGAATTGTGGTGTATGTGCCTTTAAGAGCAATTGTGGTGTATGTGCCTTTAAGAGCCCCAGGTGTGCGTAATGCCGGTAATTGCCACTTGGGCTATATAAGCCTGTATATTGTGTATATCCTTTAGAACTCCCCCCCGCCAGACTTGCTTAGTAAATACCTATGAACCAACTCCTGTCTTCAGTGTCTTTATCTACACATGGACACTACAACGAGATTTCCAGGCGCCGGCCAGCTCTTAAAGGGGTGGGTGAGTAAGCATCAGCAGCCACACTCTGCGCCTTGTAGGCCTGAAAATCGGAGCAGGCCATTGTCTGGCGCAAAAAACTTGGAGAAGATGGAGAGGGTGAGGCAGAGAGCAGAGCACTTCACCAATGGGGCATTGGAGGAATTGGTGGCTGCAGTGGAGCGCCGGAGAGATGTACTCTACCCCGACAATGGCAGGAGGCCTAATCAAAAGGAATACCGCCGAGCTTGGAGGGATGTTTCTCAGAGGGTCAACTCCAGCAGCATGGTGACCAGGAGCCCTGTGCAGTGCAGGAAGAAATTCAATGACCTCACTCGGGTCGTGAGGGTGAGTGGTGTTTATGCAAACTTCTGCATCCCTCCATCTGCACCTGACTTTATGGCTACAGGGTGCGCGATGCCCCAATGACCATGTGTCAGCAAGCACCCATAGCCCTTTCTGGGCACACACATGCACATTTGACTCAGGGCATCGTGTAAGGGCTCTTCCACCATGGGGGGCATGAGATGATAACTCAGGGCATCATGTAAGGGCTCTTCCACCATGGGGGGCATGAGATGATAACTCAGGGCATCATGTAACATAACTTCCCGTCCTTTCTCTTGCAGGCCAAGCTAGCGAGGAGCCGCAAGGACCAGCTTCGCACCGGAGGAGGACGTCCTCAACTGCAGACTCTAATGGATCTTGAAGAGAGAGTCCACCAGATTGTTGGAGGCCATCTGACTGGTCCTGTCACCACTGCAGCTGCCGACCCCATTGTCCACAGCGATGGTAAGGTCCTCACCTTTTACAGCTGTCTCCTTCCACTTGTTCCCCCCACCAGCATGCTTTCTCACTGTGGACCCATGTCATAGCATTGCCGCAATCTTGCATCCCTTGCTGCCAAGCTGTCCTTTCGCTAAAGCCACTCTTCAACCTCCCTGCTTTCAGATGCAGCATCACCAGCTCGGGAGCCGGGCCCTCAAGCTGCCAGTGCCACTGCCTCCGGAGGCGACGATCAGGGGGAAGCCGGACCATCCGTGCCAGCCTCAGGGGAGCCAACCCATCTGGAGACTGGGGATAGTAGTTCCCTGGAGGGGAGGGGGGGGTCTCTGATGAGGAGCCAGTTGCAGGAACCAGCGGGCTGCAGCCACGCGAGGGGGGGTAGGGAAGCTCGGGGGCCGTCTCCCCGGAGGGCGAGGCAGGCCACGATGACTGCTGCACAGAGTGCAGAGGAGGTGCGTAGCCTTGCCGAGATGAGCGCCCAGGCCCGGCTCAGGCACACTGAGCTGATAGCTGCAGTGGGGAGGATGCCTGACTCGATCGACACACTGGCAAAGAGTGTGCTGGACTTTGGGGCAGCAATGGAAAGGACTGTCCAGGGCTTCGGGACAGCAATGGAAAGGACTGTCCAGGGCTTCGGGCCATCCCTGGAAAGGTCTGTCCAGGGCTTGTCCGAGGCAGTGGAAAGGACTGTCCAGGACTTCTCCGAAGCACTGGCACCTGCCACGCAGGTCCTCAGTGCTGCCACGCAGTCACTTGCTGGCCTCGTGCAGACGCATAGAGGCCACGCGAACACTCACTGCTGTCACCCTAGCTGCATCAGGCAGGATTACCCGGGGCCCTTGCAGCACCACAGCAGGCCATGAATCTGTGGACCAGACGATTGTGGCGGATGCTGCGGTGCTGCCCTGTCAGAGTGCCAGTGTGTCGGCTGACCACGGAGCAGGTGTCCTCTCTCGGCATGTAAGCATTCCTGATGCCACCACTGGAACGTCTGCACTGCAGCTGCCACCACCTGCAGGACAGACTGCCTCCAACCATGCGCAGTTGGAGCAGCCAGCTTCCGGGCCCACCAAGCCCAGAGGTCGTCCAGGCCATCCCTCAGGGGCTTCTGCACTTCCAGACACTCTGCAGGCGTCCCCCAGCCTTGACGCAGCCACTGGGGTCCAATTAAGGAGGAGCTGCAGGGAGGGAAGGGGCCGATCTCGTAAGAGAAGTCGATCTCCATCAAGGGGTCAACAGTAGAGGGAGGTGCTGAGACGTCTCTTTTGTAGAAGTCAAGGCCGTCCACACCTGCTGTGATTGTTTGTCATGGTTTGGTTCGTCTCGCGGGTTTGCCAGACAGTTATGTGTTAGTTCGTTAGTTATGCTTTCTGTTGCCAGTACGTTGTCATGCTGGAAGGAAGCACTTTTTTGAAAATAAAGAAAATGTTTTATTTACAATGCAGCTCTAGACTATTTACAAGCATGGTGGCCTTCATAGGCTTTGAGCGAACCGACGGGCACTGTTCCAATCACACCCCGCATTCCATCAGAGGGGCCTAGAACCGAGTCCTTATGAGCCTCTGACGGACGGCCCTTCCAGTTTCTGGAGCCCTCCCATCTTCCTCCCCCTCCTCCTCCTCCTCCGCCTCCTCGTCCGTCTGCTCCTCCTCCTCCTCCTCCTCCTCCTCATCCGCCTGCTCTGCTGGACCTTGAGGGTCGGCTGGCATTGGCTGGGTGTGTCAAATGGCCAGGTTGTAGAGCATGCAGCAGACCACGACGATGCGCACCACTTGCTCCGGCGAGTACTGTAGGGCACCCCCTGAATGGTCGAGACATCGGAAACACTGCTTGAGGACACCAATTATGTGCTCCACAATGTTCCTGGTCGCCTGATGGCTGCTGTTGTAATGCTCTTCTGCTGGGGTGCTGGGCAAACGGAGCGGGGTCATGAGCCATGGGCAGAGAGGGTAGCCCTTGTCACCAAGAAGCCAGCCTCGTGGGTGAGCCGGGGCCTCAAAAAGGTCAGCCACTGAGGTCTGCCGCAGGATGAACGCGTCGTGGCTGCTGCCAGGGAATTGTGCGTTGACCGCCATGATCATCTGCCGGTGGTCACAGACCAGCTGCACATCGAGGGAGTGGAACCCCTTGCGGTTGCGGTACTCCTCGGGATTCTGTAATGGCGCCCGCAAAGCCACGTGTGTGCAATCAATGGCCCCCTGCACCATGGGGAAGTCCGCAATAGCCGCGAAGCCCTGCGCGCGCTCCCCCTGCTTCTCCAGGGTCAAAGGGAAGGTGATTAATTCCCACCTCCTTCTATAGAGGGCAGCTGTCACTTGCCGGATGCAGCAATGCACCGCAAATTGAGAGATATTTGATATGTCCCCTGTAGCTGCCTGAAACGATCCACTAGCGAAAAAGTTTAGGGCAACAGTGACTTTGACGGCCACTGACAGAGAGGTCCTGCACCGTAGCCGTGGCTGCAGATCTTCAGCAAGCAGGTGGCACAGCTCAGTCACAACATCCTTACCGAATCTGAGCCTTTGCAGACACTGCTCCTCCGACATGGTAAGGTATGACACCTGCTGCCTGAAAACCCTGGCAGCGTACGGTCGGATTTGGTGACGTCCATTGCCCCTCCTCCTTCTGGCCAATCCCGGCCCTCTCTCCCTCCGCCTCTGTGCCCTTGCCAGATGTTCAGCCAGGAGGACGTTCCCCTCCAAAGCAGCTCCCATTATAAAGTGAGACAAGTAAGACGCAGTAATCTCTCAAGATCAAAGTGTTCTGGACAGGGCTGAAGGTCCAAAGGCACCGCTGGCTCAATGAAAAGAACGCTCTCCCACTGAAGGTCAGCAACTCTCTCCAGCAACGAGCAGGATGCCCACCCCAAATGGCTGCGGCTTTTATACTACTGCTGTCCCCTTTAAAGAGCGCCCCCCGAGTTCGACAAGGACCTGGGAACGTTCCATCCAACTGTCACTATTAGCGCCAGGCGGAGCGGAGGCGGGCGCCACTGAATTTCCGGTCCGGGGCACCAAAAAGGCGTTGCACACTGAAATGACGTCATGATCTGCCTGCGCCCGCGGGCGCTATGATTTAGCGCCGGCGGTAAAAGGCTACCCAATATGGCAGGAGGCGCTGGGTTCACTGCGCCCGCCCGAAAATGGGTAATGCCCCAATTCTCGGGCTCTTTAGGCGCTAATCGCTGGCACTAGCAACCAAATTTCTCCCCCTAGGGCATCTATAGCAGAGGTTTTCAAATTAAGGCACTGACCTGCAAGAGAGCCTGAGACTAGAAGGATTGGCTGGAATTTTCCCCTAAACGGGTGGGTTTGCAGCGTGGGGGCAGTTAAATTGTTAAAAGTGGGATTCCTGACCTGATCCCGCCTCCAACCCGCCTACTTCCGGTTTCCCCCCAGAGGCGGGACAGTGGGTGGGCAGCCAACCCGCTGCCAGGGGGCGTTACCCCAATTTAAATATTGTAATGAGGCTGGAAGTCTCTTTTCCCCTCCATTTTAAATTTAACTGACTGGGGGTGGGTTTCACCCAAGTTGTGAAACCCGGCAGTTAAACGATGGCAGGAACTGCTGCATCCAGGAGGAAAGTGGCTTCATACCTACCTCCTGGATCCAGGGACCCAACCATAGCAACCCCCCGTGATCAGAGGTCCCCCCCATGAGTCCTCCCCAACCCCCAGGCTCCCCATCGATGATGATGAGGCCGGCCACTATCCTTCGCCACCACCCCCACCCACCATCCCTGGCCGACTGCCCCTGATCGCTGACTCCCTTTCCCTTTGAACGCTGAACCTCCCCCGGCGATCCTGGACCCCCCGATCCCGCACCCCTTCCTCCGATGTCCCGAACCCCCTGATTCCGGACCCTCCTCTGGCAATCCGGACTGGCGACGTCAACTGACCTCTCGCCTCTCAAGCTGGCTGGCTGTGGGCAGGAATCCCAGGCCTGAGATTCAAATTAAGCGCTGCCGGTAAAATCGGCAGGGCCTGTGGGAAACCCGGCCTCCCGGGCAACCCGCTCGCCTCGGAGCCCCCCCACCCCCAACCTGCCTACCTGGAGAAAACCGCAGCCATTGAATTTGAAATAGGCACATTGCTCCAGAAAGAAGCTACTTGCCAGTCACAGAGATTTTCTTTGAAATTAAATAATATTCCTACTGTTAGAATACATTTTTTTTAACGTATTCTTTTTCAACCTGTATCCTGGACCAATGCATAATAGATTGTGAATGCATTAAACACAGGAGCTCCCTGTGCTAACACCCAGCTCGTGTAAAGCAGCTGAAGAATACGGTCTCCTTAAATTAAGTCACCTATAACAATGTTTGCTGACAGACACGTCCTGCCAATAAATCCACAAAATGAGAGATGGAGTGGTTTGATCTGCGATTACTTTTATGTAGTAGACACTCCATATGGAAGCGAACCAGTTGGCCAGCTATTTTATGTTAAAGCTACAGTTGATTAAAAGCACATTTTTAAGCCCCGGGGATCAGGATCTACTATTCTCATTTACTGTATTTATTTGTTTCAACAGTGCATGCAAAGTCTGCTTTAGCTGAGCAAGTCAGGCCCTTGCATTACCCCAGTGATTCTCACAGGCTGCTGTGGTTGTCAACATTTAGTACATGCCTCCACCTTCTTTGGTTTACTGGATATTAGTAAAGAGGGTCTGCTAAAGTTTATCACAATTTTTGCAGATTCACAGTTGTACTGAAATAGAGTTTTAATTGGTTGTGGTCTGGCATTGAAACAGCAAATGTACTGGGATTTCATGCTGTCTGCTGGATTTGATGGGTGTGCTGCAATTTCACACTTGCATTTGATAGGTTTTGCTATATTTGATGGGTATGCTCCGATTTCACACAACTGTGTTGGGATTTCACACTTTGTGTTTCATTTGATGGCTGTACTGGGTTTTCACGCTCTGCTGGATTTGATGGGTATGTTAGCATTTAACACTGTGCTAGATTTTATGAGTGTGCTTGGTTTTACACACGCTGTAGGGGGTTTCTCTTGCTTGCTCTGGTCTCCTGCCAGGCTTCTTGCAATAATTACCCGTGAGTGGTTCGACCCACTCGCCCCTACGGTTCTAGACCTTGGACTTAGGTGCAGGGAACTGTAGTGCAGAGAAAAACTCAATAGACCAGGTCGAATAGCACGAAATGGATGCCTTTATTGAACAGTTTGCAGCATTATAAAATACATGTCATATGCACAGATTAAAGCAACTGCAAGCATGCACACATCTATAAACTTAGCTCTATAGAAATGGGGAACACACGGCACATCGTGAAAGGGGTAACACATTACAATTACCCTTAACCCCCTCCCCTAAACCTAACTAAGTTTCGATTTGAGGGACTCGGGATTATGCTCACCACTTTAAGAATTGCGAAAAAGGCTTTGCAGCCTTTCGACACAGCTCTCCGTCGTCACGTGGGTTTGGAAGCTTCTGGCGCAGCTTGTTTTCCTCTTGGTTCTCCTGCGATGGAGGCAGCCGATACAGCCTTGGTGAGCGCTCGCCACGGATGGATCTGTTATCGATGTGATGTTGAAGAACTGGATGCACACTCCGGGACCTGAGTGTCTTCTTCTCCGGCCTGGGTCGTCGATGATCTCCCGACAAAAGTACCCGGGCCTCCCTCGTCGTCTTCCCGTCGTGGCCGGGCCTTGCCTGGCCGAGCCTCCCAAAGTCGCGGAACACACGGCTGAACACCCCGCTGGACACCGTTTACCGAACCACGAACCGAACACGTTCCGAATCGAAGTACCGATGGACTTTACTCAATCCACAGTTATACTTTTTTGGAACATTCTTATCTCCCGCCAAATCATAGTCCTGTCTTTGTAATAATTTTGGCGGGCAGAACTCTCTGCAGGGGTGTTTTGTCTTCATAACGGGAGTCGGTGATAGCTTAACTGGCCTTCCTGGGCCGATAATGTCTTTGCTTTGTTACCGTAACTCGGTTTGTATATTGATCGGTCTGGAGATTGCCCTGGATGGCTGTTAAACGGCTTCTCTTTGTACAGTGTAATGGGTTAAAGCGTTCGTTCAATTGTCCGCCCATTTCTTGATGGGTCTCATCCTGCCACCCAAATCTGTCCTGTACTTATAATCTAATCAATATGTATGCTCAGTTCCATGAGTTTCGGCTTCCCAAAACCGTTTTTTGCGGGCTTTTAATGTCCTCAATCCACAAGCCTGTCTGGCTTGCAGTAACAGAAATTCAAATGGTCCCAGAAGCTGGTCACGAGGTCTGGCGGCCATTTTGTGTGCCCTTTTATCAAAGGTTTCTCTGTATAAGCTTCTTTTGGTCAATAAAGCTGTTTTATTAACCCTATTTTCCTACGTGATTATTTAATGAAAATTTCGCGAATCTTACAACGCTGCTGTGCTTGATCGGTCTTGTGGCAAGTACCAGAAGTTTGTCCTGTTGGTTTTCAGTTAAGTTTAAATTCTAGATAGATTTGACCCACTTTATTAAATGAAAATGATAGTTGCCTGATTTGTAGCCAAGGGTAGATATCACTGGCAGTGATATTTTCATACAAACTCAAATATGCTCATAATAAGTTTCTCTTTTCTGCTATTTTAACGGAGCTGTTAATTAGCTTGTGTATTTTAAATAGTTCTAAATGGATCATTTTATGCATCTGAAATCTGCAGCTTGCCAGGTGGCCTGTCAGCAGGTGTTGCATCCGCTTGCCTGCAGAAGTGTGAAGCCAGTTCATTCCATAAGGTGTCTGTTTCCATTCTCATTAGCATTTCAAGGGGTCTTCTCCACAATGTCTGTTCCAATCTTATATAGAAATACATGAATCTGTGCTATTGTCACATGTCAGAATAGTATTGTTGTTTTGCTCAGAATTGATTGATAGCCATGTCTTTAAAGGAATTTAAATGTAACCCCTTCACGGTTTTCTAGATATATGTGAGATGTGGTCTCTGTTGTAGACAGTATTCTATAGTCCAGTAAGGAGATCACTACTACAATGGCTTAATTCTAATTATCTTACTTTATAGTTTTAAAGTCAGACAGTATAAGAAGATTACAGGTCAATGACCTAAATTAGACATTTGCATACATTAGAATGAATCTAGACATAATAAACATACATTCTCCATTTATATGGATTCAAAGGAGAATCTGTCCCTGTGTCCAAATTCGAGTGCACTCTTTCGTTGGCGCGCCTAAGTTGGAGCTCATGGTATGTATAATGTCTGCAAGACTTACGACTCCGAACCCCTTCGTTGAATTCTCTTCACGATCACTGAATCCCACTTTGAGTTCTGGGTACAGAGCTACTAATACGAAGGGCGGCGGCCGAGTTTGGAAGCCCGGGACGGGATGCGGCAGCCATTTGCCTCCTGAGCCCTCTTTTCAGAGCTCCTGCCCTCTTCTCTTCCAGTCGCTCGCCTTTCCCGCTCGAAAAACCCCGACTCCACCCCTTCCTCCTGGGGTTTCTGCCTGGAGACTGCGCAGCCTCACTGTCTGCAACAGTTGATACTGGTGCAGAATTATGGAAAGTCTGCTCTTAGTCACATTGTGTCCTTAAAAGTTCTTGCCGTACCTTCACATGGGCAACTTTAACCCAGGGATTTATAACAATGATAATACAGTGTCTAAGTTAAAGATTGATAACCATACTTAGCGTACATAACATTTCCAGTGGGCATTACACTCCCCCCCTACCAAATATAGGCATGTCCCCATGACTAATGAACTTTACACATAAGTGGTTGCATGCTTCCCAACCATGTATAAAGGGAGGTAACATATCGAACCGTAGGGGCTATCATTACACTTCGCACTCCTAGTGTACTGTATGTCAATCTTTCAGGAACCTTCTTAACTCGCTGTGAGCTCCTTATTTCGGATACCTGGTCTTCAGTTCCTTCAACTACGTTGGAGGCGTTGGTTCCTTTGTTATCATGCCTTTCAGTCTCTTTTATCTCCTTCTCGGAAGCACCTGGTTCTTCCCAGACCATGTCCAAGTCTGAGCTAAATGGTTCAGACAATTCATCCAGATTCTGTCTTATGTGTCTTTCTGGGAGGTCGTACCATAGATCCCATTCTTCATCTTCCGACTCATCAGGTTCCTCATGATCCACACACTGTGTCATGGGTTTTCTGTCTTCTGGAACAAAGTTTTCCTGGTTTCTCGTTTTTTTCCTTCTTCTTCTCTGCAGGGTTCTCCTACTAGGTGTCGGCTCATTATCCGCTGGCGGATCCAGACGCACTTGCTGTCCCAATGGCAGGATATGATTCTGGTGCAGTATTTTTATGGGTCCATTCCCACCTGCAGGTTTTAGCTGAAACACAGGTAGTTGTGACATTTGACTTTCAACAATGTAAGGTGTAGAAGCCCAGCGGTCTGCTAACTTATGTTTCCCTTGAAGTCCTAGGTTCCGTATGAGAACTCGGTCACCAGGCATGAGTTGGGAAAAACGGATCTTCTGGTCATACCTCTGCTTATTTCCTTTATTCTGTTTGGCAGAAACAGACTCAGCAAGTTCATAAGCAGCTTGCAATTCCTTTCTCATGTCAGATACATACTTGAGGTAAGTTCTCTGTGATGTGCCATCACTGGATACTCCGAAACACAAATCCACCGGCATCCTCGCTTCACGTCCAAACATGAGGTAGTACGGTGAAAAACCAGTAGCGTCATTTCGGGTACAATTATAAGAATGAACAAGATGTCCAATGTGCCGACTCCACTTGTTCTTTCGCTTTGAATCCAGCGTTCCAAGCATGTCTAACAAAGTACGGTTAAACCGCTCAGGTTGAGGATCTCCCTGAGGATGGTATGGAGTTGTTCTTGACTTCTCAATCCCGAGCATGGACAACAACTCATGTATAAGTCTACTTTCAAAGTCTCTACCTTGATCACTGTGTATTCGCTTTGGCAGTCCATAGTGGATGAAGTATTTCTCCCACAACACTTTGGCAACGGTGGATGCTTTCTGATCCTTTGTGGGAAAAGCTTGGGCGTAGCGAGTATAATGATCTGTAATGACCAAGACATTTGCGGTATTGCTGGAATCGGGTTCGATGGACAGAAAATCCATACAGACAAGGTCTAGAGGTCCATCACTTTGCATGTGAAACAGAGGAGCAACTCTTTTAGGTAAAGTCTTTCTCTGGACACAACGTGCACAGGACTTGCAGAACTCCTCAACCGCAGACTTCATACGCGGCCAATAGAATCTGTCCTTGACCAACCCATAGGTCTTATCTACTCCCAGATGACCTGCGTCATCATGCAAAGACTTCATCACTATTTCCCTGTACTTTTCAGGCAGGACCAACTGTGAATGACATGGTTTAGTGGGTGGGTGAGTGATTCTACACAACACTCCCTCTTTAATTTCCAAGTGGTCCCATTCTCTTAGGAGCAGACGACAGTCAGGATATTTTGATTTGTCGATCTGTGTAATATCACCCAGACGGAGAGCTGAAAACACCTCATGAATACAGGGATCCTCCTGTTGTGCTTTGGATATTTCAGATGAACACAACATGGGTAAGTTTTGTACATCCAAACTGGAAAGGTTGCAAAATGCCTGGGGAACAGCATGCATTGACACTCCCAAGTGGTCAATCTCTCGGGCATGAAATGAATTCTTTGGTCCAGATACCACGGACATCTGACACATTACTTTCACATCTGCTGAAGCAACATCTTTCCACTCTGGTTTCTGGTAGTGTGGGCGACGAGACAGAGCATCTGCGTCAATGTTCTGGTTCCCAGGTCTGTACCTGAGACTAAAGTCATAAGCAAATAGTGCAGCAAGCCAGCGGTGGCCGGTGGCATCAAGCTTTGCCGAAGTCAACACATAGGTTAATGGATTATTGTCTGTCCTCACTTCAAACTTCGCTCCATACAGATAATCCTGCAGCTTATCCACCACCCCCAACTTCAACGCCAAGAATTCTAGCTTATGAGCTGGGTAGTTATGCTCTGATGGCGTAAGACTGCGACTGATGAACGCTACAGGTCTCAGTCCTGCTCCTTGGTCCTGATACAACACACCACCCAACCCTTCTTGACTGGCATCCACGTGTAGCACATATGGCAGCTGTGGGTTTGCAAAAGCCAACACGGGGGCTTGAGTAAGACTTTGCTTTAAGGTGTGGAAGGCCTCTTCGCATTTCTCATCCCATCTAACACCAAAAGGCTCAGAGGGTTTGAAGTAGTCCTTGTTCTCTTTACCTTTAGCCTTTTCTTCCTCTTGGCTGGTGGGAGGTAACCAGCCAGCAGCTGATTCAGAGGATGGGCCACTTTGGAGTAATCCTGCACAGAGCGCCTGTAATATCCGCAGAACCCAAGAAATGACCGCAAGGCAGTCACTGTGTTCGGTTTGGGCCATGTGGTAACAGCTTCGATCTTGGATGGATCTGTGGCTACTCCATCCTGTGATACAATATGCCCCACATAGGACACGGATGTTTGGCAAAACTGACACTTGTCCAATGATAGCTTGAGACCTTCATCCTCCAGGCGACCAAGCACTTTCAGCAACCGAGCTTCGTGTTCTTCAAGGGTTGCCCCAAACACAATGATATCATCCAAGTACACCAATACTTCGAGCAAGTTCATGTCCCCAACTGTTTGTTCCATTATTCTTTGAAAAGTTGCTGGAGCGCCTGAAACTCCCTGTGGCATCCTTTCAAATTGGTAGAACCCAACTGGACATATAAAGGCTGTCTTTTCTTTGTCCGATTCACTCATCGGTATTTGGTAGTATCCACTTCTGAGATCCAACACACTGAACCACTTGCTTCCATTAAGACAAGCCAGTGCATCCTCAATTCTTGGAACGGTGTATTGGTCGGGAATAGTACGTCTGTTAAGCGTCTTAAACTCCACACACATCCGAATCTTTCCGTTCTTTTTCCTCACCACCACTATAGGAGATGCATAAGGACTCCTGGACTCGGTAATGATCTCAGCTTCTTTTAACTGCGACAGGTGCTGTCTCACTGCTTCGATGTCAGCTGGTGCCAGCCGTCGAGACCTCTCCCGAAAGGGTTTATCCTCAGTAATTCTGATAGAATGGCGAGTACTCTTACTACAACCAACATCAAACTCATGAGTAGAGAAAACTCCTCTCCGCTCCATCATCTTCCTGACTAATCGGTCCTTCCATTCTTTAGGAACGAATGAATCTCCAAAGTTGAAGGAGGAGGGTGTCAGATCTCCGGTTGAGTTAACTTTGGACTCTTCCTTCACATGTGACGACAGTACATTTACAGGAAACAGATGCGCAATCGGCATTCCTTTCCTCAATGTGATTCCTTTGCCTGACATATTCCTCACGGTCACTGTAACTCTCCTTGACATCACAGCTGTCGGGGTCTGCAACTCTGGTCTCACCAGAAGCTCATTTGGAAACCGTGACTCTTCTGCAGGATCATCTGGTGACTCTATCAGAATGGCTTCAGTACCTGGCGTTCCAGGGAATTTTGGTATCCCAGGGATTCTAGCCACTCCTCCAGGACGCAGGGTGATAGGTTTGGCTCGAACGTACCACACAGTTCCTCTTTTGCTATCATCTACGTCAGAAGAAAGTTCAGGCAGTTTCTCAAAAGCCTTTTTGAAAACAGGGTGAATGTGTCTGGTGCTCAAGAAGTTTTCACCTCCCTGCTCTTTGCAGCTTGTCAGGAGTCATCTCACTATGGGTGTATTACTGCCAACCAGTATGGAAACCTCACCTTCCACCATGGGGTCAGGGCAAACCAACACAAGTGCATCAATGGTCTCAGTGGTCCCTACATCAGCTTTCAAGAACTCCAACCTCAGCGACAAATAGCCATCATATGGGTAATCAGCAGGACTAAGGCCCCAGATCTGCAGAAGACTGATTGGGGTTAACGGCAAATGCGTCAGGTATCGGTCATAGAAGGATCTGTACAGTATGGTAACCTGAGAACCCGTGTCAAGGATAGCTTTAGTATAAATGCCTTCAATCTGTATTGATACAGCAGAACTCGGCCCTACTAAACCTTCAGGTATGATGTCTTTCATATCCCCTCGTCTATTATTGCACTTAGCGGAACGTGTCTTAACTACAGGGACAGCAGGCCGTTCCGTTACTGTGCCCCTTTGTAGTTTCCCGACTTCTTGGTAAGTTTTATGAGATGGTCATTTACTTCTTTTAGATTTTCCTCACCTCTACATTCTCACTTGAAATGTCCATCCTTTCCACAGTTATAACAAAAGACTCCAGGTCTATCTCCTTCATGGGGATATCCTTTAGAGGAATCATTCATTTTGCTGTTAGACTTCGCAGGGTGTTCAACCTTTTGCACCCGTGCGTCATCCCTTTCTGTGTTGGGCTTAGACCGAAAATATGCCATCTCGGCTCTCATGACATTTATTTCCTTCTTCAGCTGTTCCATCTCAGGGTTGACATCACCCTTAGGAGTAGGAACTGTAACAGGAGTCACAAGCTTGGACATCACAGCACTCTTTGCTACATTCCGGGCCTGAAGCATATCCTCCTCCTCTCTGACTTCCCTTAGCAGCTCAGTGAAGGTAGGTGGATCTCGCAACTTATGGGTCATGCGTATGCGACGAGCAGTCACGTCTTTGAGCAATGCACCTCGCACAACCTGTTCAATGCGGAACCGATTCATTTCAGGCAACTCAATCCCTCTTTTCCGTAACATACAATGCAGCAGTTTGTCTATTCTCAGCAGATAACTGGACAGCTTCTCTCCCTCACACTGGAATGTGCTTCTGAATCTGACCATCAAATCTGAAATGGTTTCAGTAGTTCCAAAGGCAGTTTCTAGAGCCTGCATGTAGTCAAAGGAAGTAGCAGAGGTGTTCTGCGCCTTTAAGAATCTTACAATGTCAGCAGCAGGACCCTTAAGGCTTTCTACTATTCTCTGCCTCTTCACATTGTCACTGCACTACCATTCCTCTAGCAGAGGCAGGGTCTGCTCAGCCCAGGCGTCGTACTCCTCTTCCCCACTGGGAGTTGGTCTCACTCCTGAGAACATACGGAGCTTACGGTATCCCTGAGCCTCGAAGGGCAGATTGGTGCATTTATCCACCAGAGAACTAATGGCACTGACCAACTGAGTGTTCATATCCAGGGCCGAAGGACCTATCAGACCTTTGACATCAGCAACAGTCTTTCCTTCTTGTCTCAAGAATGACAACAACTTGGTCTGAAACCCTTCTTCTTCCTTAGTAGTAATAGGGACAAACTGAACTGGCCAGGGACCAGCCTCTTCAGAAAGCCCAACTGCCTCAGGTAAACCATGACCTCTCAGGTTCTCTGATGTCTGGATCAACACAAACTGCTTCTTGGTAGCTGTATCCAAGCAGCGCTCAACTATCCTAACCTTTCCAAAGGCTTTGACACAATTCAGAGCCCTTAGCAAGACATCATCAGGGTCATCGTTAGCAACACCATTCAGCACAATGGCATGGGTAGTAGCTATCTGCTTCCGTTTGCACCAAGCTTCAACCTCAATAACATCCATCTTTTATGCTCAAACAGCCCAGTAGAAACCACAAACCACTCTCTTAGCAATGAGCATTCAATACTGTTAGTTTACTGACATAAATAGACCACAATCCCAGACGAGGCCCCCAAAATGTAACCCCTTCACGGTTCTCCAGATATATGTGAGATGTGGTCTCTGTTGTAGACAGTATTCTATAGTCCAGTAAGGAGATCACTACTACAATGGCTTAATTCTAATTATCTTACTTTATAGTTTTAACGTCAGACAGTATAAGAAGATTACGGGTCAATGACCTAAATTAGACATTTGCATACATTAGAATGAATCTAGACATAATAAACATACATTCTCCATTTATATGGATTCAAAGGAGAATCTGTCCCTGTGTCCAAATTCGAGTGCACTCTTTCGTTGGCGCGCTTAAGTTGGAGCTCATGGTATGTATAATGTCTGCAAGACTTACGACTCCGAACCCCTTCGTTGAATTCTCTTCACGATCACTGAATCCCACTTTGAGTTCTGGATGCAGAGCTACTAATACAAAGGGCGGCGGCCGAGTTTGGAAGCCCGGGACGGGATGCGGCAGCCATTTGCCTCCTGAGCCCTCTTTTCAGAGCTCCTGCCCGCTTCTCTTCCAGTCGCTCGCCTTTCCCGCTCGAAAAACCCCGACTCCACCCCTTCCTCCTGGGGTTTCTGCCTGGAGACTGCGCAGCCTCACTGTCTGCAACAGTTGATACTGGTGCAGAATTATGGAAAGTCTGCTCTTAGTCACATTGTGTCCTTAAAAGTTCTTGCCGTACCTTCACATGGGCAACTTTAACCCAGGGATTTATAACAATGATAATACAGTGTCTAAGTTAAAGATTGATAACCATACTTAGCATACATAACATTTCCAGTGGGTATTACATAAAAAATTTTTTTAATGGATATTTATGTGCTCTTGTGCGCTTCGTGGATTTCTGAAGGTTTGTTCATGCTAAAGAACTTAGTGAATGCTTAGCTTACACATTTCCATAAATACCCCCATTTGAGTGATCCACCTAGAAACTATGGTTAGGAATTTCTGCCTACCTACCCTAGCTTCGTCAAAATATTAGCAAAAAATTGGTGTACATCATCCTCATCTTTCTCTCCCATTTCCTGCTGCATGGGCCTAGTGGCATGTAATATGTCTGCCCATATGCAAGCTTACAAAAACAAGATACAAAAGAGGGAAATGTGACCTCCAAAGTATTCCCACCATTTGTGTCTTTTTAACATTGGATGCCTGACATCAGGCATTCCTATGGTGGGGGGTGGGGGGGCTTTTTGCTGCCACTACCTGTACAGTTTCTCACAGAGCAATGGGGTGCACAAGAAGAAATCTTGCCTTTTCTTTAAATTGGCTCCTTTTACAGACATCATGGAGGTGGCCGACACCAAAAATTTGCCCCCAATCTGGCAGGTGTCTCCAGTAGAAGCCAGGGAGCTCGCCTCCAATATTTAAATAACCCTGAGCCCTTTACCAGGTTGTATTTTTTGTGGTGGGTGAAAGTCTCAAGATGCACCTCAATTCCAGCAAAATGAAAATTCAAGACTAATATGACAAGCGACAGCATGAAGAAGCTAAAAGCAACAAATTCTTGGGTAAGTGGACCTCCTGGATTTGTGCATTGTATATTACTATTTGCGTTGTACAGTATTTCTTTGACCTTGCTGCTGAAAATTGTAAATAATGTGATTAATTGTTTTTGCCTTAACAAAGCTATTATCTGAGAGACGAGGCACTGAGAAATATCTGTGTTCTGCAATTAGTTAATTGTTAAACTTGGAATATGTTATCTCTGGAGAACAGAAAGTGAAATACTCTGATTTCAGATTATAAAGGAAATAGTCCACTTACCAAAAATGTCCTCAAGCTATTTTAAGTGTTTTTAAAGCTCAAAGTGGAATTTAGTGCCGTCAAAAGTGGGATTAATATCATTCACAGACCAGAAAGACTGGTAAAGTTTTAATTGATTCAAACTCAGCAATACAATGAAGAAGGAGGATTGGAATTGACTAGCTCACAAAGAGCCAGTGCCAACTTGTGACCCAGAATCTACACTGTGAAATTGAATTGCATAAAGTGCCATTGGAGGCAGAGCGGGAGCAGTGCAAACTTGAGGCTGATAAAGGAGCAATACCACCAGCAGGAAAGAGAGGTGGCGCCAGCATGAGGGAAATAGAACCAGCATGAAAGAAGGTTGGTACTAGCGCAGCGCAGTCATGAGCTGGAAGAAAAGTAGAAGCAGTGAGAATACATTCAATGGCAGGACCAAGCATTCTGACTACTAGACCGATGACTGTGAGTCCAGTGTATTTAGCCCAAAATTTATAATCTAATCTAGCCTTATTCAAATCTTATAGGAAGAGACAACATACATTAATTCTTCACTAGTAGTGAAGTAATAGAATTGTTTTAAAAGCTTGAACCGTAGCACGTGTGCTGGAATTTTCTGGTTTGTGCTAGAATATGCTGGTTTTGGATGTACTGAGGGATTCATGAGTGTGCTTGTATTTTATGCTCTACATTCAAGATTAGGACTGGATGTCTGTTACCTCAGTTTTTTGATTATTTTAAAAGAAGTTTTAATAGATGCTACCGCCTTGGCTCAGAGGTAGCACTCTTACCACTGAGTCAGAAGGCTGTGAGTTCAAGCACCACTACAGGCACTTAACCACATATTCTAGGCTGACTCTTCAGTGCAATAATGAGGGAGTGCTGCATTGACAGAGGTGCTATCTTTCATTGGACAGAAGGGGGGAATAAAGACAGAGAAATAAAGTTAACGTTTCAGGTCAATGACCTTTCGTCAGAACTGAACGTTAACTCTGTTTCTCTCCACAGATGCTGCCTGACCTGCTGAGTATTTCCAACATTTTTTGTTTGCATTTCAGATTTCCAGCATCCGCAATATTTTGCTTATGTAAATTTAAGACTTAATAAATGCTTCTTTACGTAAGGTGTAACAGAGCTATTAATAACTAATTACTAATTTTATACAGGAAAAATACTTGTGTTGTGTTACAGAGGTCAGCAAAATTTTTATAACACGGGAGGGGGCCTCGGAAGCAAAATAGTTGAGAACCCCGGACTATATTATTGTAAGAACGTAAAACCTTGCGCTTAAATTGTGCACAGCAATGTCAGAGATGAGAGTGCTCCCACTGAGCCAAGGCTGAAATTGTATAACAATATACTGGCCACCACCCCAATTCAGTGAGATGCAACAATAGGGCAGTACTGTAGCCCCCATCTGCTATTTCACTGAACTGCAATACTCGGCTATTGTTGTATAATGCTACAGGCTCTTCCCATCCACTTCCCTCCCCTCCCCCCCACTTGTCTTAATAAAATAAATGCCTTAATAATGTCAGACTTGGCTCAGTGGGTAGCACTCTTGCCTCTGAGTCAGAAGGTTGTGTGTTCAAGTCCCACACCAGAAACTTGAGCATATAATCCATGCTCACACTACAGTGCAGTACTGAGGGAGTGCTGTCTTTTGGATGAGACATTAAACCGAAGCACCGTCTGCCCACTCAGGTGAACGTAAAAGATCCCATGGCACTATGCTGAAAAAGAGTAGGAGAGTTCTCCTGGTGTCCTGGCCAATATTTATCCTTCAACCAACATCACTAAAATAGATTATCTGGTCATTTATCTCATTTTTGTTTGTGGGATATTGCTGTGTGCAAATTGGCTGCAACGTTTCCTACATTACACCAGTGACTACACTTCAAAAAGTATTTCATTGGCTGTAAAGCACTTTGGGACATCCTGAGGTCGTGAAAAACGTTATATAAATGTAAATCTTTCTTTAAAATGTGATGCTATGATGATGTATAGGCCCACCTATCTCATGACATTCTATAAGAACTCACACAGCCTCCCTTCCGATCTCAGATAAAAACAGAAAATGCTGGAAATACTCAGCAGGTCAGGCAGCATCTCTGGAGAGAGAAACAGAATTAACATTTCAGGTCAATGACCCTTCTCCAAACTTCTCTTCCGCTCTCACTGAGATGTGAGGCAATGGGCTATGTTATTGTCTAATAGTGTACAAGCCTCCCTCTCATCACCAGACAGAAGAGAAGGACCAGTCAGGTAGTGCAGGAGTCCCCTGAGTGCATCTCACTCGCTAACCAGTATTCAGTTCTGGATACTGGTGAGGGCATTGCTTCATCTGGGGAGCGCAGCCAGAGCCAAGCCCACGGCACCATGGGTGGCTCAGCTGCACAGATGGGGAGGAAGAAGAATGGAAGAGCAATAGTGGTAGGGGATTTGATAGGGGAATAGACAGGTGTTTCTGCGGCCGCAGACATGACTCCAGGATGGTATGTTGCCTCCCTGGTGCCAAGGTCAAGGATGTCACTGAACGGCTGCAGGACATTCTGAGGGGGGAGGGTGAACAGCTAGAGGTCATGGTCCACATCGGTACCAACGACATAGCTAGAAAAAGGGATAAGATCCTGCAGGCAGATTTTAGGAAGCTGGGAAAGAGATTAAAAAGCAGGACCTCAAAGGTAGTAATCTCCGGATTACTCCCGGTGCCACGTGCTAGTGAGTACAGAAACAAGAGGATCAAGCAGATGAATGCTGTTATGTATTGTGTGTTCTCCTCCCACCTGTGGTGGCGCTGTCACAGGAGATAAATGGTTGGGTGTTCTCTGTTAAGTTGAGCTCTCTTTGTTCGGAACTTTCCAGAACTTCCTTTCCTTCCAATAAAGCACTTCATGTTTGAATCTCTGAGTTCTGAGTCCTAAATTGTGTCTAGGTAGAAAGGTACCGACACAACAAGTGGCAACGAGGAGCGGATGAATCTGCGTACGTTACGGGTGCAGTGAGTAAACAGAAATTTTAATTTGTACGTGAGATGGCTACTATATTAGGAAACATCGGTGATTTTGATGAAAATGTGGAGCAATGGAGCGCATATACGGAAAGGTTTTGACTATTTTGCATTGGCGAATGCGGTGGCAAATGAAAAGGTCGTGCCTACCTTTTTGAGTGTAATCGGGCTGAAGACATTCAATTTACTTCGCAGCCTCGTGCAGCCAGATAAGCCAGGAACTAAAACATATAAGCAACTAGTGGAAATTATTGGAGCACATTTTTCACCAAAACCTTTGGTTATTGCTGAGAGATTTAGATTTCACAAACAGAATCAAGAGGAGGGGGAATCAGTGACGATGTTTATTGCTGCTTTAAAAAGGTTGTCGGAACACTGCCAGTTCAAGGAGGTGCTGAATGACACCATTAGAGACAGACTTGTGTGTGGTCTGCAAAATGCAGCCACACAGAAGCGCCTTCTTACTGAGGACAACCTTACTCTTGAAAAGGCCATTGAAGTTAGTGTCTCCATGGAGATGGCGGAAAAGGAGGCTCACCAGTTGAGTTCAACAGGGAGGGTTCACAAGGTGTCGTCTGAGCCTAAAGGTGCGCGGAATAGCACATGTTACCGTTGTGGGAAAACGGGCCATCACACTAATGACTGCTGGTGTACGGAGCTGGAATGCCGAAGTTGTGGCAAAAATGGTCACATTGAACGCACCTGTAGAGGTAAAAAAAAGAACAGACAGAGCTGGGAAGCATGGAAGCAAAATGTCTGTATTTGGACAAGAGAGGAAAAAGAGTGTTCATTCAGTGCAGTATGATGGAACAAGCAAAACAGAGGGGAGCGACACCTCTGAGGAGGAAGAGGTGCACATACTGACGGTTGCAGGTGATTCAAATGGCTACTGGGTGTCACCACTGGTGGAGGGACAATCAGTGCGGATGGAGGTGGACACAGGCGCGGCTGTGTCCCTTGTTTCAGACACTGTCTACAACAAAATGCTAAAGCATCTTATCCTTCAGCCAACAAACATTGTGCTAAAGACGTATACCGGCGAACCTGTGGCCATGAAAGGCGTCATTGAGGTGACAGTTAAAATGAACGGACAGACTGCAAAACTGCCACTATATGTGGTAAAGGGAAATTACCCATCGCTACTGGGACGTGCGTGGCTAGAGAACATCACGCTGGACTGGCCTGCAGTCCACATGATGTCAAAAGGGGAGTCAGGTCTGACTGCAGTGTTAAACAAACATGCAGAACTCTTCAATGGGGAACTTGGGAGCATGAAAAAGATCAGCGTGAGACTGGACATTAAACCTGACAGCAAGCCGAAGTTTCACAAAGCCCGACCTGTACCCTATGCAATTAGGCCAAAAGTTGAGGCTAACTTGGAGGCCTTAGTCGAGAATGGAGTCCTGGAGCCTGTGAGTGTGAGCAAATGGGCCACACCCATTGTTCCTGTCCTGAAAAAGGATGGATCTGTTTGAATCTGTGGGGATTTTAAAGTGACTATTAACCCGGTGCTGTCTGCGGAACAGTACCCTCTTCCCCTCATTGATGATCTTTTTACAGGCCTGGCCGGAAGGCAAAAGTTCAGCAAAATAGACTTATGCCAGGCTTATCTACAAATGCATGTCGATGACAAATCAAAGGAGCTGCTGACAATTGTGACACACAAGGGGCTATACAGGTACTGCCGCCTTCCATTTGGAATTACGTCGGCCCCTGCTCTATTCCAAAGGGCAATGGATCAGATTTTGAGTGGACTGCCAGGAGTCCAGTGCTACCTGGACGACATCCTTGTCACTGGGGCAAATGAGGAGGATCATCTTCTGAACTTGGATGCGACACTACAACGACTGAAAGAGTACGGACTCAGAGTTCGTAAAGACAAATGTGAATTCTTTCAGTCTTCAGTTGAGTACCTGGGGCATGTGATTGACGCTACTGGCCTGCATAAGGTGCCATCAAAGGTCAAGGCGATCATGGAGGCCCCAGCACCCCAGAATGTGAACCAGTTACGTTCATTTCTGGGGCTACTTAACTACTATGGGAAGTTTATTCCAGACTTAGCAACATTGCTGAAGCCATTACATCAGTTGCTATGTCAAGGCAAAACATGGAAATGGACTGAACTGTGCAACGAAGCTTTCACCCAAGCAAAGAAAGCATTGCTGAAATCGGAGGTCCTGACACACTTCGACCCAAAGCTACCCGTGCAGCTAGCATGTGATGCATCACCATATGGTGTGGGAGCAGTCATATCCCACATCATGCCTTCGGGTGAAGAGAAACCTATCGCCTTCGCATCACGCACCTTGAACAAGGCCGAGAGTAACTATGCGCAGATCAAGCGCGAGGCCTTGTGAATCGTTTTTGGAATTCGAAAATTTCATCAGTACCTGTTTGGGAGAAGGTTCACACTCCTGACAGACCACCGTCCATTGACTTCAATCTTCGGGCCCCACACCGGAATTCCATCTCTCGCTGCAAGCAGGATGCAAAGGTGGGCTTTACTGTTGTCAGGACACACATACAACATCAAATATCGCAAATCAGACTTGCACGGCAACGCAGACGGTCTCTCGAGGCTACCCTTGCCTGTTACGCCCCCAGAGCCTCGTCAGATAGACATCTTCTACTTTAGACAAGTGGAGGGAGCACCTGTCACTGCAGTTCAGGTGCGAAGGTACACCCGCAACGATCCAGTCCTGTCTGAGGTAATGGACGATGTCATTCGAGGGAGAGCTATAGGAGATTCTCCTAGTTTGAAACCTTACATTTCAAAAAGAAATGAGCTCTCCGTCCAGGCAGGTTGTCTTCTTTGGGGACGCCGTGTCATCATTCCGCCACCTCTGAGGGAACCTATACTGCAACAACTTCATACAGGCCACAGTGGGATGGTTCGGATGAAGGAAATGGCAAGAAGCTACTTCTGGTGGCCAGGTCTCGATGGGAATATTGAGGAGAAAGCCAAAACATGTTCCCCATGTCAAAGGGTCTGGAATGTTCCACAGCTGGCAACCCTACACCCCTGGGATTGGCCTGCAGAAGTGTGGCAGCGAGTACATGTGGACTTCGCCGGTCCTTTCGAAGAGAAGATGTTTATGGTGGTTGTAGACGCTCATAGCAAGTGGCCGGAGGTCGCTGTGATGAGGTCTACCATGGCAAAGAAAACAATTGAGAAACTTGGTGAGATGTTCAGCCGTTATGGCTCACCGGAACAACTCGTAAGTGACAATGGTCCGCAATTTGTATAACAGGAGTTTGCAACCTTCCTGCATGTGAATGGTGTCCAACACATCAGGTCTGCGCCCTATCATCCCTCTACTAATGGCCAGGCAGAAAGGTTTGTGCAAACTTTGAAGCACGCCTTGAAGGCACCGCAAGGTCAGGGCTCAATCCACCAACGTCTGAACAGCTTCCTGTTGTCCTACAGGAATGAGCCGCATGCCACAACCAAAACTTCCCCCGCTTCGCTCATGATGAAGAGGCAGTTGCGGACAAGTTTTGACTTACTCAAACCTCCAAGGGCAGAACAGGTTGTCCATTGTCAACAACAAGCTCAAGTTGAAAAGAGAGAGAAAAGAGCCAAGGAGAGACGGTTTCACCCTGAAGAGCACGTCCTAGCTCAAAACTACAACACTGGACCGAAATGGGTTCCTGCTACGGTGATCACACAGACGGGCCCTGTGTCTTACATGGTTGAGACTGCTGAGGGCGTCGTCTGGAGAAGACACACAGATCAACTGTTGCTAGGAGCAGAGACAGCCACAGAGGCTCCAATGGCTGGTTGGCCTGAACTGTTTCCGGATGATACCGCAAACCAGCATCCTTTGCCACAGTGCTCTTCTTCAACACAGGAAGTCAAAGAGACTGTTCCACCTGTGCAAACTCCTGACTTTCGACTGACACAGGCACCTTCTCCATCCAGGCCTGTGTCAATGCCTACTGCTGTGGAAGCCAGCGATGACCACCGGTATCCTGTCAGAGAGCGGCGGCCTCCAAGACGCTTGGATCTATAGGCTCAGTGACTTACCCACAAGACTGGAGCAGAATAAACCCCAGGGTAAAGTCAGGGTTTGAGGCAGTCTACCTTTACCCTAGGTTCGTTGAGTGCATTGAAAGTAACTTACCTGTTGAGCAATAATGTGGACCTTCCATTTAAGAGGGGAGGAAATGTTATGTATTGTGTGTTCTATTGTGTGTTCTCCTCCCACCTGTGGTGGCGCTGTCACAGGAGATAAATGGTTGGGTGTTCTCTGTTAAGTTGAGCTCTCTTTGTTCGGAACTTTCCAGAACTTCCTTTCCTTCCAATAAAGCACTTCATGTTTGAATCTCTGAGTTCTGAGTCCTAAATTGTGTCTAGGTAGAAAGGCACTGACACAACAAATGCATGGCTGGAGAGGTGGTGCAGGAGGGAGGGCTTTAGATTCCTGAGGCATCGGGACTATTTCTGGGGGAGGTGGGACCTGTACAAGACGAACAGTTTGCACCTCAACAGGACCAGAACCAATATCCTCATGGCAGGATTTACTAGTGCTGTTGGGGAGGCTTTAAACTAGCTTGGCAGGGAGATGGGAACCTGAGAGTGGATTCAAAAGTGAGAGAAGCAAAGCTGTAAATGGAAGACAGAAAATTAGTAAGCGAGTTTGGAAGGCAGAAGAAACAAAGGCTAGAAAATAGACAACAAGGGAGCTTGGCAGTGCTAAATGGCATATACTTCAACACAAGGAGTCTAGGGAGTAAAGCAGATGAGCTGCGGACACAGATAGACATGTGGGAGTATGATATAGCTATTACAGAGACATGGCTGAAAGAAGGGCAGGAATGGCAGCTCAACATTCCTGGTTACAGGGTTTTCAGACGAGATAGAGAGGGGGATAAAAAAGGAGGAGGGTTCGCAATATTGATTAAAGAATCAATTACAGCCGTGAGGAGGAAGGATATCTTAGAAGGATCATCAAATGAGGCCATATGGGTTGAATTGAAAAACACAAACATAGAAACAGAAAAATAGGAGCAGGAGTAGGCCATTTGGCCCTTCGAGCCTGCTCCGCCATTCAATATGATCATGGCTGATCCTCTATCTCAATACCATATTCCCGCGCTCTCCCCATACCCCTAGAAATCTATCTACAGTATCTTAAACATATTCAGTGACTTGGCCTCCACAGCCTTCTGTGGTAGAGAATTCCACAGGTTCACCACCCTCTGAGTGAAGAAAGTTCTCCTCATCTCCATCCTAAATGTCCTACCCCGTATCCTGAGACAGTGACCCCTCGTCCTAGACAACCCAACCAGGGGAAACATCCTCCCTGCATCCAGTCTGTCTAGCCCTGTCAGAATTTTATACGCTTCAATGAGATCCCCTCTCATTCTTCTAAATGCTAGTGAATACAGGCCTAGTCGACCCAATCTCTCTTCATACGACAGTCCTGCCATCCCAGGAATCAATCTGGTGAACCTTCGCTGCACTCCCTCTATGGCAAGTATATCCTTTCTTAGGTAAGGATATCCTTTCTTAGGTAAGGGACAATCACACTCCTGGGAGTGTACTATAGACCTCCGAACAGTCAGAGGGAGATAGAAGAGCAAATATGGAGGCAAATTTCTGAGACGTGCAAAAATTGTGCAATAATAGTAGGGGATGTCAACTTCCCTAATATTAACTGGGATAAAATTAGTGTAAAAGTATAGAGGGAGCAGAATTCTTAAAATGCATTCAGGAGAACTTTTTTAGCCAGTACATAGCAAGCCCAACAAGAAAGGGGGTGGTTCTGGACCTAGTTTTAGGGAATGAAGCTGGGCAGGTGGAAAGGATATCAGTGGGAGAGCATATTGGTGGTAGTGATCATAATTCAGTTAGATTTAAGGTAGTTATGGAAAAGGACAAGGACAGACCAGGAATAAAAGTTCTCAATTTGGGGAAAAGCTAATTTTACTAAGCTGAAGAGGTGTTTTAGCCAAAGTGGAATGGAGACAGAAACTTGACGGTAAATCAGTGTCAGAGCAGTGGGAGACATTCAAGAAGGAGATAGTGAGGGTTCAGAGCAAGTATGTTCCCTTAAAGAAAAAGGGTGGGACTAACAAATCTAGAGCTCTCTGGATGTCAATAGGCATACAGGGTAGGATAAAGAAAAAAATTAGAAGCTTATGACAGATACCGAGGACTCAGTACTGCAGAAAGCCGAGAGGAGTATAGAAAATGCAGGGGTGAAATTAAAAAGGAAATTAGGAAAGCAAAGAGAGGGCATGAAAAAATATTGGCAAGTAAAATCAAGGAAAATCCAAAGATGTTTTATAAATACATTAAGAGCAAGAGGATAACTAAAGTAAGAGTAGGGCCTATTAGGGACCATAAAGGTAACCTGTGTGTGTAAGCGGAAGGCATGGGTATGATTCTTAATGAATACTTTGCGTCTCTTTTCACAAAAGAGAGGGACGATGTAGATATTGCAGTCAGGGAGGAGTGTGAAATATTAGATGAAATAAACAGTGAAAGAGGAAGTATTAAGGGGTTTAGTCTCTTTGAAAGTGGATAAATCCCCAGGCCCGGATGAAATGTATCCAAAACTGTTAAGAGAAGTAAGAGAGGAAATAGCAGAGGCTCTGACTGCCATTTTCCAATCTTCTCTGGCTACAGGTGTGGTGCTGAAGGACTGCTAACATGGTACAGTTGTTTAAAAAAGGAGAAAGGGATAGACTGAATAATTACAGGCCAGTCAACCTAACCTCGGTGGTGGGAAAATTATTGGAAAAAATTCTGAGGAACAGGTTAAATCTTATAGAAAGACACGGATTAATCAGGGACAGTCAGCATGGATTTGTTAAGGGAAGGTCGTGTCTGACTAACTTGATTGAACTTTTTGAGGAGGTAACAAGGAGGGTCGATGAGGGTCGTGCGTTTGATAAGAACATAAGAACATAAGAAATAGGAGCAGGAGTAGGCCAACCGGCCCCTCGAGCCTGCTCCGCCGTTCAATAAGATCATGGCTGATCTGATCCTAACCGCCAATCCACTATCACAGAACCATCTCCTGAATCTAACAGAATTAGACACACGAAATAGGAGCAGGATCAGGCTACACGGCCCCTGGGCCCGCTCCGCTACCCACAGGGCCATGACCGATCCGAACCTAGACTCATGTCCAAATTCCTGCCCGCTCCCCATAACCCTTAATTCCCTTTACTTCTAGGAAACTGTCTATTTCTGTTTTAAATTTATGTAATGATGTAGCTTCTACACTTTTTGGGGCAGCATATTCCATGGACCTACCACCCTCTGAGTGAAGTAGTTCCTCCTCATCTCAGTCTTGAAAGAGCAGCCCCTTATTCTAAGACTATGCCCCCTAGTTCTAGTTTCACCCATCATTGGGAACATCCTCCCCGCATCCACCCGATCCAACCCCTTCACAATCTTATATGTTTCAATAAGATCGCCTCTCATTCTTCTGAACTCCAATGAGTAGAGTCCCAATCTACTCAACCTCTCCTCATATGTCCATCCCCTCATCCCCGGGATTAACCGAGTGAACCTTCTTTGTACTGACTCGAGAGCAAGTATGTCCTTTCTTAAGTATGGACACCAAAACTGTACGCAGTATTCCAAGTGCGGTCTCACCAATACCTTGTACAACTGAAGCAATACCTCCCTATTTTTATATTCTATCCCCCTAGCAATGAAAGCCAACATTCCATTGGCCTTCTTAATCACTTGCTGCACCTGCATACTAACCTTTTGAGTTTCGTGCACCAGGACCCCCAGATCCCTTTGTACTTCAGTACTTTCCAGTTTCTTGCCATTAAGATAATAACTTGCTCTACGATTTTTCCTGCCAAAGTGCATAACCTCACACTTTCCAGTATTGTATTCCATCTGCCAAATCTCTGCCCACTTACTAAGACTGTCTATGTCCCCTTGCAGGTTTTTTATGTCCTCCTCACTCACTACTTTCCCTCCCATCTTAGTATCAACTGCAAACTTTGATATGTTACACTCTGTCCCCTCCTCCAAATCGTTAATATAGATTGTAAAGAGTTGGGGACCCAGCACTGACCCCTGCGGAACACCACTAGTTACTGATTGCCAGTCTGAGAATGAACCATTTATCCCAACTCTCTGCCTTCTGTTAGATAGCCAATCCTCTATCCATGCCAGAATATTACCCCCAATCCTGTGATTTTTTATCTTAAGCAATAATCTTCTGTGTGGCACCTTGTCAAATGCCTTTTGGAAGTCTAAATACACCACGTCCACTGGTTCCCCTTTATCCACCCTATATGTTACTTCCTCAAAGAACTCCAGCAAATTTGTCAAACATGACTTCCCCTTCATAAAACCATGCTGACTTTGTCCTATTAAATTATGATTATCCAAATGTCCTGTTACTGTCTCCTTAATAATGGACTCCAATATTTTACCTACCACAGATGTTAGGCTAACCGGACTATAGTTTCCAACCTTCTGTCTACTGCCCTTTTTAAATAAGGGCATTACATTAGCAGTTTTCCAGTCTGCCGGGACCTTTGCTGAGTCCAGGGAGTTTTGGAAAATTATTACCAATGCATCCACAATCCCTACTGCCACTTCCCTCGAGACCCTAGGATGTAAGCCATCAGGTCCAGGTGATTTATCCGCCTTGAGTCCCATTATTTTACCGAGTACCACTTCCTTAGTGATTTTGATCGTGTTTAGCTCCTCCCCTCTTAGCCCCCTGTTTGTCCAGTGTTGGGATATTCTTAGTGTCTTCTACTGTAAAGACTGATACAAAATATTCATTCAGTGTTTTTGCCATCTCCATATTTTCCACCATTAATTTCCCGGTCTCATCCTCTAAGGGACCAACATTTACTTTAGCCACCCTTTTTCTTTTTATATAACTATAAAAACTCTTACTATCTGTTTTTATATTTTTTGCTAATTTACTTTCATAATCTATCTTCCCTTTCTTAATCAATCTTTTTGTTATTTTTTGCTGTCTTTTAAAGTTTTCCCAATCCTCTATCCTCCCACTAGATTTGGCTACCTTATATGCCCTTGTTTTTAGTCGAATACTATCCTTAATTTCTTTACTTAGCCATGGATGGCTGTCTTTTCTTTTACACCCTTTTCTTCTCAGTGGAATATATATTTTTTGGAAGTTGTAAAATAACTCCTTAAATGTACACCACTGATCATGTATCGTCTTACCCTTTAATCTATTTTCCCAATCCACTCTACTCAATTCCACTCTCATACCTTCATAGTCTCCTTTATTCAAGCTTAGCACGCTTGTTTGAGATCCAACCTTCTCACCCTCTAATTGAATATGGAATTCAACCATGTTATGGTCACTCATTCCAAGGGGATCCTTTACTAGGACATTTTTAATTAATCCTGTTTCGTTACACAGGACCAAATCTAAGGTCGCTTGCCCCCTGGTCGGTTCAGTTACATACTGCTCAAGAAACCCATCCATAATACACTCAATGAACTCATCCTCAAGGTAGCCCTGCCCAATTTTATTTGTCCAATTAATATGATCGTTAATATCCCCCATAATTATAGATGTTCCCTTATTACAAGCCTCAACTATTTCCTGATTGATACTCCGTCCAACAGAGTTGCCACTGTTCGGAGGCCTATAGACTACGCCCACTAGTGTTTTTTTCCCCTTATTATTCCTTACCTCCACCCAAACTGTTTCATTATCCTGATCTTTTGACCCAATATCATTTCTCTGTATTACAGTGATTCCTTCCTTTATTAACATAGCCACCCCACCTCCCCTTCCTTCCTGCCTGTCCTTCCTGATCGTTAAATAACCTGGTATGTTTAATTCCCAGGCATTGTCACGCTGCAACCATGTTTCTGTAATGGCCACAAGATCATACCCATATGTAGTTATTTGTGCCATTAACTCATCTATTTTGTTACGAATGCTACGTGCATTCAGATAGAGAACTTTCAAAGATGTTTTGTGACACTTAGTTCCTGCTTTTGCCCTTTTTATTACTTTACCTTTTACTCCATACCTTCTGCCCCTTCCTGACACACTCTGGTTTTCAATTTCCCCACTGCTACCTAAGTCTATGACCTTCTCTGTTGTCATTTTTATTATTTGCTCTCTAGGAACCTCCTCCCCACTAGTTAGTTTAAAGCCCTCTCTACAGCCCTAGTTATATGATCCGCCAGGACTCTAGTGGTCTATATGGATTTTAGCAAGGCTTTTGATAAGGTCCTGCATGGCAGACTGGTCACGAAAGTAAAAGCCCATGGGATCCAAGACAAAGTGGAAAGTTGGATCCAAAATTGGCTCCGAGGCAGAAAGCAAAGGGTAATGGTCGAAGAGTGCTTTTGTGACTGGAAGGCTGTTTCAAGTGGGGTTCCGCAGGGCTCAGTACTGGGTCCTTTGCTTTTTGTCGTATATATCAATGATTTGGGCTTGATGTCGGAAGTATGATTAAGAAGTTTGCAGATGATACAAATATTGGCCGTGTAGTTGATAATGAAGAAGAAAGCTGCAGACTGAAAGGAAGATATCAATGGACTGGTCAGGTGAGCAGAATAGTGGCAAATGGAATTCAATCTGGAGAAGTGTGAGGTAATGCATTTGGGGATGGCTAACAAGGCAAGGGAATATACTATAAATGGTAGGATACTGAGAAGTGCAGAAGATCAGAGGGACCTTGGAGTGCATGTCCACAGATCCCTGAAGTTAGCAGGACAGGTAGATAAGGTGGTTAAGAAGGCATACGGGATACTTGCCTTTATTAGCCGAGGCATAGAATATAAGAGCAGGGAGGTTATGCTTGAACTGTATAAAACACTAGTTAGGCCGCAGCTAGAGGACTGCGTGCAGTTCTGGTCACCACATTACAGGAAGGATGTGATTGCACTAGCGAGGGTACAGAGGAGATGCACGAGGATGTTGCCTGGGCTGGGGAGTTTTAGCTATGAGGAAAGATTGGATAGGCTGGGGTTGTTGTCTTTGGAATAGAGGAGGCTGAGGGGAGACCTAATTGAGGAGTATAAAATTATGTGGGACCTAGTGGATAGGAAGGACCTATTTCCCTTAGCAGAAGGGTCAATAACCAGGGGGCATAGATTTAAAGTGATTGGTCAGAGGTTTA
Source organism: Somniosus microcephalus (assembly GCF_052327205.1). NCBI lineage: Eukaryota > Metazoa > Chordata > Chondrichthyes > Squaliformes > Somniosidae > Somniosus > Somniosus microcephalus. The sequence goes on along the minus strand of NC_140999.1, from coordinate 93,654,419 downwards.
GAGGTGATTTGAGGAGAATTTTTTTCACCCAGAGGGTGGTGGGGGTCTGGAACTCACTGCCTGAAAGAATGGTAGAGGCAGAGACCCTCATCACATTTTAAAAGTACTTGGATATGCACTTGATGTGCCATCACCTACAAGGCTACGGACCAAGTGCTGAAAAGTGGGATTAGGGTGGATAGCTCTTTGTCGGCCAGCATGGACAAGATAGGCTGAATGGCCTCCTCTGTGCTGTAAATTTCTATGATTCTATGTATCTATGTAACATTGGATCAGTCATATCTTCTATCTATATATATAAAAGGATACATCTGTCTGTCTGTCATTCCATCTGTCTGTCTGTCTGTATTGAATAAACTCAAAAATTATAAAGCGTACCTACACGTGTGTTACATCAAAAGAAAGCTGACGATTCCAGAACCATCATAAGCATATTTACGTTTCGGCCAGACAAAAATTGCGCCCGCGGTATCCAAAAAATGTTCAACATTCCACTCATTATCCGGTCATTAGCATCAAGTGACGTCGAGGTCGACCAATCGTACGGTCGAGCGACCCGACGGTCGACCAATCGCTGCGTGGCGGGGGCGGGTTCCTGGCGCGTGCGGCCGGGCCCTCCTAGAGTCGAGTGACGGGACGATTGACCAATCCTACGCTTCGGTGACCTGACGGTCCACCAATCGGTGCGTGTGTGGGCGGGCCTTATCGTTCTGAACCGAGGTGAGTCGCCGCCATCTTGATTCCAAACTTTTCATTTCTTTTTCCCGCTTTCTGCGTGTTTCTTTTCAAATCTACATTTCCAGCAAAAAAAAAAGTTGCTTTTAAAAGACAAATTGCTTTTAAAAAAAGTTAATTAATTTGTAAATCTTTTGTCTAGCCTCTATAATTTTCCTACCTTTCACCGTTTTTCCAGGCCTCAAAGCCTGGGTGCCTGTTTACCAGCCACGCCCGAGCTAGGCGCCTCCCGTCGCGATCGACAAAAGGCCAGCGATCGCCGCCATCTTTGTGAAGGCTGGAGGGGGCGGGCCTGAGCCGAGCGTCGTCACCCGCCGCCATCTTTGTAAAGGCGGGCGGGCGGGAGTCAGCATCCGCGTCATCTTCCGCCCGGAGCGCGACTTGAGTCCGGCCGGGCCTCACGCGATAGGTTGCGCGGCGACGTCTCTCTGGTCTTGAAGCCGGCTCGGGCGGGGGGGGCGGGGCTTGGGAAGGCAGAGCTCGGGAGGGCGCGCGCGCGGGTCTCGAGGCTCGGGGCTCGGGAGAGCGCGAGCGCGGCGCTCGGGAGAGCACGAGCGCGGTGCTCGGGGGGGCGGGGCTCGGGAGAGCGGCAGCGTGGGCTCGGGAGGGCGGAGCTCGGGAGGGCGCGCTCGCGGGGCTCAGGGCTCGGGGCTCGGGTGAGCGCAGCGGGAGGGCGGGGCTCCGGAGAGCGGGATGGTGGGGCTCCGGAGAGCGGGAGTGCGGGGCTCCAGAGGCCGGTGCTCGGGAGGGCGGGGCTCGGGCTGAGCCATGTCAGTGCGTGGGGCGGCACGGAGCTCCGCGGAGCCATCGGGTCTGCTAGCTCCCACCCTCCCTTTCTCCCCCCACACTCCCCCCCTCTCCCCTCCCCCCTCTCTCCCCTATCCCCCCACACCCCCCACATCCCCCCTCCCCTCCCCTCCCCCCCATTCCCCCCTCCCCTCCCCCCCATTCCCCCCCTCCCCCTCCCCTTCACCTCCCCCCACCCCCCCTCCCCCTCCCCCTCCCACCCACCCCCTCCCCCTCCCCACTCCCCTCCCCCCCACCCCCCACCCAGTCGCTCTCTCTCTTCCCCCCAGTCGCTCTCTCT